>NC_064639.1:497270314-497904064 GCF_023864345.2 Schistocerca serialis cubense
TTGTTCAACAAGTTTGTTCCCGCTGCTTTTTTCTCGGAGTTCGAAGATTTATTGTGAAGAAGGAACAAAAAATTAACGATTAAAAGTAGTGGCCATCGCTGGCTACTGATTTCTCCCATATTTAGAGCACCATACGAATCCCGTGGTAGAAGAACGGGGCTTCTCTTGAGAAGATTCATGAATCGATCCAATTTTGCACTTGCTCATATGACCGCAGGTGCCGGTCAGTCAGGTCGCGTGCCATTGATCGGAAAAGGTGGTAGTCAGGGGGAGTAATGTCTGGAGAATACGGCGGGTGGGGTAGACACTCCCTTTCAACGTTACCAAATAGAATTTGAACAGGTTTCGCGACGTGGGCTTCGCGCATTGTCATGCTGCAAAATAACCTTTTTCAGCCTATCGCTGTTTTGTGACCGTTTGTTTTTCAGTGCTCAGCCAAACTCATCAATTGCTTTCGATAACGATCTCCTGTGGTCGCTTCCGTTGGTTTCAACGGCTTCGGACAACTTCTCTCTACCATCCGCCATTCCAGTTTTCGACGTCCGTTCTTGAAGCACTGAAACATTCTCTGCACGTTCCTTCACTAATAGGTGCCTAACAACCATAGGTTGTAACCAGCATTTCATGGGCCTCAGCAGCATCTCTCTTCATGTTAAAGCAAAAAATTGAAACGTCTTTCAAATGATCAGAACTGGGCTCGTAAGTTGACATATTCAATCGAGAATGCTTTAAGGTGCAATCGCAAATCGACTATTTTTTGATCATGTTATGTTTACAAATGCCCAAGCTTATTGTATGATACTTATAACCAACCACCTGCGCCACAACTTGCGGCTACTGCCATCTATTGCAGAACGGCAGAAGCAAAGTTGTAGACCTAATAATTTTAAATTTAAAGTTTGAACATGTTTTATGTTATTATTATTATTATTATTATTATTATTATTATTATTATTATAGTACTGAACATATTTTATTATTGTTATTAATAGTATGGTACACAGCTTTGGCTCGTTAAAAGTGGGGGTGGGGGTGAGATACATTTTGGAGGGAGCAGTAACAAGCCATGGCACTCTCCCTCTGCTAGCATCAACCAGAATCCAATCCTAGATAAGAATGATACACTCAACCTATTGGATTTGGGGAAACTACAGAACACCTAAACCTGAATGGTCACAAGGGGATTTGAACACCCCTTCTCCCTAATGCGACTCCAGTGCTTTCCCCACTGCATGTTTGCCATCTCACCCAATGAGAAAAAGGAGTTATTTGTAGCTAGATTTTATACATCTTACTTATACAGAATTGCAGGCTGATACATCTTACTTATACAGAATTGCAGGCTGTAGTCAATACTAGGAAGATAAAGAACCATTCCTTTTGTATCACATCTCAAATTGGATACAAAACAGTTGTTTCTGCGACAAGTACAGGGTGGGGTAAATAAAAATGGCCCGGACGAGTGGATACGATTGGACTTGAATGTATGCATATAACCATCCCCCATGACGCGCACACCACGTGTACTCCCGCCACGTGATCCACACCGGTTCAGAGCGTAGTGCGGGCTGTGTCAGTGTGAGTGGAGCAATCAAAGGGGACGATGGTACTCACAGTGGATCAGCGGTTGTCCGTTGGGGAAAGTTACATGACAATAAAGTCGTGGCAACGATATGATCAGTTGTTTGCTGAGAAGTCTTACGGTGTCAAAGTGCCAGCAAAGAGTACTGTGCAACGCTTGGTCCGAAAATGGCGTCAGACAAGATCTGTCGGAAAAAAATTCCGAAATGCGCCTGCACACCAGAAAATGTGCCTGCTGTTCACCAGAAAATGCTTCAAGGTCTTACCAAACCAACCAGACGACTGACACAGGAGGACGGCATATCATCTCGATCATGTGCATGAATACTAACACCTGGACTTGCACATGCATTCCTACTAGAAGATGCTCCTTAGAGCCTCTAGTTTTGTGAGTGGCTGTTGACTGAGATAACAATGAATGATGAAGCCTGGTTCCCCCTGAGCGGTTATGTCAAGTACGGCTGGTCGCGGCGGAGGTTCGAGTCCGCCCTTGGGCATGGGTGTGTGTGTTTCTCCTTAGGATAATTTAGGTTAAGTAGTGTGTAAGCTTAGGGACTGATGACGTTAGCAGTTAAGTCTCATTAGATTTCACACACATCTGAACATTTTTGGTTATGTCAACTCACAGAATCGCATGTTTTGGGCAGCGGAGAATCCGCACAACTTCCACGAAACACCAATGGATGATCAGAAGGTTGGGGCATGGTGTGCAGTGTCTGCATGCCGCATTATTGGTCCCATCTTCTTTCATCAGACGCTGACTTCGACGCATTACATTGCCAACATTTTGAAACCATTTGTGGAAGCATTAACGGAGAAAAGACCTACAGTTACTTCGAACTGGATGGACCAACTGTCCATACAGCTGGCCGAACCTTGGAGCACATTTACACAATATTCACGCCTGACCGAGTAGTTAGCAAAGGTTAATCTGGTCACGGCCCTACTTTGTGCAGGGAACTCTCAAGTCTAAGCTGTATCGTAAACAACCCTCGTAGTCTTTAAGAACTGCAGCAGAACATTTCGGATGAGACTGCAGCAATCAAAGCAGTCCAGCTTCAATCGGCCTTCGGCAAATTACTCACCAGGCCCAAAAGTGTCGAGAGATGAATGGTGGTCACTTTCAACAGGCTGCTTTCCTTTCACCCGCAGCTTTGCTGGAGTACATACATGACACATATATTCCACATATACTTCATATATTTCACACATATCTGTACACAAATTTCAGCTGTATCAGTAGCGAATTTCACCTTGGAGTCAATTTTCACGCAGCTCAATCCATATGACGTCAAATCTCTTGAACAATGGGTCCTGAAGTTTTACAATTTTGCAAATGCATTCACTCGCATATATGAATAGTGTCTGCGAAATATGTTGAGAATAGAGTTGCTAGCAAGAACGTAATAACTTAAAACGTCATGCATGATGCGGCAGTTTTTCTCGCTTCTCAGCGTTTATGACGTCATATCTCCTGAATGATGTAATTTTGCGGGTACATTTATTGGTACCGTCGGCAAAACGTGTCGCGAATACAGTAAGTAGTAAAGGAGTAATAAATTAAAACGTCATGCTTCATACTTTTTCCCTCATTTTGTGGGGTTGTCAGCGATAAAAAGTTTTATAAAGTATTGGAATTATGAGTAAATTTCGTTGCAAGCCACTAAGCGCTCCCATTCTCAATTACTAGATGGAGAACTGTAGCCTCGCTATTTGCGTGTGTTGAGCTACGCTTCGTTTTTCACCTTCACGCCCACCCGCAACCCTAGTGAGACGGCAGTGCTCTAGTCCATCTAGAACGATCCAATTATTTGTGACGAGCTGAGACTGTAGGCGGACTACGACTCGAACTCAAATGCCTGCACCTGACGCCCAGTAATGGTTTAGCAGAACAGAACCCATGCTACGATTCTAACTCTCAACGTGCTATAAGCATCTCTCCACTCTCCCAAAACTCAAGAATGAACTGGTGACCACTCTTCCACACGCTATTCTACGAAGATAACTATGATTGTGACCGCCACCACTCCCAAATTCACCTGATCTCTTTCCAACTAAACACATCTAGAATACCTACGAATACCGGTACATGCCTTGGAACCTGCTGTGATCAATTATCTGGAGCTGTGAGCGGCCCTGGAGTTACCGATGAAAGGAATATTAGGGTTTAAGAGCACGTTGACGACGCTGTCATTAGGAACGGAGCAAATGGCTAGGACTGAAGTAGTACAGTGTAAGGGAGTAGTACTCTCTTTTTCGAACGAACCATCCTGGCACTTGCCTTAAGCGGTTTAGGGAAACCACGCTAAAACTGCTTGACCGGATGGGGATATGAACATTTTACTTTATTGTTTGAAATCAAAATCAGGACAATGGCCATTTTATCGCTGCATTACAACGTATCACGTCGATGAATCGTCTGTGGTTCTGTTTTGGTTTTACAGTTTCGTGATCTGCTGCTTGTTTTCATTTTGGTGCATTCGTTAATTTATGATAGCACAGAAGAGTGTGAAGATTACATTACCATGTATCTGTGAAAGCAGAATCCGCATTAGTGTACGTTTAAAAAGAGTTGATACATAAAACACGCAAAGTTACGTTAGGCCAAAATATATTTATGTAACGGCAATTAATGTACCTTTTCTCTGTAAATACAAAAATATTTAAAAGCTCAGATGTAATTACACCCTTTTCATCAACTTGCAAACGAATCTCATGTCAGTTAATGCCTGCTCTTCACTTCTTGGAGCATCCACGAAGCTTACTCACAGCCAACAAGGATGTGAAAGTCATGACGTCATGGTTTTTTAAGCGTTATTAATGTCTACGGGACGTGTATTGATAAGCTGTTATGCCATTGCTGCCAGCTGACTCAGCTGGCAATCATTAAAATTTAAAAAAAATGTACAAGTATTCTTACATGGTGAGGAACAGAATGAGCGTAATAAATTCATGAAAATGTATTCACCGTTTGTAAACAAATCGTTGGTCGTGCTCTATAGTAGAGAGTAATGGTGGTTTGTCATTTAGTAATTGATTTACTTCTCTTGTTGTGACGCCGTAGACGAAGTTTTCTGTGTAATAGCCGTTGGTACATTGTCTGAGAAATTGCCAAGCGGAAGTTCTTTCACAGCTTACACCCGGTAGATGTACTCATTTGCACACTGCCCCCTAGGGGGTCCACAACTCTTTTGTGGATACGTGCGTAGCGAGCACGGGACTCCGAGCTAATGTGACCTTCCTTCCTTTCTGGGCTGCATACCTTCCCTGTCCGCATCCTTCCCACCCCCCATCTTCGCCACCCCCCCCCTCACCTCCGTCTCTTTCCTTCCCTTTCTCCCCCTCTGGGAGTATGTTTTGTGCCTACGTCCAGAGACGGACGCTCGATAATGTAACACATTCTTTGCTTTCTCTACTTGCAAGTCTTCGTCCTTCCTTTGTCTTTCTCTTTTCCTTACCTCCTCTCTTTGCCCTTTTCTCCACTGCGGCGTTTGAGACCTCTCTTCTTTCCTTTCCCTTTGTTTTTCCCTTTTTCTTTTTTCTTTCCTGTGCGTGTCTGAAGGCCGACCCAAGCATTTTCATGCGTAGCCGGTGACGGGGTAATGCGTAATTCCCCGCCCCGGGTAGACAGGTAGGACACGTACGTACTCCCGGTAATGGCCAGGCCCAGGGAGGGGTGATTACCCGAGCTGATAGCTTCCGAAAGTGCCGATTGGTCCCTCCGTCCGTTTCTCGGGAGGTGTGACCTGAGGTGTGAACAATCACCTAAGGCGAGAGTGCCCTCAGAGAGGGCCCCCACAAGGAAGGAGCGCGACATCGGAGACGCCGGTAATCATGGGGGATACTTTTGCAATGGTTTCCTCATCTTCTACTATGTCTGCTCACAAGCGTAAGTTCAATGTGTCTCAGCCACAGACAGTTCTTCCATCGTTGCCACAGTTCCTTGTTGTGTCTCGGTCTGACGAAGGTAACGACTTCTCCACGGTCAACCCTTTCATTATTCAGAAAGGTGTCGACGCAATTGCAGGTCCTATAAAGTCTTGTTCCAGATTACGAAATGTCCCCTTCTTGTTAGAAACAGTCAGTGCCCTCCAGGCACAAAAATTGCTGTGTACTTCACTGCTACACACCTTCCCTGTCTGGGTGGAAGTGCACCACACTTTAAATTCCTCACCTGGTGTCATTTATACACGCTCCCTCGACGGATTGTCCAACGAGGAAATTCAACACTACCTGTCTGACCAGGGCGTAACGGCTGTTCATAGAGTCATGTAAAGGGTTGACATTAACATCGTTCCAACCCGTACACTCTTGTTGACATTTGACAGAGTTCAACTCCCATCGAACATAAAAGTGGGCTATGAGATAATCTCTGTTCGCCCCTACGTCCCAAACCCTACACATTGCTATCGGTGTCAGCAGTTCAATCACATCAGCCAGTCCTGTTCCAATCCGGTCAAATGTGTTATGTGCCATGCCCATGAGGGTGCTTGTCCACCTCCATCCCCTCGTTGCATCAACTGTATGGGTGACCACGCTGCTTCCTCTAGAGACTGCCCCATTTTTAAAGACGAAAAGCTCATTCAGGAAATCAGAGTGAAGGAAAAGGTGACGACCTTTGCTGCTCGAAAATTATTCGCCAGTCGAAAGCCCACTGTGCCTCAGACAGTGAAATACAGCACTGTCCTTGCCTCTCTTTGGCCAACAAAGGAGGCGGCCACGCAGACTTGTGATCTCACCTTTAGTGCCACGGTTGTCAGATCGGCCAGCGCAAAGATCGCCCGTTCAGCCTCCCCACTTTCGCCTGCTCATTCTATGGCTCACCCTTCATCAGGTCCTGCTAAATCTCGAGCCCAAAAGTCAGACACGAAGACCTCCAAAAAAGAGCATACTCGTGAAGATTTTATACGTACCCCAACTTCACAACCATCGGTTCCTCCTTCATCTAAACATCCTGTTTCCAAGAAGGCTAATAAGAAACCCAGTTCCTCTCCTTCTCCGCCACGGCGTGTCTCGTCTACAGCACCACCTGGTGGTAGCCGCTGTAGTGTAACGACGTAAGTTTTTTATAAATGATTTTCTTTTTATATATGACCATGTGCAGAGTTCGTCACCTACGTCAGTGACAACCCACTTCAAAATGATTTATATTCTTTTTAAATTGTCACAGAATGGTTCTTGAACGAAACTGTAAAACATCAGTTGAGTCGTGTGCAAAGAATTACGTCACTCGGGCCAATTGGTTTGCGTAAACTTTTTCAATTTAAATTTCGTTTGTTTCTCCTCAAAAATTATATTGACACACGTTATCTTGATTTAATCGATATTAGAGTCACACATTGAATAAACTTGTGAGATTCAAAGTTGCGATGACCGCTGTCAAAATTCAATAATCTTGTCAAATATATTATTAAGGGGCTCCGGAACGCCCTATACTTGCAATGTTAAAATAACGCTTATAAATTACATCTTTCCTCACAAAGTATTTGAGGTAGGAAGTTGAACTTTTTACAGATTATTTATTGGAATATGGGCTACAACTTAACACAGGGATTTTACAAAATTTTAGTTCAGTTATTAAAGATGATTTTTTTCGATTGTAATGAAAATTCACAACATTTTTTTGCAATTTTTTATTTATATATTCAAAAGTATACAGTTTTTTGGAAAAAGGCTGTGTTAAATTATGCAGAAGGTACTGTGTAACATTTACTGAAAGTTTGAACAAATATGTTTGGAAGATCCTTAGAAAACATGTAATTAGTATGAGAAAATAAAAGTTTTGGGAATCGAGCGACAAAGATTGGATTAACTTTTTAGTGCATTCCAGGTCCATAGGATGGATTATCTTCATCCCCTGCAAACTCCTCCTCCAGCTCCCTCTTGTTCCTCCTCCTGTTTACTCTTGCTTGTATTTCTAGACTCTTTACAGCCCTGTCTGCAGCCCGAAGGCGTTCCTTGTCTAAAGCAAGCATCGCTCGTACCATGTTAGAACCTATCTTCATTCCCATATTTCTAAATACCTTGCACCTTACAATGTTGCAATCATTGAAAGTCGCAAAAGCATCATACACACCAAAGTGAAGTGTTTCTATTCCAACAAATACAGTCTTGGGGATTCTCGACCATATAACACTATTTACACTTTCATTGGGGTTTTGAGTTTTTCCGTGAATACACTTTTTCAACAGTTCAGGTGCTGCTAAGTCTCTGAAAATAGGTTAGCCACAACACATACTTTATCTCACATCACTAAAATGTACCTGATGAACACGGACGTTAATAATAACACCATTTGACAGCAGTTTAACAGCGCCACAGTGGGTGACGCCCATGTAGAACACATTTAAAAAAAAAATTTAAAAATAGTTGTAGTCTTCGGAATTGAATAAATTATGTACCTACTAAAAGGTAATAGTCTGCAGATTCAGAAAACGCAAAAAAGTAAAAATTGAACTTTTCATGATTTTGAGCCTTTCCGGAGCCCCTTAATCAATTCACATAATTCTTCATAAATAAATCCTCCGAACACGTGTTTCAACTTTAGTAGCATTTACTATTTTATTATCTTCCTACATACAGATGTGAACCTGAACCTTGACAAGCTAGGACTGTCATTTTCAATAAGATTAAGCTCTCTATGACGTCATTGTTGTACAAAACACTACAAAAAAATTCATTTTCAATTTTTAGAAGCACGACGCAACAACTCGGTTCCAGGATCTTCTGTTGCTCTTTGGCTGTCGACCCGCGACGTATAGTGGCCAGCAATTTTCTCTCTGGTCGCGGCAGCGAAGATGCTGTCTCCGTTCGTTGCGCCGCCCTCTCCGTACATTAAACATAAAAAAATACAAAAACTTTTAGATAATTCACAGCTATTACAAATATTAAAAAAATACATAAACAAAACTAAATTAAACTTATATTCACCTGCAAACTGGGCTGACACTGGTGGATGGGTGACGCTTCAATTTCGCGTCCCACTACACCGCCCTCGGCCGTCTTCTGTGTCGCCGAGGCGCACTGCTGGCGGCCGATCAACCGGCCGATCGCTGGTGGCAGGAGCTGCTCCTGAACAACCTAAGGATCAGGATCTTCTGCCTACAGCTGAATACCGTTCCACGCTGTCGGTCACAAGCTCTGAGCAGTCGTTGAGTTGACGGCAACCTTGGTCACATTCCTCCATTTTCTGTCCACCCTATGTCCATTATCCACTGGAATATCCGCGGCATTCGAGCCAATCGGGATGAATTGTCGGTCCTCTTACGATCCTACTCGCCGGTCATCTTCTGTCTTCAGGAAACAAAGATGCGTCCCTACGACCGCTTTGTTCTCCCCCATTTTCAGTCCATCCGATTTCATCTCCCCTCTGTTGAAGGCACTCCAGCACATGGAGGACTCATTATTCTTCTCCATGATACTCTCCATTATCACCCAATACTCTTAAACACTTCCTTCCAAGCTGTCACTGTCTGTCTTTCCCTTTCTGGATACACCTTCTCTCTTTGTACTGTATACATAACATCGTCCACACCTATGGCACGAGCTGATCTCCTTCATCTTCTTGGTCAGCTTCCACCCCCATATTTGCTGGTTGGGGACTTCAATGCCCACCACCCGCTTTGGGGATCTCCACAACCTTGTCCACGTGGCTCCCTATTGATAGACGTCTTCCACCAAGCGGATCTTGTTTGCCTCAACACTGGGAACCCTACATTTTTGTCTGCCTCCACGACAAATTTCTCTCATTTGGACCTTTTGGTCGGTACTGTTCCGCTAGCTCGGCGCTTCGAATGGGTCGCCCTTGATGATACACACTCGAGTGACCACTTTCCATGTGTCCTTAGACTGCAGCCTCAACTGCCATATCTGCGCCCGCGACGCTGGAAGTTTGCCCAAGCCGATTGGACACTTTTTTCGTCTCTAGCGACATTCGATGACCGTCACTTTCCTAGCGTCGACGATGAGGTCACACATATTACAGACGTTATTGTTACAGCTGCGGAACGTTCAATACCACGCACCTCCGAATTGCCCCAGCGCCCCCCAGTTCCTTGGTGGAACGAGGCATGCCGTGACGCAATACTTGAGCGGCGACGTGCTCTTCGCGTTTTCTGGCACCATCCTACTTTGGCCAACTGTATCCGCTATAAGCAGTTCCGTGAGCGATGTCATCGCGTTACCCGCGATAGCAAGAAGGCAAGCTGGGACTTCTTTACTAGCTCATTTAACACCTTCACTCACTCCTCGGAAGTTCGGAGTCGGATTCGACGGTTATCTGGCGCGCCTAGTTTCTCCCCGGTCTCTGGGCTCACTGTCGCGCATGATACGTTAGTGGACCCCGTCGAAATTTTTAATTCATTGGGTCAACACTTTCCTGAGATTTCGAGCTCTTCAAATTACCTGCCAGTGTTTCTCCCGAAGAAACGTGCAGCGGAAGTGCAACCTCTTGCTTTCTTCTCTCAAAATCGCTAAAGCTATAATACTGTTTTCTCCATGCGGGAACTTCAACATGCACTCTCTTCTTCTCGCTCCTCTGCCCCAGGACCGGATGGTATCCATATCCAAATGTTGCTGCATTTATCAACCCATAGTCTGCGTTACCTCCTTCGCCTTTATAATCGAATTTGGACCGACAGTACTTTTCCCAGACGATGGCGGGAAGCTATCGTCGTTCCTTCCGAAACCTGTAAAGGACAAACATCTCCCCTCTAGCTATCGCCCTATTTCTCTCACGAGTAGTGTATGTAAGGTTTTGGAGCGTATGGTGAATTACCGTTTAGCTTGGTGTCTGGAGTCCCGCAGTCTTTTAACACCTGCCCAATGCGGTTTCCGAAAGCATCGTTATGCAGTTGACCATCTTGTTGCTCTCTACACTTATCATGAATAATTTTCTCCGGAAACGCCAAACAGTAGCAATATTTTTGGATCTGGAGAGAGCATACGATACCTGTTGGAGGACAGGCATCCTCCGCACACTGTTCTCTTGGGGCTTTCGAGGTCGGCTGCCCCTTTTTCTTCGCGAATATTGCAGAGCGCACATTTAGAGTGCGGGTGAACACTACTCTCTCCCGTACTTTCTCCCAAGAAAACGGAGTACCCCAGGGCTCCGTGCTAAGTGTTGTACTGTTTGCCATTGATATAAATTCAATTATGGATTGTCTCCTTTCTGATGTCTCGGGCTCCCTCTTTGTGGACGATTTTGCGATCTACTACATCTCTCAATGGACTAGCCTTCTTGAATGACGTCTTCAAGGATGTCTCGATCGCCTCCACTCTTGGAGCATGGCAACAGGCTTCCGCTTTTCTCCCAGTAAGACCGTCTGTGTTAATTTTTGGCGTCGTACGGAGTTTCTTCCACCTTCCTTACATCTAGGACCTGTCAACCTTGTGTTTTCGGACGTCGCTAAATTCTTGGGTCTTATGTTTGACAGAAAACTGTGCTGGTCCTCCCACGTTTGCTATCTTTCGGCTCGCTGTCTGCGATCCCTCAACACCCTCCGTGTCCTGAATGGTACCTCCTGGGGAGCGGACCGAGTGGTCCTTCTCCGCCTCTATCGTGCCTTAGTGCGCTCGAAATTGGACTATGGAAGCATAGTTTACTCCTCTGCTCGGCCGTCTATTCTTCGGCGTCTCGAGTCTATCCACCACCATGGATTACGTTTAGTGTCTGGAGCTTTTTACACCAGCCCTGTGGAAAGCCTTTATGCTGAGACTACTGAACCTCCGCTGTCCAATCGGCGAGCTGTCCTTCTGAGTCGTTATGCTAGCCATCTGTCTTCCATGCCTGCTAATCCGCCCCATGACATTTTTTTCGACGCCTCCTTGGATTCAGGATACGCAGGCCGCCCTTCCTCCCTACTGCCACCGGGAGTCCGCTTCCGTCAACTGCTCCATTCTCTTTCCTTCCGCCTTCCTAAAACCTTCTCGACAACTTGGGGTACACCACCCGCTTGGCTCCGTCCCCAGACCTGCCTGCTCCGTGACCTTTGTCAAATTCCCAAGGATGGTACCCCTTCACTTGTTTATCGTCGGGCATTTGCTGCTCTATGTGCACGAATGAAGGAAGCCACATTTATTTACACTGATGGCTCGAAAACATTATTAGGTGTAGGGATTGCCTATATTGTTGGCGACACCCCAAATCGATTTCGGCTTCCCGACCAGTGTTCGGTTTATAGTGTGGAGCTTTACGCTGTTCTCCAGGCTGTCCAATACATCCGTCGCCATCAACGGATACAGTATGTTATCTGTTCAGATTCTCTCAGCTCTCTCCTCAGTCTCCAAGCTCTTTACCCTGTCCACCCTCTGGTCCACCGGATTCAGGACTGCCTCCACTTGCTCCACTTGGGGGGCGTCTCTGTGGCGTTCCTCTGGATCCCAGGACACGTTGGTATCTGTGGAAATGAGGCGGCCGATATAGCGGCCAAGGCTGCAGCCTCTCTTCTTCAGCCAGCTATTCGCACGATTCCCTTCGCCGATCTACGGAGTGTTTTATGTCGCCGTGTTACTCTTATGGCACGCACATTGGTCGACACTTCCCAGTAATAAATTGCGGGACGTGAAAGCTCTTCCCTGTGCTTGGACCTCTTCCTCCCTAACGCGTCGTCGGGAGGAGGTATTTTAACTAGACTCCGGATAGGGCACTGTCTTTTTAGCCATCGACATCTTTTAAGTGGTGATCCTCCCCCACTCTATCCCCACTGCTCTCAGCTGTGGACGGTAAGACACCTTTTACTTGAGTGCCCCTAGTTTACTCCGTTACGCGTCCGTCTACAGCTGTCGCCTGATATATCTTCCATTTTAGCGGATGACACGCGCTCTGCCGTTCGCGTTCTCGAGTTTATTAGTGCCAGTGAGGTGACGTCAGTCAATTGAAGCTCTATTTGGGGACAACCAACCCCCTTCTATAGTTGTTTTTTACGCTTTCCTTCTATTTTTAGTTTCTCCATTCTTTTGAGTTTCGTTCCAATTTCTGCTGGTTTCTAGTTTCGTTTTTTACCTTTTCCTAAGTCACAGACCGGGCGCTAATGACCGTAGCAGTTTTGTGCCCTAAAACCATACAACAAACAATTGCACACTGATATCTTTTGAGGCATGAAAAATGGAAAGAAGGTGAAGTAGAAGAAGACGAAGCAAAAACCCGTCTTAAGGATCATAAAAAACACACACAGTCTCTTAGTAGGACAGGGGAGCATACAAAATGTTTGCATATATTGGTAACATATTACAGAAATGGAAGTGTGGTTTGCGTACTTGCCACTAAATACGCAGGAGTTTGCTTTAAATCCTTCTGTTAAGTTATCCTGAATAAGGCTGTCTGCGGTTTCTTCTGAGAGTGTCAAACTTACTCCTTGAACAAAAGTGCCGCTGATTCCTTTACCCAATCCTGTCATCTTTCTGAGCATAGAATCCACATTCTGCTGCCTCAATGTCGCCTGTTTGGCGTCTATGATTGATGGACGTTGATTATCTTCAAGTTGACTGTTGTTACTTTGTTTTGGGTGTAGTTTCACTTTTCGGCTGCAAAATTTATGTTTATTAGGATGCCAATTACGCGCAGAGATGGCGTAGACTCTTCATGAAATCATCTTCACTGACATCTTCAGTAAACAGGATGAGGCGGCTGAGACTGGATACCCAAAAAATATATCCAGAACGAGTAAATATATGGCGGTGCGCTTCTGGCCAAATTATAGAGGACAATGTGGCGAATTTTCTGACGTGCACAAGTAATTTGTAACATTTATATCTGCCCAATAATGGCAACAAAGTCGTTTTTATTTAGACCGATATATTTTTAGCGCATTGTAAAGTGACTTTGGACAGGACTTCAACGACATTAAGTGTGTGGAACTTGAGAACTAGTTACTAGATACGAGCGTCAGGGGAAGAGACCTCACAAACGTCTCTTGCGCTTCACCAAACATAAGCAAACGCGTTGCTCAGCTATGGTCAATATGGAACGGAGCCAAAATATGAGTCATACTAATGGCTCAAAATATTGACGTTTAACATCAACACTTGCTATAAAGCGATTCTGGACAGTCAGTACGGTATGTAGACTTTCGTTTGGACTTAACGCAAAACAGGCCCATGTTACGGGGCATTTCATGGCTTCGAATATTGAATCGAATACATTGAACGGAGTAAAGTGAAGAAAAGATGTCATCTTTACAACTGATTGTGAGATATATTAACAGCAGCTCATATGGTAGCAACCGGAAATGGGATTCGTGAGCCGTGATGGTAATCTGCGTTCCTGAAGCGGTGCAACAGCACTGAGAAAAACTACGTAAGAATGTCGTTTGATTTTTACAGAACTCATGTATTCTCTATATATTTCACTGATTGCTGCTAAAAAAAATTGTGCATAAACACGTCAGGAGTTACTAAGAGTAGTGCCGAATGGATACTGCATTCACTGACATTATCAGACATCGAAGTGTATGACTGGTATCCAATCTCGTGGTAACATACACCACCGGCCATTAAAATTGCTACACCACGAAGATGACGTGCTACAAACGCGAAATTTAACCGACAGGAAGACGAGGCAGTGACATGCAAATGATTAGCTTTTCAGAGCATTCACACAAGGTTGTCGCCGATGGCGACACCTACAACGTGCTGACATGAGGAAAGTTTCCAACCAATTACTCATACACAAACAGCAGTTGACCCGCGTTGCCTGGTGAAACGTTGTTGTGATGCTTCGTGTAAGGAGGAGAAATGCGTACCATCACGTTTCCGACTTTCATAAAGGTCGGATTGTAGCCTATCGCGATTGCGGTTTATCGTATCGCGACCTTGCTGCTCGCGTTGGTTGAGATCCAATGACTGTTAGCGGAATATGGAATCGGTGGGTTCAGGAGGGTAATACGGAACGCCGTGCTGGATCCCACCGGCCTCGCATCACTAGCAGTCGAGATGCAGCCACGTCTCGATCCCTGAGTCAACAGATGGGGACGTTTGCAAGACAACAAACATCTGCACGAACAGTTCGACGACGTTTGCAGCAGCATGGACTATCAGCTCGGAGACCATGGCTGCGGTTACCCTTGACGCATCACAGACAGGAGCCCCTGCGATGGTGTACTCAACGACGAACCTGGGTGCACGAATGGCAAAACGTCATTTTTTCGGATAAATCCAGGTTCTGTTTACAGCATCTTGATGGTCGCATCCGTGTTTGGCGACATCGCCGTGAACGCACATTGGAAGCGTGTATTCGTCATCGCCATACTGGCATATAACCCGACGTGATGGTGTGGGGTGCCATTGGTTACACGTCTCGGTGACCTCTTGTTCGCATTGACGGCACTTTGAACAGTGGACGTTACATTTCGGATCGGATATGTTACGACCCGTGGCTCTACCCTTCATTCGACCTCCGTGAAACCCTAGATTTCAGCAGGATAATGCACGACTGCATGTTGCAGGTCTTGTACGGGCCTTTCTGGATACAGAAAATGTTCGGCTGCTGCCCTGGCCAGCACATTCTCCAGGTCTCTCACCAACTGAAAACGTCTGGTCAATGGTGGCCGAGCAACTGGCTCGTCACAATACGCCAGTCACTACTCTTGATGAACTGTGGTATCGTGTTGAAGCTGTATGGGCAGTTCTATCTGTACACACCATCCAAGCTCTGTCTGACTCAATGCCCAGGCGTATCAAGGCCGTTGTTACGGCCAGAGGTGGTTGTTCTGGGTACTGATTTCTCAGGATCTATGCACCCAAATTGCGCGAAAATGTAATCACATGTCAGTTCTAGTATAATATATTTGTCCAACGAATACCCGTTTATCATCTTCATTTCTTCTTGGTGTAGCAATTTTAATGCCCAGTAGTGTATATACATGTACATGATTACTCTTCGGTTTAGACTTAAGTGCCGGTCGCGGTGGTGTAGCGGTTCTAGGCGCTCAGTTCGGAACCGCGGGACTGCTACGGTCGCAGGTTCGAATCCTGCCTCGGGCATGGATGTGTGTGATGTCCTTAGGTTAGTTAGGTTTAAGTAGTTCTAAGTTCTAGGGGACTGATGACCACAGATGTTAAGTCCCATAGTGCTCAGAGCCATTTGAACCATTTACACTTAAGTGCTTGGCAGAGTGTTTAAGGAACCACTTTCAAATCACTGCTCAATTGGTCTAGCACATGGGAAGTACGAACACCATGTTTCCGTGAGAGACCCGATAGCTTTTATTTTATAACGATGGTTATTTATCTTATGTAGATGCGTGTCAAAAAAATATTTTCGCATTCGCAGGAGAAAGATAGTGACTTAAATTTCCTGAAAATATCTGACCGCAATGAAAAATACCTTTATTTAATGAATGCCCCCCTCATTCACGTATCATACCCGTAACAGTTTCTCCCATATTTCGCGATAGTACATAAGACGACTTTTCCTTCTTTGAGCTTTTTCGAAGTCTCCATTTATCCTATGTTATAACGATTCGATATCGCGCAGCAGTACTCTAGCAGAGGACGGACAAGCGCCAGTGTAGGCAGTCTCTTTACTGGACCTATTGTATCTACCAATAAAGCGCAGTCTTTGGTTCGCCTTTCACACAACCTTTTCTGTGATTTGATTCCAATTTAAATTGTTCGTAATTGTAATCCATTGGTATTTAATAGATTGACAACTTTTAAATCTGTATGATTTATAAATCTATTATGAAGACTAGGAACAGCAGAATTCGCTGGAGGAACCTCAGATACTGCTGGTGTTTCACTAAATGTCTTCTTCTTGTCAGTTACTACGACATGTAAACTTTCTGACAGGAAACCATGAACCCAGTCGCAGATCTGAGACGATACTCCATATGCACGCAATTTGATTAGAATCCGCTTGTGGGAAACGGTGTCTCACAAGCCTTCTGAAAATCTAGAGACATGGAATCAACTTGTCGATTGCACTCATTACTTCACGTGATTAAAGAACCGATTGTGTATCAAAAGAACGACATTTTTTTAAAATCCGTGGTGTCTGTGTGTCAATAGATTGTTTTCTTCGACGTATTACCTGATGTTAATTCAACGCATTACTTTTGTTTCCTCTCTTGTGTATTGGCGGTATGTGCGCAGCTTTCCAGTCATAATGTACGGATTTTCTTTCGAACGAGCGGTTGCTTATGATTGCTGAAAATGGATATCTGCAACGATCCATGCTCCAAGAAGAGTGCGACGTAGCGACTGACGATGAATCGTATTATGCCATTACAAAGACAACATCTCTACCCCATTATTTAGCTGTCGTGCCAAATGTCGTAACTGGCTCACGCTTCGGTTCTCATTTATCATTTAGATAAACGAGATATTTTCTGGTCGATAGACTCTGACGTGGCGTAAAATCGAAATGCTTACACAACGTCTTGAACCGGGACAGTAAAACTGTAATCCAACGACAAACCGCTCTTTAGTCAATTATTGATTAACTCGTGCTCATCATGGAAAAAAAGAGATCGGAAATGTAGAAATAAAATACCCACATCAGTCTTCACTGAGATCGGAAATCTGGTATTGGTGTGGAGACTCCAAAACCTGACGGAAGAATCGGTTTTACAATCCGCTCGACGACGACGTCATTTTAGACCGAGATCAATCTCGGAATACAGAAGGACGGATAAGAAGATGAGCTGCTTCCGTTTCAAAGAAACCATCCCGGAATCTAGCGATGGAACCACGAAAATGTTCCAGCTCACTCTAGCAGCGAGAAAGGTCGATTTTAAGCACACAGAACACGTGTAGGCAATGTGCCATACAGACTGTCCACATGACTTAGTACCTGGTGGCTCCGTATACTCTAAGACAAAGGAAATATCACTCGCCAACGTTTCTTGTTTTTCGGGTGAGAAGACTGTTGTTTCGTTCAGTAGTATGACCTTTGAAGGTTCAAGAGGAGTAGTGACCAATCGATGGTTAAGTTCATTAGAATAGAATCACCTGAAAATTAAGAGTGATCCTCGTAGATCTACACTGGAGAGCAGAACTTAAGGATGAAAATAACTTTGGTATGATGTGTCGCTGCCAAGTAACGTAGCACAATGTAACGTGGACCATACATAGAAAGAACTACTACAGTATAAAGCAGAAGGTAACTCAAAGAAATACGCAGTGAGACATACAGAAACGACACTTCTATTCAAAGACAGTAATGACACTGAAGTCACCATGATTTACGTTGGTCTCTTTGAAACTAAAAAAGGCAAGAGGTCGTATTTAATATGGTGTTTGATCACCGTGGATGGCAAAGCATGCTGTGCTACGCCCCACAAGGTTGGTAAGGAGTTCTAGTGGGCCGTTCCATTCTCCCACCAGTGCGGAACGCAACCGCTGGGTAGTTGATGCATATGGAAGTGATGGAATACGTCTTCCCAACGCATCGCACACCTGTTCACACCTCTCGCCACATGAAAATATGTTAAGCTGTGTTACTTGCCAGTGACACATCACAACTAGGTTACTTTCGTCCGTACGTTTTGCACAGAAGTATCCGTTACTAAGCGGCCAACCCGGTTCATGGTTCAAGGCCCTGTAGCAAGTTGCCTATCTAACGGCTTTTAGAGGCAACAAGAATAAGATAGTCAATATTTTATACAGTTATTGACCGAATTTATAAATTTTAAACGCTGTCGTAATCGTATCACCAAGGGGGACGTTCATGAAATTGAGCAAAAATGTCAATTTTAAATTTACCTTTATTGATTAGTAGAGCTCATGTACTACAAGTTCCCAAAGTTTCAGTTGTGAAATCGTGTCCAAAGTGCCTGAAAAATAATTAAATGTATGACAGACCTTCCTGCCACGCCCAGTTTTTGAAGCAACACTTCAATATCCACAGGGTCAGATGGATAATAATCGCTACATTCACAAGGTGAGGCTTCCAAATTGTATCCTTGATGTTGTCAAGCCAACTTATAGGTTTCTGGCCGACCCTGAACTTCTAAAAAATAATGTCCATGGCGGCAAAACGCAAAATCCAAATCACTCGTCAAATACAGTCATATGGAAACCAGACCCTAAAACCATATTTTCATCTCCTACGGTTGTCATAATTGCAACTTATGACGAAGTTCTTCTATTTAATGGCGGGAACGTAGGGAGCATGAAGGCATTCGAGAGAATGGGCATTACGACAGGAAATTTCACTCAAAGACGTCTCGAGAAAAAAAGATTTACAGCGCCTCTACAGCCAAAATGTCAGTTAAAGATTTGGTACAGGAAAGAAGACGAAAACATGAAACCAGAAGAGAAGATTCGAAGGAAAGGAGGACCCTTATTATAAATCTGGAGCCTAATGAAGAGGTGACGTATGAAAAATAGTTAGGTTGAACTTCAAATTGCATTTCCTGAAAATAATTTTTTTTTAAAGTTTGTTGTTGTTGTGGTCTTCAGTCCTGGGACTGGTTTCATGCAGCTCTCCATGCTACTCTATCCTGTGCTAGCTTCTTCATCTCCCAGTACATACAGCAACCTACATCCTTCTGAACCTGCTTAGTGTATTCATTTCTTGATCTCCCTCTACGATTTTTACCCTCCACGCTGCCCTCCAATACTAAATCGGTGATCCCTTGATGCCTCAGAACATGTCCTACCAACCGATCCCTTCTCCTAGTCAAGTTGTGCTACAAACTTCTCTTCTCCCCAATCCTGTTCAATACCTCCTCATTAGTTATATGATCTACCCATCTAATCTTCAGCATTCTTCTGTAGCACCACATTTCGAAAGCTTCTATTCTCTTCTTGTCCAAACTAGTTATTGTCCATGTTTCACTTCCATACATGGCTACACTCCATACAAATACTTTCAGAAACGACTTCCTGACACTTAAATCTATACTCGATGTTAACAAATTTCCCTTCTTCAGAAACGTTTTCCTTGCCATTGCCAGTCTAGATTTGATATCCTCTCTACTTCGACCATCATCAGTTATTTTGCTCCCCAAATAGCAAAACTCCTTTACTACTTTTAAATGTCATTTTCTAATGTAATTCCCTCAGCATCACCCGACTTAATTCGACTATATTCCATTATCCTCGTTTTGCTTTTGTTGATGTTCATCTTATACCTTCCTTTCAAGACAATGTCCATTACGTTCAACTGCTCTTCCAGGTCCTTTGCTGTCTCTGACAGAATTACAATGTCATCGGCAAACCTCAAAGTTTTTATTTCTTCTCCATGAATTTTAATACCTACTTCGAATTTTTCTTTTGTTTCCTTCACTGCTTAATATACAGATTGAATAACATCGGGGATAGGCTACAACCCTGTCTCACTCCCTTCCCAGCTACTGCTTCCCTTTCATGTCCCTCGACTCTAATAACTGCCATCTGGTTTCTGTACAAATTGTAAATAGCCTTTCGCTCCCTGTATTTTACTCCTGCCACCATCAGAATGTGAAAGAGTGTATTCCAGTCAACATTGTCAAAAGCTTTCTCTAAGTCTACAAATGTTAGAAACGTAGGTTCGCCTTTCCTTAATCTAGCTTCTAAGATAAGCCGTAGGGTCAGTATTGCCTCACGTGTTCCAACATTTCTACGGAATCCAAACTGATCTTCCCCGAGGTCGGCTTCTACCAGATTTTCCATTCGTCTGTAAATAATTCGCGTTAGTATTTTGCATCCGTGACTTATTAAACTGATTGTTCGGTAATTTTCACATCTGTCATCACCTGCTTTCTTTGGGATTGGAATTATTATATTCTTCTTAAAGTCTGAGGGTATTTCGCCTGTCTCATACATCTTGCTCACCAGATGGTAGACTTTTGTCATGACTTGCTCTCCCAAGGCCGTCAGTAGTTCTAATGGAATGTTATCTACTCCCGGGGCCTTGTTTCGACTTAGGTCTTTCAGTGCCCTGTCAAACTCTTCACGCAGTATCGTATCTCCCAGTTCATCTTCATCTACATCCTCTTCCATTTCCATAATATTGTCCTCAAGTTCATCACCCTTGTATAGAACCTCTATTTACTCCTTCCACCTTTCTGCTTTCTCTTCTTTGCTTAGAACTGGGTTTCCATCTGAGCTCTTGATATTCATACAAGTGGTTCTCTTTTCTCCAAAGGTCTCTTTAATTTTCCTGTATGCAGTATCTATCTTACCCCTAGTGAGATAAGCCTCTACATCCTTACATGTGTCCTCTAGCCATCCCTGCTTAGCCATTTTGCACTTCCTGTCGATCTCATTTTTGAGACGATTGTATTCCTTTTTGCCTGCTTCATTTACTGCATTTTTATATTTTCTCCTTTCATCAATTAAATTCAATATTTCTTCTGTTACCCAAGGATTTCTACTAGCCCTCGTCTTCTTACCTACTTGATCCTCTGCTGCCTTCACTATTTCATCTCTCTAATCTACCCATTCTTCTTCTACTGTATTTATTTCCCCCATTCCTGTAAATTCTTCCCTTATGCTCTCCCTGAAACTCTGTACAACCTCTGGTTTAGTCAGTTTATCCAGGTCCCATCTCCTTAAATTCCCACCTTTTTGCAGTTTCTTCAGTTTTAATCTACAGTTCGTAACCAATAGATTGTGGTCAGAGTCCACATCTGCCCCTGGAAATATCTTACAATTTAAAACCTGGTTCCTAAATCTCTGTTTTACCGTTATATAATCTATCTTAAACCTGTTAGTATCTCCAGGCTTCTTCCTAAATTTTCGTCTCCCTTCACTATCTGAATAATTTCTTTTATTTCATCATACATGTCTTCAATTTCTTCGTCATCTGCGGAGTTAGTTGGCATATAAACTTGTACTACTGTAGTAGGCATGGGCTTCGTGTCTGTCTTGGCCACAATAATGCGTTCACTATGCTGTTTGTAGTAGCTTACCCGCACTCCTATTTTTTATTCATTATTAAACCGACTCCTGCATTATTCCTATTTGATTTTGTATTCGCCTGACCAAAAGTCTTGTTCCTCCTGCCAGCGAACTTCACTGATTCCTACTATATCTAACTTTAACCTATCCATTTCCCTTTTTAAATTTTCTAACCCTCCTGCTCGATTAAGGGATCTGACACTCCACACTCCGATCCGTAGAACGCCAGTTTTCTTTCTCCTGATAACGACGTCCTCTTGAGTAGTCCCCGCTCGGAGATCCGAATGGGGGACTATTTTACCTCCGGAATATTTTACCCAAGAGGACGCCATTATCATTAAACCAAACAGTAAAGCTGCATGCCCTCTGGAAAAATCATGGCTGTAGTTTCCCCTTGGTTTCAGCCGTTCGCAGTTTTAAAGTTCATGTAGGCTAAAATTATGAGATTTTGTGCAATTATTGCCATAAACCCAATATATGTTGCCAGAAGAAAAAAATTTGAAATTGTTCGTGTGAGCCACGATGTGGGGCAAAGTGCTTGGAGTTTCGTATGAGTTATCTATTATATTTCAGAACTATAATCAAAAAATTATTAAAATTCTGTTATTTCATATAATCAAAAAGTTCATGAGAGAAGTGTACTATATGCAGAGAGATTAAACAGTAAAATTTTTGTAGAAATCTCTTTGTAGTTTCTGAGAAAAATTTACATTTAAATTTTTTTAAAATAAAATATTTGAATTCCATACAATACTTAAATATACATATTACACAAGGAAACTAACGCTAAATGGGCTAATTTCATGTGAAGTGTGGTACGAAATTTCATTGCCGTATCTTCAAAATTGTGTGTGTTTCTCGTAAAGAAGTGTAACTGACTGAGCACCAAGTACCCAGACGACATTCATGCAGATCTAAGAATAAGAGTGCGCTTAGAAACTTCCAATAAACTTTGTACATAACTTCAAACCTTTACGAAACTTTTCTCGTTACCCCCCCCCCGCCTTCCCCTTCCACAAAATGATGAAAGGGAAACAGTTAATGGCTTACCATATTTTCGCTGTTCATGCAGTAAAACCTCAGCATTAAGGGATTACTTTTTAATCTATTACTTCTTTACTATCAATTCTACTTGCAGCACATTTTACAGACCGTATCCATATATACCACTGAATGTGCCTGCATAATTATATCATTGTACGATACATAGTTCACGAGATATGAATTCGTAAACATTGAAATGTGTGAGACACTAGGTTTTGCTTAAACCTGGCACACACCTCCGTATTTCGGTGGTCAGAGTATGAGACTACTATGCGGAGAACCTGGGTGCGATCCCCGGTACTGCCAGGAATATTACACGGGTGGGAAGACTCGAAGGTGCACTCAGACTGGTGATGTCAGAACAGGAGCTGCTTGAGTAAGAAGCAGCGGTTTCAAGGTCAAGAAAACCGACAACGGCCGGGAGAGCGGTGTGCTGACTTCCCCGACCCGCCATACTGCATCCGATAACGCCATTGGCAAAAGATGAAACGGTGGTCTGTCGGTCCCGATTGCCCTATTAGGGACAGAACGCGGGACATGGCTTTTGCGTGCTTGCGCAAATTAACCAGACAATACTTGTCCAGTGTTTCATGACGAATGCACTTAGCGACTTCCAGCAAACTTATAACATCATTTCATACATTTTATAAATCCACATTTTCTCCTTTTTCCGCTTGCATGCTTAAGGTTATATATTTAACACATTAACTCATTCGTAAAGTAAACGGAATTTTGAAGCTGTTTTATGCACGAAGCGTCGATTCTTTAAGAGGTGAGGGTTGACTGGTTTGTAGAAAAACTACAAACGTGGAGCTGTAAATTTTCTTTCACACGTTGTTGTACATGACGTATCACAACCAGGGATGAGTAATTCTAGAGAGACGTGTTTGAAGAATCGAACGAATTACTTAACAAAATCCCAGCCTCTACAGTCACTCTGCGGTATTTGCAAAGGTCCTCGTTCGTGCTGTTCAATTAATTAATCAGTATTTCACTAAGCCCTCTGGGCTGCAGGACAGTGCTGTTCATATCACAAAAATAGGCTGTTTGTCTTGTTTATAGGGTCTTCCGCGCCGGAAGTACAAAAGTGGTATATGCTTGAATGGACAGTGTTAACGTCACTTTTCGCCATGGCGGTGTCAGCAGGCGATGGTTAACGTCACAGTTTATAGTCAGCCGTTAACTCACTTCAGCCGACGGGCTGTGTAATCAGCGAGGCAATTTGCGGCACTTCGACGCGCCTACAGTTATGACTGGCTCTGCTACTCCCTGCTGTACATAAAGGCGGTGTGTGGGATGTCACTTACGCTCTGAGTAGCTGACAGCTGACAATGTGCACTGAATCATCTAGTCTCCTGGAATTACACTAATGGAAAACAAAATGTAAACACCTTGAAAGAGGCACCGTACAAAACACAAATTTGCTTCTGGGCACCTAGACAGATGGCAGTAACGGCTGTAAAGCATTCGAGCGCCGTGAATGGAGCGGTTGCGCTCGTCTTGTTCCATGGAGTCCCAGCTAAGCTTAATAAGGCTGATGTCACGTGACCTTGTTTCTTTTTTTAGGGGGTGGGGGTGGGGAAGGGGGAAACATGCACGTCCCCGGATTTCTAGGAGCAGTCCTCAGACCATAACAGCACTGGATTAGTGCATTATTACACAGAGTACTCAAACCGCCTGTGATGTGCTGTAGCCGAACAACGAGATACCGTGATCGGAAGGTAAGTTCGTGAATCACTCACTATCAAACGACAACAGCGGTGCGCGCTGCCTCGTGTGGTTTTCCGATCTATTCATACCATAACAAACAATCGCTAGATAGTGCTATTGGGACTTAAGGTTGCATTGTTGTAAAATTTGTTAGTGCTAAAACAATAGCAACTTAAAAATTAGACCAAAGGTTCGTTTACAGCTACGGAGTAAAGAAAAAATGTTGTGAAAAATGGAAATTTCAAATGAAAGTTTTCGTGCGATTATTATTATTTTTTTTTTTTTTACAGTTTTTAAAATAAAGGCTGAACTCAACTCCGTCACATCGCTTCCTTCAGTTTATGGTCAACACTCAGCTTTACAGAAGACTTCGCAATCGGTTTGCAGAATTTAATAGTGGATGTGTTTCCGTCATCGATGAATTTCATGAAAGTCTGTCAAAATCAGTTACTGTTCAGAAACCATGGCTGCTGTGCGCCACGTGATTGAAGGGAATTATGTTTCTGATTTAGTAAGACACATGCACCCTAAAAGGTATCGAAGACAGTAGTACATTCGATTTCGCATGAATAAGTTAGCTGTTAAAAAGATTCGTTCGAATGGACTCCAGACTGTCCGACAGAAGTTCGTGTGAACTAGTGCAAAATCTTCGCAATAAGAGGAAAAACTTCGATATACTGGTGCGAGCCGGATAATAAACAAAAACAGATACACCGCAAAAGCAACATTTTAAATTGTCACGCATTAGCAGCGTCGTGATAAAATCGTGTAGCTGTCACATAAACTAACCACTGTGTCATCTGGCATTTCACAGAAAAGCACCTCAAATCCAGAATCCACTCTCAAGGAAACCAAAATGTTGCATGAAAATCTCATTAGCAGTGCTGGTATATGTTCTAAGTATGTAAGCCGTATATTCGTTACGTAATCGTGCAACTAACAAGGAGGAATGTATAAATAACAACACTGTGTCGTCTGTTCACAATAACAATGCATTCGCAATTACTTGTCTAAGTTACCTATGTTCTTGACTGGATAGTTAGTTAGCTTTAAAACATAGTTGCATGTTAACAGTTTGTAAGTGTGACAAAGAGTACTAGTAATGTGAAGTGAAAAATTTTATGGCAAAGACAAAGTTAAAAAGCTGATTATCTTTCAATAAACGGTTTTACATGTGAAATGTGGTGTAAACCTTTACTCTTCCTAGTATGCAGAGTTTCAACTTGAATGCAATTATCGTGCGGTATTCGTCTGTAAAGAATACTGGAATTTTGCTCAAGGTTAGCGTCAATGTCATTTTTCTCTGAGCCAGCGGGCGCAGGTGGCTGCCTGCAGTGCGAGTTATTGTCTGTTTCTTTGTTGGTGCGCGTAGTTACTGGGATTAGGAGACCTAGCTTCTACGAATTCACGTTGTCGAGAGAGCTCTGCTCTGTTTAAATCCCGCCAGTTCTGATGCAATTCTGGTCTGTCGTTACGATCACATCGTCTGTCGTCATGTCGGTAGTTCCTGTAGTTTCTTTCTTGTCGGTTAAGTGGTGGAGAATTTCTCCCTGAATCGTAACTGCGCGCTGGACCGTTGCGTCTGAAGTTATTCTGTCTCCCGTGATAATAATAGTTCTGGTTGCCAAATTGTCTGTTTCTCTGATTGTGTCTGTGATAGTCATTACCGCGGAGAGGTGATCTTTCCCTGTAACTATTACTCTGCCAGTGGTTGTCATATGGGTGGTGTCTGTTTTGGTCACGATTTACGTTGTAAGAACAGGCTTGTCGTGGCCATTTATTGTTTCTGTCGTCACGGAATTGTGACGGATGTGACCTGTAGTGATTGTTTTCCTGTTTTCGCATCCCGCGACTGTCTGTGTCAATTTCTAATTCTTGTAAGAGTCCCTGAAAAGCTTCAATGTCGTCTTTGCAACGTCCTGCCAAAATAATATGCCGTAAATGTTCAGGTAATTTGATTAAGCAAATGCGGATGAGTTCTGAGGGGCTGTATGGGTTTGACAGGTACTGATTCTTGTGCAACATGTCTTCAAAATATTTGACAAGACTGGAAAATTCAGATTGTTCAAAGTGTTTCATCATCATGATGCTATGTTTTACTCGGTCTTGTGTAGTTTGTGACCAACATGCTGAGAGGAACGCATGGTAAAATTCTCCTTCACTGTGACAATCGTGAATGACCGATCGCATTCTTACAGCTGGTTCATTCTCCAAGTAGCCACACATAAATTCTAACCTGTGCTCCAATGACCAGTTGGGAGGAAAACAATGAGAGAATTGATGGAGCCACGCTTTTGGATGAATGTCGTTGGCAGAGTTCTTAAACGTTTTGAATTTACGTGTAGTAATGAACAGCTTATAATCAAAATCATCATGTCGGCGAGTCGCATGTCGGCGAGTCGCATGTCGGTCATTGTTACGTCGTTTCGGCGGTTCCGTCACAAAATTCGGTGTACCTTGCCAATTTCTTTCATAATTTCCGAAGTGCCCTGCGTTATTAATTTGTGGCTGTTCCGTATTTCTATGTCCCTCTTCCCGTATTGGAGCGCGAGTGTCCTCTGAAATACATAATTCTTGTATTACCTGTGTCAGCTGATCTTGTACTTCCCGGATTTCTCTTTGATGTTGCGTATCAATTTGATTCAGATTTTGTTTCAGTTTGCTAATTTGTTCGCTCTCTTCTGTGTCATTAAAGACTACAGGTTTTGCGTCATTCAGATTATCATCTACCTTCGTAGATAAATTATTTAGCTGATCCGAAAGTTCAACTACTTTCTCTGATAATGAACTAATTTCCTCCATGTGTCTTTCTGAACCAATTTTCAGAGTATCTACTGTGTCCTTTAAGTTTTCCTGAGTTTTTGCAAGTTGCGTAACCGAATCGGTAGATGCAACTGAGTCAATTTTAGCCCACAAGGTCTCATGATTTTCATGAACAATAGTTTGCAGTTCTTTTATGGCTGCTTCATGATTCTGTAATGCATTTTCATGATGCGAAAAAATAGTTTGAAAATGCTCACAAATTTGTGTTTTTACGTCATTACACACTTTCTGACATTTCGATTCAATGTTTTGTAACTCCGCAGTTAAATCTTCACGTGTTTGTTCGAGAGTTTGTTCCAATGAGTCTAACTTTTGAAGCTTTTGCTGTGTTTGTCTCTGATTTTGTTCCATTGTGTCTAACTTTAGAAGATTCTGTTCCATTGTGTCTAACTTTTGAAGATTTTGTCCCATTTGTCTCTGATTTTGTTCCATTTGTTGCATTAATTGCAATAATAATGTATTAGTGTCTGGAATCTGTTTCTCTATGCTTTTTGGCAGTGCATTTTCACCGGCAACATTCACATTTTGACAAGCAGAAAATGTGTCTTGACTCATTTGAGAAAACGGTGAGGACGCAAAACCTGAATCTACAGTATTTGCAAAATTGTGTCCTATCATTTCGGATTCCTGAGGAGAGCTGTTGCCGACCGATCTATCGATAATGCTTCCCTGTTCACTACCTGTTTGACTGTCTACACCATTATTTGCCGCCCGCTCCATCTCCCTATGCACAATTACCAAATTACTACTTCGAATGTCTGTTAATTCACTACCCAGTGGTGCTGATAAGCTACGCTCGTCGCCACTATTATTTCTCAGTTTACTTTGAAGCCTAGTGTTACGTTTTTCACACGTCATTATTGTCACAATATTTCACACGATAACACAGAAAAGCACAATTTGAAGAGCAAAAATAAGAGAACACATTAACATAGTACTGAAAATAATATCTAGTTAATTGCAGCTGCGAAATACTTGGTGCAAATCTACATGCATGCCACAACTGTTTTACTGTACAACAATGAAAGGCTGCAACTACAAAGGAGATTCTCTCTACAATTACGCGCTAGCAATAAACAAAATCTTCACTAATTACACAAACTACAAGAAAAAAATCAGAAGATTCCAGTGAGGTATCCTCGGCTAAGGGTCGACATATGAAACGTCCCCTTATAACATTTTATACACGACTGTGCTTAAACTGACACACAATATTTTTAGCGCAACGCAATCTGACTATCAAAGATCCCTGCAAAAGAATGGCCCTGAGTAACATTAAACTATACCTTTTACAAATAACTTACCTCACAAAAATCTTCATTACTCGAACTACTGCAATACAGCGAGCGCCACTATTGCCAGCTAAATAAAAGATTCAAACTACGGAAGGCACTAACTACTGATAGGGATAGTTAGCAAATGAAAGATATTAATAGAGAACAAACAATGTATTTACCTTAATAGTCATGACAAATTACAAAACTCCGCCATCTCTCTCCCCACATCCACGACTGCTGGCGGCTCACCTCCAACTGCGCAACGCTACGCGCTGTTCACATCCAGCTGCCGCTGCCCAACACTACAATGGCAGACAACAATGCAAACTAGCCACAGACTGCACACAGCACAGCCAGTGATTTTCATACAGAGCGCTACGTAACGTTGCCAATAAGAAAATATAAACAGCCAACTTACATATACATATACATACACATACATATACATATACATATAAACAGCCTACTTACAAAATGATAAATGGATTTGTACCAAAATATTTTTTCGTATTCATCGGTTCGTGTAACTTCACTGTCCTGTGAGTTTAGATACACAAACGGGATGGCGACTTCTACTGACTACTGCGAAATGATGGCTCTGGATGTTATGGCCGCTCAAGGGTCATCGTCGTTGTTCTTGTTGTCAAGCAATGAATGGGCGAGTAATTTGCTGCACTCAGATTTGTCTATTCGCGCTTACAATCTGCTGTAGACGACAAAAATGGCTGTGAGCACTACGGGACTTAACATCTGAGGTAATCAATCCCTAGAACTTAGAACTACTTAAACCTAACTAACCTAAGTACATCACACACATCCATGCCCGACGCAGGACTCGAACCTGCGAGCGTAGCGGTCGCGCGGTTCCAGACTGACGCGCCTAGAACCGCTCGGCCACACCGGCTGGCTGTAGACGACAGAGAGTCCTGGTATCAACACGGCGGTTTACCGCTAGCAACAGTTTTTCCCGAACAGAGGTGCTCGTGCCATTCCCCGTGGTACGATAGCACGTGAAAAGCCCAGTTTTTGCAAGATCTCGAAGATGTAGTGCCCCATGTGTCGGACACCCATCGTCTGACCGCTATAAAATTAACTGTTGTTGCGCGTCTCGGACATCTTCGATTTCGACCATCAATTGACGACTAGTATCAGGTGCGACGACAGTCTTGTCATCTGAGGCTTCAAGACAATTCAATTTCCTGTGGTTACAGGATCTCTCTCTCTCTCTCTCTCTCTCTCTCTCTCTCTCTCTCTCTCTCTGCCTGCCTGCCTGCCTGCCTGCCTCTTTTTCTCTCACAGCTGGTGTCTCATCGGGCAAAGTGGCACCGTTGTTATCATTGAACCCGCATTCAGGAGAAGCTCAGTTTACAACCCAGTCAGGCCACCTACCATTAGGTTTTCATGGTTTCCTTGAATCGACAACCGCTATGCCAGGTAGTATGGAAACTGGAAACGTTGAATAGTCCTTCCGAAGGAATGGCCAATTTGATAGGCACAACCTGTTTGCTGTGTGTCACTGTTAGTGCTGAGTATCCAAACAGAAGCATAAGACCATTGTCCAGGTTCCACGCGCCATCAGCATATAAAGGGTGATTGTGATTAAAGTTCCAGTTTCAAAACGCTGTAAAACAACGAACCACTCCTTAAAATGTCAAATTTGAACGTAATACTACCGAAGAAGGGAGATCGTTATGGAAATAAAAAATTTAACAATTGTTACCATAAGATGGCACTGTAAACGGGCGAATATAGAAAATATAAAATAAAAGACGCTTGTGAGTAATGATGCTGCTTCCTAGGACTCCTCTCGTATGTAGAGACTACCCCGCTCGATGTAGTGAAACAGGCAACTGGGGGATGAATAGCTCAAAGATGTGTTTGGTGATGGGAGCCGGTTGCGCCTTGGAGTCGTGAGGTTCTTCATCCATTTGTGGCGTTGATCAGACGAGCAACACTGAGTTGACAAAAGTCATGGAATACCTCCCAGTACCACGTCGGACCTCCTTTTTCCCGGGGTAGTGCATCAACTGAACGTGACATGAGCTCAACAGATAGTAGGAAGTCCTCTCCAGAAATATTGAACCGTGCTGCGTCTCTAGCCATCCAATTGCGAAAGTATTGCCAGTGCACGATGTTGTACAAAAACTGACACTGGATTACGTCCCATAGATGTTCGATGGGATTCATGTCAGTGTTCTGGGTGGCCAAATCATTCGCTCGATTGTCCAGAATGTTCTTCAAATCAGTCGCGAACTATTGTGGACTGGTGACAATTCCAACGTTGCTTGGGAACATGTAGTCCATGAATGGCTGTAAATTGTCTCCAGTCAATAATCAGTTCAGCTGGACCACAGGACCCAATCCATTCCATCGAAATATGCTCACACCATTATGGAGCCACCACCAGCTTGCACAGTGCCTTGTTCACAACTTGGGTCCATTATTTCGTGAGGTCTGTGGCACACTCGAACCCTACCATCAGCTCTTACCAGCTGAAATCGGGACTTACCTGTTTTCCAGTCGTCTGTGGTTGAACTGATATAGTCGCGAGCCCATCAGAGGTGCTGTAAGCGATGTCGTGCTGTGAACAAAGGCGTCGGTCGTCTGCTGCCTTAGCCCATTAACGTCACATTTCACCGCACTGTCGTAACAGATACATCCGTCGTACGTCCGACATTGATTTCTGCGGTTATTTCACAGACTGTTGGTTGTCTATTAGCACTGACAACTATACAAAAATGCCGCTGCTCTCGGTCATTAAGTGAAGGCCGTTGGCCACTGCGTTGTCCATCGTGAGAAGTAATGCCTGGAATTTGGTATTCTCGACACATTCTTGACGATGCGGGTCTTCGAATACTGAATTCCATGACGACTTCCGAAATACAATGTCTCATGTGTCTATCTGCGATTACCATTCCGCGTTCAAAGTCTATTCATTCCCGTCTTGCGGCCATAATAACGTCGGCAACCTTTTCGCGTGAATCACTAGATTCAGCTCCCCCAATGCACTACCTTTTTGGCCTTGTCTATGCAATGCTACCGTCGTATGTATACATGCATATCGGTATCCCACGACTTCTCTCACCTCAGTGTATATCAGGGAGCAACATACAGGACGAACCCTGACCATGGTTTTATGGGAAGCTGTATCCTGCAAGGATCGTACAATGACCGTTAAACGAAAAGTGAGCATTTCATAATAAGTACAGATCCACTGTGTTGACTTTGCTACAACATCCAAGGACATAACATACAGAATTCTTGTTGAATACAAGTACACTGTTGAACGATCCTACGAGTATGTTCACACACAGTACACAATCTGTGTAGTGTGCGAGTAAACCTTCATCATTTAGAATCATAGATTAGGAGTATTCATATTTTCTTTTCGAGTAGTGTATATTGCAAGTTTTCGCTGGATGTTACTCTCCATATGTGCATGTATGGCAGGGTTATGTTAATTTCAAGGTTGGAATTAGGTGAACCGTGACGAAACGTTTCCTCTGAAGTGAAAGCCCTTTTATTGTCGGCAGCTACAGTTAAAGCATTTAAGGATGTGAAGACTTACGTTTTGATGCGACGCTGGAATTTCAGAAAAATGTCGAAACTCAACTTGTAAGATGATTAGAAAAGCTGAAATAGAAATTACGATCAAACCACTGAAGTACTTGAGTTCCTGACAATGGCTGCGAAACAACGATATTTCAGCATGGAGATGATACACCAAAATATGAACATGAACTAACTGACGCAGAAAACAGCGGCAGGCCCTCTCATCTCACCTGCAAAGGAAAATCCGCTGCAGTTTACTTGTGTCATTAGGTTGAAAAGTTTCATGTGATGATTTTCAAGAGGAGAAGGGTTGGTCGCTTTGAGATGTATTAAAAGTGTCACCACGATCATGAGTTCTTAGAGTGCCATGAAGTTTGATCACGCAAAGCAGCCGTTACGGGAGCAACTGAGTGCTTCCTAACGCAACGTGCAGCGGGACAAGCTTTTGCCTTTCACGTCTCACAACTCAGTTGCTACTGGGCATCAGACTGCTGTGGGCAATACGCGACCTAATATGTTAGCATGGCTCGCGGAGTGAGTACGGACTGGACGTGCACCGTTGCTTTTCATCCCAAAACCCAATTTAATCCTGAATTCCTCTTACTGGTATAGAAATTAGGGAACAATAAGAAGAAACGACCAATAAATAAATAATTAAAAGGAGAGGTAAATACCTGAAAAAGTTCCATAGAATAATGATGTTGTCCAAACCAGTATATTCAAAATACACTCCTGGAAATGGAAAAAAGAACACATTGACACCGGTGTGTCAGACCCACCATACTTGCTCCGGACACTGCGAGAGGGCTGTACAAGCAATGATCACACGCACGGCACAGCGGACACACCAGGAACCGCGGTGTTGGCCGTCGAATGGCGCTAGCTGCGCAGCATTTGTGCGCCGCCGCCGTCAGTGTCAGCCAGTTTGCCGTGGCATACGGAGCTCCATCGCAGTCTTTAACACTGGTAGCATGCCGCGACAGCGTGGACGTGAACCGTATGTGCAGTTGACGGACTTTGAGCGAGGGCGTATAGTGGGCATGCGGGAGGCCGGGTGGACGTACCGCCGAATTGCTCAACACGTGGGGCGTGAGGTCTCCACAGTACATCGATGTTGTCGCCAGTGGTCGGAGGAAGGTGCACGTGCCCGTCGACCTGGGACCGGACCGCAGCGACGCACGAATGCACGCCAAGACCGTAGGATCCTACGCAGTGACGTAGGGGACCGCACCGCCACTTCCCAGCAAATTAGGGACACTGTTGCTCCTGGGGTATCGGCGAGGACCATTCGCAACCGTCTCCATGAAGCTGGGCTACGGTCCCGCATACCGTTAGGCCGTCTTCCGCGCACACCCCAACATCGTGCAGCCCGCCTCCAGTGGTGTCGCGACAGGCGTGAATGGAGGGACGAATGGAGACGTGTCGTCTTCAGCGATGAGAGTCGCTTCTGCATTGGTGCCAATGATGGTCGTATGCGTGTTTGGCACCGTGCAGGTGAGCGCAACAATCAGGACTGCATACGACCGAGGCACACAGGGCCAACACCCGGCATCATGGTGTGGGGAGCGATCTCCTACACTGGCCGTACACCACTGGTGATCGTCGAGGGGACACTGAATAGTGCACGGTACATCCAAACCGTCATCGAACCCATCGTTCTACCATTCCTAGACCGGCAAGGGAACTTGCTGTTCCAACAGGACAATGCACGTCCGCATGTATCCCGTGCCACCCAACGTGCTCTAGAAGGTGTAAGTCAACTACCCTGGCCAGCAAGATCTCCGAATCTGTCCCCCATTGAGCATGTTTGGGACTGGATGAAGCGTCGTCTCACGCGGTCTGCACGTCCAGTACGAACGCTGGTCCAACTGAGGCGCCAGGTGGAAATGGCATGGCAAGCCGTTCCACAGGACTACATCCAGCATCTCTACGATCGTCTCCATGGGAGAATAGCAGCCTGCATTGCTGCGAAAGGTGGATATACACTGTACTAGTGCCGACATTGTGCATGCTCTGTTGCCTGTGTCTATGAGCCTGTGGTCCTGTCAGTGTGATCATGTGATGTATCTGACCCCAGGAATGTGTCAATAAAGTTTCGCCTTCCTGGGACAATGAATTCACGGTGTTCTTATTTCAATTTCCAGGAGTGTATTACTCAAAAGTTTATTTCAAATAAGGACACAATTATAAATGGCTGATGACCTCACATCAGATTGGTAAATCAGCTGAATAATATTAAAAAGTAGCAAAGCAAAATGTAGTTACGTAGTGCAAGCAGAGCATTTACAGATAGCGGGGCATTGAAATCACACAATGCAACAGAACCACTTAAATTCACAGCTCTTTATAAACTCTTAAAGTTCGCAGGGCTGCAAGAGAATCAGTCTTAAAAACTGTTTCCTTACCAAATTCCGTGTCCCGAAATACTTCCCAGTATTCAGCTCGCAACCTTTGTATGAAAACACCTTCACAACAGTGAAAAGTCCAGAACATTGCTTGTAACATCCTCCTCCTTAATCGGACTACCGTTACCGGAGGAAAATAACACGTGTTATTTGGAAGACAGTGTACAACAGATTCTTCTGATGGAAGAATCTATTCTAAACTTACGGTAAAAACCGATGATGATTTCGAAGTAGGTGCAATCGCTCACGAACCACACACGAAAGAAAAGGGTACCACATAATATTTACTACAACATTTACTGATAATGCAAAGAAAACACTGATTAGCTAAAACGGGGATAATTAAACGGTCGCCAGCCCGCTAGGGCAATTAATCTCTAGAATCTTACGAAAGGTAATGACAAAGAAATTTAAGTAAATAATTATTGTCGTGACAACAGAAGGTTGTCACGCTTTTCCACAACGCAGTTAACGAGAAAATAAATGAATCAGAAAGCATTGAGTTTGCAATTACTTATTTTCAAATACTAAATTTTGAAAGTAAAGTTAAATGGAGTCACTGGTGAAATAAATGACTGGCTTAGCTTAAGCTTTGTTATGAAAAAAAAAAAATAATTTTCAGTAACCTCAGCATAACGTAATGCAAAATTTAGAAAAAGGTGAGAAATTTACTTTCGATTATTGATAGATTGAATTGAATTTACTTTAAGCAAATTAGCAACTGATTTTACTTTTAAAATAGCAACAATAAAATACATACCAAGCCAGCAGAAGTCACTCGCTAAGCTAAAGGCAGAATAAATGAAATTGCACATTCTTAATTTGTGCTGTATCTTTAGTGAATAGTTTTGTCAGTGAAATTTTAAGTTACTTTAAGTGAATGAAGTTAATACTCAAAATTGCAAAGTAAGCAAGTTGAACCTCTGTTACGTAACACAAGAATGAATAGTTACTGATGGCCGGCCGCTGTGCCCGAGCGGTTCTAGGTGCTTCAGTCCGGAACCGCGCTGCTGCTACGGTCGCAGTTTCGAATCCTGCCACGGGCATGGATGTGTGTAATGTCCTTAGGTTAGTTAGGTTTAAGTAGTTCTAAGTTTAGGGGACTGATGACCTGAGATGTTAAGTTCCACAATGCTTAGAGTCATTTGAAGCATTTGAACAGTTACTAAAGAAGAAAAATTAGACTGAAGCTGGTCATTAGCAAACACACAAAACTGGCAATAAATATTTAATCAATTTTCATATTCTTACGACACTGGGTGATTGCATGGAAAGGAAAGGTACTTTGCTGGTAATAATGGCTGCGGACAATGACAACGCAGCTGCCCTACAAGTTTTAACTATTGCGGGTTATTATTATTCAAGCTACTCATACTTTGTGAAAGAAATGTCCCTGGGTGATGCCTACGTACGTTTATAATTTTTCATTTAACAGCGTTACGATGCTTTTTCTGTGCGGACGACGAAGAATGTAGCTGACGACAATGATGAGCTGCCGCCGGTGCTGCTACTGGATGAGAACCCGGAGTCGTCTCCAGAGCCACGGATAATTACGGGACAGGCAGTAGTTAGAATTGCAGCCTCCTCCGCCTGTCCACTGCTACCGTGTTCTCAATACTCGCGGGTTGACGAATTAGGCTCGCCTACTGGCGTGTTCATAGCTGCACCTCGCGTCCTCGGGAGCGCCCAACAAACACTTCCGCACTCCGTGACTCAGGATGCTCTGCCTCCTCTCTGTTAGCAACGCGACAGAGACTCTCCACACGCAAAGATAAACAACGGCACAGCTACTGCCATTTCGTCGTTGCTATCGATACATTGAAATAAAGTTCCCCTGGCTATTACCCAACAATTTACAATATTTTTGTTATAATTACAATCAGTTATACACAGTCAGAAATACACACACTATCACATCGATTACGTATTAAATGTAGTTTCTGTAATAAAGCTTACAGATTTAGAATCAGAAGTACAGTACAAGTTATCAACGGATATTAAACGGCGAAAAATTTTGGATGGTGCTGAAGGCATTTTATCTGGATTTTCGGTGTTACAAGTTAATCGTACAAAAGAATAAAAGCTTCGCAAAAGTGCAGTGATGTGGTCGTTGCCGCTGTCGCGTCATTGCTTTCGGTGAACCCATACATGAGCTGTACTCTAAATCAGTAGACCTATCCAAACTGCCATGTATCACTGTTAGTGTAAAACTAACACTGCCGAAAATACTAAGTCGAGACAGAACAGAACTGTATTGAGTGCAAGCTTGAGGGTGAAAATTACATCTATATCTACATTTATCAAATGGTTCAAATGGCTCTGAGCACTATGGGACTCAACATCTATGGTCATAAGTCCCCTAGAACTTAGAACTACTTAAACCTAACTAACCTAAGGACAGCACACAACACCCAGCCATCACGAGGCAGAGAAAATCCCTGACCCCGCCGGGAATCTCCATTTATCCAGAACATTGTGACCAACGAGCTACTATCGACAAAAAGACGACCAGGCGATAGTAGCCTCACCTGACGAGGAATGGCTGCTAGTCAGCCAAATGCACGGAGCATGTGGTATCAGTGAGCATGCCGTTCGTATGTAGAATGAGGAAGACACGCATTCTATCTGAGTTTGACCGAGGAGATATTGTGATATCACAGAGGCTCGGCACGAGTATTTCGGAGACTGTATGACTTACCGAGGCCGGGCAGACTGGTAAAACAGGACAGGCGGCGAACTGTGGCGGAACTAACATCAGACTTTAATGCTGGGCAGAGTACAAATGTGTCTGAATACACACTGCACCGAAGACCCCCTGACGATGGGCCTCTGCAGCCAACGGCCCATGCAGGTGCCAGTGTTAACACCACGACATTGGCAACTACTACTGAAGTGGGTACGTGACCAACGGCACAAGACTTTGGCGCAGTAGAAGCGCGTTGCATGGCCCGATGAATCCCTATACCCTCTTCACAATGCCGATGGGAGGGCGCACATTCGTCGTCTTCCAGGGGAACAGCTCCTTGACACCTGTGGTGTGGGAAAGAGACAAGATGGCGGCGGCTGTGTTGTGCTCTGGGGAACATTCACGTGTGCGTCGTTGGGTCCAGTGGAGCTCGTGCAAGGCACCATGATACCCAAGAAGTATCGTACACTGGTTGAAGACTGCGCACACCCCTTCATGACGATCATGTTTCCGACAGTAGTGCCATGTTTCTACAAAGTAATGCGCCATGTAACAAGGAGTGTGATGGAGCGGCTCGAGAAACAGAGTGGCGAGTTGCTATTGATATGCTGGCCCCCAAAATCGCCAGATGTGAATCCGTCTCATCTGGAATGTGATTGAGTGTGGCGTCAGAGCTCATTGCCCCCCTCCCACGAATTTACGGGAATTAGGTAACTTGTGTGTGTGTGTGTGTGTGTGTGTGTGTGTGTGTGTGTGTGTGTGTGTGTGTGAGCGTGTGTGCGCGCGCGCGCAAGTGGTTTTGGGGGCCAGCATATCAATAGCAACTCGCGACTCTGTTTCTCGAGCCACTCCATCACACTCGCGCGCGCCGCAGATATGGTGCCAACGTCCTCCAACAACCAAGGCCTCATTGCTTCCATACCACGATGCGTCGCCGCGGTTATCCGTGTCAAAGGTGGACATACCAGCTATTAAAGTATGTGGTCATAATGGATTTCGCTCATCAGTGTACATCTACATCTGTACTCTGCAAACCACCGGGAAGTGGATGGCAGAGGATATGCCCCATTCTGCTAGTTATTAGTGCTTCTTCCCGTTCCATTCAGGTTTGGAGCGCGGGAAAAATGATTGTCTGAATGCCTTTGTGCGTGCAGTAATTATTCTAAACTTATCCTCACGATCTCTATGTGAGCGATACCCAAGGAACTGTAGTATATTCCTAGAGTCATCATTTAAAGCCGGTTCTTGAAGTTTTGTTAATAGACTTTCTTGGGAGAGTTTTCGTCTTTCTTCAAGAGTGGTCCAATTCAGTTCTTTCAGTATCTCTTTGAGACTCTCCCAAGGATCAAACAAACCTGTGACCGATCGTGCGCCCTTCACTGCGTACGTTCAGTATCCCCTGTTAGTCGTACTGGGAGCGAGTCCCACACACTTAAGAATTATTCTAGAAATAGTTGCACGAGTGATTTGTAAGCAATATCCTTTGTAGACAGACTGCGCTTCTCCAGTATCCCACCAGTAAACTGAAGTCTACCAGCTGGTTTACCCACGAGTGAGGCAACGTGAACTTACTGACCATATCCCTACAAAGTGTGGCACATAGTATTTGTATGAGTCGGTCGATTCCAATAGTAAGTTATTGATGTTATAGTCATAGGATACTTCGTTTTTTCGTGTTGTGGAGCGCACAGTTTGACCTTCCTGAACGTTTATAGCAAGTTGCTAATCTTTGTATCACTTTGAAATCTTATCAGTGCCTGAATATTTATAGAACTTCTTTCTGATAGTACTTCATTATAGATAACTGCATATGCGACGTGCCGGGGCTAGCAGTGTATTTAACACTAATTTCTTCTAGAATCTACATATGTAAATGATGCTCTAAGCCCCCCCCCCCTCCTATTCTAACTCCGACTTTTGCTGTTGCACATGGATGAATAAGAAACGCGAACTGACTGTAATCAACCCTGCAAGTGGAGTAGAAAAGAGTTTGGCACCTGCAATAATTTAATTTGATAAATAAGTTAAATAAAGGAAAGTTTCATTAACATAATGAGAAATGATAGGGTTGCTCTACCGATTAACATAATGAAAGTTCTGTCCAAAATAACAATATGATTTAGTATAACTCAAAATAATAAACAAAAACACATGAAACATTTACAATACATCAAATTGGCTCAAATTGGATACTCAAATAAATGCTGTGAAGGTGAAGTTGTCCCTAAACTAGATTGTGACATTTATGATGAAGTGGTATGTGGAGCCAATTCCTTGCAATTCAAGTCTTAAGAGAGACACACAGTCAACCCAGCATTAATTGCTGCTACATTAGTGAGAACTCAGACAATGAACACCCAAGACAGATCAAAGTTAGAAAAGACAAACAGGCGCGCTCTGCTGAGCTCGGATTATCACCTAGCAAAATTGCCTGCTTTGGTGGTGCTGCGGACGTACATTACCAAGCTGTCCTCTTAACTGCACGGACACGATCTGGCATACCGGAGGCGATGGCTAGTTGCTTCGACGTCCCGTCGTGGTGATGATAATGCCGCGAGTATAGCCCGAAACAAATTATCCTGGCCTGGTTGTTCCAGAATAAAGACTTCCTAGCAATACAAATGCGCCTCTGAGGGAGACGAAGAAGGCTCGCCACACAATCACTGACGGTACAGTGATTGATTTTAACAAGTGAAGTCACCCAGTAACTCCGATACAGTCAACTTTAGCCAAAACTGCTCAAGACAGACAACATAGGCCTCTTGTACGCAGAACGCTCAATTGCCAACTGTACTCGGAAAGTTACATTGAAGTCGAAACTTCAGCAACTTCGTCAAACAGTTACAATTAAATAAAAGTATTAGCCAGCCAGCGGAAGGCAGGCTGAGCAGAGCAGCGAGAGCTCAGTGTTGTAACCTACTCCGACAGAAAGGCGAGAGCCGACTCTCACCAGAGCACCCGTACAAACCGAACACAGAACATTCCCGCCCCCACGACAGTGGCCATGGTTAAACGTTCCAATCAGAAACTCGAAAACCGGCGGAAAAATTCCACTCTCCCGGAGCTTTTGATGTATCATTTCGAGCTGCACAGTCGCGACGTCTTTGTGATTTTATTACAGAAATTGCCGAATTCCATGATTAGTCAAGCTGAAATCGCTATCCCTATTAATTAACTTCGTCACCAAGCGAATTTCAATTGCTTCTTTCACAACTGAGTCCCGGAAAGATGAAGCAGTATATTGAAAACTGACTCATAAGGATTTATATTTAAGTGCAAATAACTGTCAGCATCCTTCCCAGACGATGAGTGTCATTGCTGACGAGAGCTGTCTGGAAGACTAGCTTCTATACCCGAGAAGAGTTTTTGAGGCCAACCGGTACTCTGCACAGCAGATACGTAAGGCTCCACAAATGAAACCAACAGTGGGTATAACAAAATCAGAAGAAGACACGGAAAGTTTTAAATCCACGGCTTATTTGCCATACGGGGGAACCCTACCGTCAAAAAATAGGACGGATCTTCGGTAAACGCAAAGTGAAAGTGATTTCACGCCCTGCACCAAAGACAGCGGCATTCCTGGGTTCCGTTAAAGATGATTTGGTGCTTCGGAAGCCTCGGGTTTACAAGATCCCCTGTCATTGCGGCCGTACATACATCGGACAGACGACACTTACAGTGCAGGAGAGATGCACAGAGCTCCGCAGGTACACCCGGCTCTTACAACCTAATAAATATACGGTGGCAGAGCACTTTATTGACACTGGGCACTCTGTGGTATACGATAACGTCAAAATTTTTAGCCTCGACTTCATATTTCTGGAACTCAGGAGTGAAAGAAGCAATTGAAATTCGGTTGGCGAAGAATTAAATTAACAGAGATAGCGGCTTCAGCTTGGACAAATGAAGGAATGCGGCAATTTCTGTAATAAAATTACAAAGACGTCGCGACGGTGCAGCTCGCAGTGATACATCGATATCACCGTGTGGATCGACTGCGAAGCCATAGATCTAATTCCATACATATGTCACACCTCTTTGCCGCCGATCAATGTCTCTGGTGCCTTGTGTATCTGTTGCCGGATGTGCAGCGGTGCGGTCTGCGGATTTAAAAGGACGGAGCAAGTACTTGAGCGTCAATCACCTTGGCTTAATCTGAAGATGGGTGGACGGTATTCACCAGAAATATTAGAAGAAGAAGAAGAATTTACGCTGCCGCAGGCCCGAAATTTTATGGAACATTATTTGCGCCGCGAAAATATGAAGATGCATGATATTAATATTGTCCGCAAGGTCATTAACATCCGACATGAACAGCAAAGGACCCAGCACACTTCCTGGGGCACACCTGAAGTTATTTCAGGGTCTGACGATAGTTACTTCTATATCTGATGATGGCCATCCATCGGACAAAACATGCTGCGTCCTTCCTGCAAATAAGTACTCAATATAATCACATATTTCACTTGATACGCCATATGATCATACTTTCAACAATATGCGTAGATATCGCACTGAGTCAAATACTTTTCGAAAATCAAGAAATACTTCTATCTAACTACCTTGATCCAAAGCTTTCAGTATGTCATGTGAGAAACGTGCGAGTTGGGTTTCACATGATCGATGTGTAGAGATCTGTTGTAGAGACGTCATTATGCTTGAGTTCAGAATATGTTCTAAGAGTCTACAAAACATCGATGTCAAGAATATTGGACGGTAGTTGTGTAAGTCTGTAAGTCACTTCTACTGCCCCTCTTGTAGACTGGTGTGACCTGTGATTTTTTCCAAGAACTGGGTACTTCTTTTTTCTTTTTAATTGGGCATTATCGTTCTCTACAACAAGTACCACGAGTGAATGGAACAAGTTCATTTTCAAGCAAGACGCGTAGCGCATTCTAACGATATTTGCAATACTGTGCATCTCTTCTCAGTGGCATACAGAAACAAAGCTAAACTGAGTGCAAGAAATGAAACGAAATGCAGTTACCCTGTAACGAGCAACCGAAGACCGAAGCGAAAGAAGCGCTGTTCCATTGTAAGACACACAGAGGCGAAGGGCTTACCCCAGTTCACTACTATCAACACCGTGTCATCATAGTGCACCTGTGAAATTATAGATTAAAATATCATTTCTAAACTTCGTCAGTGAATGCTTAAGTGTATTGGTGTTAACAGTGTAAAGTCTCAGAATGAACAAATGAATATGTTGGGCAAAATTTACGATCTTAATAAAAAAATGGCGCTGAATAATAAAACTAGAAAGCTAAAAAAATGGTCAGAATATGTAAAAGTATGTCAAAATTATAACTTACAGGTCCCAACTTGATCAGAGCAATATTTTGGTTAAAATCGTCGTTTTTAACCAAAATTGAAGCCGCTAAATATTCTAGTTCAAATGTGTGTGAAATCTTATGGGAGTTAACTACTAAGGTCATCAGTCCCTAAGCTTACACACTACTTAACCTAAATTATCCTAACGACAAACACACACATCAATGCCCGAGGGAGGATTCGAGCCTCTTCCGGGACCAACCGCACAATATTTTAGTCAGAAAGATGAAAATTCTTACGTAACCACACCAGTAAGCTACTATTACTTTTCAAGTCATTTACTAAAAACCAAACGTGGAAAGGGAACGTCCTTGTTCTTGGTATATTATCATTGGTATTTGTAATAGAAAGTTCCAATTACAGTACTGACTATATTCTTGCAGTAATACAGCTGTACCAAGATTCAAGATTGTATTGAAAATGACAATGGTTACAAGGAATTTTAAAGAGACAGTTCAGAGGTTATATTCTACTGTCAGTTCCGTTCTAAAAATTTTAGCCAGCAAAGTTTAAATCCAGTCAAGCGAAACACCTTTTCAGCCACCAGAGCAAACTTAACTTTATTTATAAAAGTATGAGAAGATTGTAAACTGTTAAACGAGAGAGCTAATAATTAAAAAGTGTCCGAGAGAGGAGCCAATTAGATACTGCTACATGTGCTTAGGCCGGATGATAGCAGATGTTCGCTTTGGCGGTCCGCTGCACCTAGGGTTGCCATATCTAGCTGTGACCTCGTCGGGACGCTCTGAGATATGGGTGTAGAAATGAAGTTAAACATTTATTTAATGTAATTACTTATTTATTTAGAAAACAAGTACATGAAACGTGTTCCGGCACAAATAGTTTTTATACCATATTTTAGGGAAGATTTCATATTTTTCAGCAAGTCTTTTTACCATCTTACGTATTTATAAAACTCCATGAAGTTCAGGTTGCAGTTAAACTGACACAGTAAGATTGAGTCCACAGTCCCTGGCAGCAGTCATCTTCTTTCATCAGTCCACTGGGCAGAAATCAGCGAAAATGCTCGTTCCACAGTGGCGTTGTGTGTGGGAATAAAAAACAAATACTTTCATATTTTAGCAGTTGGCATTTGATTTCAGGATTTTTGGCTTCCTTAAGAAAATGAATCCACCTTACTTTCACGGTGCCTATAGACTTCCATTCTTCCGAGTCACGCTTGGTTTCTAAAAAGCTCTTCAAATACGTATATTCCTGAAAAAAGATTGTTGCCTTAAATCTTTGCACCATTTTTAGTTAGGTATACAATAGTGTTTTCAATCTTCACCCAATCTGGGGTTTCAGATAACGTCATCCAATCAAATACTTGATATTTATAAAAAGAAATAGTCCATTTCTCTAAGTAATCAAATGCTATGCTATAGAAAGTCGTTGTATCTTCCTCAAATTTCGAAATCAAGTAAATTATTTCTTTATTAGGGTGCTCATCCTTTAATTTGTTCAAATTCGTCTTGGTTGTCATGCCAATGCAACTGGCAGTCTTCCTTTCATTCAGACATCTTTGAGTGCTGATTAATATATTTCTTATTTCAGTTATCGAGACTTTATTGTTCTCCACGCTTTTTACATATTTTTTAATCAGAGTCAAGTTTGACTGCGGAAACATCAAGTAAACTTCACTGATCAGACTACTGAAAAAGTCTGGAATTATTTTTGGTGGCCTGTCTTCGGCGTCAAAAAAATGTTTTAATGGAATCCAAAGCTTAAGAATTCTCTCAACTGCGGGCATTAACGACAGCCATGTCGTTTTTAAGTGAGATAGAGGAGTCTGATGATTGACGTCAGCTATAAGGTACGTGGACCGAAACCACACTCTGCTACCAGTGAGACCCCCTGCTATACTCGGAGGACAGGACAGATAGTTTAATTTGTGGAAAGGGGCCAAAATGAGTGGATGTCAGTTGCACTCGAACATACTATTTTATTCATTTGACAAACATTACAAGAGTAAAGAAAACATTAAAAACAGAGGAAGCCAAACATTAATTTTAGAACTTAATTCGTGGCTAAATGCGCCATTAAATCTGACGCCTCAAGGGCAAAAAAACTTTAATTTTAAACCGGCTGAAGGCTAATCACTTAAGACTCAAAACAGGAATTTGAATTTAAAAGGCAGAAGACCTTATCTTAAAACATTTCTCTAAATTAGGCTGAAGGTCTAAACAATCTCATGCCCTAAGGGCAAAACAACTTTTATTTAAAATCGGGTAGAAGCCATACATAAACAAACAAGGACAAATAAGAAAAGGCAGCGCATCAAACGGCTCTCAAAAGTTTCCAAGGGTCGGCCTGTAATTCAAACACTAACAATCGCTTGTGAGACAGGCAGTTGGCCCAACAATTCTCAATACGACGGCAACCCAACCGCCAGACAGTCAACGGACCAAGCGACAGGATAACTTCCGTTCCACCCGACCAGCACACAACAGGGAGTTCAATGGAACAACGCAGAAGGTATCGGCGCCCACAACGAATTACACATTCTCCTGTCTAAATACACGTCGTGCTGGACAGCCACTACATGACGAGGAAAATACACTAACTGCATTTACGTCAACGGCCAGGGCAGGTAACCGGAACGTTAACGGCCACAAGGCAGAAGATTCCGCTGGTGCACTTCAATTCAGAGATAATCAAGTTAAGTTAAACTCCACAGGAGGGCAGCTAGAATTTCACCAGCTTGAAAACACACGTTGTTGCTCGCGGGAATGTCCCAACCGCCCACAACGAAATTCAAACGACGCAATGTATAGTTGGGGCTGGCTGGTAGACTAAGTTAAGACTCAACCTTCGTGTGCGGGATCGGTGAGCCACGGACCTCGTAGCAATGAGAACTGCCCCTCACAATCCGACCGCGCGTGGACGCTGCCAGAGGCCCCGGCCAGACACGCGCTAGACTTCCTCGCTGCTCCACGCCAACCGAGCAATTGCCCGCACGCGGCACAGCCAGAAACTATGAGCACGAGGCCAAACATAGTACAAGGGTGCGAATATCGATACACGCTGCTGCTGCGACTCGCGGAGAGAGAGGATAACAGCATAATCGCGATAACCGCGGGAGACTAATCACAGAATAGCAACCGAGGTTTAATGCAAAGCATAACACGAGCCAGCCATGGCTCAACTCTGTCCTTACAGTGGATATTGAAAAATAATCAAATATTTTCATGATCATTATTTAACTGTCACAGTTAAGACTCCAGCATCACTTTATATAGTATTGTGGAGAATATGGGCAAGACTTCCTGTTTCTTTTACAGCTTTTCTTACTTCTTTTCGCTGGCCACATCAATGAAGCCCTCCAAAGTTGATATTGTCACTATCTCCACATAAAGCTATTAACTTATCTAATGGAATTTGTAATTGTCTTAAGCGTCTAGCCAAAATTTTGCAATTGTCTCCGAAGTTTCGTTATTCAGCGAAACAAACTTCAGTAGCTTCTGTTGGATTCCGTCAGCTCCAGTAAAGTATTGAACAACTAAAGAAAACATCTTTTCAGCCTTGCGGTTCGATGCATCGGTGCCTATGCCGTAAAATGAAACTTCTTGAAATTGTTTTATGCATTCGGACACGGAGTGTGACGCGAGAATATTCTTAACAATCGCTTTAGCTTTGGCCCTGGCTGTAGACTGCTTTGCGGCGACTATGGAGTCAGGATACATTGCGGCATTCGGTTCTACGATACAATCAAGAGAACTGAAGGATTGATGCTGCTTGACAATTTTTTAAGCCGTTGTTACTTCTGCTGCAGCAACGAGCATTTTTTCCTGGATATCATCTTTAATCATAATTATAGAATTAAGCTCTGATGTCGATTCTACTGCGAGTCTATTTGTATGATTCTTCGTAGAACTGTAATGCGTTACATCTGCCTTACCTCCGTGAGTTACTGAGATGAAACAGCTGCAAAACTCACACAGCGCTCTTCCTGATCTATACGTCCTTTCTTGACAAAAGAACATTTTTTTGTGTAATCATCCAAAAAGTGACACTTGCTCTTTGCATCTTTAGGCTTTTTCGTAAGCTATGATAAGTTTATTAGACGGTAAACAGAGCGACAATAACATTTTAGCAATCGAAGTACACGTCACTATACACTTCACGTTCTATATGTCCACAGTAAACACTTCAAACATCACTAACTTGCACTCGTTGTTCGTATTACGTTTAGAAAGAATCGTCTTATGAGATCGCTGTTCAAATTCGAGCTGTCCCATTCTTCCGCGTGGCGCTACTTAAATAGTTCCGGCCCCGTATTACGGAAGAAGTCTGGTATTTTCTTGAATGATGACGCTAGATCTAGAAAGTGCTTGCATCGTCGATACAGTATTCGCAACATGCAACGCCATCTGTGAGACCACCTTGCCAAGATAAACTTGTTGGCAAAAATAAAACTGAGGCTGCGTTTACAAGATGCGCTAACTGCTGTCGTTAGTTAAGTACTCGAGCCAAGTTCGTTACAGTATTTTGCAAAATCGGGACAAAACTGATTCTTGTCGCGATGTCGGGACAAGAAGGTCAATAACGGTGGTGGTCCTGAAATATCGGGAAGGATGGCATCCCTAGCTGCGCCCATACAAAAATACAGCCAGAGAAGCAGTGGAAGGAGACACTTCCCAACGGCATATCAAACTGTCCGCGCCAGTCTAACGCCCACGTGCGCTGTGCCTCGGATGACGTCAGCGCTGGGCAGATTTTAATGCGTTCTCGGTAAAAGTAGGAAGTGAACTTGCGAGAGCTGTTCACAGTCTGGATCGCTTAGATTTCGCACAAGTAACTGTTTGTGTGCTATTCGTAATGTTGACAAAACCACGTAGCAAGTGGCAAGCAATTAATTTGTTTTGACGAGAAGTCAAGAGCAATGGACCATTATACTTGGAACTTCCCGTACAGGTCGCCTCTGAATTGTGAATAGTGCTGTTTCCGATAAGGATGATAATTACAATAATGAGACTCATATTTTGTACGTGTGAACTTTTACAGCATATATCAGCCAGTTAAAACTCAAAACTTTTAATTGCAATTCCTGATCCCACTGAGTAAATAGCAAGTACGAAACTTCTCTTTCAGTGAGCACAAAGAGTAATGTGGACTTGCAGACCGAAAGTTGTGGGTTAGTATGTTCTCCCCAGCTTTCTGGTTGACTGCGAAAATAGTTTTCAGACCGCTGTAGAAGGCGAAGGTAGGTGGAAAGCACGCACAGCCAATTTGAGTCTTTTTGATAGCGACATAACGAGGTGATGACCATTTGATTATTACCCGCCGCTCCACAAAAGGACGGACAGCAAAATTCTCGAAACTAACTGAGTTCATGTTTACCCTGTATGGGAAATACCAAGCCCCCATCATAACGATTGACTTGATAGTGTCACTGAAGGTGCCGACCGCGCGTAGTGTTGTCCAAGTGTGTTAGATGACTATGAGGCAGGAAACGGAGAGAGTGAAACTGCGTGCCCACAGATGCTCCACCCCCTCACGAGGAACGCTAATGGAACCACTCACTGGCCATAAAGTCCACATCCGACGCACGGACTACCGTCAACACCCATACGATTTACGGTTTAACTCTGAACACTGGTCCACTGTACAGTTACAGTGTTAACGAACTGTACCTCGTCACTTTTTCTCCCCTTGCAGATCTCACCACCAGCAGTCCAATACACGTCGTCTTCTGGTCGAGCGCCTCCTCGAAAGCGTGTATTAGCTACCTCGGTTACAGAGAAGTGTCGCATATTATAAACTTGGTTCAAAATCTCGTTGAGCCACAACTGAGTAACCATACGATAAACACTTGAGCGATTTGGAGAGTCTGCCATTGGGGAATCTTCCTCATGCCCCCCTACACTACTTTAAATGTTATAATTGATTCCTCATTAAGTAGAGAGATAAAAAGATATTCCTCACTTTATTTTTATCTTCGTCTTCAATACGTATGTATGTTGTATGTTAACCAGGGACCTAGAAACGACGGAGAGGCTCTGTCCCCGCCGCAGCTGCTTGGTCCACAACCCCATGACGACTACCGCATTCCACTTCACCCCTCAACCGCCCCACACCGAATCCAGGATTATTGTCTTATAAAGTCATCAGATATTAAAACAAATTAGAAAACGACTTATACAAGATATCTGTGTGCTGAGAAAAATGGAAATTGACTCTCTTGAAAAGTCTGAAGTCATCCGCATGTTTATTAAAAGGAATCCACTAAATTCGGTTTACAGGATAAAACACACGATTGTAATGGCGGTAAATTAAACCAAAATCTTGGGAATAACTTAAAATGCAACTGTCACAGGGATAATGTTGTGAGGAAAGCAACCAAAGACTTCGATTTATTTGTAGAATACTTAGAAAATACAACAGGTCCTCTAAAGAGACTACTTACCACTATGCTTTCCAGCCTTCTTCTGGAGTATTGCTGTCAGATTGGGATCCACAGCAGATAGAATTGATCGAAAAAGTTCACAGAAGGGCAGCTCGTTTTCTGGGGAGAGACTGTCACGGATAGATATGCGAATTGGGGTGGCAATCGTCAAAACAATGGCGTTTTTCGTTGAGGCAGGATTTTCTCATGAAATTTCAGTCGCCAACTTTTTCCTCAGAGTGTGATAATACTTTGTTTGACGCCCACTTAATACGGACGAATGTTAATCATAATAAAATAAGAGAAATTAGAGTTTGCAAGGAAAGATAAAAGAGTTCGTGTTTCCTGCGCGCTGTTCGAGAGGAGAACAGTAGAAAAACAACTTGGAGCCATGAACGCTCTCCGGGCGCGGAAGCGCCGTCTTATGTGAAGGAGGCGGTCTTCCAAAATTCCTTTTTGCTGAATGTACGGAGATGATACATACTCCGTTGAATATGTGAATTAGCGACTACTTTGAATCTTCAACGCTCTAACTGATAGTTTCTGTGTACCAGGAATCGATAGTTTTAAATTATGCAAGTGTGTACAACAAATGAGCAGTATCTTTTCATAATACTGTCATAGCCTCCGTAAGGATGTTAGTATTTAAAATGAAAGGGGGCACCCGGGATTGAACCGGGGACCTCTCGATCTGCAGTCGAATGCTCTACCACTGAGCTATACCCCCTACGACACACTTTTGCAAATCTATAGTATAAAGGGCACTACCGACACAATTTGATGGAACTGGACGGGCGGTTACGATTTGTTCTTGCATTGTGAGTGCAATGGTCGTTTACCACTTTTACGAACGCGTGCGCGGAAACCAAAGTCGCTGCATGAGATGAGCTAATGGCGTCTGCAGCCTGCAGCGAATTGTTTTTTAGATCTACGATTAAATAGAATATTCGGGAAAATACCGTGTTATTCCAAATAGTGAGTTTGTTAGGTTCTTCGTTTCGCAAGCCTAGAACGTGAGGTGCTAACTGCAGGTGGAGGCAACACACTAACTCAACAGCGAGGCGATATTTGTTGTCGGAAACGAAAAGAGATTATTTCGTCTGCAGTACAAAATGTTTGTGTTTATTTAATTTCTCTTAGAAAGAAGGAAGGGGGTGTGGGGGGGTGTGTGGGGGGGTGTGGGGGTGTATTCTAACTCGAGCACTTAGGGTCGGTGTTTAACGCCCTGTCACTGTAACACCAACTTTCATTTTGAATGTATAGTTATCTTAACTCGACTAGGATTAAGTCCCAAATAATATAATTGCCATAGCAGCTTAAAAAATGTGGCTACGTCTTTAGTCATACTGCAAAAAATCTTTGGTACATAAGAACTGAACACAAACTTCACTACCAACACCGGTGTTCTAAAATTGTTAGGTGAAAATGACGTCCTACTCACATTCTCGCTGATCGGTTAAAGCTGAAGTACTACAGATGAACCGGTACACTGAACAGGGCCCAAGTAAGCTACGATGTTTGAATTGCGAATGGACCTGAATCTCACTGAATAAAAAGCATGGTGCTTGTTCCGAATTGCGTGGATTCTTAAATCTGTTGTTCTTTTTTTCGGCAGTGTATAAACTGTGCTGACGAAAAAAAATCACAAAAAATAATAATGAAATTCCGGGAACACATTTGTATGGGTAACATATTTAAGTGATTAATATTGCTACATCACAGGTTAATATAAGAGCGATATAAGCCATTGCAAATATGAAATGCTGGTACATAAATAACCTTTGTAACCGCCAGAAGGTTGAATACAAGCGTGCAAATGTGCATGCATTGCGTTATGTGCAGGATGTCAGTTTTTGCGAAGGAGTTTCATGCCTCTTGCACCTGGTCGGTCAAAACATGGACAGTTAAAGCTGTTGTGGATGACGCTAGAGTTGTCGTCCGGTGATGTCCCTTATGTGCTCGACTGGAGACAGATCTGGTGACCAAGCAGGCGAAGGCAACACGTCGACACACTATAGAACGTGTTGGATTACAACGGTATTTGGGCGAGCGTTATCATGTTGGAAATCACCCCCTGGAATGCTGTTCATGAATGGTAGCACAACAGATCGAATCACAAGACTGACGTACAAATTTGCGATTAGCGTGCATGGGATAACCACGGAAGTGCTCCTGCTGTCGTACGAAATCACACCCCAGATCATAATTCCAGCTGTAGGTCCAGTCAGTCTAGGACACAGACAGGTTAGTTGCAGGCCAACAGATGGCCTCCTTCTAACCAGCATATGGCCATCATTGGCACCGAGGCAGAATTAGCTTTCATCAGAACACTCATCAGACATCCAGCTGCCCCCAATGCACTCTCGCTTGAAACCCTAAAGTCGCAAATGACGGTGGTTTGGTGTCAGTGGGATGGGTGCTACAGGGCGTCAGGCTCGGGGCTGTCCTTCAAGTACCCCATTTGTAACAGTTCGTAGCGTCTCCAACAGCAGATGCAGTACGATGCGCCACAGCCATACGCCGAGCACTAGGGTCTTACCACTCGGTATTGACACGTGGCCATCCAGAGCCCGGCCTTCTCGCGACCGAACAATCTCTTGCCAAGTCTTCTGCAAATCGCAGAGGGAACATCCCGGTTCTTGTAGCCCTATTACACGACGTCGTTCAAACCCAATGAGACGCTGTCAATGGGATCTTTGTCGGCTTAAAGGCATTCTTGACTGACATGAGCTCACCACGTCCAGTGTCGGCCGGGGTGGCCAAGCGGTTCTAGGCGCTACAGTCTGGAACCGCGCGACCGCTACGGTCGCAGGTTCAAATCCTGCCTCGGGCATGGATGTGTGTGCTGTCCTTAGTTTAGTTAGGTTTAAGTAGTTCTATGTTCTAGGGGACTGATGACCTCAGAAGTTAAGTCTCGTAGTGCTCAGAGCCATTTGAACCCCCCACGTCCAGTTTAAAAGATAACCAACGCTAACGACCGCTACAGCCATTATTTAAGACAAACCTCATTTAAATACTCGTCGTGGTGCTACTAGCGCCATTCTTATGCGACTGGCGCGAAATTGGAACAGATATCATCTCTCAGATGTACAAACACGCCAGCCTACTTTCCTTTATGCTGCACAAACCCATAATGGTGTTCGGATTTATTTCCGTCAGTGTATTCTCGAAACCACTTACCATACGATTTGAAGCATTCATGTAAGTTAAACAATGCTTAAAACGCGAAAATGGAAACTTATTACATTTAGTTCATCTCTCCACAGAATGCTTTTACATTCCAAACTTTTATAATAAACACTGACCCTACTACTTCTCCCTCCCTATACTATGAAGATATATTCTCAATTTTCTTCTACACTACAGTTATTAAAGACGTGTTGCTGGAGAACACGCGTCCCGAACCGACTAAAACTTGAAACAGCCAGCACGGGAGTGAAACTCATAACAGGGACTTACAGTAACATTACCTTGGTTCATCATCTCGCTTTCTTATTGGGCGATTTGAAATTCTCCGTATTTTCAGAATGAGATTTTCACTCTGCAGCTGAGTGTGCGCACACTCCGTTGCAGAGTGAAAATCTCATTCTGGAAACATCCTCCAGGCTGTGGCTAAGCCATGTCTCCGCAATATCCTTTCTTTCAGGAGTGCTAGTTCTGCAAGGTTCGCAGAAGAGCTTCTGTAAAGTTTGGAAGGTAGGAGGCCAGGTACTGACGGAAGTAAAGTTGTGAGGAAGGGGCGTGGGTCGTGCTTGGGTAGGTCAGTTGGCAAGCCGGCACGGTAGCTCAGCGTGTTCGGTCAGAGAGCCGTTTGGCCTCTGTAATAAAAAACTGAGTGGAAGGATCAACCACCGAACTTGAACAGGATATCTTGCGAAGTCCGCAACGACTAAACACAACGATCAATAACGAACAAAATGTAGAAAAAAATAAAAAAAAAAACGTTGGTAGAGCACTTGCCCGCGATTGGCAAAGGTCCCGAGATCGAGTCTCGGTCCGCCACACAGTTTTAATCTGCCAGGAAGTTTCTCCATATTTTGTTTTGATCTCGTTAAAAACAGAAGCTGGTTTCATAGTATAGTGTTTAAGTGTTGCTCAAGACATGTGTGTACAGCACGTTTTGAATTGCATTATGAATACTATGTGTGGTGTCACCGCCAGACACCACACTAACTAGGTGGTAGCTTAAATCGGCCGCGGTCCATGTAGTACATGTCGGACCCGCGTGTCGCCACTGTGATCGCAGACCTAGCGCCACCACCAAGGCAGGTCTCGTGATACGAGAGAGGACTCGACCCCAGTTGTACGAGAACCTAGCTACCACCCAGATGTATGAAGCTTTTCTCTCTCATTAGCCGAGAGACAGAATAGCCATCAGCTAAGTTAATGGCTACGAACTAGCAAGGAGCCATTGGTATCAGTGCCTATAGCTTACGAGTATTCAAGAGAGATGTATTCCAAGGACTAAATAAAAGATAAGTAATAAGCATCTACATACTTTTCTTCTTATTCATTTATAAGTTCTCATGTTCCAGACTTCACGCCCGTCTGCTTTAGCTTTGCGTGCCCTATCGGCTACCGCGTTAGTCTAGCATTCCTTTTGAGCCATCTAAATTTCACGGTGTCGGCCCAGCTACCGACACAACACTATGCTTGCTGTTTGTTCACATCCGTAATATTGGGCAGAATAAATGATTCTGTATTTGTTTTTGTTTCATACAAAAAGTTCAGTTTGTTGAAGCTAAATCTATAAAAGGCTTGGTGCTACATACGAAAAATAAAAAATACACTCCTGGAAATTGAAATAAGAACACCGTGAATTCATTGTCCCAGGAAGGGGAAACTTTATTGACACATTCCTGAGGTCAGATACATCACATGATCACACTGACAGAACCACAGGCACATAGACACAGGCAACAGAGCATGCACAATGTCGGCAATAGTACAGTGTAAATCCACCTTTCGCAGCAATGCAGGCTGCTATTCTCCCATGGAGACGATCGTAGAGATGCTGGATGTAGTCCTGTGGAACGGCTTGCCATGCCATTTCCACCTGGCGCCTCAGTTGGACCAGCGTTCGTGCTGGACGTGCAGACCGCGTGAGACGACGCTTCATCCAGTCCCAAACATGCTCAATGGGGGACAGATCCGGAGATCTTGCTGGCCAGGGTAGTTGACTTACACCTTCTAGAGCACGTTCGGTGGCACGGGATACATGCGGACGTGCATTGTCCTGTTGGAACAGCAAGTTCCCTTGCCGGTCTAGGAATGGTAGAACGAGGGGTTCGATGACGGTTTGGATGTGCCGTGCACTATTCAGTGTCCCCTCGACGATCACCAGTGATGTACGGCCAGAGTAGGAGATCGCTCCCCACACCATGATGCCGGGTGTTGGCCCTGTGTGCCTCGGTCGTATGCAGTCCTGATTGTGGCGCTCACCTGCACGGCGCCAAACACGCATACGACCATCATTGGCACCAAGGCAGAAGTGACTCTCATCGCTGAAGACGACACGTCTCCATTCGTCCCTCCATTCACGCCTGTCGCGACACCACTGGAGGCGAGCTGCACGATGTTGGGGCGTGAGCGGAAGACGGCCTAACGGTGTGCGGGACCGTAGCCCAGCTTCATGGAGACGGTTGCGAATGGTCCTCGCCGATACCTCAGGAGCAACAGTGTCCCTAATTTGCTGGGAAGTGGCGGTGTGGTCCCCTACGGCACTGCGTAGGATCCTACGGTCTTGGCGTGCATCCGTACGTCGCTGCGGTCCGGTCGCAGGTCGACGGGCACGTGCACCTTCCGCCGACCACTGGCGACAACATTGATGTACCGTGGAGACCTCACGCCCCACGTGTTGAGCAATTCGGCGGTACGTCCACCCGGCCTCCCGCATGCCCACTATACGCCCTCGCTCAAAGTCCGTCAACTGCACATACGGTTCACGTCCACGCTGTCGCGGCATGCTACCAGTGTTAAAGACTGCGATGGAGCTCCGTATGCCACGGCAAACTGGCGGACACTGACGGCGGCGGTGCACAAATGCTGCGCAGCTAGCGCCATTCGACGGCCAACACCGCGGTTCCTGGTGTGTCCGCTGTGCCGTGCGTGTGATCATTGCTTGTACAGCCCTCTCGCAGTGTCCGGAGCAAGTATGGTGGGTGTGACACACCGGTGTCAATGTGTTCTTTTTTCCATTTCCAGGAGTGTATATACATGATTAACAGCCACGAATACCAGCCATACATATCAAAATACTCTGATGTTGGTATCAACATCAAATTATACATCTAGGTACACAGTAAGGGTTGGTGATGCGTCTAGTATTTATACATATAACTGTAGTTCCGCTTGGGACGCGACAGCGATCGGACGTGTCGGTACTTCCGCGTAGTCGTAGCGCCGGAAGCCGTGTTTATAATAATTCTTGGATTGTGACCTGTGATATTCTCAGTGCTTCTTCACTACCGTCGTACACAAGCTTCTTAATTTACTCACAGCGGTCCCGACCGCGCATATTGTGCAGTTATGGCTCCCAGTGTACCACGTAAGAATACCCTGTGTTTTGCATTTGAGAAATCTTCCAGGAATGTGCAACCGAGTTCTCTAGAAATCCATGACTGGATAGTAGATATTATTGGCATCACATCCGATCAGGTCCACACAGCATATTATGACATGGCAGAATACTGTTTCTTTGTGAAGTTTTTAGACCAGATACAACTGGAGAAAATTTTGGTGAATACTGGTGGGAAAGCAGAGTTCCGACATCGTGATCAGTCGGTGAGTACAGTTTCAATAACTAACGCTGACTTTGAGTATAAACAAGTGCGAGTGTTCAATTTGCCACCTGAGGTTGAGAATTGTTTTCTTAGAGAAGTCCTCGCCAAATACGGTGACATCCGACAGATTAGAAACGAAAAATGGTCGAGCCGTCACAAACTCCAATGTTATAGTGGGGTTCGCTCAGTTACGACAGAGATTAACATTGGCTGATGTCCTAACTCAAAATCAGACGCCTTCTGTGACTGACTCCCAACCGAGTGCATCTGTGTCAGAGGACAACGATCTCGGTAACGGCACCTTCCCACCCTTGCCTCAAAAACCCGTGGCCAGTCACCCCTTAGCCACCGGTGTTGCATTGTCTGTCGGTAACAAACGACGACGTACTATAAGTGACGGTAGTGGTTCCGGCGAACAGGTAGTAAAAAATCAAACCGATGACGCGGAGCCACGGGCCTGCACACAGGACACGCATGTGTCGGATGGCTCAGTTACGACCCGCCAAATTCCCATTCAACCGCCCGACGCAGAAACTGTCAATACGAGTGCAGCCGAGTGTTTACAGCAATCCGTTCCGATGCCGCTTGCCGACTCGCCGCAGGTGGCCAACACACAAGAGGCGGCAGTCAGTCAACTGCAACTGGTAAACACGGCGGATGAAGCACGCGGTGTAGAGCATAACATAAATAGCCGCCACCTCTAAACTGCTTCCAAGCAACACGAGGACCCGGACAGCTGTATTCAAACAGCCAGTGCGGCTCCAAACAAACACAGTGAGCCTACTGAAGCCGCGTCTTCGGACTTGCCGTCACCCGTTCCGAAGCAAGGACTTTCACATACTGCTTACAGCCATGACTCGCCGACTCCGCCGTCTTCAATGACACTTCGGACGCCTTTGCGACGGCAAAATAAAGTTAAACCAAAGGACTCCGTGGCTGGAAGTAACTCAAAAAGTAAAGTCAGCACAAAAACTGGTACAAAACCTGCGGATGCAGGTTCGAAGTCCGACGGTGAGATGGACTGGGCTTCCTAAGCTTCCCATCACCCACAAGTCTCGGACGATCATGAGTCAAGCTTATAAGTTTTTGTCCCTGAACATTAATAGAGTTAGGACAGATTTAAAATTAGCAATGCTACGGCAGTTTATCTATGAGTCCGAAGCTGATATAGTTCTGTTACAGGAAGTGTCTATCTTAAGTTTTCATGTATCAGGATTTGCAACAATAGTAAACACCGTGGCGGACGGGGGTACACGAGACGGAATCCCAGTGAGCAATATCGAAATGTTGGACTCCGGTAGAGGCATAGCTTGCCAAATTTTTGACGTCACCCTCGTCAATATCTATGCTCCATCTGGAACGACCTTAAAATCAGAAAGAGCTAACTTCTTTAAACAAGACATCATGTACTTGCTACGCCGCAACCCAACCCAGTTGATAATTAGTGGTGATTTCAACTGTGTGATCCACAGGAAAGACCAATCGCCAAACTTTAATTACTGTAGGGAACTACATGATCTGGTGCGTCACCTGCAGCTGAAGGATGCATGGGAACTAAAATTTCCTACCCTGGTAAAGTACACGTACCTGACCGCCATCGCATGTAGCCGTCTAGACCGTTTGTACATCTCTGAGAACATTTGCCAACATGTTCTGGATGCCAATGTCATTCCGGCTAGCTTCTCCGACCACTGCGCCCTCTGTGTCACAATAAATCTGGACAAACAGCATACTAAATGGCATAGGATTCGGTGGAGCCTAAATGTTTCTATTCTCGCCGATGCCTTGCTGCAAGATGTCATCTCCACGACATGGGCGGATTGTCTCAAGCAATGCTGCAGATATCCGAGCAGGATAGCCTGGTGGAATGCTGTGGTCAAACGGAAAATGCGATTATCTTTAAGAAACTACAGTTGGCAACAGGCGCAAGATGTCAAACGCACGATTGATTTTTACCAAACAGTTCTGCGAGAGTTGTATGCGACTACGACACCAACCAACACACAGCTGACGACCATCAAACAAATAAAGGCGAAGCTTATAGGCATAAAGCGAACGCAGCTTGAAGGACTGAAGATCAGATCTAAAGCAAAATCGCTTCAAGAGGACGAACTTGCATCGCTGTATCACCTCATAAAACATCGTGCCCATCGCAAGCGAGCTTTTATCGGGGAGCTGGACACAGATGATGGACTCCGTTTGATTCAACAGAGTGATATTCTTACTGCAGTTTACCGGTACTTCACGGATCTGTACTCGCAATGCGATACATATGGTGATGACGGCGGCGATATCGTGAGTGCTCTGTCCACCGTAGTCACGCCTGCGGACAACTCGGCGGTCGTACACGATTTTGCTCCAGACGAAGTCCTTGAACTGATTTCTGGCTCGCCGTCAAATAAATCCCCTGGCCCTGATGGTTTGCCACGGGAATTTTATGTGCGCTTCTGGCCCATAATCGGACACGCATTTACAGATGTTCTCAATGAAGTGATGCGAGGGAGTGACGTGCCGGCTGAAATGAAGGACGGCTGAATTGTATTGATACCAAAAAGCAAACACCGAAAAACCTTAGATAACTTCCGACCTATTACTTTACTCAATTTTGATTACAAAACCTTCGCCAGAGCACTCAACAGCAGATTGTCTCCGTTAATGAAGCAAGTGATTCACAACCATCAATAATGCATCCCTGGTCGCACTATTATGACGCCCCTTTCGGAATATAGAGATGTAATAGCCATAGCGTCCGTCACTAACGTGAATCTCGCATTGCTGTTTATCGACTTTTGCAAGGCTTTTGATCGCGTCCGCCACGAGTACCTCCTACAGCTACTGCAGCGGTGTGGTTTTGAGCAACGGGTTATAAATGTCGTGTAACATTTCGTCACGGGCATTACAACCAGAATCAGCGTAACTGGACAGCTTACTCAACCCATCGAGGTCCAAAGAGGAGTGCCGCAGGGGAGCCCTCTCTCCATGATGTTATTTGTTTTATCGCTCGAGCCGCTCTTACGCTCTATTCTTGCAGGCCTTTCGATCGCCGGGACGTCCTTCGTGGTTCGTGCTTACGCCGACGACGTCGGAGTGTTACTGCGCAACGACGGAGACGAATCAACCCTCAAGACCGCGGTAGACGAGTACTGTCGTGCTTCCGGTGCTAAAATCAACGCCGGTAAATGCACCTTTGTCAACATTCGAGGATTCGACTCAGTTGTTATACCTTGGGCGAAGCATGTCGAAAACCACACCACTCTGGGGATGATTATCGACAAATGCCCGCTAAAAATGAATGCAAAAAATTGGAAGCAGGTCACCAATAAAATGCAAGGTGCCATCTATGAAAACAATTGGCGGTCCGTTAACATTCTCCAACGCATACGACTCCTCAGCAGTTATATATTCAGTAAAGCGTACTATATGGCCCAACTATTTCCAGTCCCCAAGATGCAGGCCAAACACGTGATGAAACTCTCTAATAGATTTATCTGGCAAGGGCATCTGTTCAAAGTGAAATACACCACGCTGACGTCTTCCAGACAGGCCGGCGGACTAAACATGCCTGACATTAACCGAAAGTGTACTGCGTTATATAGAATCACCCATTTGTTGGACAAGGAACCTCTCAGCGTAACCAGTTGGCTCTTCCGAACCTTACAACCCACCGATACGCATCCACCCGTTGATGTAGGTAAAATACATTACAAACTACGACATGTCAAGCAGTTTTTTCTTGAAGTAAGCTATATTGATGGACATTATTTCACGCAGGATTTACCGACGACGCACCTGTTATTAAAAAGATGGACATCTCCAATAGTCTGGAATCCTATTGAACTTAAATACCCGAGTGTTCATTGGAAGGCAGTTTGGGACAACATAAGTTTAACCGTCCACACTGCTGAAGTGGCGTCCACATGGTATAAAGTGGTAAACGGTGTTATACCCACTAATGAAAGGTTGCATAGAATCGGTTTAAGTGACAGTGATAAATGCGTCCGCTGTGGCCTGGTCGACACCTTACGCCATCGCTTCATTTGTGGCGGTCATCTCATTAACTGGAAATGGGTGCAGCAGAGGCTGGGCCTGATTACCCGCAGCAGCCCAGCCAGCCACTGCACCGACGTCCTGCTCTGGCCGGATGCGAAACATTTTCCCGCTACCAAGAACAACACCGTGATGTGGATATTAGGACAGTTTGTGACATATATCATTATCCACAGTAGTGAAGATAATCTCATTAGTTTCGAGGCTCACATGAAACGTTACCCAAATTTCAGGAAGATGTTTGCTAACATGTTAGACATAATTTTTGAAAAACAAGGCGTAGGGTAATTCTCGATGCCGGTAAGGACACAAATCACATGCAAGACTATGTAGCGAACAAAATACACAACGAGTAAGGGGTTATACCAGTTCCTAGGACTACTCCCGACTTCTCAATGGTGTAATTAACTTCATTATGACGTTTTCATTAATTTATGTACCTGTGCATCTCTTGTTATCCGTTTGTGTGCTCCAAATGACTTTGAGTTTGGACGGTTATGAATCAAATGACAGAACTGTCATTCTAGTTAAGACAATCAATTATATATATGTTTGCGTTTCGGATCAATGTCTCTGTCTGGACTGAAGAGGCTACTATTTATGTTCTATTTTGTAAGCTCACAAATGGCACTATATTGAAATGTGTTCTTCAGTCTATTGTAGGATACAATTCGTGTTGAATCAGTTCCAGCACTTCAATATTATGTTTTTGTGCTTATGTACATATATGGTTGTTTTAATAAAGGAAAAAAAATGGATAAAAAAAGCGTGTTCGGTCAGAGAGCCGTTTGGCCTCTGTAATAAAAAACTGAGTGGAAGGATCAACCACCGAACTTGAACAGGATATCTTTCGACGTCCGCAACGACTAAACATAACGATCAATAACGAACAAAATGTAGAAAAAAATAAAAAAACGTTGGTAGAGCACTTGCCCGCGATTGGCAAAGGTCCCGAGATCGAGTCTCGGTCCGCCACACAGTTTTAATCTGCGAGGAAGTTTCTCCATATTTTGTTTTGATCTCGTTAAAAACAGAAGCTGGTTTCATAGTATAGTGTTTAAGTGTTGCTCAAGACATGTGTGTACTGCACGTTTTGAATTGCATTATGAATACTATGCTTGCTGTTTGTTCACATCCGTAATATTGGGCAGAATAAATGATTCTGTATTTGTTTTTGTTTCATACAAAAAGTTCAGTTTGCTGAAGCTAAATCTATAAAAGGCTTGGTGCTACATACGAAAAATAAAAAATATATACATGATTAACAGCCACGAATACCAGCCATACATATCAAAATACTCTGATGTTGGCATCAACATCAAATTATACATCTAGGTACACAGGAAGGGTTGGTGATGCGTCTAGTATTTATACATATAACTGAGACCAGGAGAGGGCACTACAGCTAGGGCACATGAGCAACTAGTATCTAAAATTTAATAGTTAAAACGCTGTATCGATAGTAATCAATTAAAATTGCTTCACATGGCAAAATGACGGTCTGATAATAAAACATGTAATGACACACAATATGTGGAATCACATCCACACTTAAAATACAAGGTGCAAATAGTAATAATGGGAAGATCCTAGCCTGGCAAAGTAAAACACACAATTGTATAAAAGCCAATATGAAAAGTTTAAAAATAAAATCTCGTCTGTAAATCGAGATCTTTCAGCATGACAAAATAACTAAACCAGTGGTTCAATACTAGACGCATCCAGGTCATCACCAGTCCTTACTATGTATCTACATGTACAATTTGACGTTGATACCTACATCTGAATATTTTATAGAGTGTATAGCTTGTATTCATGGCTGTTAATCACGAATATACTTTTTATTTTTCTTATGTATTTTTTCTTCAGCAAGTTGAGCTTATGGTTACGCCACCGTTTTTGTTTGTAACAGATCTGAAGATGGCAGTAGCCGAAATTGGTAATAGTAAAGTTAAAAGTGTGTGTGTTCAAGACGGACCTGTAAAATAAATTTGACAGACTTGATATTAAAATTTTACTATAGATGTTAAATTAAGGCATTATAAATACAGCTGTAAAACCAGACATTCTCTGCAGTTCGGAAGCACTACTTTTAACTGGATGCACAATGGCATTAGAATATATGTAAAGGAAAGAAAAAAAATCTTGCGAAAAATGTCAAGTCCAAGCAAGAACAAAGCTGGAAACTGAGTTTCGAGGACAAATAACGTAACACATTCATTCTGCTCTACAATAACAGACGAGATCAGGCAAACACGTGTTCCACCTACAGAGAATGCAGACAGATTAATAAAGAAAATCCACACATTCTTGCAAAAGAGAAAATTATAAATAGAAAATAGGTGGGAGAAAAAGGACTCTAAAGAAATGCTGATTGACAAGGAGAACGTACTCAACAGAGCCTATGTCAGACTAGACGTCTAGAAATTCAGAAGTTTTCAGGAAGACAGAACGAACACAACAAGCTAGGTGAGATAAAAAGAGCTACATACACACGCACCTGTGTCAGGGGCTACACAGTTGGCAGAAATGCACAATCCATAAATGTAAACAAACATCACATTGCGGCGGCGCACTGCATTGCACGGTTCCGCTCACCTCGTGGTGAATCTCTTCTAACACACACGCCTTCTTGAAATTATCCGCATGCATCTCAGCCGCAGAAAGCTATAGAAAAAATAGTGTGCACGTCGTAACTACAAGTCGACACACACACACACACACACACACACACACACACACACACACACACACACACACCACTCATAACCTTAGCCAGTTTATGGTAAATATTAATTATCCTGTACCGAAAAGTTACAACGGATTGTTTCTTTTAGAATTGTTCCCTCAAATATTGTTGTAATCAGTATCAAGTTCACGAATAAGCAACATAGCACCCAGAATTTAGTTATTTAAATGCCACAAAATGTTCCGAATTTCACACTGTGCTTTAAATCGAACTCCCTTCCACACTTTATGGCACTTCTCAAATATTTTGGTACCGAAATATTACAATATTAATAATTTTCAACGGAGCACATATCAATAGGTGTGATCACTATCAGATCCAAGCCCCGACTCTATCCATCTCTCTACACAAAAGAAGTTTCTCGTTCCCAAAATACGCTTGAAAATGGTAATTTCTGATTGGCAGAGAAATATCACAGCCAATCGGAAAGCAGCATCAAACCCGCTCAATCCCGCCCATATATACAGAACCAATCAAACTCCGTCACTGAATCAGAACAATAAATTACCATAAATAAATTCTGGAAACCCACAAATATAAAAGTAATTAGTTCGTAACAAAACTACCTTACCGAAATCATAATCTCATTTCCCTAATACTGACTAGGTAGTTTATAACAAATTCCCCTGTACGAATGCCACGTCATTCTCGAACATTCCTCCGTGAGCAATTACTTCACTGTATCGTGTAAAAACTTTACATAAAACAGTATTTCACATTCACACCATTCATTCTCATAACTAAGCACAATTATAGCAGTAATTAATAAACAATTACAGAATTAAACAAACGGAATCGGAAATAAAATTGGCGGTATTTTGACTGCAGCCCAAACAGCGTCCATCAGCTAGTGACCTCTGTCAGGTCGTATAGAAACTACATACACTCGAGCAACCAGATGCCACCTGTCCTACGCGTGACTCATACTGCACGTCTGATCACTGCTGTAATGTCCGATCTTAAACAGGTACGATGCAGAGGAGCTAGGCCTCAACTTTCTACTCAAAGCTACTTTTTTTATGGCGTGTGTGTGTTTCTACCGAAATGATAACTAGAGGTACAATTAGTGACAGCAGACTTCTTTTCACTGTTCTAAACTGCACACCTCCTGAAATACGTAGACCTTATAGGATGGCAACTGCGCCACAGTGTCCGCCACAATGCGAAGAGCTTGGGTAGCTGAGAGCAAGGTTCCCAACAGTGCAGCCAACCGGCATTACAGCATTACGCTAGAAACTGTGGCACCGTTTCCATTACTTGAAGTCCAAGTGATCCAGATTAGAGCTGTGAAACCAAGTCTGTCATCACTAATTGAACACCTAGTTTTCATTTTGGTAGAAATAACATACATAATGCCATTTTAAAAAGTAACTTTGTTTTGAAAGTGATGTTTGTTTACTTGTAGGGACTGTGCATTTCTGTCCATTGTATGAACCCCTGATATAGGTATATTCCTGAATGCAATTTTCACATTTTGTTTCATTTCGGAAATATATGAGGTGGCAAATTTAAGTGGGACACCCTGTTAAAAGCTTGGTCGACGTCTTTAATTGATGGAAGGCCGAAGTAGCACAATAGGCTGTTAAAAATGTTTAAAACGCCCGAAATCCACGAACTTGCTTGCATTGTAGACTTCAGTACGGAGCAGTCTACAATCGTGCGGCGTTGGATACACCGATTCCGTCAAATGACAGAAGTTAAGCACCGGGTCGGACATGACCGGTATTTGGATTGGTGATACGCTATTCACAACTTTCTCTTTATCTTCATGGCAGAGGAGACAGGAGAGGTAGGTGCATGAACTCACTGATCACAATTCCCGACGCCAGTTTCTTGGGTTAAGTTCCAAACCTCTCCGCAGTGCCTCATGAAGTGGGGGCATGCGACGCTGTTGGTACTGATCCGTCAGATGGGGACGTTAAGCACAGGGGACCCCGAGTTGCTATTCGACAGGAGTAGGGTATATGTGTCGGCACCGGGTTTCATCCACTCCCTTGTCTCATCATCAACCAACACATGCATGGCACAAAGCTACACACATACCCATTAAAGTCATCCACACTCGAAAGTTAAACAACAAATAACGCTCACACTTTGCTATGGAAAGGTGGCTACAGATGGGAAAGATAGAAAAGACCTTTCCAATTTATGTTGCTGAACCTGGCCTTCGGGGTCTCCCAACCAGTGAGACCACATGACTATGTGAATTAAGTTAAGGAGGATTTAGGATTGGAGGGCAGCGTGGAGGGTAAAAATCGTAGAGGGAGACTAAGAGATGAATACACTAAGCAGTTCAGAAGGATATAGGTTGCAGTAGGTACTGGGAGATGAAGGAGTTTGCACAGGATAGAGTAGCATGGAGAGCTGCATCAAACCAGTCTCAGGACTCAAGACCACAACAACAACAACAACAACAACAACAACCTTCTCTAGTAACTTCCTACGATAAACTGAAGTTCTGATGCTGAGTAAGTGTTCGAGGAGACCAAACAGTTAAGGTCATTAGTCTCCTATTCATCGCCCGCTCCTCCCCCAGGTCAGAAGCAGTGTACCAAACCTCTCTGCGTATAGAGCAAATTTTATGTGCAAGTATGAGAAAGTGTTCTTTGCGTAGCATGTATCTGAAGCTGTAGTCATCTAGTGCGATGAGGGAAATCGTCTAAAAACCATATCCAGGCGGCACACCTCTTCGTTCCGGAAGCGATCGCGTTAAAAAGCGCGGCTACTCGGGCGGGTGACTGGAGCTGTCTGATTACGGAACCTAATGAACTCCCCAGCAGGTATGATGGTGTGTTCACTATCGAACCACCTGAGGTTTTTCAATTCCACGCTCACCGCAACATCTGTCATTTCCACAACTGTGCGACAGTCGTAAGTAGGAACCGCGTTATAATGTTCGTCGCTGAAGCTACATTGATGAGTCAGAATATTACGCTTAATAGCGTGTTGGTCCACCTTTGGAACCGACTGTTGCAGCGATCCTGCATGGTAGGAATTCGAAAAGCCCTTGCTAGGTTTACGCTCAGTTCACGCAGTTCCCGTAAATTATTGGCCGTCGTTTGTGAACGTGGTGCTAACGCCCAATAGCGGCCCAGATGTGTTCCACGGGTGTCCAGGAAAACGTGATGATTTCTGCAGATCCATCTTCCGGGAAATGTTGGGCTTGCTGTAGAAGAGGGCTGTCCAGCAGAAGGCAAGGCGAGCACGAGCGCTCATGGGGGAAGTGCGTTGGTGGAGCCGTCGGATGAGTCATGCGGAATGGTTTCCGACGTGTTTGTGATCGCATGCTGGGAATTAACAAACTTTGAACGCGGAGTAGTGGTTGGAGCTAGACACATGGGACGGTCCATTTCGGATCCATAATGTGAAGAGTGTGCCGAGAACACCAAATTTTAGGCATTGCCTCTCACCACGGACAACACACTGGCCGACGGCCTTCGCTTAACGACCGAGAGCAGCGGCGTTTTTGTAAAGTTGCCAGCGACAGTAGACAAGCAACACTCTGTGAAACAACCACAGAAATAAATGTGGTACATACGATGAACGAATGCGTTAGGACGGCAAAATTTGCCGTTAATGGGCTGTGGCAGCAGACGGCCGACGCCAGTGTCTTTGCTAACGGCACGTAATCGCCTACAGCGTCTCTCCTAGGCTTGTGACTTTATCGGTTGGACCGTAGAGTAGTGGATAACCGTGGCCTGGTCAGATGAATCCCGATTTCAGTTGGTAAGAGCTGATCGTAGTGATGATGATGATGTTTGGTTTGTGGGGCGCTCAACTGCGTGGTTATCAGCGCCCGCACAATTTCCCAATCTTTGCTCAGTCCAAATTCGCCACTTTCCTGGATGATGATGATGAAATGATGAGGACAACACAAACACCCAGTCATCTCGAGGCAGGTGAAAATCCCTGACCCCGCCGGGAATCGAACCCGGGACCCCGTGCTCGGGAAGCGAGAACGCTACCTCGAGACCACGAGCGGCGGACGCTGATCGTAGTGTTAGAGTGTGGCGCAGGCCCCACGAAGACATGGACGCGAGTCATCAGTAAGACATTGTGCAAGCTGGTAGTGGTTCGAGGAAGGTGTGAGCTGTGTTTAAATAGAATTGACCGGGTTCTTTCGTCCAACGGAACCGATCATTGACTGTGAATGGTTGTATTCGGTTACTTGGAGACCATTTGCGGCCACTGGGTCATTTTCTCACTAAATCTGAGGGGATGAGATGGGGAGTCCCCTTGCTAGATATTAGAAGAGGAATTTATGAAAATCAGTTCTTCTGTGAGCACCTGTTTGGGTTACATTCTACCAACTGTATCTCTGACACTTACAGAAACTGGACACATGTAAGATGGAACGTTTTATCAGAGTTAGTCTAAAGCACCTGCTCACAGAACTTCTACTACTCCTCCTGAACCAGGATGTAGGTGCGAAGCCTATCCGTGCCTTGACGACCTCGGCTGTGCTCGCCGGCCGCCTGAGAAGCGGCTCTGGCTGCTACTCGGATGTCGGGTGGTGAGGCCGTCCTCGCCGGCCACAGGTGTGTGCCTGGCGGGCTGCTCTCTAGTCCAGAGTCTGGGGCCAGCCCGACCCTCTGGCTGGCAGCGGCGCCAGCGCCAAATCTACACACCGCATCACTACGTGTCTTCACTTCGAAGCGAGTGTGGCGTCTGCGGGGAAATGCTGCCCCACCTTCACCCGCGCGGCCAATGGTTCGTTGCGACCTACTTTACACAGTGGCCACGTGGACACAGACGATTGTCCTAGTTAACCGATAGCGGCAGTTACTCACTCAATGATTTAACTGCTCAAGACGATGCTGAAATGGCAAGCTGTCATCACAGCGAGCAAATATGCCGATGTGTACGTCATATATACTGCTGTCAGTTAAAACTGCGATAAGAAGGACAAGTATGTGGGTATACAAAAAACGAAGAATATGTAATTAAATGTCCGGGGTACGAAATTTAATACACACCCTACCAAGGTAATAGCAGCAGATTAAGGGGATAGAGCTTGTAACACTACCGCCCTGTCGGACGTGCGTTAGCTCAATAAAGCCTGTACTGTAATAAGTTCACGGGCTTCACCTTGTAAACAAGGATTTAGTACATAAGTTGACCGCGTGTACCTAATGGAAGCAATTCGGACTTATTCAGTCAGTAACTACAGTGATGCGTCAAGCAAATGTAAAGTACAATTACGCGTTCGCATGGACAAGAAGTACACACAGTAGATACTACCAATTATAAATAATACGGTCGCCAGCCTAATTAGGCATTGAGTGAGTTTTTCCCTGTACAAGTGGTAGCATGTACAAGCATAATGACACGTAGTAATGTTGTGTTTTATGGCAAAATTTAGAACCAGAAAGAATCTACTGAACTAAGATTTTCTTCTTTTGTACTAATTTGTACGAGCTGAAATTACACAACACCACACAGCAATGATTACTACGAGCTGCACTTTGTATATTGATCAGACTGAAATCGGGCATAGATTACCCTAGAATCAGCAATTTTGAAAACACACATATACAATGTCATTATTAAAATTGGAAAAAACACTAATACACTTAGGTTTAATATAGAAATTAATTTTACTGTTCAATTCTGATCAGTACACTTCAAAATGTGCAATCATAGGCAAGATAAAGGGGGGGGCTGAATCTGTTATAATTGTTATACTGAAACTAGTAAGTCCTGAAGGTAAATTAACACTCAAAGTTATCAATCTGTGAAGAACTAATCTTCTGTCTTATTTTTACTGAATCGATTAGTTATCATTCTTTCAGTCTCAAATGAATTAAATAACATTGCTAGCTCAATTCAAAATTTATCTTTCAATTTAATCACACTGTTGTTCTTTACTAACATCTGCGTTAACAAATATGAATTTAAGAGTCTTTATAACATAGATTAGTCTGCAGATGATTTGTTAATAACTATAAACTTTCAATTCGGGATACTCGGGTTGCACAATATGGGGTAAGGATCCTGTCTAGGTCAATGATAAGGATAAGTGACGGCCAAAGCAATTCTGGTAAAAGTCACGTTATTATTGAACAGTCAGAACAGTTTCAACACTGGTCCACACAGATACACTTCTAAAGATGAAATAAATGTTTGACCTGTGCACGTCGTTGCGGCGGATGGCGGACAGCGAGATAGCGGGCAGCACAGCACACATACAGGCACGGCTAAGGCTCTCACAGTATCGGCACTTTCATTCTTCTTGGCGTCGTAATCTTTCCAGTTTTGTGCCTGAGAATATAGCCATGCCAAGTATTCGTCGGAATCGGCCCATCCGAGGCTCAATGGAATCCACTTTTCTTAGATAGCCTCCTCGGTACAGTACATGTTCCTCTGACCGATGCTCAACTCCGACTGTGTTACTCAGCCCGTTGTGCCGATCCGCGCCAGTGTGCATTTTCCCGCGCTCGCCTGCATCCACCTTTTCCCCGCGCCCCTACAGGTAGGGTATTCACCACAGGTTTTCTACTACACATATCCTAATACATTACCTACGTATGAACCAAGTGTTTAAATTACAATTTTCACATTTTACAATAGTTTTAACATTAAATACATTTCCTTTTGGTTATCAAATCGCTTAAAGTCTAACATAAATAATAACATTCATTTCAAAAGTTGTTTACAGTTTCTTTAACATGACACGAAAAGGAAAAAAAAAATCAAAATAATATTTACATTATTTTACATAAATTCAGAAAGAAACATTTATCTAAATGCATAAAGAAAAAAATTATTATAGGTACATTATTGTTACACATGCCCCTGTTTCCAGAAAATTTTCTTAAGTCTAAATTTTATGGGAACACTAAATTTTACAATAATACACTGGTTCTGAATCTTTACGTAAATGTTCAAGAAGATTTACACTACATATTTCCTTCCACTCACTGTATATATGTTTACACTATTTTAACATATCAAGACCAATTTCTTGTTATTTACTTAAGTGCCTTTTGCACAGTCCAATTTCCCATTTAAACATTACTAAAATAGCAATTTAATCATTTTTTTCCCAAATTTCTTAAAGAAATAATTTAAAATTCTGGAATACACACATTTAACTACAAAAACAAATGCATATTTCGTATACACTATAGGATAATTTGTCGCTGCTTGCTTTGAATAGCAGTCCAGTTCTTAATTTACTAAACAAAACACACACACCAAATTTTCAGAAAATTAACTACACATATTTACTGCCTATTATGTGGATTTGGGCAGTCCATTTCACTTCATATTGTCACATCCTTTGGATTACATCTACTATTTTCCATCGACTATTTATCTGCCCTCATTGGTATTTGGCAGTCCTTCCTATTCTGGTTCATACACTGCCCATTTTCATTTTTGACAGTTCCACCTGTTATCTGTCTGAAAGCATTTGCCCTTTCCTTTCAGTCCTTTCCTCCATACATTTTTATATTTACAGTACCATTGGTAATCTGAAACTCACATAACTACATTAGTAAACTTTCAATGGTATACAGACATTTACAAAGAATAGTTACATTTGAAACAATTTGTGTTCAGCATAAGATACAGCACAATTACTCGTTTCTGGGAACATACAGTTTCAGATCCACTATATTTCTCACACCTAAAGGTCTTTTGGATTTTGGGTAGATTAGGTAGTAAGCATTTTCGTGTGGAATGTTCTGTATTATATATGGTCCATTATAGGTATATTTAAATTTTGAAATTTCATGGTTTAGTTCACTAGATTTTTCGTGGGTTTTCAGAAGAACATGATCTCCAATTTTAAATTTTGAAACTTTTAGATTCTTATCGTGTCTTCTAGATCTAGATTCGGCTCTTTGCCTTGCCCTTTTTATTACCAATTCTTTCTTTTGATTCAATCCCAAACTTGTACAAGGTGGAAACTCTAATTTTTCTTCAATTAAACTTTTACTACTTCTGTCTAACAAAATTTATTCTGGTGGGAATCCTGTAGTTTCATGATGTAATGTGTTCATGACATTCTCAAAATCCGATATGAATCTGCCCCAGGCTCTAATTCAACAAAACAATAATTCAATTTCAGATAACACTGAGCTATAGTAACAATCAAGTAATGCATAATATTAATAATATCTACAAATACAGCATCCTGCCCCTGCTCGTCTCTTTATTAACAAGGCAGTCTTTTATGGTGCATAAAACAGCCACTTAAGTCTGGTGGCTTCTTAGGCCTCTGGAGTTCAAAGTCTTTGCATACTTGAACTCTTCGCAAAATAAACACTGAGTCGTCAGGCGGCTCTTTCTTTCTTTGTTCAGTCACAACATCTGGATTCTGTTTTGACACTTCGTCATTGTTAGGTACAATATCGTACTTAACTGCATCCCTTTTATTTTCACTGATTTTCTCATACCCTCTTTCAGTAAAAGTATATTCACTTTCTTTTACCCCGAAAAATTCATCTTCACTAGAGTCATCACTACTCTCTTCCTCAACACCAGATTCATTTAAGTACGCTACTTTTGCACAACAGGGAAAGTTAGTATATTCAATTTTGTCTGTATTTACGTATATTTCATCATCTGAACTATCGTCGGAATCCGATCATTCCGGATCGCTATCAGGTTCTAACATAAAGGCTTTTCTGAGACAGGCACTAAGTTCTTCCTCGGTATTGTCATCAGGCTTAGATTTTAATTCAATCTCCTCTTTTGGTGAAACGGCCTCATCATCAGCTTTATTTACCTCTACTGTGACTTCATATTCGGTGTAATCCTCGTGGACTTTAATTACTTTCATGTAATCATCTGCCCCTTCTCCACGGTGCCTCTCGGTAGCAGCTTGCACTATTGGCGGATTATTAGCAGAAGTTATTTCTTCGTCAATGCTGAGGATTTCATCCTCCAAATCCTTCCTATCATTAACCTTCCCTTTATCAGCAGCACGCGTACTTTTCGCGGCGCTATTTATTTTCCCTTCTTCAAATTTGGGCCACGTCACTATATTGACGCCCCTATCATTCCCCTTTCTATTAACTAATTTCTTCGCCTCATATTCCTTCTTAACATCCTCCCACTCACATTGCTTTAGGCCCTTGTACAGATCGTTGATCTGCACACGCCAATCAGTTACTTCTGCTAATTCATTATCGCCCTTTTCCTCATTGCAAACACTGCTAACCGCACCTCTCTGTGTATTCACAGTCTCATCTATTGTTTCCTTTGCCACGGAATTATCACTCGTAAAATGTTCATTATCTCTTACGGCTAAGTTCGCACCTACTGCTGCCGTATTGCTAGCGGCTTCTCTCTGAACAGATGTTCCACTAGGCTGGTCCGTTGCCCTCTGATGCTCCACTCGCCCGCTAACCTGGAGCTTTCTGTGCGGCATAGATGACTCATGCTCGCTCGCACCTGACGCTTGTCTTGCCACAACACGTTGCTTCGTTTCACGCCTGTCTCTAACCTGTCTCATTACATTACGGTCGGTCCGGTATCTGTTCTTAATTCGGGGCCGGTATGTATTGTCCGCTTCCGTTTGGCCCGCAACGTTCGCGGAAATTAGTTTCCCGCGTCGTTATTGTTTTGCGCGGTGTACTCTCGTCCGCGACCTGGATAACTTCCTCTGCCTCTTCCTCTGCCTCTTCCTCTCTGTATTACATTGACGCGAAATCCATCGCCGTCATTCCTTTCGTCATTGTGTCGGGTATTACGGTTGCCAAAATTTTGATAATTGGCACGACTTTCGCGCCAATGGTCTTCGTCTTCGACTCTCTCGAGAAATGCTTGGAAGCTGCGATGATTGCTTCCTACATACCTCTTTGAATCTTCTGGGAGCTTTTTATACAGCTCCCAGATAATTTCCGAATCTGATCTTCTACCTCTTAAATGCGTCAATTTCCTGTACCAATACTCGCAGAAATCTTTCAAAGAATTCCTGCCCCTGTTATCATGCTGTTTTGCCATGATAAACTCGCGCCATAAATGGTCCTGTTTTTGTTCTGACCAATATTCTTCGGTAAATTTTTGCCTAAATTCTTCGAACGTCATTCGTTCGGTATTTAAATTTATTCCCCAGCGCTTAGCGTCACCTGCTAAGGCGCTAATTACTACATTTATCTTTTCCTGATCAGACAAGTGCTCAGGAAATACTCTTTCGCAATTTTTGATGAAGTCTAACGGATGCCACCCGTTATGTTTCTTGGCTGGATCGAAGCGTTCCTCGCCTTCTAACAGCTTCGTAATTGGTGCGCCATTACAGACCACACCAGGCCTATCTTTAATTTTGCTCTCTAGATCGAAAATTTTGCCTTGAATTTTCGTACAATTTTGAACACATCCGGTTACTTTTTCACCTAATTCTTTTTCAGTGTCTACAACTACCTTTTTCAACTGAGATATTCCGTATTGACATTCGTTTACGATCTCAGTTTTAAGACCGAAAACTTTTTCGTCTACCTTAGTTTCAACCAGAGGTTCTACCTTCTCTTGGATGTTGAGAATTTCAACATCGAATCTACTATTAATGTTACCAATTTCCTCCTGCATAGTATCCATATTTTTGTTAATAGTATCAATTTCAAATTTCATATTATTTACTACAGAACTTAAATTTCCCACTTTTTGTTCTACCTGCTCTATTTGTTTACTAATTCTAATTCCTTGATCTTTGACCTGTGCTTTAATCTGATCACTTTGTGTTTTAAGCTGCTCGTCAACGTGTGTTTTGAGCTGCTCATTCTGTGTTCTGAGCTGCTCGTCAACGTGTGTTTTGAGCTGCTCATTCTGTGTTTTGAGCTGCTCGTCAACGTGTGTTTTGAGCTGATTAACCTGATTGCCGACTTGTTTTTGAAGTTGCTCATTCTGTGTTTTGAGCTGATGGCCCTGTATTTTCAGCTGCTCAGTCTGTCCTGCAATTTGTTTGGTTAATTGTTCAAATAAGTCGTTCATATTTAAAATTTTTACACTGTTTTGTTCTACGGAATCCGTGTGTTCCGATTCTACTTCATAAGTTTCTTTCGGTTCTTTCTTTATTTGCGGTGAATCAAATATGTCAGTGGATTCGTTCACGTACCCACTATCATCTACAAAGTCACCCTCTTCTTCCTGTTTTATCCCTTGCTGTGTTCGAGGTGATCGCGACATTTCAATCTGTTCGTTGACGTGTTCATGGTATTGTATGTACGCCAATTGTCTTCCGCTAACGCCATCTGTTATCTGGCCGCGTAGACTCCTGCTACTGCTAGCCGCATTCTCCATTTCGCTCGGCACATCTACCCTGTCCCCGTTCCTGTCCATATTGAATGCCAATCACACCGCACTATTATACTTGACTCACGCTATAGTTAACTTTGCTAAACTTTATTGCTGTTAGTGCCACTGAACATCCACTGTTCGGTCTTTACGTTAGTGTATAACCGACAACAACTGGATGTCCTGTCACCGGGAAGCCACGTGTAACACTACCGCCCTGTCGGACGTGCGTTAGCTCAATAAAGCCTGTACTGTAATAAGTTCACGGGCTTCACCTTGTAAACAAGGATTTAGTACATAAGTTGACCGCGTGTACCTAATGGAAGCAATTCGGACTTATTCAGTCAGTAACTACAGTGATGCGTCAAGCAAATGTAAAGTACAATTACGCGTTCGCATGGACAAGAAGTACACACAGTAGATACTACCAATTATAAATAATACGGTCGCCAGCCTAATTAGGCATTGAGTGAGTTTTTCCCTGTACAAGTGGTAGCATGTACAAGCATAATGACACGTAGTAATGTTGTGTTTTATGGCAAAATTTAGAACCAGAAAGAATCTACTGAACTAAGATTTTCTTCTTTTGTACTAATTTGTACGAGCTGAAATTACACAACACCACACAGCAATGATTACTACGAGCTGCACTTTGTATATTGATCAGACTGAAATCGGGCATAGATTACCCTAGAATCAGCAATTTTGAAAACACACATATACAATGTCATTATTAAAATTGGAAAAAACACTAATACACTTAGGTTTAATATAGAAATTAATTTTACTGTTCAATTCTGATCAGTACACTTCAAAATGTGCAATCATAGGCAAGATAAAGGGGGGGGCTGAATCTGTTATAATTGTTATACTGAAACTAGTAAGTCCTGAAGGTAAATTAACACTCAAAGTTATCAATCTGTGAAGAACTAATCTTCTGTCTTATTTTTACTGAATCGATTAGTTATCATTCTTTCAGTCTCAAATGAATTAAATAACATTGCTAGCTCAATTCAAAATTTATCTTTCAATTTAATCACACTGTTGTTCTTTACTAACATCTGCGTTAACAAATATGAATTTAAGAGTCTTTATAACATAGATTAGTCTGCAGATGATTTGTTAATAACTATAAACTTTCAATTCGGGATACTCGGGTTGCACAATATGGGGTAAGGATCCTGTCTAGGTCAATGATAAGGATAAGTGACGGCCAAAGCAATTCTGGTAAAAGTCACGTTATTATTGAACAGTCAGAACAGTTTCAACACTGGTCCACACAGATACACTTCTAAAGATGAAATAAATGTTTGACCTGTGCACGTCGTTGCGGCGGATGGCGGGCAGCGAGATAGCGGGCAGCACAGCACACATACAGGCACGGCTAAGGCTCTCACAGTATCGGCACTTTCATTCTTCTTGGCGTCGTAATCTTTCCAGTTTTGTGCCTGAGAATATAGCCATGCCAAGTATTCGTCGGAATCGGCCCATCCGAGGCTCAATGGAATCCACTTTTCTTAGATAGCCTCCTCGGTACAGTACATGTTCCTCTGACCGATGCTCAACTCCGACTGTGTTACTCAGCCCGTTGTGCCGATCCGCGCCAGTGTGCATTTTCCCGCGCTCGCCTGCATCCACCTTTTCCCCGCGCCCCTACAGGTAGGGTATTCACCACAGGTTTTCTACTACACATATCCTAATACATTACCTACGTATGAACCAAGTGTTTAAATTACAATTTTCACATTTTACAATAGTTTTAACATTAAATACATTTCCTTTTGGTTATCAAATCGCTTAAAGTCTAACATAAATAATAACATTCATTTCAAAAGTTGTTTACAGTTTCTTTAACATGACACGAAAAGGAAAAAAAAAATCAAAATAATATTTACATTATTTTACATAAATTCAGAAAGAAACATTTATCTAAATGCATTAAAAAAAATTATTATAGGTACATTATTGTTACAAGCTCTTCTAAAATAAAATAAAATGTTAATTTAAAATGTTATTTGGAATGCCTACTTCATTGCAGTGCTCATACCGAGTTCTTCAGAAACCCCGTTATCGAACTGCAAGGCGATTTCTGAAAAAGTGTGTGCGAAAACCATACACAGAAAGAAACAAAGTGTAAGTGTAGCACAAAACATTCTTGGATTTCTTGCCGCGTCAATTCAGGGTAAAGCCTCGAACTTCAACGTTTAGCTCCATCGTCTTCGTCAGGAGCAACTGACTGTCAAAACTGCTGCTGTGGTTGCCTTACATAGCCCATATACGGCTTCTGATTGGCCGGTAATTGCATAATGCTGTCACAGACAGCGTTAATGCGTGCGCGGTTGGCGTCACCGCTCCAGTAGTAGTGTAAACATTGCGACGAATATATGCGTCTCGTCTGCACCGAGAGATCTCTTCCATGCACCTATGAGATCGTACGTGGTGTCACGGTTGAAGCTCTTCTCGCTTATTCCTATTTCTGCTGCCGCTTTCATTACAGAGTTCCGGTTTGTAGGACCCTGGGACAAAACTTTTGTTTTACATAAAATGTTTTCACAGTTGGGAATACGAACAACCATTCAGCTGTGTAAGGGAATGGCGACAATGAAAACTTTTTGCGGACCTGGAGTAGAACCCAGATTTCCCTCTAGCGCGAGAGGTCGCCTTAACCGCTTTGGCTATCCGTGCACGACTCGCGGCCGACCCTAAACTTCGATATGTCGACATTCCTACGTCATAACCTATACTTGTAATCCTAGTACATGGGAGAACATTTTAATTTAAAGTGACTGCCTGGTATCGGCGGATACATACGATATTGCAGTGCCTGTATTATTAAGAAGAGCGATACAGTGTTCTTGATTGTTGTTCGTATTTGCAACTGCGAATACATTTCATGTATTATGGTATGTTTATAATTTTTGTTTTTAGACCTTCTAATTACCACTGAATGAAACAATTTTCGTGTCACGCGCGATTCGCCTTTCTTCTTTGCACGGCATCTTCAATGGCCTCTAATATGTCCATATTTTTTATTTATACTATTTAGTTTGCATTTTGAGACGATATGTGTAAAGATTATAAACAATTCTGCCGGTTCGCTTTTCTACGTTGCAGTAATAGTTTAAAGTTCTACTCAGGTTTCGTGGATATTGTTTTACATGTTTTTTGCTCAATTTTTGGCGATGTTATTCTTCTTATTATAATTTCCACTTCAAATTTTATTTTAAGACTTCACAGCACTTGGAGTTGAACACTTGAACACCCCCCCCCCCCCCTCTCTCTCTCTCTCTCTCTCTCTCTCTCTCTCTCTCTCTCTCTCTCTTTTCCTCCCTCCCTGTTTCTACACACGCAAACACACACACACACCCACACACCCACACACACACACACACACACACACACACACACACATTATGTTATCACAAAATACACTCAATAGTTGGCAGTAACATTCGACCGTTGGTAATACAAAACAAACATAACATCAAAACAAGTGTTTAGTCCCCAGTGCTATGAAGTCTGAAAAACAAAATTTCGAATGGCAGTTATTATAAGAAGAAGAACAGCGCCCAAAATGGAACAAAAACACAAGATGTAGAACAACATCCACGAAACCTATAAATAGAATTTTGAACTATTACTACATCACAGAAATACAAACTATCAGAACTGGTTACAATCTACAGTGGTGTCCAAAATTAAAGCAACAAAATGCTGTTTCCCCGTCCTCTGTCTAATTTATGATGTAATCATACAGACTGCCAACAAATGTCATTACGATCATGTTCTGCACGAAAGATGGCATCTCGATCAACGGACAACTACGCCAACAATGAAGTCAGTGCACCTATCAAGCTGGGTAGTGTAGTGTGTACATAGCCATAGACTGTGCAATACAGCACAGAAAAGACGCCTACAGACTCTCTGCTGTGGAAGGTTATAGGAAGAATGGAAGCAAGAGAACGGCAAATTGATGTGGCCCGATGGCTTAATGTGAATCGTTCTGTCGTTTCGCGGATGAGGCAACAGTTTATAGAGACCGAAACTGTATCCCGGAGACCAGGACAGGGCCAATCACGTGAGACTTCAGAAAGAGTGGACTTTGATTTGGCTGTAAGGGTACGATGGTACCGCCTTAGTACTGCACTGCAACTGGCATCTGACCTCGCAGCATCCCATTGGACGTGTTGTATCGAAGCAAACGATGTACAAAAGGCTTCAGCAGAGTGGCCTTTATTGTCGGAGACCTGCTGTGTGACTGCCCCTGACGCATCTTCACAGAAGGGAATGTCTAGAGTGAAGTGATCAACATGCCACCTGGACGGTCGAACAGTGGGACAATGTTTTCATGGGTGAGTCCTGATTTAGTCTGGAGAGTGATTCTCGGTGGATTTGCATCTCGAAGGAACGTGGAACACGATTTCGGGACCAAAACATTGTGGAAAGAGAACGATATCGAGGAGGATCCCTAACTGTTTGGGCGGGGATTATGTTTACCACTCGAACCCCTCTTCATGAAATTGTACGGATGAATTGACTAGGTTTAACTACCTGTCAGGTATCGTGACGAGATCTTCGGACCTCATTTGCGGTTGCTGCGAGGTGGTATGGGCCCGGACTTCATGTTGATGGACGATAATGCTCTACCTCATAGAGCACGTGTTGTTGATGTTTTTTCTTGGAAACGGAAGATATTATACGAATGGCGTTGGCTGCTTGATTGGAAACTCGTAGAGCAATTCTGGGATGCGCTAGGGAGACGACTTGCATCACGTCAGAATCCGCCAACTACTCCCCAAGACTGTGAGCAGCTCTGCAGGAAGAATGGGCGTTGCTGCATCAACATGAGACTGATGACATCATTCACAGCATGCCCCGTCGTTGTCAGGCCAGTAATGCTCCCAGAGGCGGTCACACCCCATACTGAGCACATTAACCAGTTGTCGGAATGTATGTGCAAATCCCCTAAGTCGGAATAAACGAAGAACATTTTTATCTACCGTTATGCATGCTGCAGTTGTTTACGTTCTGTATTCTTTACATTATTTCTACTTCATTACTGTTTTGTGACAAAATACACGCAACCTCGCAATATTTCCGTTTGCTGCTTTAATTGTGGACACCACTGTAATATATATCGTCTTGAAATGTAAACTAAATAGTATCAACAAAAATATGTACACATTCCAGGCCACTGAAAAGGCGAAACTCTTAAGGCACGATAACTGTGTTTCACTCAGTTGTAATTAGACGGTCCAAAAGTAGAATTTGTCATCTTACCGTAATATTATACACAACTGAGGACGACAGGACTCCAAAAGTTGATGTTACATTTCATTATTTCACAACGTCTGTGCCATAGTACATGCATTGCTGTTAACAACAGCCGGCCGGAGTGGCCGAGTGGTTCTAGGCGCTACGATCGCAGGTTCGAAACCTGCCTCGGGCATGGATGTTTGTGATGTCCTTAGGTTAGTTATGTTTAACTAGTTCTAAGTTCTAGGGGACTAATGACCTCAGCAGTTGAGTCCTATAGTGCTCAGAGCCATTTTTTTTCTAGGGGACTGATGACCACAGCAGTTAAAGTCCCAAAGTGCTCAGAGCCATTTGAACCATTTTTTTGGTTAATAACACAGGCACTGGAATATCCTATAAAATTTCGTTTCGTAAAACAATATTTTCCTCGGTTTATGAGGCAGTGCTGAGCAGTTCATGTAGCTGTTTTGCTAGATCATCAAAGGTCTATTTTCGGTGCATTAATTGATGTTCTGTACAGCGGACGGAAATGGTAGGAATGGACTGACCGATGTAACTGCTTCGGCATCCACAAGGGACGTTACAAAACCCAAAGATCCTGAGGACGAGACTGCCCTTAATAGGACGTAGCGCTTCCTTTGTCTTCTTAGGAGCTCTAAAAATAGATCTTAGACGTCGTCTTCCCAAGACTCTATCTATTGTGCTGGATGTAACGGCGCAAAAAGGAAGGAATGCGATCTGTGGCGCTCAGAGCTTTCATCATCCAATCCAGAAAAGAGCAGCTTTAAATATATTCGCACACATATAATGGCTTCTAAGAAACCCATTTGCATTCCAAAATTAATCATTTGAAATACTTGTTCCTAAAAAACGGCCGCGGCTCACGTGATACGAAGCCGACCTTCTCCTAGAAAATTAAACGTGGAAGTGTTGAACGTTGAAATGGTGAACCACCGACAATCAGTTGCTCCTGACGAAGACAGTGAAGGTAATAGACTAAAGTTCGACGTATTACCCTGCACTGTCGAGACAAGAAGTTCGAGCATGTTTTATACAACAGTGTCGTCCTAAAAGGCTTCATTCTCAGTCGACGTAATTTCAGCGACGGTCTAACAAGCATTATGGACATTATGAACATGCTTCGTCTTTTGGTGCAAAAGCGGACGAAAAGCGTATCGAGTGAGCAGTTGACGTAGCTGTTTTGCTAGATATCTAAAGGTCTATTTTCGGTGCGCGTTTTTGTGTCGATTTTTTGTGGGAAGAAATTGGCATTTTGTTCAAGTCACCATTTTGTTACAACTTAATATTATTCAATTAGCAAGTGTACACTGATAAAAAATTATGCTGATAGAAACTTATTTTCTTAAAAGTGCAATGGGAGGTTTTCAAGAATTCCCGTCGATGAGAACGTTCCGGCTGTAGGGACTCTTTGCACTTGATGCAGCGGTTACGGAAAGTGTCCGATGTGGACCCAAAAATGAATTCTGAAAGACAAACGTGTAAAGAATAAAATGGTTCAAATGGCTCTGAGCACTATGCGACTTAACTTCTGAGGTCATCAGTCCCCTAGAACTTAGAACTACTTAAACCTAACTAACCTAAGGACATCACACACATCCATGCCGGAGGCAGGATTCGAACCTGCGACCGTAGCAGTCCCGCGGTTCTGGAAAATCATCTATTTTTCATTCGAACAAAGAAGACTACCCCCTTAACGGCTTCAACCCTGATGCACATCAAGTCGAAATTATTGTGGATGGCAGATACAAGTACGTCATTCTGTGCTGCTTCAACTCAAAGCCAGAGTTCATAGACCATAGTGACTAGAATCTAGGAGTCTGGACGCGTACCACCAGTTTGCCAAAAATACAATCCACGCAATCCCGAAGATAGCAGTGCGAGAACTACCGCTCAATCAGCTTAACAGCTTATGCATCCAAGCTGCTGACAGGACGAATATGCAGAAGAATGGAAAACAATACAAGGATCTGTTAGACGATGATCGGTTTGGCTTTCGGGTATGTAATGGCACCAGAGAGGGAGTTTAGCCGTTGTGACTGATAATGGAAGCAAGACTCAAGAAAAATCAAGCCAGCTTTATAGAATTTGTAGAGTTGGAGAAAGTATTCGAGAATGTAAAATGGTGCAGGATGCTCGGAATCCTGAAAAAAATAGGAATAAGCTATACGGAAAGACTGGTAATGTACAATATGTACAAGAACCAAGAGAGAACAATAAGAATAGAAGACCAAGAACGAAATGCTCGGACTATAAACGGCGTAAGACAGGCATGTACTCTTTCACCCCTATTGTTCAATCTATAAATCGAAGAAGCAGTTTTGGAAATAAATGAAAGGCTCAAAAGTGGGATTAAAATTCAGTATAAAAAGATATCAGTGATAAGATTCGCCGAAGGTATTTCTGTCCTTAGTGAAAGTGAAGAATCACAGGACGATTTTAACGCACTGGACAGTCTGATGAGTACAGAATACGTACCGAGACTGATGAAAGGAACAAAGAGTAGTAGAAATGATATTAGCGGTAAACTTAACATCAAAATTGGGGACCTCGAAATAGGCAATGTTAACGAATTCTGCTACATTGAAAGTAAAATAACATACGACGTACGAAGGAAGGACTTAAAAACCGCATTTGAACATGCAAAGAGGACGTTAACACTAAGACAAGTCTATTAGTCTCAAACAGCAGCCGAAATCTCAGGAATAAATTTCTGAGAATGGAAGTTTGAAGCACAGCATAGTACGGTAATGAATCATGTTTTGTAGGACAACCAGAAAGGAAGACGATCGGAGAGTTTGAGATCCGGTTCCACACAATAGTGTTAGCCGATCCAAGCGCCTCCACATTTCACGTCGTTTTTGTGAGATACACTCGCGTTTCAGTGTTCATCTTTGGTACGTTAGTGTAAAAGCGGACACACAATCAGCTACGTGCAAATCCGTGGAATTCACTTGTGTTGACAATCCGTGTTGCTGCAGACGTCGCTGTTGTAGTGTTGTAAACAAGCCCATTTTCTGCCTAAACGTACATGACGCCGATGTACAGTCCTGTAGGACCGAATGAACAGTATATGTGTCTTGCCATTGAGTATGGTCCTCCTGCAACTATAGATTCCATATTCCTGCCGTTGCCGAATTCCGACAGGTGGAGATACACATTAGCACGATCTTCTCACAAACAGCATAGATTCAAATGCGATTTGTGAATGATAAACGCGCTGCGTACTGTTTCGTTGTTACTGTTTCCTTGCTTTTCTTGCGGTCGAGCTGAAATATTAACCATTTCCACTGGAGCTGCGAAACTACCGCAGACTATCATAACTAAGCACAGACTATGGTAGTCTTCCTAATGGCCTTCTTCGCCTAAGACGGTAACCGCGTTACGCGTGCGTCTGGTGTGTTGCACATCTGTCTGGTATTACGTCATTCATGGAACATTTTTGTTCTACACAGTTATCCTCCTTTCTATTATTTGAACATAAACAGTATTTATAGCCAAATTAAAATGGTAAGTGTTTAACTTTGATTCTATCCGAAAACTGTTGATATGCAACGTGAAACATGTTGTAGTGCAAATAAAAAGAAATTACAGATTTTTTACATAGCGCTAGAAAATGCAGTTTCCCCAAAAATGGGTAAAATGAAAAAAAACACAGAAAACAAAAATTTATCAAATATCGCTTCAATATTTCGCCGAGTTTATATAAAAGATGTTTCTGTTGTTTATAAACAACTTTCTTACTTACCGATAATAACAGGAAACTCTTGGAATTGATCCTGTTGGGCACAAAATAACAACAACAATTACATAGTTTTTTATATTTGTGCATGTAAACTATATCTGCGTCAAAAGTAATTGCTTTGGGTACATAACAGCGCAGAAGTTATGCAATCAACTAATTTTTATTACTAGTAAGAAGTACAGTATACTTCGTAAGGCTATAAAATACACAATCAACTAACACTGAGCGTGTGCGGCCCTAATTATGTGCAAAGCAAGTCGTCGGCTCCCAGTTTCTCTCTCACAGTTTCGTTTATGTTTTTTTGTCCCCTACCAATGCTACATACCGATCTGACGTTTGTTGCATTCCACCTTGACTGTGTTGCCGTTTTAATGGCCGGCTCTGGACATCACAGTTCTTCTTCGCAGCTGAATGGTCAGAGCGTCTGATTGCTTTGCGGAAGACCCGTGTTCCATTCTGGGAAATGCTGGGGATTTTCTGACAGTGGGAGGACTGGAACGGGGTCCACTTAGGTTGATGGAGCTAACTGAGTGGCGACTTCAATGAAAAATAACTTCCCAAAGGCCTGGAAAGACGATAAAGATGGGAGAGCTGCATGCTGACGCCATGTCCCTGCATAGCGTGGGTGAATGCCGCCGTGTGGCAGAAGACGATACGCTGGCCAGTCGGGGTGGGGCTGTTCTCTGCGCTTTATTGCGGAGTTTACCATTAGTAAACCTTACACAATGGTTACGTGGTCTCTCTGGTCCGTCCCAGTTAACTGTTGCTAATAGGTTCTCACCTGAACTTTCATTTGCTCAAGAAGACACTGAACTGGCAACTGGTAATCACCGAAACCAGCTCTGCAGACGTGCACGGCATGTAAAAATTCACTTTAACCAATTTCACGTTCGCTTCATACTCATTTTCATCAGCACTCAGTATTCCAACTCTGTAGGAATCAGCATGGTTTTCGAAGAAGACGATCGTGTGAAACCCAGCTTGCGCTATTCGTCCACGAGACTCAGATGGCCATAGACACGTGTTCCCAGGTAGGTGCCGTGTTTCTTGACCTCCGCAAGGCGTTTGATACAGTTCCCCACAGTAATTTAATTAACAAAGTAAGAGCATATGGACTATCAGACCAAATGTGTGATTGCATTGAAGAATTCCTAGATAACAGAATGCAGCATGTCATTCTCAATGGAGAGAAGTCTTCCGAAGTAAAAGTGATTTCAGGTGTGCCATAGGGGAGTGTCGTTGGACCGTTGCTATTCACAATATATATAAAGGACCTTGTGGATAACATCGGAGGCTTTTTGCGGATGGTGCTGCAGTATATCGAGAGGTTGTAACAATGGAAAATTGTACTGAAATGCAGGAGGATCTACAACGAATTGAACCATGGTGCAGGGAATGGCAATTGAATCTCAATGTAGACAAGTGTAATGTGCTGCGAATACATAGAAAGAAAGATCCTTCATCATTTAGCTACAATATAGCAGGTCAGCAACTGGAAGCAGTTAATTCCTTAAACTATCTGGGAGTAGGCATTAGGAGTGATTTAAAATGGAATGACCATATAAAATTAATCGTCGGCAAAGCAGATGCCAGACTGAGATTCATTGGAAGAATCCTAAGGAAATGCAGTCCGAAAACAAAGAAAGTAGGTTACAGTACACTTGTTCGCCCACTGCTTGAATACTGCTCACCGGTGTGGGATCCGTACCAGGTAGGGTTGACAGAAGAGATAGGGAAGATCCAACGGTGAGCAGCGTGCTTCGTTACAGGATCTCTTAGTAATCGCGAAAGCGTTACGGAGATGATAGATAAACTCCTGTGGAAGACTCTGCAAGAGAGACGCTCAGTAGCTCGGTACGGTCTATTGTTGAAGTTTCGAGAACACACCTTCACCGAGGAGTCAAGCAGTATATTTCTCCCTCCTACGTATATCTCGCGAAGAGACCATGACGTTAACATCAGAGAGATTAAAGCCCATACAGAGGCATACAGTCAATCTTTCTTTCCACGAGTAATACGAGACTGGAATAGAAGGGAGAACCGATAGAGGTACTCAAGGTACCCTCCGCCACACACCGTCAGGTGGCTTGCGGAGTATGGATGTAGATGTAGAACGCTCTAATTTCTCCCCCAGGTAGACAGTGCAATTCCTGGAACTTTTTACTGAAAGTAGACCGTAGTACACACAAAATCTTTAGAAAACGCGAGTTGCCACGTTACAGTTATATCCCCATAAAAAATACACATATTAAACAGAGACACATTTAAGAAATCCAGGAGAGAATGAGAAAAAAGCAAGAAAATTTTAGGCCCGAATGCACTTAACAAGGTACAGGAAAAGAGCAAACAGGAATAAACGTAGGCTAATATTTTATGGTCATAGTAGCGGAACAGCTCTCAAACCATGTGTAAAGTACTATAAGAATTAATTTTGAAATCTCTATTGAAAATTGCGTTAACATGCGGTTCGCATAACAAAAGTAAGAACGTGTTAAAGTAACGCTAAACTGCCTCAAAATTAAACATCGTGAGCTGTTGCAACTACTTGTGTGTCGAAGACTGCAATTACTGCAGTGCAGCGACATACATGAGATTCTGTTTCTCACCCTAAAAGTTAATTATTGAACGCTGTCCAGCAATTGTCTGGAATGGTTGTGCCCCTGTCTTTCATCATTAGATGTTCACACAAAACATAAAAATCGTACAAAATTATTTCCGCCAAAATAACGCGCACCAAGAACATATAAAAACAAAATAAACACATTTATAAAACTGTCACCATAAAAAGGTAATTTATATGAACCATGTCTTTGCAACGCCGAACCACAACGCCGATTCATCCACAATGCAGCAATATCACAGCAAACGAAACCTAGCGGTAAGGTCAAAGAAACAGAAACACGTTCACTATTACATTCGTTTCAGCACAAAGACGCGGTATGCTCGCAGTCACGCTACACAAGGATCAGTGGTTTGTACTTCCTCCTTTGTCCATAACTGCAATATCCATGCGTTCTCCACGATTGACTGGCGTGCACTGCTATATGTTGTTCCGGTTGTAACGCTGCGTTAGTTCGACAACGTTGGCGCTACGTAGGGTACGCAGCCGTACACGCTTCCAAGTTGGCAAGGTTGCATTAGAGCCAGGCGCCAAGGTAGTGCGAGGAAAGAGAATTTGGTCGAATTAAACAGTCTTTTAGAGAGACGCAGTGAAGAGAGCATCTGTTGAAGGACGTGTATTATGTGAATGTATGCAGTAAAACTGAAATATTTTACGACCCAGGCAAACTATTTGTGTGATTTAGTTGACTACCAAATCGTATCTTCCAAATTCCGCTAAATGTTCGTAGCAGAGACGAGGAGTCAGTTTGAGAGACACCGATGTAGTTTAAGCGAACTCTAGTGTATTCTCTCAGTACATTATTGCTAGACACTCAATGTCACAACGTATGCCTGAGCCGCTATTTACAAAGCACCAACTTGTAATGGTGACGACCGCAGCTCTAGCTGCAAGCGCTGAACAAAGACCTCTGTAGCCGAAGTTAGGTTCTTTCTTAAGATTTTAGCGGTTTCTAACAGTTCTTTAGCAGAAATAGTTTTAATAATCCGTGGCTCACCTTCACAAGGATATTGTGAAGATCAGATAATCTAGAATAAGAGCAAAAAAACAGATTAATATGTAAGGGTGTTAACTTACCTGCAGGTCTAGTTTTTAATGTACAGGACAAGCATGTTTACAACGAACAAAATTATCCAGAGTATTCGAGAGTCTTATAGTATTGGCGTTTCAAAATATGTGAAGCGAATGTGAGCAAGGATTGTTCGATGCATTTTGCTCACTGTAAGACATCCCATGTGTCTTTATAAACCGCAACCTCAGATGACAGTTACAAATGGCGCCAAATGCAGAATGGATATTGTTCATCTTCTGGGATGATATGGTGACTCCGAATTCTAGCCTCGCGCTGTTATTTACCAAACGCATATCAGTCGACTTGTAATGAAACAACCGAAAATGAAAAAAAAAAAAAAAAAAAAATCTGTGAGGAGATGAATCGAATGACGGGCAGGTGACATTGCATTGGAAACGATGACTAACACTGAAGAGCTGTCTGTTGAGATGAAACCCAGAATATGCGTAAAATGTGGCTTTTGCATGGGCCATCTGCTCTAGTTGCGGACAACATAGGATCAACAGATACTCTGAGCACTATGGGACTTAACATCTGAGGTCATCAGTCCCCTACAACTTAGAACTACTTAAACCTAACTAACCTAAGGACATCACACACATCCATGCCCGAGGCAGGATTCGAACCTGCGACCGTAGCAGTCACGCGGTTCCGGACTGAAGTACCTAGAACCGCACGGCCACCGCGTCCGGCTAGCATTCATTTTTCCTTGTCACACATCCGTCAATGGAACTTGAGTAACATTTAGTTTGTCGAACATAATTACCCGCTGTCATTTATTCCAGTTGTTAGTGACCACTGGGACAACACTGCTAGCCCGCATCTCGTGGTCGTGCGGTAGCGTTCTCGCTTCCCACGCCCGGGTTCCCGGGTTCGATTCCCGGCGGGGTCAGGGATTTTCTCTGCCTCGTGATGGCTGGGTGTTGTGTGCTGTCCTTAGGTTAGTTAGGTTTAAGTAGTTCTAAGTTCTAGGGGACTTATGACCACAGCAGTTGAGTCCCATAGTGCTCAGAGCCATTTCTTTTGACAACACTGCGGCGGTCCATAGTAGACTGCTGCCCATGACTCAGCCTGGAGGATCGCTGTTCCGTTTCACTGTGTATCTATATCAAGTGACTTGTGACTGGCTGTGATGACTCCCTGTGCAATGTAGTGTAGTTTCTTTGTTGTTATGAGAGAATATGCAATGGAAGAAACGAAATGAAATGCCAGAAAATTGGCTGCTAATGAAGTGATATTTTCGCCAGGCAACTGTGAAGGCTAAGACGTTAAATTTACTCCACAATTGATGTCGACGTCTATGCCATTCTGAAAACCTCTGGAGATTGAATTCGACATGTGAAACAGTCTCAAACGATCTTGAGAAAGACTTATATACTGAAATAAATTGTGGCATAAATTAAACATTATACTCCTTACAAATGGATGACGAAAATGGTGTTATTTAGTAAACGCCTGTGTATCTATCCCTGATACCTTCCACCTAAACCACTCTGAAATAAACACTACAAGAAAAAAATAACTAGAATCTCTTCTCGTTCTCTAAATGATTTTTCAAGCCCCCTAATAAATCGTCATACTCTTGGAGAGTAATTTTGAACAAAGTGGTTAATGAACTAACCAGTTAGAAGAACTGCGATTAACAGCGTCAAGCGCTCAATGAAACCTCAACATCAACAGCTTCCCAGTAATAATTTGAATGTGCTCATGATGATATGTGGATTTACATACAGTTCGAAAGTCATCTATCGCTCTTGTCATCTAGGACAACATGATTTTAAAAATCTAAGGTGGTGCACATATTTGAACTTTGAATGACATGAAGAGCAGTTTTATTCTGAATATCGATTCAAACCCAGATTAGTCCAGCAGATGGTAAATGAAGTTTGTTCACAGTAAACTTGAGCACCATTCCAGTATCTCTACAATGTTGCAAGGACGCCAGATGTTACATAGTTGTGTCTGTTCCATGTATAGATTCTCCAGCTGATGTACACTTCGCGCTGTGTCCTCCCTATAGAGGAAAATAATTCGAGAACGTAAGTTTCAACAGCGACATTCCTTAATAATTATTTCACGGAGCTCTTGCCACGTCAGTTTGAACTATAATCTGACTGGCTTCACAAAACGAATCAGCACCGCCTGGATAGTCCCCTTACATCCCAGTACTATCTTGCCATCTACAAGTATTACATCGCATTCGTATCACCAGAAGTTGCTATGGAACACTTGTGTAAACGCATGCAAAGTTATATTACACTCCTGGAAATGGAAAAAAGAACACATTGACATCGGTGTGTCAGACCCACCATACTTGCTCCGGACACTGCCAGAGGGCTGTACAAGCAATGATCACACGCACAGCACAGCGGACACACCAGGAACCGTGGTGTTGGCCGTCGAATGGCGCTAGCTGCGCAGCATTTGTGCACCGCCGCCGTCAGTGTCAGCCAGTTTGCCGTGGCATACGGAGCTCCATCGCAGTCTTTAACACTGGTAGCATGCCGCGACAGCGTGGACGTGAACCGTATGTGCAGTTGACGGACTTTGAGCGAGGGCGTATAGTGGGCATGCGGGAGGCCGGGTGGACGTACCGCCGAATTGCTCAACAAGTGGGGCGTGAGGTCTCCACAGTACATCGATGTTGTCGCCAGTGGTCGGCGGAAGGTGCACGTGCCCGTCGACCTGGGACCGGACCGCAGCGACGCACGGATGCACGCCAAGACCGTAGGATCCTACGCAGTGCCGTAGGGGACCGCACCGCCACTTCCCAGCAAGTTAGGGACACTGTTGCTCCTGGGGTATCGGCGAGGACCATTCGCAACCGTCTCCATGAAGCTGGGCTACGGTCCCGCACACCGTTAGGCCGTCTTCCGCTCACGCCCCAACATCGTGCAGCCCGCCTCCAGTGGTGTCGCGACAGGCGTGAATGGAGGGACGAATGGAGACGTGTCGTCTTCAGCGATGAGAGTCGCTTCTGCCTTGGTGCCAATGATGGTCGTATGCGTGTTTGGCGCCGTGCAGGTGAGCGCCACAATCAGGACTGCATACGACCGAGGCACACAGGGCCAACACCCGGCATCATGGTGTGGGGAGCGATCTCCTACACTGGCCGTACACCACTGGTGATCGTCGAGGGGACACTGAATAGTGCACGGTACATCCAAACCGTCATCGAACCCATCGTTCTACCATTCCTAGACCGGCAAGGGAACTTGCTGTTCCAACAGGACAATGCACGTCCGCATGTATCCCGTGCCACCCAACGTGCTCTAGAAGGTGTAAGTCAACTACCCTGGCCAGCAAGATCTCCGGATCTGTCCCCCATTGAGCATGTTTGGGACTGGATGAAGCGTCGTTTCACGCGGTCTGCACGTCCAGCACGAACGCTGGTCCAACTGAGGCGCCAGGTGGAAATGGCATGGCAAGCCGTTCCACAGGACTACATCCAGCATCTCTACGATCGTCTCCATGGGAGAATAGCAGCCTGCATTGCTGCGAAAGGTGGATATACACTGTACTAGTGCCGACATTGTGCATGCTCTGTTGCCTGTGTCTATGTGCCTGTGGTTCTGTCAGTGTGATCATGTGATGTATCTGACCCCAGGAATGTGTCAATAAAGTTTCCCCTTCCTGGGACAATGAATTCACGGTGTTCTTATTTCAATTTCCAGGAGTGTATTTGAGTTTTTTTATTTAGGGACTTGCTGTCAGTTTACCCTTCAACAGAATTAGCACTAAGTTACTTAAACTTAATGTAGCAGTTTATTTAAACATTTACTCTCATGAAGCTGAAACGAATATTGTGATAACCTAGTAGCTAAAACAAAAAGGAAAAAGATGTTACAGATAATGTAGACGAGAGCGGGCAATTGATTTCCCTGCTCTCAATTTATGGTGCTCCAGTTGGCTATACTCACTGGCTTCCGGACTTGTACACATCGTACAGTGTGCTCCCTGCCGCCGTTGGATAAGCAGCTGCAGCAGCAAGTCGTATACTCCTAGCTCACTCATTTGTTACATAGTTTAATTCTTAATTTCTTTGCGTGTTTTTGTTACTTGCATTGTTTAATTCATAAATTTCGGGCGTATTATAGTATTTGAGAGTTGTAGCATCGCGTTTTAGTACCTGAATAGTGTAAATTCGCGTAGTCGTCTGTCTTCTGTTATTGTTTTGAACGGCCAGTGTCGGTTGGTCACAGTCAGTGTGCTCCCTGCCGCTGTTGGATAAGCAGCTGCAGCAGCAAGTCGTATACTCCTAGCTCACTCATTTGTTACATAGTTTAATTCTTAATTTCTTTGCGTGTTTTTGTTACTTGCATTGTTTAATTCATAAATTTCGGGCGTATTATAGTATTTGAGAGTTGTAGCATCGCGTTTTAGTACCTGAATAGTGTAAATTCGCGTAGTCTCCTTCCGTCGCCGAGCAGTGTCAGCAGTGTCAGCAGTGCACAAGTGGCAGCATTACTGCATTTACTAGGCAATCCCGTATTTTAATAACCGTTTAAATTTTGTGTCGATTTGTTTGCGCTCTCTGTAGATTAGTTCAGACGTTCTTTGCACAACAGTTTTTAGCATGGATAGGGACTGCAACTGCTGTGTTCGGATGCAGGCTGAGTTGGCATCCCTTCGCTCCCAGCTTCAGGCAGTGTTGGCTTCGGTCACACAGCTTGAGGCTGTTGCCAATGGGCATCACTGTGAGGGTCCGGATGGGGGTTTGTCGGGGACGGCCAGCTCGTCCCACGCATCCCCCAATCGGGCTACAACTGTGGTTGCCCGGGATACTGCCCGCATTGAGGCTGCTCCCTCACCTGTGGTAGAGTGGGAGGTCGTCTCAAGGTGTGGCAGGGGGCGAAAGACATTCCGGAGGGCTGAACGGAAGGCCTCTCCAGTTTGTCTGACGAACCGGTTTCAGGCTCTGTCTCAGGCTGATACTGACCTTCGGCCTGACATGGCTGCCTGTCCTGTTCCAGAGGTTACCCCTCAGTCTGCAAGATCCGGGCGGTCGCAGAGGGTGGGCTTACTGGTAGTTGGGAGCTCCAACGTCAGGCGCGTAATGGGGCCCCTTAGGGATATGGCAGCAAGGGAGGGGAAGAAGACCAAAGTGCACTCCGTGTGCATACCGGGGGGAGTCATTCCAGATGTGGAAAGGGTCCTTCCGGATGCCATGAAGGGTACAGGGTGCACCCATCTGCAGGTGGTAGCTCATGTCGGCACCAATGATGTGTGTCGCTATGGATCGGAGGAAATCCTCTCTGGCTTCCGGCGGCTATCTGATTTGGTGAAGACTGCCAGTCTCGCTAGCGGGATGAAAGCAGAGCTCACCATCTGCAGCATCGTCGACAGGACTGACTGCGGACCTTTGGTACAGAGCCGAGTGGAGGGTCTGAATCAGAGGCTGAGACGGTTCTGCGACCTTGTGGGCTGCAGATTCCTCGACTTGCGCCATAGGGTGGTGGGGTTTCGGGTTCCGCTGGATAGGTCAGGAGTCCACTACACGCAACAAGCGGCTACACGGGTAGCAGGGGTTGTGTGGCGTGGGCTGGGCGGTTTTTTAGGTTAGATGGCCTCGGGCAAGTACAGAAAGGGCAACAGCCTCAACGGGTGCGGGGCAAAGTCAGGACATGCGGGGACCAAGCAGCAATCGGTATTGTAATTGTAAACTGTCGAAGCTGCGTTGGTAAAGTACCGGAACTTCAAGCGCTGATAGAAAGCACTGAAGCTGAAATCGTTATAGGTACAGAAAGCTGGCTGAAGCCAGAGATAAATTCTGCCGAAATTTTTACAAAGGTACAGACGGTGTTTAGAAAGGATAGATTGCATGCAACCGGTGGTGGAGTGTTCGTCGCTGTTAGTAATAGTTTATCCTGTAGTGAAGTAGAAGTGGATAGTTCCTGTGAATTATTATGGGTGGAGGTTACACTCAACAACCGAGCTAGGTTAATAATTGGCTCCTTTTACCGACCCCCCGACTCAGCAGCATTAGTGGCAGAACAACTGAGAGAAAATTTGGAATACATTTCACATAAATTTTCTCAGCATGTTATAGTCTTAGGTGGAGATTTCAATTTACCAGATATAGACTGGGACACTCAGATGTTTAGGACGGGTGGTAGGGACAGAGCATCGAGTGACATTATACTGAGTGCACTATCGGAAAATTACCTCGAGCAATTAAACAGAGAACCGACTCGTGGAGATAACATCTTGGACCTACTGGTAACAAACAGACCTGAACTTTTCGACTCTGTAAGTGCAGAACAGGGAATCAGTGATCATAAGGCCGTTGCAGCATCCCTGAATTTGGAAGTTACTAGGAATATAAAAAAAGGGCGGAAGGTTTATCTGTTTAGCAAGAGTAATAGAAAGCAGATTTCAGACTACCTAACAGATCAAAACGAAAATTTCTGTTCCGACACTGACAATGTTGAGTGTTTATGGAAAAAGTTCAAGGCAATAGTAAAATGCGTTTTAGACAGGTACGTGCCGAGTAAAAATGTGAGGGACGGGAAAAACCCACCGTGGTACAACAACAAAGTTAGGAAACTACTGCGAAAACAAAGAGAGCTTCACTGCAAGTTTAAACGCAGCCAAAACCTGTCAGACAAACAGAAGCTAAACGATGTCAAAGTTAGCGTAAGGAGGGCTATGCGTGAAGCGTTCAGTGAATTCGAAAGTAAAATTCTATGTACCGACTTGACAGAAAATCCTAGGAAGTTCTGGTCTTACGTTAAATCAGTAAGTGGCTCGAAACAGCATATCCAGACACTCCGGGGTGATGATGGCATTGAAACAGAGGATGACAAGCGTAAAGCTGAAATACTAAACACCTTTTTCCAAAGCTGTTTCACAGAGGAAGACCGCACTGCAGTTCCTTCTCTAAATCCTCGCACAAACGAAAAAATGGCTGACATCGAAATAAGTGTCCAAGGAATAGAAAAGCAACTGGAATCACTCAACAGAGGAAAGTCCACTGGACCTGACGGGATACCGATTCGATTCTACACAGAGTACGCGAAAGAACTTGCCCCCCTTCTAACAGCCGTGTACCGCAAGTCTCTAGAGGAACGGAAGGTTCCAAATGATTGGAAAAGAGCACAGGTAGTCCCAGTCTTCAAGAAGGGTCGTCGAGCAGATGCGCAAAACTATAGACCTATATCTATGACGTCGATCTGTTGTAGAATTTTAGAACATGTTTTTTGCTCGAATATCATGTCGTTTTTGGAAACTCAGAATCTACTATGTAGGAATCAACATGGATTCCGGAAACAGCGATCGTGTGAGACCCAACTCGCTTTATTTGTTCATGAGACCCAGAAAATATTAGATACAGGCTCCCAGGTAGATGCTATTTTTCTTGACTTCCGGAAGGCGTTCGATACAGTTCCGCACTGTCGCCTGATAAACAAAGTAAGAGCCTACGGAATATCAGACCAGCTGTGTGGCTGGATTGAAGAGTTTTTAGCAAACAGAACACAGCATGTTGTTATCAACGGAGAGGCGTCTACAGACGTTAAAGTAACCTCTGGTGTGCCACAGGGGAGTGTTATGGGACCATTGCTTTTCACAATATATATAAATGACCTAGTAGATAGTGTCGGAAGTTCCATGCGGCTTTTCGCGGATGATGCTGTAGTATACAGAGAAGTTGCAGCATTAGAAAATTGTAGCGAAATGCAGGAAGATCTGCAGCGGATAGGCACTTGGTGCAGGGAGTGGCAACTGACCCTTAACATAGACAAATGTAATGTATTGCGAATACATAGAAAGAAGGATAGCGGAACAAACACTGGTAGCAGTTACTTCTGTAAAGTATCTGGGAGTATGCGTGCGGAACGATTTGAAGTGGAATGATCATATAAAATTAATTGTTGGTAAGGCGGGTACCAGGTTGAGATTCATTGGGAGAGTCCTTAGAAAATGTAGTCCATCAACAAAGGAGGTGGCTTACAAAACACTCGTTCGACCTTTACTTGAGTATTGCTCATCAGTGTGGGATCCGTACCAGATCGGGTTGACGGAGGAGATAGAGAAGATTCAAAGAAGAGCGGCGCGTTTCGTCACAGGGTTATTTGGTAACCGTGATAGCGTTACGGAGATGTTTAACAAACTCAAGTGGCAGACTCTGCAAGAGAGGCGCTCTGCATCGCGGTGTAGCTTGCTCGCCAGGTTTCGAGAGGGTGCGTTTCTGGATGAGGTATCGAATATATTGCTTCCCCCTACTTATACCTCCCGAGGAGATCACGAATGTAAAATTAGAGAGATTAGAGCGCGCACAGAGGCTTTCAGACAGTCGTTCTTCCCGCGAACCATACGCGACTGGAACAGGAAAGGGAGGTAATGACAGTGGCACGTAAAGTGCCCTCCGCCACACACCGTTGGGTGGCTTGCGGAGTATAAATGTAGATGTAGATGTAGATCGTGGAAGCAAAAGCTTTGATCCTGCATTGCTAGCCCGCTCAAGAAATACACTGACTGTGTTAAATATATTATTGCTACTGTTACTATGAATGAGACTATACAGTGTCGTAGAATTTGACTGATAACTCTGCAGCAGTTCCTGGAGTGGCAAAGACTTTTCTTGCTAAATTCACTTGATTTTTCTTGGCATTTTAACTGAATATCCTGATATATTTTCAGTTACACTCTGTCACCAACTTATCAGTTTTATGTTTTTGAGTCAAAGTAGGTCGTTCCGCGTAGAAACTATAATCAATTTCTTACAATACTGCAGTGCCTTAATTGTTGAGAAGAACGGTGTAGTGAATAGACGTGCTGCAATATCGTATTTATCCGACAATATTGGGCAGCGACTTTCAATTAAAATGTACTCCCCCGTACGGGAATTACGTAACGTATGTACGAGTACAGGTTGTGACAGGGGAAGGTGACCGCTCGCGTAAAGCGAGTCCCGCCCCGGCACAAATTTTCGTTGTCGTGATTCCCTTATACAGCTGATGATTGTTCGTATTAGCAATTGCGAATATATTTCATGTAATTATTTTCTTCTTTTATGTAGTAAATTATCGGCCTCAGCGGTCACTAGGGCAATGAATTTTCAGTGTATTGAATGCCCCTGAGGCAACGGAGTGATTTGAGGTTAATGGTGCCACAAATTAAAACAAAATTTCGTCCGCAAACGCTTTTCTTGATGCTTGTTCGATAAGGAGCGAGAAAGGTAAACATATGGGGACGGAAGACTACAAGAATAAGTGCAGTGAAGGGTTGCTCCTCAACCAAGCTTCTGGACAGATAACTTGAAAAAACAGCCAACTGCAAGCGGGTGTTCTCGAGCTGTAGCATCCCTTGATAACAGTCTTCTTAGCCATTCTTCTTTTATTGCAACCCAAGGTTTGATTCAAATGACTCTGAGCACTATGGGACTTAACAGTTGAGATCATCAGTCCCCTAGAACTTAGAACTACTTAAACCTAACTAACCTAAGGACATCACACACATCCATGCCAAAGACAGGATTCGAACCTGCGACCGTAGCGGTCGCGCGTTTCGAGACTGAAGCACCTAGAACCGCTCGGCCACTCCGGCCGGCGACCCAAGGTTTCTCAGTCGCTAGCAACAAAAGCCAACTGCAATGGACATACACCTGGGAAGCAGACACTTAACATTTCGTTTTATGGTGTCACACTGACCTTTGCTTGAGATTTGTTTTGTTGGGAGTCAACTATTAGCCGCGCGGAGTGGCCGCGCGATTTGAGGCGCCATGTCACGGACTGCGCGGCCCCTCCAGCCGGAGGCTCGCGTCCTCCCTCGGGCATGGGTGTGTGTGTGGTTCCTTGCATAAGTTAGCCTAATTTAGTTTAAGTAGTGTGTAAGTCTAGGGACCGATGACCTTAGCAGTTTGGTCCCTTAGAAATTTACACACATCTGAACATTTGAGTCGACTATTATTTCATTTATGAAGTTAACATACAGTTCTTCAAACTCCGTCTGGCCAATCTGGTTCAAATTTCCCATGATTTTCTTAAACTGAGTAAGGCACATCCTGAGATCTTTTCTTTGCAATCACACAGCCGATTTTCTTCCACATCCTACCCAATCCGAGCTTCTCCTTCGTCTCTAACGAGCCGGTCGGCGGCGAGACGTTTAACACCAGTTAACACGGCTGGTCGAATAGTACTGGGGCATTCAGATATGACAGTGGCTCTATGTTGGGCTGCATGGGAATGTGAGGGCAGGCATACTTGTCGTCAAGGTTCTAATCGACCATGTCTGACCACCGGAAGGGAGGACCGCTGTATTGTGCTCCAAGTATATTGTAACCCCTTCACATCGGCGTCTGACATCCGAGAACAAGTAGTGTACTTCCTGCAACATTCTGTATCATCCTACACCATTGGTCAGAGACTGGCATCAGCTGGATTAGGGAATTACGGCCCAGTGCGTAGGCTGCCGTTGGCACGACGATATAAACGACTCCATTTGGAGTGGCGCCGTGACCGGGAAGCATGAGCTGCTGATGAATGGCGTCAGTGATGAACTGCGGTTCTGCACTACCCCACATAACAATCGTCGGCGAGTATTCCGACGGGATGGGGAGAACTCCCATTCTTCAAATGTATTGACAGCGATCTTACTCCTGGTGCCATGGTGCGAGGAGCCTTTGAGTTTACTTCAAGCCATGGCTGGTAGTGACTGACGAATCTCTGATGCCACAACGGAACGTCAAGGACATCATGTGTTACCTTTCATGCGACAGTATCGTGGTCCCATTATTCAACAGGGCAGGTATCTCTGTGAACTATCTATGTGATGTCGAGGTACTCCAGTTTGTCCATCAAAATTCCCAGATCTGCTCCTGTTATAACATGTGTGGTGTCAGATCGGGCGTCAACTCTGTCCCAGTGCCAGTATCAGGAATGTCAACGATGAGTTACAACAGTTGTGGACCAGCTTGCCTCAAGGGGAGAACACAACTTCTTTATGACACCTTTCTCAACCGAATCAGTGCTCGCATCCAGGCCAGAGAGGGTGCAACGTCGTACTGATAAGTGGGATCATATGCCAAGTTCTTTGTCAGTTTGACTCGATTTTGTGAATCCTTACATAACACTACATCTGTTTCCAACCTGCGAAGTTTATTTGTATCCTTCTCGCCTTCCTGGTGCTTTGCTTTTTTTGTCGGGTATTGCATTTAAGCTATTACAATATCAAATAGAAACTGCGTATTGCGTAGACGAGGCAGCTGATAAAACGTACTGCAGTCAAACAATTAAATTACTTTATCGAACAAGCTGTAATGCACTTCCAGGGAGTCAGAATTGTCTACGCCACAAAGCACGTACGCTTGATCACATGAGAGAGGCGACACTGATTGCCTGTGAATCCATTCCAATGGCAACCATAATATGTGTGTGTGTCTGTTCCGCAGAGCTGCAGGCGCTGTACTGCTGCCGATGAAGGACATTTTGAACATTTTCAAGACTAAAATGTCATCAGTAATGCCGTGACCACCAAGACAAAATCAAGACCCTTCAAAATTTGTGTTCGGTTGTCTTTTCCTTTGATGTGAACTTGATGGCTACAATCTTGGTTTGATTCCCACTTCAGCCGATGATTTCTAACAGGTACGAACAGACCCTGTTCACTTCTGGTAACTCCAAGTGATGAACCTAGGACTGCAGCATGATTCCAAATCTAAACATGATGCCCCTACGCTACCAGTAAGCTTTCTTACACTAGAAATTTTATTTTATTTAATGAACCAGTCATTACGTAAGGTCACAGGGCACTTATTTCTTATGTTGGCGTGACTTGAGGTTTTATTGCTGGACTGGCATTAGAACTCACGTCTTCTCTTTCTTGCGACTACATCCCTTCGGGACGGTGCAGTTGCATCATTTCGTTGTTTACCCATAATTCCAAGCGCTTCACGGTATCCACCAAAGAAGTATCTGTGCATCGAATCCTGGTCCCGCGCAAAAGATTTCATCGTAGATTTTCAAGCTCTAGCATGCGCACACCTAACTACTGGTGAAAAACGTTTGGTATTTTCCGTCTGTTCGTGTGTTTTCAAAAATAATGATGGGTGCAAAAGTCAACTTCCAGTAAGACACTGAACATTTCATCCCAACATTTCAAGTTCTATAACGTTATTAATAGCTGTTGGATTTCGAGAGTAGTTATACGTGTGAGATTCGACTCTCAGTCAATTAAACTTTTCATCACATTATATCTACAGCAGTTCAAAAATGCTCATGTCATGCTACTGATGAAAGAAACAGATATTCGACTTGTATCCGTTGCTAGAGAAAAAAAGAGGTAGGTGCGATTCGAATCACGGTAGGATACTAATTTTTCGTCTAGTCATTTCAGGTTCTAACGCTCTCTACTGCTGAAAATTCGATAGCTGACATTTGACTATGCTTATTTAACAATCTGATTAGGTCCTGCATTCGAATGTCTGTCCATCACAAACTTTACATCACGTCATTTCAGGTTGAAACAACGCTACACTTCGTTAATTGCGAATGAAACCATACATAATATTTTTCGTGGTTAATTAAGGACTGTTGCTGTTGGATAGGAACCTTAGCCCAGCAAAAAAATTTTCGTCATTTAATTTCAGGTTCTGGAATGATAATTGATACCAGCCAAAAATCAGATATTTTAAGTCCCTTTACGCTCAGTCAGCAATAAGGAGTGATTCTGTATTCGACTCTAGCTCATACAAGAAACGTATTGCTTAGTTAGCATAGGCCACAGGTGTTGGGTTTGAATCCATTTTCAGAACAAAACAGTTCTTCATGTTATTTATCATTCAGACACGTGCACAACTAGCTGCTCATGAATACCGTAGAGGCTTAATGCCATTGTGCTAGAGAAGAAGACCGATAGGTGACTTTCGAATCGCACATAGATCCACATCACATTATGAACGCTTTAAAGTTACCAGTTGATGTTGAGGTTTCCGCTCGACGTTGTTAATCACTATTCTTCTAAACGGATAGTTCATTGACCAATTCATGTAAAATGACTTTCCAAGTGAACGGCGATCTATTAGGCGGCTGGAAAACCTTTTGGTGGGCGAGAATACTTCGAATTAACATACCACTCTCTTATAAAAAAAATTGGTTTTGACTAAGGATTACTAAATGATTTATGTGACACAATTACAGTATTAGTTATCTCAGTTAATGAGAGTGGTAATATGTTCAAAACGTTGTCACAAATTTGAATTCACAAACGTTAGAGACTGTCTTCTCTCTATGTGTATCCTATTTTGAGAGTCGTTATTTTAAATTACATCTGGACTGACTGGCATATATTGCCGGCCGGTGTGGCCGAGTGGGTCTAGGCGGTTGAGTCTGGAATCGGGCGACCGCTACGGTCGCAGGTTCGAATCCTGCCTCCGGCATGGATGTGTGTGATGTCCTTAGGTTAGTTAGTTCTAAGTTCTAGGGGACTGATGACCTAAGATATTAAGTCCCATAGTGCTCAGAGCCATTTGAACCATTTTTGACTGGCATATAGAACAGAGTTCTGTTGTGGGCACCAGTTGTAAACATTTTTTATAGTCAAAGGATTGTACTTAAAACAGATCAGAAGATCCGGAAGAAATGTCTGTTAAGTAGACTGCGTGCAACTCAGGAGGTACACAATTTAGGCCGTTCCGATACCTTCGAGCATGATAGTGTAGGGGGAGATCAGGAAGTTTCCGTTCGAAGACTGTGCAGTGCAGAATCGGTATGCCAATCAGGTAAAATTGCCTTGATCACTGAGTCAATGCTCCCACCCAAGCAGCAGTTGAAGAAACCCATTTGAGTTTCCTGCATGAAGAGGTTCTTAACTACCTGCTGCACATCCTTCTTCGACAGGATTGTCGACCCTTCAAGGCCTTTTTTAAGGGTCCGAAGGCGTGATAATCGCATGGGGAGAGACTAGCACAAGAGGGCGGGTGTTCGAGTGTCTCCATCTTGAGGTGGTGTAACCTTTGCATCAAAATTTTTGCATTCTCATGAAGCTGCAGCACCCCTTCTCGCAGTTTTCCCGGTCGTTTCGCCTTAATTGCACACTGTAATTTCTCCAGCGTAGCTGAGTATCGTTCCCCAGTGATGAAGACACGAGGTTCCTTGAAATCAATAATCAAGGTACCCCGGTGATCAAAGAACAGGTCTAACATAGCCTTTGCGTCAGATGGCTGACTCTTGAACTTCTTCGGACGAGGGTACAATGGATGACACCACTGCATCGTTGATACTGTCGTCTTCGGATCCCAGTGTGGCATCAGCTTCCATCGGTTAAGGAACGCATTTGGTAATAACGTCTCCATAGTTCACGTTTGCGCTTTTACCGCACGCTCGTCGGAAAGACATGAATGCCACTCTAATTCCTTTCCTACATGCCGGTGCCTATATACCTGCTTCGGAGTCGTGCTATGTTGGATATGCGCTGCAGCAACGTCCTCAAACGGAAATTTTTTCTCCCCTTATAGAATGTATCTTCTTTTTCCTGGGTTATGCCAGTCTTTACTTGGTCGGAGTGTTGTTCTAGATTTGGCTATGTTTGCGGTAGAGGGTGACCAGATGCCCTTCACGTAACCGACCTGTCTCACTTGGGATGGAATATGTGTACCCTATCCATCGGCATTTAATCGAATGTGAAATTGCGAAAACGGTTTCGAAATGTTTGCGAATCGTGTAACTGATGTGGGACGTGTGTGCCAGCTCGGTATTCACCTATTGGGATGTGGAAAACTGCCTAAACACCACATCCAGACTGGCCGGCACGCCAGCCCTCGTCATTTGTGCGCTGGGCGGATTCGACTTGTGATCGACGTAACTCCCAGAAACCCTAGAGAGGTGTGCACGCCGTTCACCGGGGGCGGCCCGAATACTCAGTTGCAAAACGGTTTTACATTTATTTAATTTATGACGCGTTTCACTCTCACAGGAGAGTTTCCTCAGTACAAAATTATGAGCCAAGGATCAGCTATAAAGCTACACTGTCACTTAAATAAAGCAACTGGAAAACATCCACCTGAGTTGTGAAAGGAGCGTAACCAAAGACAAACTCATCGGGTAAACACTCCAGGACTGCTGGCAAGTGTACAGAAAGTCCCGCAGTCACTAAAAATGTCACGACGTCCAATAAAATATGCGGGACACATCCATCTATGGAAATAAATAAGAATATGTTTCAAGGCGAAGAGCGGTAAGCGAAAAAAACATAAGAAAGCACGTAAATAATATTGGAGATAAAGGAACAAATATTAAGGACTCACTGAGTATGTGAGTTGTAAGGTAGCAGATTTTGCACCTTACATGATGCTAAATCAGTAATAATATACCGAATAATAATTGATAATTGGTCCACTGGTAGGAGAGAATGGACACAGAAAAGGAAGTTGTGTGTGTCATGTCAAACTAACGCGATGGCCGCGGCCGGACCCCTTTGTCGGCTGGCACTTCAGACCACCAAAGACTCTGGGAGAGGCTGGGCCATCACAACAAGAAGTGAGAAGGAGCTATATGCGTAAGAGAGAAAGACGATTTCGCGCCACAGTGGAAAATTTGCGGAAGACTGTGACGGGATTGGCGCACAGCGCGTAGAGATACGTATTAAAAGTTTGGCGGCAACAGTAACCGCGGGAGAATTCTGTGTCGTGGTTGGGTACAAACGCGCACGGATACATGCGGCGAAGAACGGCCAGGTTTGCGAAAACTCTGAAGAAGGACTCTGGGGTCGGCTGTGGAGGAGAGCAGTCGCGGTATCTGGCTGCCGTGCTTGGAGAACGTGGAGAGAAGTAGGTTGGAGAAGTTACCGGCATTGAGTCCAGTGGTTACTCTCCAAGTCCGAATAGTGTAGAGCATGCGACTCCACACACGTAGCACTATCTGTTCCTCTGTGGAGAGAAACAGATTTGTACTAACTTGTGGTGTGCATATGCAATCTGAAGTGTACCTTTGCTGCCGCGCGCTTGAGTTGACCAACTACTCTTGGCATATGTGCAAGTAGCTTGAGTATTGACTAGTGACGGACTCCGCAATTGAATACTTGCGTACAGGAGTTTACGGACGCAAACCACGTCCACGTTGGAGATTAAAGCCAAGCTCGCTGACGGGAAAGACGGCATCACGACGTTGGCTGGGCCGACCGTCGTAATCACCACGGAGAATTACGGTGATATTTGCAATCATCAGCCAAAGTAGGGCACTGTAATTCTAAATGAGTTCGTATTCCGCTAGCTCTTTGACTGGCGCTCTCTGAGTCTGTGTCCGTTCAGGCAGAACTTCAATAGCGTCACTTGCGGGTTCAGTGTTGACTTATGTAGTTAGGAAAAGAGGATGCATTGTGCCAATGATAGGCTAGTTAGGTTAGTGAGTGTATTGGATTGTCTTGTTAGGCTAGAAATATTGCTCATCCTGTTTTCTGAATAAATCTTAATTTGGTATCATATGCTAATAGATTTCGTAGCTAGCAATCACCGTATTTTTGTTTAATAATTAAAGTGTAACGGTAATTTCGATGCAAATGATACTGGGGGCATAACCGCGCGTTTAAACAGAGCCAACGTAAGTCAGATAGCAACTCATGGTCGACTAAGACTACCAATAGATATTTTACAATATATCGATAATTGTACTGTACGTTGCAGAGTAACATAAGGAATAAAATCGTACGAGAGTCACGCGTTACCTGTGTTTACGCTTATTCGCTCTTAACACAACGCAGGGCATGTTTACAACATAGTCCAGGTGCTTAAAACGTCGTCATGACACACGTTTACGGCTCATACTATAGATCTATGAATCAAAGTGACCGACACCGTAGTATATGACGCCGCCCCACAGGAATACGGAGAATGTGTGTAGAGAGTAACGATAAACTTATATCCATTATATCAGATAAAAACGAAATTAAATTTATTATGCAAAATTACATTTATTGTGTACAGTATTTTTCATCAACGTAGTTCATTTAAGAAAAAATTTTTCAACAACAGTACTCCGTTCTAATAAATCTTCAGTTGTGTTATGGACACAGGATCATCTCGGTACGATTCTACACAACTGTACTAGGTGCAGGCTGGAGCCGAGCGACCGCTACGGTTGCAGGTTCGAATCCTGCCTCAGGCATGGATGTGTGTGATGTCCTTAGGTTAGTTAGGTTTAATTAGTTCTAAGTTCTAGGCGACTGATGTCCTCAGAAGTTAAGTCGCATAGTGCTCAGAGCCCCCTTATGTGCTAGGTGCACGTTAGCACGTAGTGGTGCGATTCCTGTGGGTCAGGGACATTCCTTAAGCGCGTTATAAATACCGAGACGGTACGTCGGGAGTAGTGCTATAGTTAGTTTTCAGGTGAGGAGAAGCGAGCTGAGGATGGGAGTCACGTCGCGTCGCAGCGCTGCTAGTTGTCATGGGCGGTCAGCCAGCCAGCCAGGTGGGGGAGGCCTTGCGCTCGCTGCGCCTCACTCATCGCGCCGAATAACAACCGCGCCGGCCCATTCGTCACTTGGCCTGTTGATTGTTCCCTTGATGGAGTCAGGGCCTGCCTGCTGGGGAAACCACGGCACGGCGCCTCTGCGTAACTTGGCCCGTCGTCTCTAATGACCTCGACATCCGCGGAATGATAAACCGTGATGGCCTGCCCCTCCTTGGAGCTAATTACCAGTCGAAGCAGTTTTGGAACGTTACCGACATCGTAATACAAATAGCGTTCGAATTATAAACAGTTTATTCTATTCGAAAGAGTGTGGCATTTAGACCATTCATGCAGTAATATTATCAACGTGCAAAAAATATTTACTCATAATATTTATTTGTGGTTCTACAGGTTTATTGTAGTCCACGAGAACCTACATCTACAGGGTGACCCAAAAAGTCCGTTAACATTTAAAAATTGAACACTTTACGGAATAATGTAAGTAGAGGGGTAAAAATTGGCACACATGCTTGAAATGACATGAGGTTTTATCGAAACAATAAAAGTGAACAAAATTGCCAACAGATGATGCTTCATATGATACAGAAGCAATAATTAGCATAACAATTGACTTTTTGCAAAGACGATATTCCATATAACAAATTTTCAACATGCCGGCCATCATTCATCAATAATAACTGTAGTTGATGGGAAATGTTTTGTCAGCACTGTACCCAGCATTCAGTAGGTACGGTGAGAAGTTGCCGTCGGATTTATCTTTTAGCATCCGTACACAGATTGAGGTCTGGGGATTTCGGAGGGCAAGCGTGACGGATGTGGCGGCTCGGCACACGATCCTCACCAAACAATGCACGCAAGAGATCTTTCACACGTGTAGCAATATGGGTGGGGCGCCATCCTGAATAAAAATCATACCTTGCAACACGTGTTTACCAGCCCGGCTAGGGATGATATGACTCCCTCTCTCACCACAGCTCACTTTGTACACGATTCTGATGAGCCGCACTGACATGTTGCTGTCCAGCAACGTCTGTTGGCCAGTTTTTGCGCTTGTTTCTGCTTTCAACAAAACCTCTTGTCATTCCAGGTAAGTGTGTCAATTTTAACCCCTTTACTTACATTATTCCGTGAATTGGTGCATTTACAAATGTTAAAACTGACTTTTGGGCCACCCTGTACATCTGCATCTACTTGTCATGCAGCGTGTTTCACAAGGAATAGCAAATATGTTAGGAAGCGGTGGTGTAGACTAATTTGAATAAAACGTTCCATATAACGAGTGTCCGATGTTCCTTTTTTTTATTCATTTTGGTTACAGATCAGCGCAGCTGTTTTCGTAAATCAAACATTAGGAAATACTGTAATCAGCCACAAGTTTCTTTAGAAGTAATTTTGTTTTACCGTTACTGGTTCGGGCCTGAGCCGTTCGTCAGACGGTAGCGTTCGTTGATTTCTTGGCAACTTTTACATTCGTGTCCTAAAATATAACAAAGTTTCAGTGACTGCATAGTTTACAAGTGGTTTCACATTGTATTTAAACTCTGTGCATTGTACCTGCTTTAAGAAAAGCTCTGCTTTACATATTATAAGAGAGAGGTTGTAACCTCCCAAGAAAAATGCTAATGAAAATATTTTAAATGTCAATGGGCACAGAGCCAAGTGTAACCTCCCCGTAATTATTTTTAAATGATATGAATTCAATAAAAAATGAAATCTCAGTGACAATGAAAACGCAAATAGACCGAAATGTCGATCTTTAGGCCCTGATTAAACTCAAATTCTTATCTCAGTAAAACTGCATCTGCTCTTATTTTTCGCCATAGCTTGGAGGAAATGCATCGCAAATATATATTTTTTTTTAATTTAAGGGAAACTTTTCTTTAAGGAAATGCAAGTGAAATATTATTTCAAAAAGGATTGTTTGTTAAAATGGTTGGTTTAAAAACAAAATTATTATTGGGGTGATTCTTGAACAAATTAGTTACAGTTACTAGCACAGACTACTGCATCTACCGACTCGCTACATGCAACTGCTCTCTCGCGCGCTATTACTCTCTCGCAAGTGAGCTGACTACATGCTCTCTGGTCAGAGATTCTGTGGCTCGCCATCGCTGCCTATGAAGCGTACGCGTTTCAAGGTTTGATTGTCTTTTTCGACCCATGCTGATCCACGAGCCAAACTACATACAAGATGGTGGATACATTTGTTTACAAAGACTGCTGATTCGAGATGATGAAGAACATGATATGTATATAGATATGACATACTTTTGGAGGTTTTGCAAAGCTACTTCTCCTAGTACAGATCATTTCAAACTATACGTGTAGTTATTTAGGTCTGAAAGTGTAGTTATTTAGGTCTGAAAGCTGATAGTAATGGTCAATGAAGAATAAACTCTCTGCCAATTAATTAGTAACTAATAACAGTATGAAAAAATCATTTCTAAAAAAAAAATTGGGTCTGGTTGCAGTATTTTCTGCAGTGTAGTGTACAATTTTTACTTGTTACAGAGATACAGCTGTTCCAAACTAACACTCACAGAAGATAAGCAAAAGCAAATAATTATGTTTGAAGTTGATTTTCGTAAATTTTACCTCCAACTTGAATGCATTATCGAATTCTATTGACAGAACCATTTATGTTTTCTTTGTGTTCTTTTTTGAGAGTAACACCATTCGTAATCCGGGTGATCAACTCGTCTCTATCGTTTACTGTTTCATTGTGGACTTGCCCTTTCAAGCTCCCACGCAGGTAAAAATCTAAAGGGGTAAGGTCCGAGGACCTTGGTTGCCAAGAAATGTGACCATTTCTGCCGATCCATCTTCCGTGGAATGTTAGGCTTAGAGTATGTATCACGTGAAGGCTGGACTGTGCTGGGGCTCCGTCGTGATGGAAGGGTATCCTTGTAACCAAAGGAACCTCCTCCAATAAAGCTGGAGATGTAAAAAGTCTAGATAACAGGGTCCCATAAGGCACAGCGGTATCACTACAGACTCAATCAACTGTTTATCATACCATGCCACACACTACAAAAAAAAAAAAAAAGTTTGAGACAAGACGAAGAAAGATTTGTTATATTTTAGCTGTCGTCAGGGTAGTTTCGTCGTCTTAACTTCTTGATGCAGCAACTGGACTTAGATGACATGTGTTGGGTATCGATCGTATGGTATTATTTATAATTGCTTAAATGGGTTTAAAATTTGTTATAAGGTACCAAGGCAGAAGCGATGACCTTTACCAGTAGCGAATCGAGCGGCAAAGGTGATACTGGAATCGCTGCTTGACAGCAGTAGTAGTTCGAGCGGCAAATATGCTACAGAGCGTGGAAGCTGGCCACGAGAAGAAGATATGACGGCCATCTGAAATAATAATTCAACTATTAAGAATAATCATAGCGCTGTACGTGTGTTCGCGTAAGTGGTTCCAAAATGGTTCAACATGGGGCATATAGTTAGTTATAGTGGAGGTGTCGTGCTGTCCATCACAGTTAGCCGTTGGGCGGATAGTTACATCAGGTTGATGCAACGTGCAGTGGTAATAGAGTTCGAGGTACTTACAGGTCAGAATGGTTACTGATCTCATATAGTCGGAAATATATGAGGTGCATTCAAGTTCTAAGGCCTCCGATTTTTTTTCTAATTAACTACTCACCCGAAATCGATGAAACTGGCGTTACTTCTCGACGTAATCGTCCTGCAGACGTACACATTTTTCACAACGCTGACGCCATGATTCCATGGCAGCGGCGAAGGCTGCTTTAGGAGCCGGCCGCGGTGGTCTAGCGGTTCTGGCGCTGCAGTCCGGAACCGCGGGACTGCTAGGTCGCAGGTTCGAATCCTGCCTCGGGCATGGGTGTGTGTGATGTCCTTAGGTTAGTTAGGTTTAAGTAGTTCTAAGTTCTAGGGGACTTATGACCTAAGATGTTGAGTCCCATAGTGCTCAGAGCCATTTGAACCCTTCTTTAGGAGTCTGTTTTGACCACTGGAAAATCGCTGAGGCAATAGAGCACGGCTGGTGAATGTGCGGCCACGGAGAGTGTCTTTCATTGTTGGAAAAAGCCAAAAGTCACTAGAGCCAGGTCAGGTGAGTAGGGAGCATGAGGAATCATTTCAAAGTTGTTATCACGAAGAAACTGTTGCGTAACGTTAGCTCGATGTGCGGGTGCGTTGTCTTGGTGAAACAGCACACGCACAGCCCTTCCCGGACGTTTTTGTTGCAGTGCAGGGAGGAATTTGTTCTTCAAAACATTTTCGTAGGATGCACCTGTTACCGTAGTGCCCTTTGGAACGCAATGGGTAAGGATTACGCTCTCGCTGCCCCAGAACATGGACACCATCATTTTTTCAGCACTGGCGGTTACCCGAAATTTTTTTGGTGGCGGTGAATCTGTGTGTTTCCATTGAGCTGACTGGCGCTTTGTTTCTGGATTGAAAAATGGCATCCACGTCTCATCCATTGTCACAACCGACGAAAAGAAAGTCCCATTCATGCTGTCATTGTGCGTCAACATTGCTTGGCAACATGCCACACGGGCAGCCATGTGGTCGTCCGTCAGCATTCGTGGCACCCACCTGGATGACACTTTTCGCATTTTCAGGTCGTCATGCAGGATTGTGTGCACAGAACCCACAGAAATGCCAACTCTGGAGGCGATCTGTTCAACAGTCATTCAGCGATCCCCCAAAACAATTCTCTCCACTTTCTCGATCATGTCGTCAGACCAGCTTGTGCGAGCCCGAGGTTGTTTCGGTTTGTTGTCACACAATGTTCTGCCTTCATTAAACTGTCACACCCACGAACGCACTTTCGACACATCCATAACTCCATCATCACGTCTCCTTCAACTGTCGATGAATTTCAATTGGTTTCACACCACGCAAATTCAGAAAACGAATGATTGCACGCTGTTCAAGTAAGAAAAACGTCGCCATTTTAAGTATTTAAAACAGTTCTCATTCTCGCCGCTGGCGGTAAAATTCCATCTGCCGTACGGTGCTGCCATCTCTGGGACGTATTGACAATGAACGTGGCCTCATTTTAAAACAATGCGCATGTTTCTATCTCTTTCCAGCCCGGAGAAAAAAAAAATCGGAGGCCTTAGAACTTGAATGCACCTCGTATTTGCGGGTCTGGTAAGTCGGCTACAATGAGTGACTACCATTCGATCTATTCAGTTCTGCGAGTTTCTTCCGCTGAATTAGTGGCTAGTGAGTTCCCCTGTTTGTAATTGAACTGCTAGAGAGGGAAACCTAGCTAAGCAGTGATGTAAAGAGCGGGCATATATAATTTTTTGGATGACAGCAACATGTCACTAAGAGAACTGTACTTAAAAAAATGGCTCTGAGCACTATGGGACTTAACATCTGAGGTCATCAGTCCCCTAGAACTTAGAACTACTTAAACCTAACTAACCTAAGGACATCACACACATCCATGCCCGAGGCAGGATTCGAACCTGCGACCGTAGCGGCCTCGCAGTTCCAGACTGAAGCGCCTAGAACTGTACTTAGACCAAGCATTTATTGTTGGTAAGTTAATAGAGCTATGGTCAGATAATGAGCAGAATTGCTCTGTGTATTTAACTAGTGTTTCTGTTTTGCACCCTGTAAGAGAATTGCGTGTTTGCTGTGTTTATTTTGAGGGCTGGCGCACACTAAGGTGACAGTGTGAGTGCCTTGTTTATACAACGGATTAACTGATGGTTTGCACTGAGCGGCAGTGACTCAATTTGCAAAATATTTTACCGAACAGACACTAGAAAATTTGTGAACTGAACTGTACACCGGTCATGCAGTGTCGATCGTCCATAAACTGTCAAGCTCTTTCCAGTAACAGTTAAATAGTAACCCAGTTAAATAGTAATCCATTGGAACCATTTATGCAAGTACATCACAGTATTCTAATTACTTTCAGCTTTGAAGTGGCCAATGATCATTAAATTAGAATTAATCCCAAAGTAATATGGGTCCTAAAAGAAAAGAAGACGAATATTAAAGAACTGATCTTCAAGACGTAAGGAAAAGAAAAAAAACATAAATGCAAAAATATTACAAACTTGAAAGGGAAAAACAAAGTTCAGAACTGCCATTTATTAGTAATACGTCAGCTTGGAGATATTATTTGTTTAAAATTTTGTAAATGAAAAGAAATAAATGAGGAAATGTATTATTTGCGTAAGTGCCTGAGTCAACAGAAATACTACATAGCAAATATTCTGGAAAAGAAAAGGAAGGAAAGAAAGACATATATTTTACATTGGAAAGAAAACAAAAATAATATGATGTCGACTAATCGGCAAACTAAGGAGAAGCTGTTGCCATTAGGATTTGCAAAAGACTTTAAATAGAATAAAGTCCTTAAGCGGCGGTAGGTTTTTCCCGAAGTAATTAACCTTTTCTTGATAAGGAAGATAGTTGAGAGAGAGAGAGAGAGAGATAGAGAGAGAGAGAGAGAGAGAGACTGAACATTATTATGTGACTGAATCCTTCACAGTGGTCAGCTATGTAATCGTGTTCTAACTGCGCATCATGACGCGCGGTTTCATTATGTTTCATTAATATCTACTATTAAATTGAATATAATTAAAAATGGGCTATTATTACAAGAAAACTAAATAGGGCTTCGTTTATGTTAAGTCACCCAAAGTTTATTAACACGTAATCAAGTGAGGGCAACGCTAGCTGTATACGGAGAAGACATATCTATCCATAAAAATATACGTATTACTCCCAAAACGTAGTACGCTTCTGCACACGAGAGCAAAAATATAAACTGACTGTCTAACTGAAGCACGAACGTAAGGGGTATACATGTTAACAGTGAATTTTAATTACACTGTACTGCATGTCTGTCACCAGTATTTTAAAAAGTACAGCAACGAACTAGCAAATACTTAACGGCACATGGTAATAGTGATGTTTATAAACAGTTCAGATGAGGTCATGAGGCCGAGCGGTTCTAGGCGCTTCAGTCCGGAATCATGCTGCTGCTACGGTCGCAGGTTCGAATCCTGCCTCGGGCATGGATATGTGTGATGTCCTTAGGTTAGTTAGGTTTAAGTAGTTCTAAGCCTAGGGGACTGATGACCTCAGATGTTAAGTCCCATAGTGCTTAGGGCCATTTGAACCATTTGAGGTCTTGAGCACAGCTGCTCGTAAGTATGAAAATTAGAGAAATTTAATTTTGTGCTGGAACAAGGTAATATCCGTTCTGTGAGCAGGGCACACACTGTATACACATTTACGGGGAAAAAAATCACAACACCAGCAAGGAGTTGTGCGACATACAACGAGAATCGGTAGGCCGTGTTTCTAAGCCTGGAAAATGATATTAATGCAAATTTCGCGCCAGTGGCATTAGAGTTGAAACTTCTCCTTTGAAAATTAAGTATGACAGTACGTTATTTGATTTTCAAAGAGCTGAGCAAAACTAAATGTACTGAGACTGTTTTCTCTTAACTTATCTGATCATTTCTAAACTGACACATAATATTTTAGCGCAACGCAATCTGACTTTCAATAATCCCTATAAAAGTATAGCCCTGACTAACAAAAACCTATACCCTTCATGAATCACTCACCTCACAAAAATCTTCGTTGCTCGAACTACTGTAATACAGCGAGCGCCAATACTGCCAGCTAAATAAACGATTCTGACTACTGAAGGGAAGGCACTAACTACTGCAAGGCATAATTAGTAAATGAAATATTTTGATAGAGAACAAACAATGTATTTACCTTAATAGTGTTCAAAAGTCATTATATATATAATCAGTTCATGACATCCAGTGTTACAAATTTCCTTTTTCTAACGGACACACGTCCAGATCGTCCACTCGTAGTAACCTTTCAAAACTCTGGCATCTCTCTCCCCACATCCACCACTGCTCGCGGCTCACCTCCAACTGCCCAACGCTAGGCGCCGGTCACATCCAACTGCCCAACGCTACACTAGCGAATAATCCAACAATGAGTCCACCCAGCCACAGAATGCACACAGCGCAGTCAACGATTTTCATACAGAGCGCTACATGGCGTTACCAACATAAAAACCTAAACAGCCTACTTACAGATTGCGCTAGCGGAGCCACTAGGAGGATTCAAATAAGATGTAACGATCTTGAGCGTTAGTTACATTTGAGAGTGGTCGTTGTGAGTTGATGTTAGTTAAGAATGCCTTCAAGGCAACAAAAATGCTCTCATCAACACCTCAATGTGTTTGAACATGATCGAGTAATAGGGCCACGAGAACCTGGATGTTCCTTCTGCGATATTGTAGAAAGACTTGATAGGAATGCAGCCACTGTACATGACTGCTGGCAGCGGTGTTCACGAGTATGTGCGGTCGCAAGAAGACCGGCACCGGACTGCCACGTGGCACTGCCGAGAGGGAAGATCATCAAGTTCGGCGTATGGCTCCGGCGGACCGTACTGCACCTGCAGCAGCAATTTGAACAGCAGTTGACACCACAGTGACACTACGAACTGTTACAAATCGGTTACTTCAAGGATAGCTTCGAACCAGATGTCCCGTAGCGTGCATTCTACAGTCTCCAGACCACCGATATTGCGACTTTAGTGGTGTGAAGCGAGAGCTCATTTGAGCCGTGTTGCGGCTCGCGTTGGTGCTGTTGGTAAGTTGGCATCCAGTAGTAGAGATAGTGGCGTCTCGTTTTCTTCTTGTGTTTACTGGTGCCAGTATGTTTGCTAGCGTTGTCTGTCCACGAGTGGCAGCAGCAGCGGTTATCGATACCTAGTACTGTGGTACTATCTTTGGATGAACGTCAAGTGTTTTCTGGGAAGGGAGTGTGTCGAGTAGTTTGGTTGGGACGGAGCAGCAGTGAGGTCCGGCAGCGCGTGGACATGCTGGGACCACTGGCGGCACACAACACAGGCACTCCGGATAGAGGGGCTGTAGTTGCGAGGGCCACAACCTCGTTGTCCACTGGGCCCAGGACGTTTGAGCTGAGTGAACGTTAACCCAGTAGTGAAACCTCCAATATTTTGAGATCACGCCATTTGTTCACGCGTTTCTGCTCGCAGGGTAGCTGACACAAAGAGCACCACGTGGAGTGTTTGGAGTTGGCGAAATTAATTAGCCGTCCTCCACTTCTTATTATTAATCATTGAATTCCTTTTGTTTATTGATGAAGTTCAACAAGCGCTATTTTTCTGCCTAGTGGCCGCTAATGCCCCAGTTACCTGCCCTGGAGGTTAGCGTATTTTCGCAGCAGTGTACCTTTCCTCGCCTTACCGCTGCTCTCCAGTAAGGCATGTAGTTCGACAGCCTCCTTGATTGTGGTTCGGATATTTTGTTCTTTTGGACTAGCTTGGTTGTAATGGTTCCTTCTGCTTCTGGATGTTCTAAACACCGGATTCTGAAGATGCAATGCTGTCCGCTGGTTCCGCCTTGCCTGGGTTTATTCCATTGTTGTGTTGGTTACCAGATGTTAGGTAGATTTTGCAAGAGTGTTGGTCTGTGTTTAAACTGTCACTAGTTTGAGTTGCCATCCAGTTAAGTGAATACAGCTCTTGGCTGCCTGTCTCATCAGTTACAAAGTGGAGCGACTTTCCCAGGCTGATCCTTGGAGCACTGTCCGAGGCCCACTTCTCTCTTAGTTTGATCAGATTGTGATGATTGTCTTTTTCTTTAAAAAATTATTTTAGTATCTCTTGGAGAAGTTAACTGTTCTTAAGAATTTACTCTCCAGGCCTTTAGCCGCTAAATTGTTTTTGAGTTATTATTACTGGGGCCTCCAGCAGACAAATAATTTGAATTTCTGGTCAACAAGGCCTTCAGCCGTGAATGCAACTTGTCTTAAGAATTTTTTAATCAGATATTGTCTCTTAATAGTGAAAATTTGATGATTGTTTTTTAAATTTTTAATTAGATATTGTCTCTTATTAGTGAAATTTTATGACTGTTTTTAAAAAAAATATTTTATTATCTCTTGGAGAAGTTAAACTGTTTTTAAGAATCTGCCATTCAGGCCTTCAGCCATTAAATTGTGTTTTCAGTTATTACGATTCGGCCTTCGGTGACAAATAATTTGTATTTCCGGTCAACAAGGCCTTCAGCCGAGAGAGCAACTTGCTTAGGAATTTTGATTAGACACTGTGTCTTAACAGTCAAAGTTGATAAGTGTTCTTTATTGTCAACCTCATTTGCAATTGGTTCCAAATAAAGTATACGTAATTTAAAAAAAAAAAAAACTGAGTCACCAACGGCAACTGAGTAAGGGCCTCGTCCACATCGAATCCTGCCTTTCCCTAAGATCCATGTCTCATCACTGGAGAGCAGAATGGAAGTCTGTTGTGTTTTGCAATGAAAGTTGGTTCTGCCTCGGTTCAAGTGACCGCCGTGTGTAGGTTAGAAGGAGGGCAATTGAGGGCCTGCAGGGAGCCTATCTATGTGCTAGAGACACTGTATGATGTTATGATCTGGGGAGCTGATTTCGTATGACAGCAGGAGCACTCTCGCGGCTATTCCACGCACTATGACTGCAAATTTGTACCTCAGACTAAAGATTCGACTTGTTGAGCTGCCTTTCATGAACAGCTTTCCGAGGAGTGTTTCCCAACAGTATAACACTCACCCACATAGCGCAGTTGTTATCCAGCATGTTATACAGAGTGTTGACTTGTTGCCTTTGCCTGCTCGATCACCAGACCTTTCTCCCATCGCGCTTATATGAGACTTCATCAGACGACAACTCCAGCCTCATTCACAAGCAGCGTTAACCGTCCCGTCTTGACCGACCAAGTACAACAGGCACAGAACTGCGTCTCACTAACTATCATCCGGCACGTGTACTACACAATGCATGACGTTTGCATGCCTGCATTCAACATTCTGGCGGTTACTCAGATTATTAATGTACCAGTATCTCAAATTTGCAATGATTAATGTTGCTCTTATATTAGCCTGTGATCTCGCATTGTTAATCGCTTAATATGTAACGCAGACAAATGTATTCCAGAAAATTCATTACTCTTCCTTAATTATTTTCCGGTGTTCCGTGTGTTTTTTTTTATTTTTTTATTACGGCAGTGTATTTCCTCGTAAACGTAAGCACATATTAAGCATTGTGTTCCGATTCACTTCGTGAAGTTTTCGTGTCTGCTAGGATTAAAAATGGAAATTTGTGGTAAGGACTATGGGACCAAACTGCTGAGGTCATCGGTCCCTAGGCTTACACACTTATTAAACTAACTTACGCTAAGGACAACAAACACACCCATGCCCGAGGGAGGACTCGAACCTCCGACGGGGGAGAGCCGCATGAACCGTGACAGGAGGCCTATACCGCTCGGCTACCCCTCGCGGCTGCTAGGATTAGCTCCCCAGCACTGTGTGAGGTAACTGATGAGAACTGTTAAGATATTACCTCATATACTCGGTGCATAGAGTAATGTCAGCAGCCAGGAGTAGGTTTTAGACAGTAAGACGTCTGTATTATTCCGACACTGTGCACATTCTTGAAAATGTCTCTACACAAATGCATGTGGATTTTCGTCGGACAACTCATGTGAATTGTAAGTGTTAGTGATACTTCACGAGGAAAAGTGGCTTTATCAGGAAAAAGTATTAGTGGAATTACTCTGCGATTTTCGACTAACCAGCAACAAAACACGAATCGTCTACCTTCATCTCCTTTTCGAAACTTTTGAACCTGCTGTAAATGATAAGGATACAGGCCGTGAATATGTAGTATCCATCACATCTCACAAGAAACCCCTTGAGTGAGAAGTCGGAAAAGGCCAATCATATTTACGGCATTCGACGCCCCATATATCGTTTACCACACAGCCACAATATTGGCTGCTAATGGCAAGAGGGGGTGGGACTGCACGTATCCAATGGTGAGCACAGCATAAGGCTACGGAGCGTAGTTGAACTGCTTAGTCGACGAGTAACAACAATGCTACAATGCTCTAGGCTAGTGGTGCTGATACAAAGCAGAGCAATGGCAACGATAAAGCAAACATCGCATTATATCTACAACAATAGATGCCGAAACTGACATTTCGTCAGAAAGAATCTGAAGGAATTCCGCAGACTCAAAAAGAAGTGGCAGATGAAATATTAGTGTTTCTGCAAGATGTCAGTGGAATATGTGCTGTCGTACATGCTCGACTGTGCGGACATGGACATCAGAAGTATAATGATGAAGATCACACACTCAATAAGTGAAAGTGAAACAGGTGTCGAGCAATTGGAGTACTAACAAGCAAAATGCAAACTTATCATTCTAACAAGGGAACCTCCCCATCGCACCCCCCTCAGATTTAGTTATAAGTTGGCACAGTGGATAGGCCTTTTAAAACTGAACACAGATCAATCGAGAAAACAGGAAGAACTTGTGTGGAACTATGAAAAAATAAGCAAAATATAAAAACTGAGCAGTCCATGCGCAAGATAAGCAATAACAAGGAAACAGCATTTTCAGGAGTGCCGTGGTCCTGTGGTTAGCGTGGGCAGCTGCGGAACGAGAGGTCCCTAGTTCAAGCCTTCCCTCGGGTGAAAAGTTTTGACCCTTTTTTCACTTTATGTGACAAACGCTTATGTTTTTATCACTTTTTTGGGAGTGATTATCACTTCCACAAGAAAACCTAAATCGGGCAAGGTAGAAAAATCTTTTTACCCATTCGCCAAGTGTACAAGTTAGGTGGGTTGACAACATATTCCTGTCATGTGACGCACATGCCGTCACCAGTGTTGTATAGAATATATCAGACGTGTTTTACTGTGGAGGAATCGGTTGACCTATGACCTTGCGATCAAATGTTTTCGGTTCCCATTGGAGAGGCACGTCCTTTCGTCTACTAATCGCACAGTTTTGCGGTGCGGTCGCAAAACACAGACACTAAACTTATTATAGTGAACAGAGATGTCAATGAACGAACGGACAGATCATAACTTTGCAAAAATAGAGAATGTAAACTTTTCACCCGAGGGAAGACTTTAACCAAAAACCTCACATTCCGCAGCTGCTCACGCTAACCACGGGATCACGGCGCTACTGAGCTCACACCCTCCTTGATGTTGCCTATCTTGCACATGGACTACTCAGTTTGTATATTTTGCCTATTTTTTCATAGTTCCACGCAACTTCTTCCTGTTTTCTCGATCTGTGTTTAGTTTTTCAAGGCCTATCCACTGTGCCAACTTATAACTAAATCTGAGGGGGGTGCAATGGGGAGGTTCCCTTGTAAGTAGCTATTGGCGGTAGTGTCGCGTACACAAAGTATAAAACGGCGGCACATTGGCGAGGTTGAGATTTGTATTTAGTTGAGGTGATATAGGTGAAAAGATTTCCAATATGATTATGGCCGCACGACGGGAATTAACAGACTTTGAACGCGGAATGGTACTTGGAGCTAAACGTGTCGGACACTCCATTTCTGAAATCGTTTGGGAATTCAAGATTCCGAGAACCATAGTACCAAGAGTGTGCTGCGAACACCAAATTTCAGGCCTTAACTCTCACCACGGACAACGCAGTGTCCCACGTACTTCACTTAACGACCGAGAGCAGCAGCGTTTGTGTAGAGTTGTCAGTGACAACAGACAAGCAACACTGAGTGAAACAACCGCAGAAATCATTGTGAGACGTACGACAAACGAACGTACCCGCTAGGGAAGTGCGGCGAAATTTGGCGTTAATGGGCAGACGACCGACACGAGTGTCTTTGCTAACAGCACGGCATCGCCTGCAGCGCCCCTCCTGGGCTCGTGACCATATCGGTTGGACCATAGACGACTGAAAAACCTTGGTCTGGCCAGATGAGTCCCGATTTCAATTGGTAAGAGGTGATGGTAGGGTTATAATGTGGCGCAGACCCGACGAAGCCATGGACCCAAGTTGTCAACAATGCACTGTGCAAGCTGGTGGTGGCTCCTTAATGGTGTGGACTGCGTTTACATGAAATGGACGGGGTCCTCTAGTCCAACTGTAGCGATCAGTGACAGGAAACAGTTACGTTCGGCTACCTGGAGGTCGTTTGCAGTCATTCATTGACTTCATGTTGCCAGACAGTGATGGGATTCTTATGGATGACAATGCGCCATGTCACTGGGCCACAATTGTTCGCAACTGGTTTGAAGAACGTTCACGACAATTTGAGCTAATGATTTGGCCACCCACATCGCGCAACACAGGACGTAATCGAGCGATCAGTTCGTGCACAAAATCCTGCACTGGCAACACTTTCGCGATAATGGTCAGCTATAGAGACAGCATGGCTCAATATTTCTGCAGGAGACTTCCAGCGACTTGTTGGGTCCATGCCAAGTCCAGTTGCTGCACTACACCCGGTAATAGGAGGTCCGACACTGTTACGAGGTATCCCATGACTTTTGCCACTTCAGTGTATCCTTGTATCCAGTAAAACCGGAACACATGCCACACGGAATATTTTATTCGAATTAGTTTATGCTACCACCTAAAAAAATGCTGTTCCTTCTGAAAAAACATATGTACTGCGCGAGCCACTCAAAAGTAGCATAACGGTAGCATAACGGTGGCACAGCATTGCCGGAATACATGTCCTCTGCATTTACCCTACAAGGTTTCGTGAGAACGGTATTATCTTCCAGTGATTCCATTAAATTCCTGAGAATTTCTGTTACACCTTGGTACTGACAGGACCACCGGATTACGATCATAGCTGGCTGTCTCTGAATCCATTTCATGTCTGTTGGCTTACCTTCTTGATAAATATTTGAAACGCCGGAACAAACGAGAGTTACTCATAAAATCTTAGTTATCATCTCGAAATAAATGGAATTAGGTAACGAATTTTTCGTTTGTTTGCACGAATATATCTGCAGTGCCAGTGCACCTCGGAATCGTCGCACGGAACAGTACCAAACCTCGCCTTTAGAGCAGCGAAAATAAAATGGCGCACTACATTTAGAAAGTCGAGTATGGGTCTCTGATTCGCTTTCGGCACCAGCGGAGATGTTGCAGACGTATCAAGCGCTGGCCGGTGTGACCGAGTGGTTCTAGGCGCTTCAGTCTAGAACCACGCGACCGCTACGGTCACAGGTTCGAATCCTGCCTCGGGCATGGGTGTGTGTGTGTGATGTCCTTAGGTTAGTTAGGTTTAAGTAGTTCTAAGTTCTAGGGGCTGATGACCTCAGATGTTGAGTCTCATAGTGCTCAAAGCCATTTGAACCATTTGAACGTATCACGCCAATTCGGATGACTTCTTTGGCTGTTTTGTCCTGAAGCAGCTTTAACATTTCCGCTGCTGCTGCTGGAGACAAATTGTGGCTCGTTACCACACTTCATAAATAAACTGCACCGTTTTGTTCTGGTTCCTCTATCGGCGTCCTACGGCACTGTGGCACGGGATTCCAATGTGCATCGGAACTGTAGAGATATTCGTGCAAACAATCAAAAAAATTAATTATGGAACTTCATTTTTCGGGGTGATTTTTAAAACTGTATGACTATGCTGTTCAACTACACACTCTAGCTTCATGTTCCGTCTGTAATGTAATAACCATGGAGATGAAATACCGGAAGTTACCAAGACGTCACAGACTTGAAGCCATCGCCCGCGAACTTAGTAGCGCCAAATGTTAGCTTGTAAATGAAAATGCCGTGGGGCTAGGGCCTCCCGTCCGGTAGACTCTTTCGAGTTGACGCCACTTCGGCGACTTGCGTGTCGATGGGGATGAAATGAGGAGGATAAGGACAACACAACACCCAGTCCCTGAGCAGAGAAAATCTCCGATCCAGCTGAGAATCGAAACCGGGATGTTAGGTATGACATTCCGTCGCACTGACCACTCAGCTACCAGGGGCGGACATTAGCTTGTGGTGGAGGTGTTTTGAATAAAAGAAAAAAAAGAAAGAAAGAAAGCCAACATGCAGCATCTGCAGTTGTAGGCCTACTAATCGTTCTGATTATAGTCTAAAGTGTAAAGGAATCATATTTCGTCCATGAGTGGACTGGTCCAAGCAATATTTTCTTTTATGTATATCAATTTTAGTTGGGCTTGTTACTTTTACTGCAGCAGTTTCATATATTTAATTTACTTTTAGATTTCCTATCCATTACAACTCAAAGTGCACTCTGGTTGAACCCTGTGAGAATGAAATATTCCAAAATGCCCAAACATAGCAAAACATGTTGTCAGCATTTTCAGGAAGAGGAATACGAGGTGCCACAATAAAATAATGAGACTGATTTTCTTTGCAAGATGTGGCAACCCTGCAGGCCTGCGTAGGCACAATATCTTTGACCTTGGTCTATAAGCTGCTTCTAGTCCAAGTGGCACATCGGTGCAACTGCTCAGTAGTGAGTTGTACTGTAATAAGTTAAAATGTGTTTGTCTCACATCACGGAAATGGAACTGCATAATATTGTGCAACGGTATGCCATTTCTTTTTGCGTTAAATTGGGTGAAAACGCGACGACAACTTACGGTAAGCTTCAGAAGGCTTTTGGAGAGGAGGTTACGTCAAGAGCTCAAGTTTTTCGTTGGCATTAAATGTTTAGTGAAGGCAGAACGAATGTTGAAGATGAAGACAGCAGTGGACGACCATCAACCTCACGGACGGATGTCAACTTGGCCAGGGTGCGTGAACTCGTACGATCTGATCGAAGATTATCCGTGAAAATGATTGCAGAAGAACTGAACATCAACAGAGAAACGGTTCGTCTAATAATAACTGAAGATCTTGGTGTGAGAAAGATTTGTGCAAAAATGGTCCCCAAAAATCTCACACCACAATAGCGAGAAAAACGGAAAAATGTGGCAGCTGATTAGTTAGAGCAAACTGAAATCAATCCAGAATTGTTGAGCCATGTTATCACTGGTGATGAAAGTTGGTTTTTTCAGTACGATCCAGAGACAAAACGCCAAAGTTCGCAATGGTGCTCAAAGGGATCACCCAGACCAAAAAAAGCTCGTATGTCAAAGTCAAAAGTGAAATGCATGCTTGTGTGCTTCTTTGATTCCAAGGGAATTGTACACAAAGAGTGGGTGCCTCCTGGACAAACCGTTAACCAATATTACTACACAGAAATTTTAGAAAGACTTCGTAAAAGAGTTCTTCGTGTCCGTGCCAACATTGCTGATAATTGGATTCTGCATCACGATAATGCGCCATCCCATACTGCTCTGTCAGTACAGCAATTTTTAACCTCAAAACAAATTTCAGTACTACCACAGCCACCTTATTCACCAGAAATCGCTCCGTGCGACTTTTTTCTGTTTCCAAGAGTAAAAACGGCGGTCAAGGAACACCATTTTCAAACAACACAAGATGTCAAAAAAGCTGTGACGAGGATCTTGGAGGATATTACAAAAGATCGTTTCCAGAAATGTTACCATCAATGACAGAAGCGAAGAGCCGGCCGGAGTGGCCGAGCGATCCTAGGCGCTACAATCTGGAACTGCGCGACCGCTACGGTCGCAGGTTCGAATCCTGCCTCGGGCATGGATGTATGTGATGTCCTTAGGTTAGTTAGGTTTAAGTAGTTCTAAGTTCTAGGGGACTGATGCCCTCAGCAGTTAAGTCCCATAGTGCTCAGAGCCATTTGAACCATTTTTAGAAGCGAAGAAAAAGTATGTGCAATCAGAAGGGAATTACTTTGAAGGAGACAACACCAAACCTGAATAAAACGGTAAGAAACATTTTTTTTTCACATCAGTCTCATTACTTTATTGTCGCACCTCGTAGACGGAACATCAGTTTCGTTTATTCCGTATTAAGGAAAACGCTAGTTAACAAAAGCAGCCTTTTCGCATCACACACTTCGCTTCTTGGTTATTCGAAACATGTAATAAAAAGAAATGTACCTTAAAGAGGCCAAATGCGCCATATTACTGCGTCAAATACGCTTTAAGACCAAAGCAACGTCTGAAAATACCTACCTGACACTGTGTTATTCACGAACGCACTGTGCGATTTACCTTTTCGTGGACACGACAGAAATTAAGAACAAGAAACACTTGTAAACAGTAGTCGGCTAACGTTTAGGAGCTACAACCATGACGGTGCCGGCTTCAAAGCAGTGTACGGCGTAAATGTATACCGCCATCTCCCCTCATTATACGTCCATCATAATAACATTGCATACTGCCGCTTGTTGAAGTCGACTCTGCGTCGTAGGGTTTGTAGTGGAGCTGGTTCCTTTCCCAAAATTTCAATTTCTTATCCCTGATACACATAATCATAATAAAATATCTGTTACATTGAATAACAGTTGCAATATGTAAATAATGTTCCCGAGCAATGAGTTTAAAGAAACGTCCCCTCTGAACATTTATACAAGACTGTGCTTAAACTGACACACAATATTTTTTAGCGCAACGCAATCTGACTTTCAATAATCCCTACAAAAGAATGACCCTGCCTAACATTAACCTATACCTCTCACAAATCACTTACCTCACAAAAATCTTCGTTACTCGAACTATTGCAATACAGCGAGCGCCACTACTGCCAGCTAAATAAAAGATTCAAACTACTGAAGGCACTAACTACTGATAGGCATAGTTAGCAAATGAAAGATTTTGATAGAGAACAAACAATGTATTTACCTTAATAATCATAATATATATATAGCAGTTCATGACATCCATTTTTTACAAATTTCAAAACTGCGCCATTTCTCTCCCCACATCCACCACTGCTGGCGGCTCACCTCCAACTTCGCAACGCTACGCGCTGTTCACATCCAGCTGCCGCTGTTCAACACTACAATGGCAGACAACAATGCAAACTAGCCACAGACTGCACACAGCACAGCCAGTGATTTTCATACAGAGCGCTACATAACGTTGCCAATAAGAAAACCTAAACAGCCTACTTACAGTTATTCACTATTTATTCAATACTTCCACATAGCAAATGACACTGGAGGAAACCTTATTGACGTAGCTAAGTGATCCGAGCCCTCATAGAGTACTTAGAAACTCACTATAAATTTTAATTAAATCTAGTAACAGTGCAAAATTACAGGTACTTCAAGTACAATTGTTCACAGTCCGGAAATATTCTAAACCCAGGCTAACACTACTCTCGAGAGCACAAGTCCAGCCGACAATCAACGAAATTATTCTGATCCGAAAGTCGTGAAACACCGAGTCCGCATTGAACAGTGCAAATCGCTACGAATTTACTCGCGTATCAGAAGTCCGACCGACCCACAGTGACAGTATACTAAGTTCGCAAATCAAAGTTCGTGAAAATGGAGCGGCTAAAACCACCACGCGACTTTGAGAGTTCTAGAAAAAATAAGAAACAAATTCAGATGTATTGTCTCTCTGTCGTCACTTTGCAAGTACACTTCAGTTTCTCAGAACTCTTACAGCAAATCTAAATCGTCTATTTTCCTTCAAAAATGGTTCAAATGGCTCTGAGCACTATGGGACTTAACATCTTAGGTCATCAGTCCCCTAGAACTTAGAACTACTGAAACCTAACTAACCTAAGGACATCACACACATCCATGTCCGAGGCAGGATTCGAACCTGCGACCGTAACAGTCCCGCGGTTCCGGACTGCAGTACCTAGAACCGCACGACCACCGCGGCCGGCTATTTTCCTTCCTTATTGCATATCACTCGTTAACGTTACCCCTGAATACTCATACAATGTGCTCAAGATTTTCGCCATCAATCTTGCAATCAGATGTTATCGGGTTCTTTTTCTCTGTTATAGGCATAATGTAACATTTATCCACATTTGAAGAGAGTGCCACTAATTACATCAAGTGGAAATGTTTTCCAAGTTTTTCTGAATTTCCTTAAGGCTGTCCAACGGCAAAACTTTCCTGTAGGCATACACTTCCTTGGAACGAAGATGTAGACGACAAGAAAGAGAAATGGAATGAATTTGAATTCGATAAATCTGTATTAACTATGTGCATAGTGCAGTTTCCATGTTTTCTTGCGCGAAAACCAGCTTTGTTCTTTTGAAAAACTACTTATAATCAGGTTTTATCGGCCTTACTACAGTTCACCAATAGTGGAGTCTCACCACTTATGGGTTGGGTTGTTTGGGGAAAGAGACAGGTTGGTTGTTGGTTGTTTTGGGGGAAGAGACCAAACAGCGAGGTCATCGGTCTCATCGGACTAGGGAAGGACGGGGAAGGAAGTCGGCCGTGCCCTTTCAAAGAAACCATCCCAGCATTTGCCTGGAGCGATTTAGGGAAATCACGGAAAACCTAAATCAGGATGGCCGGACGCTGGATTGAACCGTCGTCCTCCCGAATGCGAGTCCAGTGTGGTAACCATTGCGCCAACTCGCTCCGAGACCAGACAGCGAGGTCGTCGGTCCCATCGGATTAGGGAAAGATGAGGAAGGAAGTCGGCCATGCCCTTTCAAAGAAACCATCCCAGCATTTGCCTGGAGCGATTTAGGGAAATCACAGAAAACCTAAATCAGGATGGCCGGACGCTGGATTGAACCGTCGTCCTCCCGAATGCGAGTCCAGTGTCTATCCACTGCGCCACCTCGCTCGGTCACCACTTTGATTCACAAGCTATGGTTGAATCAAGCGATTCAATAGAATGCTAATTGGTTATCGTCAGTATTCATATGGTAGAGGGAAGAGATATTATTTACAACACGCGAGCCGGCCGGAGTGACCGAGTGGTTCTAAGCGCTACAGTCTGGAATCGCGCGACCGCTACGGTCGCAGGTTCGAATCCTGCCTCGCGCATTGGTGTGTGTGATGTCCTTAGGTTAGTTAGGTTTAAATAGTTCTAAGTTCTAGGGGACTGATGACCTCAGCAGTTAAGTCCCATAATGCTCAGAGCCATTTGAACCATTTTTTACAACACGCGACTTGAGAGTTAAGTTTTGCCCTAGAAAGAACTACAAGTGGAATTTCTGGTTGGTAGAGACAAACGAGTTGCATCACTTCCTCAGTTCTTCACTGTTGTATTTCGGATTCGGCGCCCCGCTGACATCTTCAACTGACAGTTGCGAGCCACATCTGATTGTGAAAGGAACGTTGTTAGTAGATGGAACAATGCTAGTAGTGCCGACCTCACTGGGTTGTGCAGGAGGGGGAGATATGCGTGAAGGATATCTGTTGGTGAAAATGTGGCTAAGAGCGTGACTGAGGAATTCGAAACTAAGCAGCAACCACTGTATGTATGTATGTATGTATGTAGAGCCCCTTTTTGATGCCTTCTATCAGACACTGAAATGAAAGAGGAACTGCCAGGGCTGACGGCCAAACTTGAGAGCTGAGGTAATTCCTTGTAAGTGAAATATTCGATTTCTAATAACCTCACAGTCAATTTTAGACTGAACGAAGGCAGATATACACCGGAGGAAACCCTGACTATGTCTAATGATTAAGGAAGGTTGGAAGATTAGAGGTTAACCTTTCATCGACATTGGGTTCATTAAAGACGGAGCACAATCTCGGAGTTCGAAAGACTGGGGAAGAAAGTACCTTGTCTTTTTCATAGAAACCATCTCGGCATTTGCCTGGAGCGATTTAGGGAAATCGCGGAAAACCTAATCAGGATAGTCTGGCGCGGATTAGAACCGATGTCCTTCCGAATGTGAGTCCAGTGTGCTAACCACTGAGCCACATCGCCTAGTGATGATGATTTAGTGGTCGTCCGATGATCAAAATAACGCTCAGCATTACCAAAAAGGTTAGTACTCTATATTTTTGTGTTCTAGTTGATTACATCATTGAAAGAGACTGATATCAGCAGGTCCCGTCATCCTGCGTGACATGAATGTGAAACGCGGTTAAGGTTAGTACCTCCTCGTGCTTCTCAGATCAGCTGCATGGGTGTTTGCTGAAGAAAATAAAGGTCTGCAGTGTCTAAAAACTGGAACATGGACAGCAGACAGTCGAGCATATGCCTATAGGCCGCTTTTAACGGCCCCGCCCTTTGCCTGAAGCCTACGTGACACAGAGTGGCTCGCCTTATGCAGGACTTTGTTCAAACTGGCACACAATTTAATGAAACGACGGCAAACTAATCAACTGCACGCAATTATTACACCTTTAAGATTATTCGCGGAAGGGTTTCATAATATGTTAACGCTTGCGTTTTTGCCCCCTTCGTGTTCTCTCTCTCTCTCTCTCTCTCTCTCTCTCTCTCTTTCACACACACACACACACACACACACACACACACACACACACACACACACACACCCGCGTGCGCATACGTCGTCTCACCATTGACAGGACGGGACTTGATTAAATCGATTCTTCGAACTGCAGATGTGTGTTCACACTTGACTGCATGCATATCTGGGAAACGTTCTCAAAAGTAGATCACAATTGTCATACGATGCATTTAAAAAGAGATGGGCTTGTATTTGTTATCTCAGCGAACTAATTGTGCAGTATCTTTATAAAACAGTTGTGATTACGCCACGTGAAATTACTTACTTGGCCATATAATTTATCATGTGGAATCGAAGGAGCAATTCCGAGGTAAGACATGTTGTTATGGCTTTTAGTACGGACACGACATGAAGGTTACGCGCGTTCTTGAGTTTCTTCAGGTATTTTGTAAATCACAGTGGTTCTAATCTTTAATTTCAAATGTCAGTTAAGTATTTGTCGTGCTTCCTTTCCTCAATATTGCTAGGCAGGGACTTTTCTTGTTCTATATGGAAATCTACGTCTATATTAAATAGCATAATGTTTAGCTCAGCACATTAAAACTCCTTTGTTCTTCTACAGACATGATATACGTCGTGTAACGGCTATTTACCAGAAATGGACGCATTTAATAATTACTTGCTAACGGTATGAAATTGTCCTTATCTGATATGCTTGGTTCACTGTAAGATTACCAAACTGAAATCTCACCGCGACACTTCGCTGTTCGATATGCAACTGCGTTAAGGTATTGGTAAGAGAAATAAATTTCCCTTAATGTATAGATTATCCTCCTAGGTCACTTAGTATTTAATGAGTAGCTTCGCTCATCGGAAGCGAAATCCCCCACAAATTCGTTGCCCTGCGGGCAACACAAAGTAATGTAGATCCAGCGCACGTCACTTTGACGTGGTGTCACCAGGGCAGTGAATGTCTGAGGATGCTCATGTCCCATCTGAGGATGCTCGTGTCTCAAAGAGTATCACGCGACCTATGGCGCTTTACCTGTACGTTATATACAAGGGTCGCTGTGTCTACTGGAAGAGATGCCAGCGTTTGTTAACACACTGTGAGCCATGCATTGTGATCTGTGCCCATCGGAAAATTGCATACCACCTTGTGCTATTGCGCACACTTGACGCCTTCATGAAGTGTACAAGCGGAGCAGAGACGAAAGGGGGGGTCACGCTAAAGCCGTCGGCACACGGACCGCGCTTTCGTACGTCAACATAGAGCGTGCCGAGTTCAAAGTGATGCTGAGCGCTCAGAAACGATGCGACTTGGGCAGCTTTGATTGACGAGTGGTGAACATTCAGAGCTCTCGTAAAGATAAGTGTTTAACTGAGTAATAACAATTAATCAAGGCAATATTACATCATACATAAGTAAATTAACACCTACTGTAAGCTATCAATTGAAGATTTCACATTTTTCCATATTTTAAGAAAAAAGAAAACATTTCATTGGCTCGAAATTTGGAGTACAATTTGATTACGTTATCGTATGCTGTAAGTTACGTGATTATTTCAATAAAGTGAAGTTTGTGGTGTTAGTGTATTCTTACACGCAGTCCATTTGATTCTCTAGTAAGTAGCCAAAGTGAAAAGTTCCGAAATAAGTGAAAAGCTTACATAGTGTAGGCTCAGTTCTTCGTTTATTTTTTGTTTCGTCACGTAAACGATACAGGTTAAATCATTTTTGTTTCTCCGGGAGTTCTGAATTAGTATCCGAACTTTAGGTCTAAAGTTTCTAAGAAATATAATATATTAATTGAGTAGCCAAGGAAGTTATTCTTGTTTAACTTAGACTAAAGTAAAATTTGTTTACCATGAGTGACAAATGTATGACTTGCCGTAGGATTGTAAATTCAGGGGTATATTGTGAGGGTTGTTGCAGTTTCTTTCATGCGGGTGACTAGCGACGTGGGAATTGGGGAAATAAACAAGGCTCATTAGCTGTGTAGGATTCACTGATAGAAACGTAGTGGAACAGGAGGAGAAGATTGCTACCCTTCAGGCGGAACTATATAAAATGAAACAAGATCTTCAAAGGTTAAGGGGGAGAGGGGAAAAGAGGTTGGAAGTGACAACAGGTTATAGAAGAACTAGGAATATGACTTTCTCAGACAGTGTTGTTGTGAATGTGAAAAACAGGTTTGAAGTGTTTTCACAGTTGGAAACCGTTGAGCCACAAGTAGATATAGGAGTAGACAGGAAGCAACAAACTTTCAAAAAGTCTTTGAAGAGCAAGAACTCAGAAAAAAGTTCCAAAAAATAAGAAAATTTTGTTGTTAGGATTTCACATGGTGGATGTGTTGGCCAACTGTTGCAGGATGGATTATGGTCAGCTTACCAGGTAACAAGTTTTTTTAAACCTAGTGCAAGTCTGGATCTGGTGATAGAGGATGTAGCCTTACTTTGCAAAGACTTCACAAAGGAAGACATCGTGGTAACAGTGGGTGGGGCGGGCAACGGCATAGACAGGAACGCTAATATTCAATTGAGAGCGACCTGGTAAAGATAGCTTCAGCAACGACATGTACTAGTGTTGGGCTTCTGTCTGTTCTGAGGCGCCGTGACCAGCCTCATTTAAACTCTTCTCTTAGGAGATTTAATTTACAGGTGAAACAGCTGCTTTGGTCAGGTATGGGGTCTCGTATCAGTTACTGTTGACTATCAGCGGGTGGGACTATACTAGGCATGGTCGTCACCTCAACAGGAAAGGGAAGGGAAAACTGTCTGGGCTAATAGCAAATAACATAACGGGGGGAGGGGGGGCGGAAGGGAACACTATTACAAGTGGTAAAGTACCAGCGGTTACAAGTGACAGAACAGCAGTTTTTTAGGGTAGGAAGAGCAGAAACAAAAGATGTTCAGAAATAGGTTGAAAATGACATTCACATTGATAAAACAGGCTGCCAGAAACCAAATTTTAATGCACACAATTCATGCAGACAGCCTCTGATTGAAACTAAAGGGTCTCAAAAATTGATAGGAAAATTAGGTTCATCCAGTTGTAATTCAGCCAGAGCAAAAAATCAGTTATTCTTTTTGCATTAGAATATCTGAGGACTAAGAAGTAAGCTTAATGAGTTGCTTATTTGAATTGAAGAATTAGAGTTGAGCAAACCAGTTGATATACCCTGCCTCTCTGAACATTATGTGACCTCTGGTATAGATAAATTAAATATTACAAGATTCAAATTAGCTTCTTACTTCTCTAGAGAAAATAAGGAGAAAGGGGGGTTTCCCCCGTTTGTCAGAAACTGTTTTGATTTCAAGAATATTGATATTAATGAATTTTGCTCAGAGCAGCACTTAGAATCTTGTGCAACAGAAATAGTATTTAATAATAAGTTCTTTATAATGGTAAGTATATACAGATTACCTTCAGGAAATATTAACTTCTTCATAAAAATTCTGGAATCTCAGCTGTCCTATCTCACAGTAAAAAACAAGTAAATAGTGGTTGCTGGTGATTTAAATGTGGATTTATTGAAAAGCTCTGTCAGTGAACAATTATTGCAATCGGTAACACTATCATTCAATTTAGTTCCTACTGTGAACTTTGAAACTAGGATATGCAAATGCTCTGAGACTGCTATTGATAATATCTTCATAGACAAATCTAAGGAAAAAAGTCATATGACGAAATCAGTAGTAGATGGGCTATCTCATCGTGACATGCAGCATCTTATGTTGAATGTTGAAACTTGTTAGGATAAAAAATCTATTAAATCTGAGTACAGGAGGTAATAAATCAGACAAAAATTGAGACATTCAGGAAATTGCTCAAAGACAGGAACTGGAAAGATGTTTTCCACTAAAGGTAACTCAAATCACACAGAAGTCGAAAAATAAACCATGGATTACAAAAGGAATAAAGATATCGTGTGGGACAAAAAGGAGACTGTATCTACTATCTAGGAACAGCTCTGATGTCAGCATAGTAATGCATTACAAAGAATACTGCAAAATATTTGAGCAAGTAATTCAGAAAACAAAGTAGTTTAATTACGAGAAAAAGATAATTACATCAGGCAACAAAATAGAAACAGTATGGAATATAGTGGAGAGAGAGACAGGGGGGGGGCCAAAAAAGGAAGAGGAACTGATAGCTTTAAAAGTAAATGAGACTTTGGTAACAAGTGCATGTAGTGATGCAAACCCCTTAAATAAGTACTTCATTTTTCTTACTGACGGCTTGGGGTTATCAGGTTCACTGAACAGTGTAGTGGAGTATCTGAGACCAATCTTTAAAAATAACTTCAGTAAAATGAAAATCATACGTTTCCCAAAGAAATCCTTAAAATCTAAGTATTCTAGTGAGTATGATAACATATCAACGAAGTTAATCAAAGAGTGCTCATGCGAGTTGCATTCTATCTTATTTTTGTAATCAATCATTTATCAGTGCATTTCCAGATGGCTAAAATATGCCGCAGTTAAGCCTCTTTGCAAGAAGGGAGATACAGAGATACCATCAAAGTATCGACCATTTTCACTTTTACCAGCTTTTTCAAAAATATTTGAACAGTTTGTGTTCAAGCATCTCATTAAGCATCTGATTAAATAATATATTTTCGAAGTAATTTTGGGTTTCTTACGGGTTCTCATATAAAACAGTGAGAATGTACTTAAATTAGAGGCTAGTAGCATTTTTGTGACCTGTCAAAAGCCTTTAACTGTGTGAACCACAGCATTCTCTTAAGTAAATTAGAATATTATGGTGTCATCGGCAATGCTACAAAATGGTTTGAGTCTTATATAACTAACAGGAAACAAAGGTGTCGTTACGATAGACCTGTGCAGTAAGCAATCAGTCTTCATCTGATTGGGATTTAATTACTTGTGGTGTTCTTCAAGCTTCCATCTCGGGTCGATTGCTTTGTCTTGTGTATTTTAATGACTTCTCGTCTGTTACATTGCCAGATGCTAAGTGTGTTTAGTTTGCAAATGATACAAACATAGCAATAAGTAGCAAGTCAAGTACAGATTTAAAAATAGCTGTTAATCAAATTTTCACTGACATTAATAAATGGTTTAAAACTAATTCACTGTCATTAAACTTTGAAATAACACACTATTTGCAGTTCAGTACCTGTAAGATATTTCCTTCCAGCATGTGTATAACATATGAAGACATGCAGATAGAAGAGGTTGGCAGTATTAAATTTCTAGGATTACAACTCGACAATAAATTCAGTTTGGAAGGGCATACCACAGAACTGCTTAACCGTGTAAACAAGTCTGCATCTGTAGAGAGAATGATATCAGATGTAGAAGATATAAATATTTAAAAAATTGCATATGTCATACGAGATCATATTCTGGGGTAACTCATCAAACCGAGCAAAAGTTTCTAGTGTGATAATGCATGTAGTAAGAATCGTTTGTGGTGTAAATTCAAGAACATTATGTAGAAACTTGTTCAAGGAACTTTGTATTCTAACCACTGCTTCTCAGTATATTTATTCCTTAATTAAATTCGTTGCAAGTAATGAATCTGTATTTCCAGCCAATAGCTCAATACATAGTATCAGTACTAGGAATAAGAACAATGTACATAAAGACCTAAAATCACTTACTTTCGTCCAAAAAGTGGTCCAATATTCGGGAACAAGCATTTTCCTTAAATTGCCAGCAACCACTAAAAACTTGGTTTCAGATAAAGCACGTTTTAAACAGAGTTTGAAAGACTTTCTGATAGGTAACACCTATTCTATAGATGAATGTCTTAACAGGGACTGTCAGACCAGCTTACGTAAAAATGTGTGTTAGATTTCAGTTTTGACAGTTGTTGGTCACAACAGTCAAGATTAGGTATTTTGTGTATGATAAATTTATTAAAAGTGTTTAACAGTGTTGCATTCAGCGTATTAATTCTGTAAATATTAGTAATGCCAGTTTACTGTAATGTATTCATCTATTATGACAGTCTCCTGACAAATGCCCAGGGTAGTAAGTGTTACATTCAAAAGTTTTATGTTTTTATGTTATACTTTCTGTAATGTTTCACACCCACGAGGATCATCTCAGTTTTTGGGTCTATGGAGCAAAAACTGAATGTAATCTAACCTCATATAGTGCGTTTGCCTCGACGTGGTACGTACGATCGCAGACCGCTGCAGCGGCAGTTGTCGGCTGTATTTGGTCCGCAAATCACACTGGTTAGGGAATGTATGGGCGTAATATTCCTACGTTAGCTCTTCTGAAACACGTATTTCCTCCGTTGGCTATATGCTAGTCATTTGTTGAATTTCTCAGCCTGCTAGAAGTTTCAGCGAGGTAAAGTTTGTACTTAGAAAGTAGTACAAGAGAAATAATTTCAAAAAGATAAGTGTCCCTCAATGTGCGGCGCACTGCTTGCTCAGGGGTTCCAGGACATTGTCCACTGTGTCAGTACCCATCGGAACTACAGCCACAGAACGTACAGACAATGACTCCACGTGGTTTTGCGCAGCGTATCTTCTATGGTTCGTGGTTTCTACACTTCATTTTATGCATTGTGACATCGAAAAGAATGGAAATTTTAATATAACCGAATAATTATAATTCAGGAATATTTACTTAAACTGAAGAGCGGTTAATTGTAAAGTACTAAAATTTATGTGACAGTGTACTATGTGTTCCAGACACTAAGAAGAGACGGTAATTGTATTCTGTTATTTATTGTGTACTGAAGTATTTTTTGGATCATATGGATTGCGGTCTAACTGGATTCAATTTATAGTTATTAATTTTCATAGAGATGGCGATTTTCAGTAGTGCTTATTAACGTCAGTGGCGTCTTATTGAGAGTAAATGTACTTCAGCTGGGGGCTGGTTGGTAACTAGAACCAACCAGGTAATGAGAATGTAACAGGCCTAGAGTTTCTACAGAAATATCTTGCAAAATTGACTCAATGTTTTTTCGGAAAAATTGTGACATTCACAAAGGCTGACGATTTTCTTGATGGGACCGAGTGTTTAAATAGGACTTGGAAGCTTCACACTGCTTTGACTTTGCCAGTTTCTCCTCTTGCGTATACGTAACGGCCGCTTCGAGTATTTAGTATCCATCGCAATAGACCTTGTGCTATGCGCTATGCTACAGATATCACGAACTCAGGGGAAGAGTACAATAGAATAACCTGTAATGCAGGCCCTGGTGGTCACTGCTTATGAGGACTAAATTGCCTGTGCAATTTACACGGCCGAAGTATGACCCTCCGGCCGTCAGTCTGCGACTGTACTTGTAGACGCTTACTGCTGACGGGCTGGCTAATAATGCCTCCGTTTTCCACTCTCATTTTTCATTGCTCGTAGTTCTCTCGGCCGCTCATCTCAGTCCCACGGTTAAACGTCGTAATCTTTTCAACCTATATGGCATTATTAGTGAAACCCCATGATCAATTCGGTGCACAAAGAAAAGATAAAATGATACACCACGAAGGAGTTATGCGAACTGGTCACAAATTGATATTCGTACAGGTATCCACGGAAAATGCAAAAATGTAAACTTTGGTGACCTATGAATTAATGTGCGACGCTGCAGTGCAAATTCACCGCGCAACTGGCAGGTATAGTAAACGGGAGAAACGATGACACCAGAACAAAAAATCTTTCCGAATTTCATTCCGTACTCGCAGATGGACAGTAACTATGCCTCTCAGAGAAGCGCATGAACAATATACACAAATGTCAGCATTTGTGAGAGGACGTATACACTCCTGGAAATGGAAAAAAGAACACATTGACACCGGTGTGTCAGACCCACCATACTTGCTCCGGACACTGCGAGAGGGCTGTACAAGCAATGATCACACGCACGGCACAGCGGACACACCAGGAACCGCAGTGTTGGCCGTCGAATGGTGCTAGCTGCGCAGCATTTGTGCACCGCCGCCGTCTGTGTCAGCCAGTTTGCCGTGGCATACGGAGCTCCATCGCAGTCTTTAACACTGGTAGCATGCCGCGACAGCGTGGACGTGAACCGTATGTGCAGTTGACGGACTTTGAGCGAGGGCGTATAGTGGGCATGCGGGAGGCCGGGTGGACGTACCGCCGAATTGCTCAACACGTGGGGCGTGAGGTCTCCACAGTACATCGATGTTGTCGCCAGTGGTCGGCGGAAGGTGCACGTGCCCGTCGACCTGGGACCGGACCGCAGCGACGCACGGATGCACGCCAAGACCGTAGGATCCTACGCAGTGCCGTAGGAGACCGCACCGCCACTTTCCAGCAACACTGTTGCTCCTGGGGTATCGGCGAGGACCATTCGCAACCGTCTCCATGAAGCTGGGCTACGGTCCCGCACACCGTTAGGCCGTCTTCCGCTCTCGCCCCAACATCGTGCAGCCCGCCTCCAGTGGTGTCCCGACAGGCGTGAATGGAGGGACGAATGGAGACGTGTCGTCTTCAGCGATGAGAGCCGCTTCTGCCTTGGTGTCAATGATGGTCGTATGCGTGTTTGGCGCCGTGCAGGTGAGCGCCACAATCAGGACTGCATACGACCGAGGCACACAGGGCCAACACCCAGCAACATGGTGTGGGGAGCGATCTTCTACACTGGCCGTACACCACTGGTGATCGTCGAGGGGACACTGAATAGTGCACGGTACATCCAAACCGTCATCGAACCCATCGTTCTACCATTCCTAGACCGTCAAGGGAACTTGCTGTTCCAACAGGACAATGCACGTCCGCATGTATCCCGTGCCACCCAACGTGCTCTAGAAGGTTTAAGTCAACTACCCTGGCCAGCAAGATCTCCAGATCTGTCCCCCATTGAGCATGTTTGGGACTGGATGAAGCGTCGTCTCACGCGGTCTGCACGTCCAGCACGAACGCTGGTCCAACTGAGGCGCCAGGTGGAAATGGCATGGCTAGCCGTTCCACAGGACTACATCCAGCATCTCTACGATCGTCTCCATGGGAGAATAGCAGCCTGCATTGCTGCGAAAGGTGGATATACACTGTACTAGTGCCGACATTGTGTATGCTCTGTTGCCTGTGACTATGTGCCTGTGGTTCTGTCAGTGTGATCATGTGATGTATCTGACCCCAGGAATGTGTCAATAAAGTTTCCCCTTCCTGGGACAATGAATTCACGGTGTTCTTATTTCAATTTCCAGGAGTGTAGCTTGACTCAAAGAAGCCGACTGCAGTAATCGGCGAATCGCTCGACATTTAAGTAGGAGTAACGCCCCTATTCGACAACGTTGGCAAGGATGGGTGAACTATTGCCGAAAACAGCGCCAAGGAGGAAGCGGTCGACCTAGAGAGAAGACGGAAAGTGAGAAGTGACCAAACGTCAGAAAGGCGTGGATTCATTGTTATCATCGATCCGACGTGCAACTAGTAATTCAGTGACGACAAGCAGCTTTTTAATAGGCAACCCACAGAGAGGGGACTGAGCTCAAAATGCCCGTTCCGCTGACTGCCATTGACCTCTGTACACTAACAACCCCCCTTGCAGTAGTGTCGGACACATTCGACCTGGAATCTCCTTGACTGGAGTAGAATTGTCTTCAGTGATGAGTCCTGCTTCGAATGAGCCCCGATGACCAGTGAAGACGTGTCTGGAGACACGCCGGACAACGGTGGGATACCAAACTGACTGTCGCCCGCGATATGACCTAACAACCATGATTGATGGTCTGGGATGCCATATCATTTCATAGCATTGTCATCCGCGACGCCCTTACTGCACAATAGTACGAGATAACTCCCACTCCCACGCAGCAAGAGCCTGTACTGCTTGGCATTGTATTTACCAAACCCTTTCTTGGCCACCAAGGTCGTCGAATCTCTCCCAAGTTGAGAATATTTGGAGTATTGCGGACATGGCCCTGCAACAAGTTCGTGATTTTGACGATCTAATGCGTCAGCTGGAGGCATGATATCCCTCAGCAGAACATCCAACAACCATATGAATTAATGCCAAGCCGAATAACTGCTTGCATAAGCGCCAGAGGTGGACCAAGCGTTACTGACTTGCTCAATTTGTGAAACTCTTTCTCTTGAATAAATCATCCAATTGTTCTGTAATTGTAATCATTTGTTTGTCTGTACATATACATCACATTTACTGAATTCCGTCCTATTCGGATAAGTCTTTCGTGGTGCGTCTCTTTTTTTTCTTAGAGGTTATTTGTCGTTGGTTTAACTACATTCAAATATTTGGTATAATATTTTTTTTTTTTTCAATTTGATGATGTGGTCTTCAGTCCGAAGGCGGGTTTGATGCAACTTTCCTCGACAGACAATCCTGTAGAAGCCTCTTCATCCCTGCATGACTACTGGAACCTTCATTCATTTGAAACTGCTAACGGTATTCAAGCATTGTTCTCCCTCTAAAATTTTAAGCCACCTCCCTCACCCCCCCCCCCCCCCCCTCAGATTAGCGATTCCTTGATACCGCATATTATATCCTATTAACCAATCCCTTCTTTTAGTCAAGTTATGCTACTATAAATTACATTTTTCCTCAATTAGAGTGAGTTCCTCGTTGTTTGTTATTCGAGCTACACAGTTCAGTATTTTTGTCTAGCACCACATTTGAAAAACTTCACATCTTTTCTCGACAGAACTGTTTATTCTACACGTTTTTTGCTCAGTAGAAACTCAGTAGAAACTTCACACAGATACCTTCATGAAAGACTTATTAACACTACAGTTAATAAATATCACATTTTCATAAATTCTTTTCTTCGTGTTGCCAGTCTACTTTTTTTTATATCTTGTCTGCTTCGACAGTCGTCAGTTGATTTGCTGTTCAAACAGCAGAACCCATCTACTATTTTTAGTGTCTCATTTCCAAATCTAATTCTATCAGCATCTGCTGATTTAATCCGACTACATTCCTTGACCTTTGTTTTACTTTTGTTGACTTTCAAAGTAAAATCCACTGGTATATGAGGGACAGAAACATTTTTACACCGCTGCCTCAGTAGCTTTCGAAAGTTTCTTACAATAATAACGTGTGAGCTAGAACCGTTATATTGTAATTTGTTTTGAGTAGAAGATCCGCGCGCCTTCTGCAAAGAAATGTCACTCGTCGGATACTGGAAGGGCTCGCTTTCACAAAATCGCAGTCTTAGTCGAGGAGGGATTTGTAACTAGTTGTTTAGTCAAAATGCTCTATTTACAATCACAGGGTCACTTTTGCTAGGTGCAATATTTTTAAAAGCCCAGTAGTTCGTGTAAGAAAATAGAAAAGGATGTGTCGGCTTAAAGTGAAGAGTAAATCGATTTTAGATAAGAACTATCAGGTCTTGATAACATTCACTGTATCACACAGTGATTAGAAAAATGCGGAAATAAAAATAGACATACACACGATCTTTGTAGACCTGCAGAAAGCGTATGACACTGTCGGTAGAGTAAAATTGTGGGAAGCAATGGAAAGGGTTAATGTGGGATAAAGATAGCTTCATCTGTTTAAGAAGCTATATCAGAACACAAAAATAAGGATTAAAATAGGAAACAAGGGTATGTTAAATAACTTTACTAACAAAGGTCTAAAAGAAGGTTGTGCAGTGCCAACTATTTTGTTTAACATTTATTTGGAACAGGCGCTGAACGGCTAGCACAGTAAAAGCACAGGTATGGGAATGAAAACTGATGACGATAATCTTCACTCTCTTTTATTTGCGGATGATCAGGTATATTCTCTCAATGTGAAGAGGGTAGAGATTACATGCTGAGAAAAGTTAAGGAGGGGTGCAGCAATTGCGGTTTGGGAATAAATCTGGACACGGCAGTGCGTGTGCGCGTGTGGGAGAGGATTGGTAAAAACTAACACAGAGGACAGTGAAATAGAAGCCTATAGAGCACTGAAAGACCTGAGTCGAAACAAGGCCCCCGGAGTAGACAACATTCCATTGGAACTACTGACGGCCTTGGGAGAGCCAGTCCTGACAAAACTCTACCATCTGGTGAGCAAGATGTATGAAACAGGCGAAATACCCTCAGACTTCAAGAAGAATATAATAATTCCAATCCCAAAGAAAGCAGGTGTTGACAGATGTGAAAATTACCGAACAATCAGTTTAATAAGTCACAGCTGCAAAATACTAACACGAATTCTTTACAGACGAATGGAAAAACTAGTAGAAGCCGACCTCGGGGAAGATCAGTTTGGATTCCGTAGAAATACTGGAACACGTGAGGCAATACTGACCTTACGACTTATCTTAGAAGAAAGATTAAGGAAAGGCAAACCTACATTTCTAGCATTTGTAGACTTAGAGAAAGCTTTTGACAATGTTGACTGGAATATTCTCTTTCAAATTCTAAAGGTGGCAGGGGTAAAATACAGGGAGCGAAAGGCTATTTACAATTTGTACAGAAACCAGATGGCAGTTATAAGAGTCGAGGGACATGAAAGAGAAGCAGTGGTTGGGAAGGGAGTAAAACAGGGTTGTAGCCTCTCCCCGATGTTATTCAATCTGTATATCGAGCAAGCAATAAAGGAAACAAAAGAAAAATTCGGAGTAGGTATTAAAATCCATGGAGAAGAAATAAAAACCTTGAGGTTTGCCGATGACATTGTAATTCTGTCAGAGACAGCAAAGGACCTGGAAGTGCAGTTGAACGGAATGGACAGTGTCTTGAAAGGAGGATATAAGATGAACATCAACAAAAGCAAAACGAGGATAATGGAATGTAGTCTAATTAAGTCGCGTGATGCTGAGGGAATTAGATTAGGAAATGAGATACTTAAAGTAGTAAAGGAGTTTTGCTATTTGGGGAGCAAAATAACTGATGATGGTCGAAGTAGAGAGGATATAAAATGTAGACTGGCAATGGCAAGGAAAGCGTTTTTGAAGAAGAGGAATTTGTTAACATCGAGTATAGATTTAAGTGTCAGGAAGTCATTTCTGAAAGTATTTGTATGGAGTGTAGCCATGTATGGAAGTGAAACATGGACGGTAAATAGTTTGGACAAGAAGAGAATAGAAGCTTTCGAAATGTGCTACAGAAGAATGTTGAAGATTAGATGGGTAGATCACATAACTAATGAGGAAGTATTGAATAGGATTGGGGAGAAGAGAAGTTTGTGGCACAACTTGACCAGAAGAAGGGATCGGTTAGTAGGACATGTTCTGAGGCATCAAGGGATCACCAATTTAGTATTGGAGGGCAGCGTGGAGGGTAAAAATCGTAGGGGGAGACCAAGAGATGAATACACTAAGCAGATTCAGAAGGATGTATGTTGCAGTAGGTACTGGGAGATGAAGAAGCTTGCACAGGATAGAGTAGCATGGAGAGCTGCATCAAACCAGTCTCAGGACTGAAGACCACAACAACAACAACAGAGGCTGTAAAGAGTTATGAACAAGAAAATGATAGTTCCAGAATAGCAGCGTGGACGAGAACTACTAAAGCTTCGCATCGAATAATACGGAATAATAATATTCGATAACACACTAAGAAAAGAATATTTCAGAGTGAAACGAAACATTTTACAGAACAATTGTGCTGTGTCATTTAAGAGAACGCATATTATTTTTTTGTCGCCTTTCCTTTCTGAAAGTGACACCTGGATACTTGTTAAAACCCAGGAAATGTTCATATGAATGTCTGTAAAACTGTTTAATGTTCGGTGTGTAATTTTGTTGTAGCTTTCATGAAGTCAGAATGGGATGAAGTGTATATAATATTTTATTTCTAGTCCATTGCGATCCCTGCTGTCCCAAATACGCTTGCAAAGATTTCGCAGTGTGATGGAGAACATAGTTCTATTTGGAGCTGAAACGTTATGGAGAAAATTAGAACTGTGGAAATGGACTACACGAGAAGATGTTTGCATTGAACTAGGTACGATAGGATACGAAATGAAGAGAATGGAGGCGAATGGAGATATGATTCCATTAGAAAGTTTGTGCACCGCGACCACACAACAAGTGTTACAAACGACATTGGTCGTATAAATTTGAAATTTTTTAATTACACTACCGGCCATTAAAATTGCTACACCAAGAAGAAATGCAGATGAAAAACGGGTATTCATTGGACAAATATATTATACCAGAACTGACATGTGATTATATTTCCACGCAATTTGGGTGCATAGATCCTGAGAAATCAGTACCCAAAACTACCACCTCTGGCCGTAATAACGGCCTTGATACGCCTGGGCATTGAGTCAATCAGAGCTTGGATGGCGTGTACAGGTACAGCTGCCCATGCAGCTTCAACACGGTACCACAGTCCATCAAGAGCAGTGACTGGCGTATTGTGACGAGCCAGTTGCTCGGCCACCATTGACCAGACGTTTTCAGTTGGTGAGAGATCTGAAGAATGTGCTGGCCAGGGCAGCAATCGAACATGTTTTGTATTCAGAAAGGCCCGTACTGGACCTGCAACATGCGGTCGTGTATTATCCTGCTGAAATGTAGGGTTTTGCAGGGATCGAATGAAGGGTAGAGCCACGGGTCGCCGCGCCCGGGTTCCCGGGTTCGATTCCCGGCGGGGTCAGGGATTTTCTCTGCCTCGTGATGACTGGGTGTTGTGTGCTGTCCTTAGGTTAGTTAGGTTTAAGTAGTTCTAAGTTCTAGGGGACTGATGACCATAGCTGTTAAGTCACATAGTGCTCAGAGCCATTTGAACCATTTTAGCCACGGGTTGTAACACATCTGAAATGTAACGTCCACTGTTCAAAGTGCCGTCAATGCGAACAAGAGGTGACCGAGACGTATAACCAGTGGCACCCCATACAATCACGCCGGGTGATACGCCAGTGTGACGATGACGAACACACGCTTCCAATGTGCGTTCACCACGATGTCGCCAAACACGGATGCGACCATCATGATGCGTAAACAGAAACTGGATTCATCCGAAAAAATAACGTCTTGCCATTCGTGTACCCAGGTTCGTCGTTGAGTACACCATCGCAGGCGCTCCTGTCTGATGCAGCGTCAAGAGTAACCGCAGCCATGGTCTCCGAGCTGATAGTAGATGCTGCTGCAAACGACGTCGAACTGTTCGTGCAGATGGTTGTTGTCTTGCAAACGTCCCCATCTGTTGACTCAGGGATCGAGACGTGGCTGCACGATACGTTACAGCCATGCGGACAAGATGCTTGTCATCTCGACTGCCAGTGATACGAGGCCGTTGGGATCCAGCACGGCGTTCCGTATTACCCTTCTGAACCCACGGATTCCATATTCTGCTAACAGTCATTGGATCTCGACCAACGCGAGCATCAATGTCGCGATACGATAAACCGCTATCGCGATAGGCTACAATCCGACCTTTATCAAAGTCGGAAACGTGATGGTACGCATTTCTCCTCCTTACACGAGGCATCACAACAGCGTTTCAGCAGGCAACGCCGGTCAACTGTTGTTTGTGTATGAGAAATCGGTTGGAAACTTTCCTGATGTCAGCGCGTTGTAGGTGTCGCCACCGGCGCCAACCTTGTGTGAATGCTCTGAAAAGCTAATCATTTGCATGTCACTGCATCGTCTTCCTGTCGGTTAAATTTCGTATCTGTAGCACGTCACCTTCGTGGTGTAGCAATTTTAATGGCCAGTAGTGTACATTCCTAACTCCCTCCCTTCAACCACCCCCTCTGCAGTATTAACTCCACATCTTTATGTCACTTCCACTTTCTTCCTCAGGTTCTCATTATTCCACTGCACCCACTAATTTACACGGAGAAGGTCATAAAACTACCGAGCGTCATCCGCTGCTCTACCTACAGAAGTACCGTCATTCATTAGAACAACATTACGTTTACCAAGTAATATGACGACCTTGTGTTTCGATAATATCATTACTGTATTCTTCCGTTCGTAACTTTCGGTTCAGTCGCGTCGAACTTAGAAAGCTATACAGCAGAAGAATAGTCGTAGCCTGCCAGGTCACGACGGTACCGCCTTAGCATTGCACGGCAACTGGCATCTGCCCCCCCCCCCCCCCCACACTCCCCGAGCATGTATCGAGACAAAGGGTGTATAGAAGTCTTCGGCACAGTGGCCCTTATTGTCGGAGACCTGCTGTACGTGTGCCTCTGACGCGTCTTCACAGAAGGGAACGTCTAGAGTGGAGTCGTCCGCATGCCATCTGGACGGTCGAATAGTGGGCCAATGGTCTTTTCACACAAGAGCCCCCACGTAATCTGGAGAGTGATTCCCGACGGATTCGCATCTGGAGGGAACGTAGAACTCGATTTCGGAGCCCAGACGCTCTGGAAAGAGTCCGATATGGAGGAGGAATGGTGTGGGCAGGGATTGTATTAACCATACGAACACCTCTTCACGAAATTATGCGGGTGAACAGCAAGATTTAACGGCTGTCAGGTATCGTGATGAGATTTTCTGACCTCATGTGCAATTGTTGCGATATGCTTTGGGCCCAGACTTCGTATTGATGGTCTACAATTCTCGACTTCATAGAGCACGGCTGGTTGATGTTTACTTGGAAACGGAAGATGTTGCACCCATGGCGGGGCTGTTTGTTCTACCAATCTGAATCCCATAGATCACGTCTGTGACGCACAGGGAGACAGGCTGCATCACATCAGCTTTCACCAACCACCCTCCAAGACTTGCGAGCAACTCTGCAGGAGGAGCGGACGTTATTGCCTCAACATGAGATTGATGACATCATTCGCAGAATGACCCGTCGTTGTCATGCCTGTACTGGTGGCAGAGATGGTCACACGCCATACTAACCAATAGACTGTGTGTGGAAGTTCGTTAAGCTGGAAAAAACTAACATTTTTGTCTACCGTTATGCATGTTGCAGTTGTTCACGTTGAGTATTCTATGCATTGTTTCAACTTTACTATAAACTGTATATTGTTTTGTGGTAAAATAAATGCAACCTCGCAAAATTTCCGTTTGCTGCTAATGTATTTTTTCATGATTGCGATTGACGCCTGTTGCTGCGTTGTGACGGGCGTCCTACTCATTATCGTTAGCTCTTGGTGTTCGTCTTATGCTAAAATTTGCCTTTCTACAAAACTAGCAGAACATTGTTTTTTGTTTTCTGGTATCGTTTGTTTCTGCATAGATTTCTCACAGACGGAACGTAGGTTCAGTGACTTATATTTGAAAGGAATCTAAGTTAATGAGGACAGTCCTTGTCCTTCCTGCGCCATTTGAAAGACGATTTACAGCAGCTGGAAAGAAGGAGTTTTGGCTGATAGGATCTGATGCCTAAAACTGTAGCAATCTTGACCCACTTAAAATTCAGTTAATCTGTGCTGCAGCTCTGCATAATAAATAGTGTAACACCGAGTGTAATATTAACCATTAACTCGGCCGAGTGCTTTAGCTGCTAAATTAGAATGTGTCACTTACTTTACTTTAAATTCTAAACTGTTGCGTTACAGTACTATGTGCTATATGCTATTTTACTTGTACAAGTAAACTGTTCAACTGATTCGTTGCAAGTGGCCTTTATGTGCGGAGGTCCTTCCGACCTGACAACCAGCTCACCCAGTCAGTTGAGGTGGTGGCCTATAATGCAAGGCGAAATCGTAACAAGGATTCGACTTAAAGCGGAGGTCGTGGTTTGTCACTTGTGAAACTCATATCAAATGCGAAGAAAAAGATTCCAGCACTACGAATGGGGTCTATCAACGACCCACTACATTACGCGTCTGAAATTTAGAAATTTGAGGTAGAAAAAATTGTTTCAGGTTACAAATTTTCCACAGCTACAGACGACTGCTTTTTTAAATCATTCCCCAACCAGGGGACCGTGTGAAACTTTCGCACTTCTATAGTTTTAAATAAGTATAATCGTTGGAACAAGGGTAACTGTGGGAATGTCGCCTTTCTCTCTGACAAGGGAAGGCAACAACGTTTGGAATGCGGATTTACTGCAAACTTCGTACACTCGTAGTACTCCATTAGGACAACATAATGCGTAAGCAGTAGCGCGTACTTCTCAAGAGTTATTGAGAAAATCGCAAGATAATTTCCATCGTCAGATATATGTACCTATGCGTCGCCCTTTTTACCAGGAAGCGCCGGCAGCCGAGTGGTCGATAAATATACGAAAAATAAGCTAAGCTAAAACACATTAGGGAGTATTATCTTGAACTAAGTTATCTCAGCAAAAAGCTTTTAAACTCCAAAAACGTTACAGCAAAGGCGATTTTAGCTGAAAGACGGAAACATGAAAGGAAAAATAACATAGAAACTAAATATGCTGGAATAGCATGGCATGTGGTTTCGAAAAACATCAGTAGTGGTGTTCTTTCGTTTGACGTGAGAACAGCGTGGTACAAGGTATTCAATAACATCATCAGCACTAATGAGCGTCTCTTTGTCATCGGTTTAAGTGACACTAACCTCTGCAGCAAATGCAATCTCGTAGGTAGTGTGCCCCATCGTTACACATGTGGAGATCGGATTATCAACTGGAGGTGGACCACGGAGAAAATTGCTCAAATAACAAGAACTTCAGCAAACAATGTACCGACTAACATTTTCTTCAGACCAGAGGAAAGTTACTACCCTCAGGCAAAAAATAACGCAGTGATTTGGTTAATGGGCAAATATACAAGTTATGTTTTTAACAATATTGGGAGGGATGAACATACTGAATACAAGATATATATGGAAAATGAATTAGAGAAAATACTTAAATATCAGGATCACAATAAGAAATGTGGTAACATGCTCCGAATTGTCTTCAACAGAATGGGTATAGGTTAGGAACTGGATTCCTAGTAGAGAGGTAATGGGTTGGGTCACATTCAAGAGCCTAACCTCACCTGCAAGTCACACATGAAAAATGAATCAGTAGTACAGCAGATACAAGAATATGGCGACAAACATCTAGTGTCTGATATAAAGGAAGATCTTTAACTCCCTAAGGATGCGTTTAGAAGGCTGGAACTGACAAAAATAACAAGGCAGTGAAGGATTCTTCGATGTCGCTGTTCGGGACTGCTCTTCTGTCCACGTAATTTACCCTGGAAGGAACACATATCAAGGATTTACTGAATGATTAATTTGGCGCTGGGAAATGATGAGGAACCTCAGGCTACAGAAGAAGAAAATGTGCATACTGAACTGCCACCAGTTGAAGGTGACAGTGAAGGTACTAAATTGTGCTACTGCTAAAGACTCATTCATTGAATGCTGTAATTTATGACTGCAATTATCTGTCACCTTATTTATGTCATTTCATTGTAGCCTTTTTTGTTACTGTTTTTGTGGAATAAAAAAAATTACTGTGAAAAAAAAGTGGTTAGCGTTCAAACTCCCTAATCGCTAGGTCGCTGGATCGAGTCCAGCTCGTCAGTTTTTTTTTTATTTCTAACACAATCATTTTCTTTGCTATTTATATTACAGTTGTACTAATGGGAAAAATACGTGTAATCGGATGAGCTTTTATTAAATTTACAATGTTATTTGGCAGTCTACAAACTTTTATCATCACAAATAATATAATATTCATAACCACCGACTACTAAACGACCAAACGCACAAAGTGATACTGAAAATGTATGCTTGTCCGTGTCTTCCAAATTGTTTTAAACTATGAAATGCTATTCCTGTCATAAAAAAGACTGAACTCTTGAGAAGGAAATTGAGTATCATTGCAAGTACCTATAGCTTTCCGCAATTCTTCAAGGGAGGACTTGGGTTCTTTTCATATACATACACTCCTGGAAATGGAAAAAAGAACACATTGACACCGGTGTGTCAGACCCACCATACTTGCACCGGACACTGCGAGAGGGCTGTACAAGCAATGATCACACGCACGGCACAGCGGACACACCAGGAACCGCGGTGTTGGCCGTCGAATGGCGCTAGCTGCGCAGCATTTGTGCACCGCCGCCGTCAGTGTCAGCCAGTTTGCCGTGGCATACGGAGCTCCATCGCAGTCTTTAACACTGGTAGCATGCCGCGACAGCGTGGACGTGAACCGTATGTGCAGTTGACGGACTTTGAGCGAGGGCGTGTAGTGGGCATGCGGGAGGCCGGGTGGACGTACCGCCGAATTGCTCAACACGTGGGGCGTGAAGTCTCCACAGTACATCGATGTTGTCGCCAGTGGTCGGCGGAAGGTGCACGTGCCCGTCGACCTGGGACCGGACCGCAGCGACGCACGGATGCACGCCAAGACCGTAGGATCCTACGCAGTGCCGTAGGGGACCGCACCGCCACTTCCCAGCAAATTAGGGACACTGTTGCTCCTGGGGTATCGGCGAGGACCATTCGCAACCGTCTCCATGAAGCTGGGCTACGGTCCCGCACACCGTTAGGCCGTCTTCCGCTCACGCCCCAACATCGTGCAGCCCGCCTCCAGTGGTGTCGTGACAGGCGTGAATGGAGACGTGTCGTCTTCAGCGATGAGATTCGCTTCTGCCTTGGTGCCAATGATGGTCGTATGCGTGTTTGGCGCCGTGCAGGTGAGCGCCACAATCAGGACTGCATACGACCGAGGCACACAGGGCCAACACCCGGCATCATGGTGTGGGGAGCGATCTCCTACACTGGCCGTACACCACTGGTGATCGTCGAGGGGACACTGAATAGTGCACGGTACATCCAAACCGTCATCGAACCCATCGTTCTACCATTCCTAGACCGGCAAGGAAACTTGCTGTTCCAACAGGACAATGCACGTCCGCATGTATCCCGTGCCACCCAACGTGCTCTAGAAGGTGTAAGTCAACTACCCTGGCCAGCAAGATCTCCGGATCTGTCCCCCATTGAGCATGTTTGGGACTGGATGAAGCGTCGTCTCACGCGGTCTGCACGTCCAGCACGAACGCTGGTCCAACTGAGGCGCCAGGTGGAAATGGCATGGCAAGCCGTTCCACAGGACTACATTCAGCATCTCTACGATCGTCTCCATGGGAGAATAGCAGCCTGCATTGCTGCGAAAGGTGGATATACACTGTACTAGTGCCGACATTGTGCATGCTCTGTTGCCTGTGTCTATGTGCCTGTGGTTCTGTCAGTGTGATCATGTGATGTATCTGACCCCAGGAATGTGTCAATAAAGTTTCCCCTTCCTGGGACAATGAATTCACGGTGTTCTTATTTCAATTTCCAGGAGTGTATTTATCGATGTGATTTGTAACGGTACAACCGGTCGTCTTAAATGGCAATTGTTACTAACGATTGCGAGGAACTTTTAAGAAGTTGTGACTGTGATAACCTAATGGAAACAGATCAACGAAACTGGAATTCGTTCCCGAAACACTCCAGCAGAGTATAACAACAGTAAAAGGCGGGTCGGGAACAGACGTTCTACCAGCACAAAAGCAAGTTGTACCATTGCATAGTAACACCGGTCGCCAGCCTAATTAGACATTCTTGTGTCAAGCAAAATGATTAAGCAGAAGGCAGGGCTAAGGCAAACCTAACATTCTTTGACACACACAGTAAATTCTTTCCTTACATCTGTTCGTACTAGAATACAGTAACCAGACGTTGCAGATAAATGGGCTACGAACTAGTAACTCAGACAAGCAAATGACCATTGAGATAGTAAACAGTAACATATCCCTCTCAACAACACGTACCTTGAATGAACTAGATGTAACAGTTTATGGAACGACTCACCATCACACATGAAACTAGTAACAATGCGGAACTGGGAAGAGCATGAAATGATTCTGATGAAAATCAGGGGGTCTGTTAATGGTCATACTATATAACATTACTTAGTGCAGGTTCTCTATGCCTGTGCATTAACCAACCTGAATTAGAACAGTTAATACAGTAAATTTTCTTTCTTAAGCTTGGTTTGAAGCAATTAAACAAAATACAAATCAAACCACACTGGCTCTGAAGAAGGCTTTACATTGCTTCATTAACTAACTAGCATAGTACATGAAGGCCCTTAAACTTTCATGGTTTGAAGAATCATGCTTATTAGCAAAACTATACCACTATATATGAGAAATGGTAAGTATTCTTATTCTTAATTATTAATTAAGTAAAGCACAACGAATTATATCTCTTTAAATAACAAATGTGCTTTGATAAGCAGTCTTTTGACCTACTCAAAAGTATAATTGTCTGTGCAAATGACAACACAACATTAAATTCAAGTTCAACCACTTTCTCATAATAAATTAGGGCACTTGGAATTAAATTCACTAGGATAGGATTCCTGTCTAGGTGTGTGATTTGCCAGCGGTTCTAGGCGCTACAGTCTGGAACTGCGTGACCACTACAGTCGCAGGTTCGAATCCTGCCTCGGGCATGGGATGTGTGTGAGGTCCTTAGGTAAGGTCGGTTTAAGTAGTTCTAAGTTCTAGGGGACTGATGACCTCAGAAGTTAAGTCCCATAATGCTCAGAGTCATTTGAACCATTTGTGTGATTTGGGATAATCACGGATGTAACACCACGATTTTTATTAAAATCAACCAAATTTCACAAATACCTGGTCCATTTAGAGAGTGCCAAATATAGACCATTTAGTGGAAACTTGGTGGTACAGGTGGCGCAATTTGCAATGGCTGTTAACCTGGCGGCGATGCAGTCGAGGCTCATAAATTCTGCTCTTAATCTCTTCTGGCCTCAGAAGTCCAAGAATATGAGCCATAATGGTCCTCTACTCTTAGCGAGATGTTAACCACAGCACTGCCCAGCTCGGATTCCTTACCCGTCACAAAGGACGAATTGCAACCTGCGCGCCAGTTACACCTTTTCCACTCCGCCAGGCTACTTCCGTAGCTACGGAGCTTCCCTTCATCTTTTACATTCAACACTACGTTCTCTAACTATGGACCAAGTCATTTACAGTACATTATATAACAATCACTCCAATACTTATTTAAATTCACAAGCACATTTTAAATAACATCGTTCAAAAGTTTCACGTAACTGAAACATGTATACGTAGTCAAAGAATTTCCACGACAGATACAACATTCTATATAAGCAACACTACAAAGCGACATAGAAATATCGATACAGATACAAAATAGGTCGAAAATAGGTGTTACAACTTGCATCACAAATGGAAATTTTGAAAATTCATTCGTGGCGATAAGCTAGTAGCTTTCTAAAAGTGGACCAGCAAACCTGATGCGCAAACGTGAGCAAGATTCTGATGCCTGTGGCCACGGAACACATTGTCAAGGAAGAGCTGACTGGTATTTTTGACATAAGTTGCATTGATCCAGTATCATTTTCTTTATTTCTGTTTTTCCAATAGGAATTATGCGTTTGGTGTGTGCCATGCCCTAGCAGAAATGGTGTAACATTTGAAATACTTTGGATAGAAGCACTTCCGTGCCTGTCCTGGTAATGAATGTACCAGAATGACACCTTTGTAAACTGTGAGAGCATCTTTCATGTGGCAGCGTAATTTAATTTCAGACTGGGTAATCAGCTTTTTATTTATACGGCACTCTTTGACTGTAGTGTTTAATGTTAAATACAAGTGAATCCTTAGGCACAAGCTTTGCAACTGAATTTGAATTCAAAGAGAAATTTTCCACAGTATCTTGAATGCTTAGACCTAATGAAAACGTACATCTTCTGGAGAGTCAAAAGTATTATCCTGACATGTTGGCAGCCTTGAAACCAAATCTGCGTTCACGTGTTGCGCTATGGACTTGAAAATTATCTCGTAGTCATAAATGGACAAAAGTAGCTTCCAGTGGAGCAAAGGTTGAGCTCGCCTGGAAGAAACAGTATTGTTTGTTCCAAAGATAGCCACCAAGGGCTTGTGGTCTACGAGGAGAATGAATTTGCAGCTGTAGATATATTTATGAAACCTCTTCACTGCGAAAATAATCACAAGTGGTTCTTTCTCAGTCCGACTCTAGTTCCTTTGAGCAGCTGCCAATTTCTTTGACATAAACGCTGTTGGCCATTCAGAACCATGCAACACAATGCGCCAATGCAATAGTCCGACACATCAGCTGCATTTTTTGCAAAAACAGACAATGTCTGATGGGATAATCGCAATCACTGGTTTTTCCAATGTTACTTATAATCCGTCTTGATTGCAAAAAATGTTTATTCACATGACCGGTTTCGCTTCCTCTAGAACCATCTTCAGATCTGTAATGATAATGATACTAATTTACTATTTCACAAATGCAAACCTTTTTCATCCTATCCAATCAACATCAAATGTACCAGAACGTATATTAATTATAAAACTATTACGGACAGGTGGCGTCTGGTACATTTGTTACATTATAGCTTCATTGGATATCATCAATCCGTATACAAACATTCCCGTAAAAGAAATGATTGAGATCATTAAGAACAGTCTCCTCAGTCGTGGTAAATTGGCAGTGGGGGAAGTGATTGAAATAGTGGAAATGTTGGAACAAGTCTTGTTCAATTACTTTACTTTCAATGGTAAAATTTATCAACAGAAAGACGGGTTGGCAATGGGGAACAGTTTAGCTGGGACGCTGGCTGACGTTTTTGTAAATCACTTGGAAAACGACTTCTTTGATGATGAGTCTGATATCGCTGAGAAAATTTTATATTACAGGAGATATGTTGACGACTATTTTATTATACAAAGGAGATAAAAATGATATCGAAAACTTAGCACAAAAAATGAGTTCTCAACATCCGAAAATTAGATTCACTATGGATTTTGAAGAAGACAATCCTATAGATTACTTAGATTTAACACTAATAAAGATGGGAAGCATGAATTTAGCATATTCAGAAAACATACATGTACAGATTTAGTTATCAATGAGTGCTCTTGTCAGCCACCGCGATACAAATGGGCATATTTTACTTCGATGGTATACAGGCTACTAAGATTGCCACTAAACCAACAGGAAGTAGAAAAGGAGCTAAGTATTTTAAAACAAGTGGCAGTAGCGAACGGATATACGTGTAAGGAGGTGATGAATATTTATAATAAGATAAAGAAGAGTCAAATGAAACAAATAGAAGGACGTCAAGTTGTAGTTAAGAGAAACAAGAAAAAAGTACGTAGCTCTCACTTACAGTGGAAGAATTACAGATAAGATTGAAAGATGCTTTCGCAAATCTGGCTTTAAAATAGGGTTCCGAACAAATAACACACTAAAATTGAAGCTCCGGCACAAAATATGTAATAGTAGGAATAAATTTCAGGATTCAGGTGTATATAAGACCAAATGTGATGACTGCTGTAAACAATATGTAGGGCAGGCTGGTAGGAACTTTGAGACCAGATTGAGGGAGCACAGCTACTCTCAAAATAAAACAGCGTTTGGGGCACATGTGGCTGCCTTAAAGCACTCAGTCACCAACATTGAACAAAATTTAGACATCCTGCATAGAGTTAATCAGGAACGGTTTCTTAATATTTTGGAAGACATTGAAATATACACCCACAAAAAGAAAGATCCAGATTTAGTCCTCAACGAGCAAAGCGAGTTCAATCATAACGCCTATTTTAGTATTTATGACGACTTACTGAGATGACAAATGTTGCGTGTGGAGGTCCAGGCCGAGGGACGAGAGATGGTGCGTGATGGAGAAGCTGGAAGATGCGTGCAGCGCCTGGCGTCGTTGACGGGGCCCTCCTGCGCGGCCCTCTTGCCCACGGCGATGGACGTCGCGCACAACACCGAAATGTCGGAAACCACGGAAGCAGACCATGGAGGAAAACAGGTCTACACCAGCGCCATTCATATAGAAATCACCCTTTGTTTTTAGATCGTATAAAGATGATAATTTTACTGTGTATTTTAATGTTGACAAGCACAGATTTTAACCTTGACATCTACAGATTTTAATTAATTATTTTTAGAGATAAAAGTAAATTACAAAAACCTATTTAATACAGTATGTGCATATATAATTTAACAAATCCACCAGATGCCACCTGTCGGTAATAGTTTTATAATTAATACAAACGACGTGCATTCTGTCAACCAATTTTATGTGATGCAGCATGTGAAGGTTGCTGTGTATGGACGGGTTACTCATGTAACTGTAACTCATGTAACTCCTGTAACCGAAATTGGAGGTACGTTCTTGTACATTTGATGTTGATTGGATAGGATGAAAAAGGTTTGCATTTGTGAAATAGTAAATTAGTATCATTATCGTTACAGATCTAAATATGGTTGTAGAAGAACCGAAAACAGTCATGTGAATAAACATTTTTTTGGAATCAAGACGGACTATAACATTGGACATCAGCTGCAGCTGTCAACATTTTATGCGGATCATATGTTGTGAAACGTTTGGCATTTAGCATACTTCGTTTAATTTGTTAGCTGTACGTTGATATTCACTGTTTAAATTCCATTTTATGCCTTTGCATAACAATTTATGAAGTGTTACACTTACGGATTCAGCATGTGGAATAAACTCCATGCAGTAATTTACTTGCCCTACAGCATGTAATTGCCTGGAGTCTTTGTGAGTCAGAAGGTCTGTATTTGCTTAAGTATGTTGTGGGATAAGCCTGATCCCGAGTGGCAGACAGAAAGTGTCCTGAGTATTCCACTTCATACTAGAACATGCATTTGTCTTTACTACATGTTAAATTTGCTACTTTCAAAATGTTGAAGACGGCTTCGAATTACACAACAGATCATATGGGGTGTTTCCTGAGACATTGATGTCATCCACATAGTTCACAGCATGAGGAGACTTATAAAGTAAAATCAGGCCGTATAGCATGAATGGCCTGGGAGACCCTACGGTCTGGTTCAGCCGTCTAAGGGGAAAGGTTTTTCCTATCCTTTACATTTGCAGGCTCCTTTGCATTGTGAAGTAAGAGAGCCGTGTGGGGAAGTGTAGCTGCTAAGTTTCGGTGACTGTAATGTCTGTCTGTGTGTGTGTGTGTGTGTGTGTGTGTGTGTGTGTGTGTGTGTCTGCTGCCTACTCCTCTCGAATAGTCACAGTGGCTGCCAAGCTTAACGTTCCCATCTAACGGATGGATCACCATCAACAGTGTCACGTACCCTCACTTCATGGAACACTGCGGAGAGGTTTGGAATTTAATCTAGCGTATTGGCGCAAAGATCAAAGACTTTACGTCACAACCCAGCCTGTTAACTCTGCCGTAAAGGCAAAGGGAAAATCGTCAACACAACATGGTATACACAGACGTTCACTCACCCCAGGACCGACCACATCCAAAACTGTGCTTGACTTTGGTTACCTGACGGGAACCAGTACATCCACCTCAATGCTGCAACTGACGGGAGGCTCCTCAAGTAATTGTTTTAAATAACGCTGAAACAAACTCAGAGGAGCAGAACAACCCCAAATGGTAGCCTCTGATTTCGGCAGAGATTGAATGGAGAATTTATCATTATAGATCTTTGTGTGTCGTCTTTCAAATGGATTTGTATATTGTTCAGCCAGAAAATTATGATCATCTACCTAATAGCCTGTATGTGCACCTTTGGCACGGATAACAGCGGCGTCGCGTCGCGGCTTAGAGCCAATGAGGACTTAATAGGTCGCTGGAGGGAGTTGGCATCACATCTTCAAACACCAGTCACCTAATCTCCGTAATTTCCAGGCAGTGGGCGATGAGATCTGACGCTACGTTCAGTCACGTCCCACATGTTTTCGATAGAGTTCAAATTTGGTGAGTTGGGGGGCCAGCACATCAATTGTAGCTCGCCACTGTGTTTGTCGAACAACTCCATCGACTACTGGCCTTATGAAATGGCACATTGTCTTGTTGAAACATGGCACTACGTCGGGAAACATGATCGTCATGAAGGGGTGTACGTCGTCTGCAGCCAGTATTCACGACTCATTGGCTGTCATGGTGCCTTGCACGAGCCACAGCGGATCCATGGTTGCCCAAGTGAATGTTCCCCGGAGTTGAAGAGAGCCTCCACGAGCTTTGCATCAGTAAGATCTTACGGTGCTATGTGTTGCCGCGAGTTTGTTGGACTGGAACTCAAATGAACTGAAGATAGCTATTTACAGCCGAAATCTAGATGTACAAGAGTAATAAAAACTAACGGTATTGCTCTGTGCCTCTGCTTCCAGCTTGTTTCCGTCCCGCAGTACAGGTGTCAAGGAGTTGTTCCCCTGGAAGATGATGGATCTGCGGCCTCCCATCAACATGATGAAGGTATCGGAATGAGACCGTACAGCGCTCTGCCACAGCACTAAAGTCCAGTGCTAATGGTCACGTGCCCACTTAAGTCGGAGTTGCTGATGTCGTTGTGTTAACATTTTCACACGCATGGCTCGTGGGCTGCAGAGGCCCACCGTGAGGAGTGCTCGGTACACTGTGTATTCAGTCTCATTTGTACTCTGCCCAGCGTTTAAGTCTGATGCTAGTTCTGTCACAGTTCGCTGACTGTGCTGTTTTACCAATCTGCCGAGCCTACGACGTCCGGCATCTGTAATGAGGGAAGGCCGCCCAACTCCACGAAGTCTGGACGTGACTTCTTGGTTTCTGCACTACCACGACTTGCGTTTCCCGTTGACTACTTGTAATGGAGTCTATAATACCACTCTGTTCAAGGCGGTCAAGTTCCTTTTTAATTTCATCCTTTAACGCAAGGGGAGTGTTCTGTGCTCTGAAAAATTTAGGCACGGCATCTGGCTTCAATGTGCTGTGCCTTGCACTAAGTAATGCTACACGTTGCTTCAGAAAAACATATTATGACATTTTTGCAACTTTTCTGTCAGAACGTCTGTATGAATCCGACTCGCTCTTCCATGAATAGCGAAGAAAAGTTTGTTGAAGAGATGAACTTGTAACATAACAGCCTAAATATGACCAAACAATTAATTAAAATTTTTTGATTAAACTGTGGCTATAAAAATCGGTGTATAAAGGTATCGACGTTTTCAAATTACGTTACATGAATCGATGCCCTTTAAAGTCGTTAAACGTCTTCGACAATCTTTTAAAGATAAATGATATGATAGATGTTCTTTAAAGAAAGTAGAATAATGAATATTTTCTACAATTACTACTGTAATATTCATAGATTATTTGAATGTTTATGTTAGTTTTGGTAAAGCAAAGAGAAAGTCGGGAATCCACTTTAGGTTTTCAAACTGCTTTTATGTGGATCACTTTGGTGCTAAGTGGTGCAGAAAGCAGGAAACGAAACGATAGCAGTTGCAGACAGGATAGCCTGGTGTGCGTTTGCAGCTGTGCCATGTCCAGCGATGTCAGAATTTTGTGAGTGCTAAAAGTGTGCTTCTTAAAGTGAAAGTTGGTGTGGCAGTGGCATTTTTGTCGCAAAGCCGTCTCCAGTAACTGTGGTTTTTGGAATGCGAACTTAGGCTGTCACACAGTGGAGACTACATAAAACTTCGGTGAAATAGCATATTGAACGGTATTAATACGACTTTGTGTAAGTAAGAGTAAAGGGTAGGTATACTTTCAATAATTGACTTTCAACTAATTTTCAGAGCCAGTCAAACATTACAGTGACTCCTAGTATTAACTTTATCTTACACTACAAAACATTGGTCTTCTTCTGCTGACAGTGCTAACATATACTATCACACAGTGGAGACTACATGACACTTCACCTGCATACATCAGTAGTTGCAAGAAACCTGTAAAAGATTTCCTTTACTTACAGCAAAAATGGAACAAAGTGCCACGTGTTACAGTAAAAATTATAACAAATTCCCTCTTCGGCAAACTAATAAATTACCCCATACATCATCATGTTACAGCAAATTAAATAACAAGAGTATTTTCATGTGTGTTTTGTACATAAAATTGTTAAATATTTTGATAAATAATTTTATTTTGGTGTGAAGATCGAATTTTCATACACAATCAGTGCTCTGCACTTACACTTGCCTATTATGGTAAGGAACCTGCGTGTGTTTTGTACTCAGAATCTTTACATATTTGATAAATAATTTTATTTTGGTGAAAAGATCGAATTTTCAAGATATCAAGCTTTCCTCTTTATGTAGAATCATGTTCCAACATTTTCTTTGACTGTATTAGCGATACTGTGTTGTGTAAACATTTCGTATTTCATGCGTTACGAAGGTATATCCGTGTGTTACAAAAGTAAGTAGTCTAAGTGAAAAAAAGAATTACACATCTGATCAAAATGCTTCATTTTTTGTATGGTGCGTTGTGCTAAAGTGTTCGAAAGTTAACATTGGTACTACCACAAGTATGCCCAAGATCAAAAAGTAATTGAAAATCTACATTAGCTAATTAAGAATACTGATTGTATTTATCTAGTGCAGAAAATGGTACACTATCTCACTCTTCACTAAAAAGGTGTTTGGTGAGGTGAAGTGTTACTGAAAAACGTCTAAGAACGTCAGGTGAACATAGCGCAATCTTTGTATTAGGTTGGTGGATAAGATCGTGGAATTTTTGTTTTGTATGTTGGTATTGCAACTGCTGTGCATTTACTTATAGATTCACGTTTTTATTTGTAGTTCACTGTTGCTATTTGAGTTTACATACTGTCATTTTGACATTTGGAGATAATGAATGGAGCTGTGGACGGTAAAAAATGGAGTGACAAGTGGCAAAATTGGTGAGCCGCATTTGCATGGGATGGAGAAAGTTAAAAAATCAGGCGTCTTGGTAAGGCATGCTCTAAACCAAATGTGCATCTTCGCTTGCTCTTCATCAATTGACTCTTCTATAACACCGACCATTCATATCTGTATCGCTATTGGTGACGAGAGATAGTGTCTTGTGCTAATATAAGGGAGAGAACGGAATGGTTGAGCTCAAACAAGTCAGCAGTGCTTCCACAAAAGATAAAGTTATAAATCTGTTGAAACAGCGACGGTGTGGTGTACTACGAATTGCTTCCCTGAGGTGTAACCATCAATACTGACATTTATTGTTAACAACTGAGACGTCTTGCAGTCGAAAATGGAAGAACAGTGACCAGGAAGACCGAAGTGTTGCTACACGACAATTCCTGCTCGCATTACTATAGACTGACAAAAACCCTGTACAAGAGTTGGGATCAAAAGTCGTTGCGCACCCACCTATTTCACTTGAACTTGCGCCCTCAGATTTTCACTTTTGAGATTCTCTACCGAACAACCATCAAAGAACTTCCTTGCTGGATGAAAATGCACTCTTTACATGGCTCGACGAATTCTTCGCCCCAAAATCACATGATTTCTACAGACACGGAATCGTAAATTTTCCCCTCCTTTGGCAGACTAATGTAAATAGTGAATCAGAATATATATTATCATGGCTTAAGTCTCTGTTAAGTGTATCTGTTGTGTTTATTAACTCACGGAAAAATGCCACGAACTTGAGCGCCAAACAAATGCTACGATTATCATAAGGCATATCTAAGATAGAAATATCATTATGTATATGTATTTTGCTAAATATTATAAACAATTTACACATGGAAATAGCTTTATGACACTTAATTTGGAGTTCACAATCATGTTTCTGGTGTCAAGTGTAGGTTACACATTAATTAAACTCTTCCAGTAGTTGACAGGTTATTTAGGTAAACATTAGTTTTACAGAAAAATTGAGACATGATAATCATATTGACTTAACCAAAGTGTGGCCTTAAAGATACTTTTTATAAAATAATACATGGTTTTTATGCTACCAGTCATATAGTCTAATTAGGCCTAGGATGAAATGTGCATCCACGAAAGATAAAGTTATACATCTGTTGAAACAGCGACGGTGTGGTGTACTACGAATTGCTTCCCTGAGGTGTAACCATCAATACTGACATTTATTAACAACTGAGACGTTTTGCAGTCGAAATCGAAGAACTATAGAACTATTTCGACATGACATTACTGTTAAGCTACATCTTCTACATGTTCTCACCTGAAAATAATAACGCAAAACTTGACATAAACATTGTTTCTGACGTCTCTTTGACATACATTGTAGACACGGAATACTTTAAGTTATACACTTCATATGTTTTGACATGGAAATAACATTGACAGTACCATTGCGTATGAACTTACATATTGTTGATAAATCATATATTTTTGTCCTACCAATAATATACTCTCATTTTGGCGCAGGAAGATATTTTTGGTAAATAATACAGACAAATCAGATGTGGAAAAATTCGATTTGAGACTCCATAGTGCATAACACCAAGTGGCGTACAGAGAACGAATTAAGCTAATTGAGAAGTGCTGCTTAACCTATAAGTTATATCGCCAGTGGTGTCTCGTGTATATTAGCCATAAAAATAGTTTTAGGGCTCCATTTTTGTCCTGCACCAAGTGTGGTACATATATCAGGCTATGCTCGCTGAGAAGTATCGCTACACTTATAAGTTAGGGAATCTTACGAATATTAATGTGGAAATAATCTAAGTCACTACATTTACATGTTTTAATACATAAAGATCATTCGTATGCTTTTGAACATAATGAAAAATATTAGCCTCATTCTGATATTTCTGCATCTGTTGGCTACATAGTGGTTGGCTGTTTCATTTTAATAGGTGCTACAGTACTCGCTGTAATTGTGTGTTTCGTTTCAATTGCTGGTCGGATACTGAACTCTGATTGGGAGAGCGACATGTGTGTGTTGCTGACGAGGGAGGATTTTTGTCGAAGAAATAGGATTTTTGCTTAACTGAGTATCAGTTCATTGCTGACTCAGTATCTCGCCCCTGGGACTAGGCAAGATGCACGTGCGACGTTGTGCGTTGAAAATCAATGACTCCACATGCAAGCGCTAGGATTCAGAGTTAGCGAAAATGTGTTGGAAGCATCATAGCATTCCTACTCTCAAGCCTCTACGTTATTGGGACCCGTGTCGGTTTACATGCGGGAGGTAAATTTTTTCGAGGCTCATCATTAGATCTGAGCTCAGAATACGTTCGAAAGTCTTACAAGATTTTGATGTCAGTGACTGTAGATGGCAGGTTTGCGGATCACTTCTGTTACCCTTTTTGTAAACCACTGTAACCTGCCGTTTCTTTCAAATATAGGTACCATTTTTTATTTAATTTCTGGGAACATGTGGTATGCTATGGTTAAAAGAGGAGCAATCTCAGCCAAAATTCTGTATAGAAACTGACAAAGACCACCTTGTTTAATTTCAGTGATTTCAGCCGTTTCTTGAGGTCACCCACTCATATCTTTATGGTGCAAGCATTTAACTGGGGCGATACTCGTGAATCTTCCTTTGTAAAGGAGTAATTATAAACGGAATTCAGCATTTCTTCTTTTGCTAAACTACCTTCAGTTAGCGTTCCTGTGTCATCGATCACTAAATTTAATGCCTTTACATATCACCAGACTTTATTTCGGTTTTTGAGACCAAAACAATTGTGAGCAAAACCCAAAGTAAGTTTTCAGAGGCACAAACTCGGTAAGCATTTCGTTCGCCTGTTCATGTTTTACTGCTAGTCACTAGTGCAGATAATCGTCAAAAACGAATTGAAGAAAATAATAGAAAAACTTTCAAAATAGGCCTAAAAATCAGTTACAGTAGGAATCAAATAATATTTCATCATCAGAAAGCAAAGATCAGCAAGAACGTTATAGAACGATTTGAAGAGCTTTTTTTATTCAAGTTAGATGAAGTCAGGCACTGGATGGACGACCAAACGAAATAAATAACACAGAAACAAGTAGGCTGGGATGTTTTTGTCAAACAAAATAGGGATTTCAAAACTAAGTTTCCTCTTGTGTCTGAAAAAGAAAATTTTAAATCAGTGTATATTACCAGTTCTGATTACTTGCAATTAAATATGTACTTTTAATGTGAAAACATTCAAGTTTGTCGAGTTACTAAGATTATAACGCACACATGAATTTTCTGAAAGAGGGATTTCAATGAAGCCTGTGGCCATCGTACCTTGAGATAGTGTTGCAGGAAGTAACTACAGGCTACCTGAAGCGAAGTACTGTTACACAACTACAAGTACAGTTAATAGTGGCCGAATAATTGTTGTATATATGAAATACGAGGGAGTATCCCGAAAATAAAATCAGTCAAAGTGAGGCGCTACTTTTGATTAATGAAACGGATAGTAATAACATGTCTACAACACCTGCACTGCAAGGAAAGAACCCTGAGGGGAACTGTGCACTTGCATACACATATAGAAGCGGTTAAACAATATCTACACATGTGAAATAGTAATATACGGTTCAGAGCACTTAACGCAAATGTCCTCTATGGCTGGCGCCAATATATGTTACGAAATAGCATTAGAGCAAATTTAAAAGAACTGAGTATGTCTTTCAATGCTGGTAAATCAACACGTATGAAGAACTAAGAGTGAATTCAGGTTTTAACAAAACACTGTTCATCGCCTTATTGAGCATGTATTCTTACAGCTCTCGTTAATTTAACTGAACTCTGATATACGTGCTTTCAGAAATGTTTCTTGAGGTATTAGGGCAAATATTTCAGTAATTGACAATTTACTTGAAATACCACACTTTTTAATAACGAAATGTTACCTGGGGTTGTGCCTGTCTGTGACGCACTACAAAATTTTCCTAACGTAGGCTATTCAACAATCTTCCAACACTTCATTCGTGTCCTTCCGCAATGCACGAATGTACTGAGTACTATAGTGCTAATAAATTGTTTTACATAGTATTAGCTGAGGAGCCTCAGGCAGCCGTTAGCGCCGAAGATTATAATTGACGGTAGTGTCTCAGGCAGCCTAGAATAGATTACACGTGCACAGAGTTAAATATTCACACGAAAGTTCAATGAGCCAGCAATACATATAAGGTTTACAGCCTGTCTCTTGTAACAGAAAAAATGCATATTTTTTTCTACACTCCGTTTCTGTGAAACTTGGTTCAACGATTGGAGCTTCTTAATTCGACACCCAGAACTTCTTCAGTAGTCCACGTCAGTGTTCATTATCCCTACTCATACTACTCTATTCATTTTTATGCAGGGCGATTTTTACCACCGTTTAAAAACCTCCGAAGCAATGTAGATGACGCAAGTACAAAACTAATGGGTTCGCAAATGTCGGGAAATACCCCAGGAATGGATGATAGATGTTGAACATATGACGGCGCCGGATGATCCAGATCGCTGCACGTGCAGCGGCTGATACTATATTTCTGTCGCACCTCATCATCCCAACTCATGTATTCAAGTCGGTGAGCCTCCGGGCCTACGTGTGCGACTTTTGTGCGTGGGGTTCAGGGTTCGAGTCGTGCGACTGGCAGGCACTGTTTTTTTTTTTTTTTTCATTGCGTTAGGCGATTATGTGTTTACATTGAGGTAAGATTTATTATTTAATTTACCGGTTCCGCGGTCCCCGCTGGTTTATTGCAGAGCACTGCACAATAAAAAATAACCGTATTGCGTTACAAGTAAATGAGTGTAAGCTTCCGAACTGCGTTGTTGCCAGAAAATGACCTGAGTTTTCTTTACTAAATAACGTCTGTAAACAAAAAAGAAGGAACAGAAGGAAGGAAATACAAAATAGTAATAGCTTTTGTTTGGTTACAGTCAGAACAGTAATTTTGTAACTTTAACATTTACAACAGATCATATTTACAAAAGGTGTTCGAAATATGCACCGTTGTGCAGCGATGTGGAGCATTGGCTCCACCGGCGAGTGCACGATCGACAAGCACGTGCGGCAGGGTACGTCATCTAGTGATGTCACATGTTGTCATCCACTTTTGGAGTATTTCCCGACATTTGCGATCCCATTTGCCTTATATTAAATAATTTGTGGTTGCGCCGTCTACATCGCTTTCGGTGTTTTTAAACGTTAATGAGGATCACTCTGTGAATAGGCTACACCAGAACTCCCCCGACAACATTTGACAGGTTGTTCAGGGATACGTCGTGAGTATATTGGTATAAGGGACCCAAAGTGTCCTAAGGTTCGGTACAGTGTAATAATGTAATCGTAATTTATTCGGTTTGTTACGGCAATCACCCTTGTGTCTGTGAAAATATCTTCACAACTTTGAGGAAACCTGTAATAAGCAATAACCAAAAGGTACCACACACATCACAGAATAATGCAACAACCCTCAAAGGAGATGCAAAAGTGCTGTGATGTGGTTGCTGTCGGAGCAGAAACAGTTCAGCATAGAGGCTTTGTGCCGCTTTTCTATTGCATTTAGTGAACCCATACACGAGGTGCCAACTCGTTGTTGCTAAACACAGCTGGTCGGAGTGGCCGAGCGTTTCTAGGCGCTACAATCTGGAACTGCGCAACCGCTACGGTCGCAGGTTCGAATCCTGCCTCGGGCATGGATGTGTGTGATGTTCTTAGGTTAGTTAGGTTTAAGTAGTTCTAAGTTCTAGGGGATTGATGACCTCAGAAGTTAAGTCCCATAGTGCTCAGAGCCATTTGAACCATTTTAAATTTATTTTGGAAAAAACTTACGCAAATTTATTATGTAAATGACTTACATCTGTAGCATCTTTTCGTCGTTTCCTGTGATATAAGAATAAAGAAACTGATGAGAGACCATACTGGAGTGATAGATATAATTCTGAAAGTAATGATAATGAAATGAAAGTGACACATGTAGCCAGGGGAATGGATGACAAAACAACCAAGGAAGTTTTTTTCTCATTTCCAGGAGGTAATAAAATACTAAGAAGACAGCGTAATGGAAGGTAGGTAGATAACATCAAAAAACACCAAAGAGAAACTTGGATGTTTGTAGCAGAAGGCCGTAAAGAGTGAAAAAGGCAAGAGGGCTCTATATCACACACTGGAGATCCAGCGGCTAACGATGATTCTGCTCAAAATATACCTTGTATTTTTAATTTAAATGAAAGGTACACTATTATTACAAGCACAAATCCTCAGATGCTGACTGTGTCAGTCACAGAGTCTATCTATGGGAACTGAGCAGCGTTGTACGATTTTTGCTACTTTTCCTTTTACAATACATTTGTCATAATCGATGTGTCCTGTAGATACGGGTTTCTGAGATACCCACTTATAATGAAATAGTGTCCCTGAAATCTACCCTGACATTTATTCAGCTTATCAGCACTAACTCTTCCATCCGTATCATATCCAGTGTTAGGGATCTCTAAGTCCCTCTCCATCTTCCCTTATACCTTCCCCATCACCCATACGCATCTGTCATACTCCAAATCTGTCTCCTCACATGCGACCTCCGCCAGTCGTACCTACGCTCATCTTCACGGTTCGCAGCACACGGAACACATTCCCTTATACCTACACCCTTCGACCTTATAGAAAGTTTAAACTTCCTTTTCGTAACCATTCCCTGTGTCAACTAACCAAAAATATGTCAACAGTTTATTGTTTAGTCAACAGACGTGGAAAACGTCTCTTAGTGGTTTTAGAAATGTATTTAATGCCTCACTGTTTTAATTATACTATTTCGATTTTATATATTTTAAATCCATTGGCTCAAGACCGGGATACTTCTATTGCCGACAGAACTGTCCCCGTCCATATGGGGTCATGAGCGTAAAAAAAACATAAAAAATCCATCAGCCGCGCTGTAGAACACTTTAGGCACGTCACTCCTCATTTTATGGAACCCAAATATTACACAAAATATATTTCGCCGTCAATAAAGTCTTCCTTGTCTACATCATGCCATGTGCTTCCGAAAGTAAGTGCCCTTATTTTCAAACAGTCTCGAAACCTTCCATCAAGATTACCGTACTCTAGAAGCGAAGAACACAGACGGCATTTAGAATCGCTATCAAATATTTATCCCTTTCACCCCAACAAGGATCTCATGGCCCACACTCTCAAAGAACAGAATATCCGTTCCTCTTTTACGAAACATTCGTGCGTCCCTATTAGTTCAGCCGCGCTGCGCAGCACATTAAAATATTCATCACACCAATAACTTTAAAATCTTTCCCTGACGAAGAGACGCTGTCGCTTAGTGCCAGATAGTTCCCAAGAGCACATCCTACTCTATTTTCCCGCAGACACTTTTTTTTCGTACATGCCCATACAGCCATCTCAAAACTAGAAATATGATTGTACAGTTTTTTTTTTTTTTTTTTTTGACATTTCAGAGTATACATTGAACCATACCTTGGTGACGAAACTACATAGGCTTAACAAAGGACAGATACCGACATTAAACAAATTTTACATCCACAGTATACTGAAACGAGTAAACAAGACAAAAATGTAACACAGGATAAACAGAGGTGATACGCTATAAAAATTCTACTGGTAACACACTGAAAAAATGACAAAACGCCGTTGGTACACGTTTGGGATGTTTCCAATTCAATCCGTATTAATTACTATGTACCTAAAGTAACAGTAAAATGTTCTTTTGTTTGTCCCGTAAGAACTGTTTGCAAAACTGCGGATAGATAATTGAGTGTTTGTGCAGACAGAACATGGTATTAAGACTGGTTGAGGTTGGGAGTCCCACCTCCGTGTACATATACCTCGACAGATCTGCTTGTGTGCTACCTACATCACAGTGGACGAGCGGCGTTTGCCCCTTACATGTGATGCCCCTTGCACCGTGACGGTCACTGATGTTGCCGACTTGCGGTGTGGTCGAGGTCAGTCTGCAGATAGCCTTGTTGGGAGGTATCAACGGCGCCTCTGTGCAGATCTGCTGCGATGCGTCAGTCGCATCACGACCGCCATGGGCCGCAGCTCGCTGATACCCTGGGCGCCTCTAGTGGTCGCTCTGCTTTTCGTCCCAGGTACAGTCTGCCACAAGAGTTTCTAGGTTCAGTTGTGTCCAGTATATAGGATGATTCCGTGATAATGTTGCAAAATTTCATGGTTGACGGGAAGGATAAGTGTATCAATTTGTAATAAGGGATACTGATCTGGAAACGACAGGATCAAAAGCTGTAAGCGAAAACCGTTCTGCTACCTCTGACGGTGGAATACATGTACCGGTACTGTTGTTGCTAATGTTGTTGGGCAGCCAACTTTCAGAGGTGGTGGTCTGGACCAAAATAAGAAAGAAATGTCCAGTAAACGTGATCTCCAAACGCATACCTTAAGATCCACGAGCCCAAGTTCATCTACGATACTGTCAAACACATCTCTTGTACTGCGAGTCCTTTTGTTTCTGTTTTGTTGCAGGAAGTAATATGGAGCCAAATAAGGAAGAAACGTCCAGTAAAAATGGACTCTAAAATACATAACTTAAGAGCTATTTGCACTTATTTAGTATATGTGTTCCACAATATAGAAAATGAACAAGTGGTCATAGCTCTTAAGGTATGCTATTTACTGGACATTTTTTTCTTGTCTTGGATCATACTACCGCCTCTGAAAGCTGCCTGCCACACAGTCTTAGTAACGACAGTACCAGAACATGTATTCTCCCATCAGAGGTATCACAACGATTTTTGCTCATATTTCTTTACTAGGTCGTTTTCGGATTAGGATCGTCCTTACGTCAGATCGATAAATTTACCCTCCTCCATCATCCCTGAAAGTTCGTAACATCATCAAGCAATCACCCTGAATACGTACCTTTTGAATTGTTGCATTGATTTAGGGATGTACCAGCAACAGACAACTACTCGTATTTGGCATAAAACCTGACAAGATATGGAGAACGATAGACAGAACACAACAGTAAATGATAACCATAATAACTCCGATCGATTTAATGATCTTTGCTTTGCGAGGCTTATTTCAGTATTTTGGTATATTTCTCAAAGTACTGTAATGCTCCGACTGGAAAATATCAGCAGTCCGTTCTTACATAAATGATGTAACACAAAGTACGCAGATTGTTCAAGAAACACGGTGAAAAAGTGATGTACTCATCAGGACATCCGTAAATTCGTATGAAAGAACAGCCGTTCAAATTACCGAAGTAGTTTATTTTCAAGACTGTAGTTTCTCAGACAAAAAAAATAGCGACCCAGAATGTATCGTGACGGTGTCCTTGCATTAAAGATTCATAGATGTGCAGCCACTTAAGATTGAAATGATTCTCGCGATGTTGATCGGAAGCTCACAACTGACGGCAACAGGCCACGAGGTACCTTACATACAAACTGGGGCACGATTGTAGTCAGCTCATTTCATTATCCAGATATGAATCGGAGAGAACATCAATGGATTGATTTGGAATGTCGAATTTTGCTGCCGAACGGGTGGTCTAGTGACAGGCGCTCTACAGCGTCGCTGGATGATTCCGGACACGAATTCCTATCCTCAATTTGTTCCTCAAGACACCCTCTACAAACCTTCGAAGTCTGTTGCAACATTTTTAGGACACCCTGTATACCTGCTGGGCCACTTACAAACATCTCGTATGTAGTGGCTCTAATAGTACTCGAGGCAGGCACACTCTTGATAAAGTGAATCAAGGCTTCTTATAGCATATGTTTCGTGCAGGTCTCAGCAGGGCTGGTTTAAGGGAAAAGCACCACAACGGCCGCTTGGGCGACAAGTTGGGTTCCGCAGCTCGTGGTCGTGCGGTAGCGTTCTCGCTTCCCGCGCCTGGGTTCCCGGGTTCGATTCCCGGCGGGGTCAGGGATTTTCTCTGCCTCGTGATGACTGGGTGTTGTGTGATGTCCTTAGGTTAGTTAGGTTTAAGTAGTTCTAAGTTCTAGGGGACTGATGACCATAGATGTTAAGTCCCATAGTGCTCAGAGCCATTTTTTTTGACAAGTTGGGAGGTATTCCACAGACACCCAAGTGCCAAATATTCTGGCAGGGTGTATTATACTTAGTAGCGAAAACTAACGCTGCTGGAAGTATACGATAATAATCGTCCAAGTATATTAGGACAACATTACGTACTAAAGGCACTGTCGGTTCGTAACGACGCTTTCGCAGTCACCCCGTAAACGGCTTAGTCACCTCGCAAACGGCTTATTTGCGGATCCAAGTATACTGGCCCGTTTTTGCTCCTGTTACTTTCAGATTGTCAGTTATCAATGTAAATTGTGATCCATCATCATCATCATGATTTCCTTTCAGCGAGCCAGGTAAGAACTTTGTAAACGACATGCCTTCAGTGATTTCTATCCTGGTATATCTTTTCTCTATCCACTGCATCCCAAGTTACTCTTCTACCCTTGACGTCATTAATCTGGTCTGGTCACCTCTTCGCCGGCCGGAGTGGCCGAGCGGTTCTAGGCGCTACAGTTTGGAACCGCGCGACCGTTACGGTCGCAGGTTCCATTCCTGCCTCGGGCATGGATATGTGTGATGTCCTTAGGTTAGTTAGGTTTAAGTAGTTCTAAGTCGTAGGGGACTGATGATAAGTTTGACTGATATAAGGACTGATAAGTTAAGTCCCATAGTGCTCAGAGCCATAAGAACCATTTTTTCACCTTTTCCTAGGCCGCTCAGTCGATCTTTTTCCTAGTACCTCCACTCCAAATACTGAAGTGAACCATCCTCTACATATACAACAAAAATTTCTTTAAAATATTTTAATGATCTCAGAAAGTACCTTAAATGTAAACGAATTGTTTCTTCTTCTAATATTTAGCACTGTAATAATATTTAGAAATTTGTTTCTGCTACAGTGGAAAGGTTTTATCAAGTAAGCGATGAAACACAAGTAATGTCTGAGGGAGGCGGGGATACGTTTGGGGAAGGAAGGGGGAGAGTGATTCCAAATGATATGTTACGGGGGGGGGGGGGGGGGGGATTTTTTCGGACCGCTCCTGGGTCACAGTGGAGTAGCGTAAATTCGACATTCCAAATCAATCCATTGATGTTCTCTCCGATTCATATCTGGATAATGAAATGACCTGACTACAATCGTGCCCCAGTTTGTATGTAAGGTACCTCGTGGCCTGTTACCGTCAGTTGTGAGCTTCCGATCAACATCGCGAGAATCATTTCAATCTTAAGTGGCTGCACATCTATGAATCTTTAATGCAAGGACACCGTCACGATACATTCGGGGTCGCTATTGTTTTTGTCTGAGAAACTACAGTCTTGAAAATAAACTACTTCGGTAATTTGAACGGCTGTTCTTTCATACGAATTCACGGATGTCGTGATGAGTACAGCACTTGTTCACCGTGTTTCTGGAACAATCTACGTACTTTGTGTTAGATCATTTATGTAAGAACGGACTGCTGATATTTTCCAGTAGGAGCATTACAGTACTATGAGAAATATACCAAAATACTGAAATAAGCCTCGCAAAGCAAAGATCATTAAATCGATCGGAGTTATTATTGTTATCATTTACTGTTGTGTTCTGTCTATCGTTCTCCATATCTTGTCAGGTTTTATGCCAAATACGAGTAGTTGTCTGTTGCTGGTACATCCCTAAAACACATTTTGTACGCTGACAGGTTGTAGGAGGAGCATCTTGCAATATTGTTTGTTACTTTGTGATCGTGACTGATTGCACGATCGCCAGTAGAGAAGATGCAGCTAGCTGCTGTACTGAAAGGCATTATCTCCTACGAATTCGATGCTCTGTTACCTCGGCGGATACGGTTTCGGACCTGCAATTTATTTTTCTCTTGGAACCCTCAAAAATCTCAAGTTTTTCGGTATTCAAGCTTTCGAAGCTCTGTAGCGTCGTTAGGTGACATATCCGAACATGGGTAGCTATTGTCGTTTTGTTCCTCAAAATACCCTCTACAATTCCTCGAAGTTTGTCGCAACGTTTCTGAACGGCCTGTATAGATGCCCAACATTCATTCACTACGCTGACGACCGGTACCTATAATGTCTACGTACCTGATATGCCGCAAACAGACAGGTACTACAATTTTATCAACAGCATGCGTACCAGAAACTAATTAGTATCTACTCGGGAGGGGGGGCAGATAATCATGTGAAACTGTGGTAAAGTTGTGCTTCTATTGAGACCGGAAACAATATTCGTAAATGTGAGCGGCATTGTACTTAATCTACAGGTACAAAAATTATTCGCAGATGGAGTTTTATCGATAACAGGCATTTTTCGTCCTGGTGTGGGGAGCTCACAATAATTGTTTCCATTCGGTTCCTGTTGCCGAGGGCAAGCGTATGTGTCGCATCACGGATGAGTTTAATATCCAGGACATGATGAGAAGCGAATATTCAGCCACTCGTGAAATGTTCGTGTTTAAGATACGCTGTGTATTACATTGAAATTACTCACGCAAGAATCAAGTTCGTGCTTGCTCGCGTTTCCTGAAACACTCACGGCGCGGATGATCATTAATCTTCGCGATATGAAATACGTATTAGAAACTTATTAATAGTTGTGTAATAGTTCATACGCTTATTCCAGATGGAGCACTTGTGTCTGGTATTTCTATAAGAAGTCTTTTAGCAATACTACGAACGTTTGGGAGGGATTTTATCTTCGTCGATAGTCCGATGGCTATAACGTCCCAACGCTCGTTACTTTATTTATACTGCATGTAACAACAACATCTGCGCTACCAGGGGGAGCATGGTATAATATGGACAGCGGTCATCTTACATGTTCCCACGAGCTAACCTCACAGAAATATTACCAGCGTGTGGGCATACAAATATACTGTTGATCACTTAGTATGTGAACAACTAACAGCTAACACGTTGCCTGGTTCATATCTGTTTGTGTCGTTTTGGTAATCATAATGGCCAAATACGTAAGGTTTCAAACTATTAGCGTCTTTTCAACTGTCTCCATGAACTAGTGGTGAGAGAGGCGTGGAATAGATTACAGCTACCACTTTCTTTGCCGTCGACAGAGACGATCATAACCACCTGACATACGAGTGATAGAAAAATTGAGAGAGAAAAAGAGAGAGATGGAGGAGCAGTTGGCATATTTCAGACTTCTCTATTCGTTTGCATACAATCCTCATGCAATTTCTTGACTGCCGCACTCGACCAGATGTTTTAGGCGCCGCTCTCATTGACACAGCCGACCTGGAAACCGATACAGTGGGTGTTGTGCATTACTAGCTCGCTGTAGATTAACTCCAAGGTTATCTGAGGAAAACATGCGCCATTCGGAGAAGCGGCACACGTTCTTTTCCTCTCAGCTGTCTTGTTCTAACTACAGGCAGTTTCGAGAAATTTTGCGTCACTTGCTATCTCTGCCGAGACTCTGAAATTCCGGGTCAGAGACGATTTACGCTGCTTGATAATTGCTGAGGAACAGGGATATTGTTGGACAGAAATGATCGCAAGCAATGTTGGAAAACATCAAACACAGTACATGTATGATGTACAAGTATGCTGGTGTATTTATAACTTGAAATGGTACAGTTTTCACCACGAGGGAAAGCAGGATAATAGATATAAATAAAGACAACGTTTGACATAGATCAGACTACCGACACAAAGGTCGACATCGTACTCTCAGTAAGGAACATGCACTCCTAGAGAAGTAATGCCTATTTTGCACGTGTTATTCATGCTGGCTACGAAACTGTTGAGGACTCCTTGACGGATTAGTGTCCCACTCCTCTCTCAAGGCGGTTTTCAGTTCTTTTACGGATCGGAGAGGAAGTGGTCGCAATAAGCTAACTTTCTAGTGTGTGTAACACCCCAGCGATCCTGCATGGGTGGGAATTGCCGTCAATAAACAGAAAGTCTAGACAGGCCGACCAATAAACAGACGGAGATGATCCAGAATAATGTCCTTGCAATACCACTGTGCTATAACAGTACCTCGCACAAAGAATGCAGCGGCATCGACCATTGCGCATAATGTCTGCCCACACCGTAACGCCTATGTCATACCGATGACGTTCGTCAACATTCTTTGATATTTAATGTGCTCCCCTCTCTCTCCATCGTAACTGTCGGCCAGAATCACTTGCCACAGTGATGCCGGATTCGTCGGACAACATCACTCTGAACCACAGTTACTGATTCCAACCAACATTCTCCCTACATCAACGAATTCTTTTTCAACGATGATGTGGTTGAAGTGGGATGAATTTAGCGGGTTTCCGAACATGAAGACCAGCCAGATTTAATCGCTGCGAAACAGTTCCGGCAGAGACACATATATCGGTTTTAGTTTCAACGTCTGCAGCGATCTGCCTAGGAGTGAAACGTCGGTTCCTTTTCGTCACTATGGCTATGTGTCGGTCCTTTCGCGATGAGGTGGTCCGTCTACGACCACCTACATGCTTTCACATTGCATTTCCATCTTCAGCGGAGGTTTTTATCGCGAGATGACACTTTTGGACACACAGTAGTGACACTTTGGCCGGCTTTCGAGTCGTCCAACTGCTCGTCCACGATCGTAAGCATTCAAATGACATGTAGCAGACTTGTTGCCGTACCATATACAATGTCGCAGTAATCGGTTCCACAACAATCTTCGTCAAATACCGTACTGCATTGAAACGTCCCCTTTGAACATTTATACAGGGCTGTGCTTAAACTGACACACAATATTTTTTTAGCACAACGCAATCTGACTTTCAATAATCCCTACAAAACAATGGCCCTGCCTAACATTAACCTATACCTTTCACAAATCACTTACCTCACAAAAATCTCCCTTACTCGAACTATTGCAATACGGCGAGCGCCACTACTGCCAGCTAAATAAAAGATTCAAACTACTGAAGGCACTAACTACTGATAGGCATAGTTAGCAAATGAAAGATTTTAATAGAGAACAAACAATGTATTTACCTTAATAGTCATAATATATACAGCAGCTCATGACATCCATTTTTACAAATTTCAAAACTCCGCCATCTCCCTCCCCACATCCACCACTGCTGGCGGCTCACCTCCAACTGCGCAACGCTACGCGCTGTTCACATCCATCTGCCGCTGCCCAACACTACAATGGCAGACAACAATGCAAACTAGCCACAGACGGCACACAGCACAGCCAGTGATTTTCATACCAAGCGCTACGTAACAGCCTACTTACAGCATGAATTGTTGAATGCATGCAGATCGTTCGTGCACAGGCTTTGCTGCAGTTAACTCGTCCCGCCTTCTACATTTTCCTTAACCATCGTTAGCCGACTGCTCCGTAGCAAGTGTCGGTTGTTCCGTAGTAGGTAACAGTTATTTTAGCAAGTGTAGTTTTTCCTTAGCACTTGTCAAGCAGTGTATCATTTCCGGTATTAGTCAGAGGCGGCCCTACCAAAGGGTGCAAGGGCGGCTCCAGAGGGGTCTATCACTAAGCCAATTTTATGTTTAAGTTTTGCTTGTATGATAACAAATGATGATTCCATAGCACTGGTTTTTGTGTATATCCTGAAACAAAATTAATATCCTGATATATTTATAAATAGTTTCCAGTGTTTGTCAGGACTTTTCGATGACACAGCATCCACTATATGGATCAGTAGGCAGCTGACCACTCGTAGGTGCGGTAGCCCAATAAGTTTTAGTATGAAATAACTTGATTTGAAGTCATGTTGACTATTTTTCGACTGTGACTGTCTGAAGAAATATGTAAAGGTTTTTTCTAAATTACCGCTACCAGTCACCAACTTTATCAACTATTGCATTACTTATTTATTTAGCGGCATGTTTCGAGGTAAACCTCATCTTCAGGCTAAATGACATTACAAAACCAGCTTTAAAATAGGGCTATACTGATGTTACATAGTCTTTTCGTAAATGCTGTGGTCATCCAGTGGAAGAGGAGCAAACTAGTAAGAGGTGCTATCACTGGAAACTGGACTGAAGTTTGCACGAAAATGTTTTGTAACGGTCACGCATTTTCTTCTTCTGGCGTGGCTCTCTCGTAGTGATGCTCTGGGGTGCCTCCATTTCCGTGCCTCTCCTGGTCACTGTTCACAAATTGTCACTAACATAGCAGTAACTTGGAAACACAATCACAAAACAGTTCTGTAGTGCAGTGGACAAGATGGCGGTCGAAATACAGCTGACTGCAATTTCACTATCGATCTGTCGATCTATTTTGTGCAGATGTTTACCTGTCTTCTGCACGTCTTGTTATCGTATTACAGATGCAGGTTGACGACATACATTACAAATTGAGCACCTGTTACAATATTATTGAACGCATCATGATATAAACTAATTTATTTTACATATTTCTAAGCTATTGCTGGGGCTAGTGTCAAACGACTGTCATGTTATGTACCTTTATTCTAAGAGTACTGTAGTGAAACTGGAAAAGAAATGTGAATTTTTGATGTCTGTAATTTCATTCAGGATCTCGTTATTCCTCATGTGGCCATGGATGAATATTTCCATTCCTACCAAGATGTCCGTCTCTTTTTGCCACCAACAACAACTTAAAAAAGAAACTGATACATGACATCTCACATCCCACAGAGAAACTTAACAAAGCAGGAATTTATAAAGTTACATGCAGTCATTGCAACAAATATTACATTGGCCAAACGGGAAGAAATTTATAACCCGCTTTAAAGAACACATTGACTGTTTCAGACTTGGCAAACCGAATAAATTAGCTATAGCGAAACACATAAATGAAACATGACACAGTGTTACAATAGACAACGATCTCAAAGTAATAGAAAAGAGCTGAAAAATGGACATCTTGGAAGAAATGGAAATATTCATCCATGGCCGCGACTTTTCTCGTAGGTATGTGTTAGCTATCTATGTGCCAGACAGAAACGTATAAAATACGATGACGCGGACGCTCATGCTACATAGGAAAGTACGACTACTCAATAACTCGATTCAGTCGAGTCGACTGGAGAAAGAAACTAACGAATATCGTGCGGGTTGGCTGACGGGGGCGGAGCGGGTGGCAATGCGGGTGGCCCCACAAGAGGGACGGGGGAGGGGGGGGGCGTGCGCCCTCCATATGTATCTGCCACTGGAGGGGAAGGATTAGCGATGTTCTACTATATCTTCATCAGCTGGGGGCGCGAAGGAAGAGTGGCGGGATGGGCTAGGGTCCGTCTCTTGACAGTTCATCAGTATTTTTCAATTTCAGTGTCATATTTTAATGAATTCGGGAACTTCATTGTTGCACAGGACTAAACAAAACTACCGAAAAGTGTGCCAGACAAAACGTTTCACCACACCAGAACTCCCAGAAAGTTTCTGAAAAAAGTGGTCAATTACTGTATATTTACCTCAACACTTCCGAAAAATTTCAATAGATCCGAAACATATCAGTTCTTAATTTATACACCTAAAAAATAAATATTTATTGAAGACAGCTATAAATCTCACTGTCTCTAATTTTATGTTGTCAACAGTCTCACGACATTATTTAATTAGAGTTAGTTACGCCGAAGGGGAACATCGAATGGGAATATCTGTATAGTGAGTATTCAGATATAGAAAACTGTACTTTATTATTGTTTATTGATTTTCAGCAGCATACAACCATTTACGTGTACACATTTACAGAAAATAGATACTGATAATAATAACATTAATCAAAGTACTGAACCAGTCACAATATAGCAATGATAATTTAGAGTCTAGTTTTTCGACAATAAAAGAATAATAATGTTCGTGCACAGGCTTTGCTGCGGTTAACGGGCCCCACCCTCTACATTTCCATTTACTATCATTGGCGGGGTGTTCCGCAGCAGTTGCTGGTTGTTCCACAGCAATTGACCGTTATTCCTTAGCAAGTGCCAGTTGCTGCTTAGCAAATGTCAAGGACTAAATACATAAATGACCTAGTTTTCAACTACTCCTGATGCCAAGAGAGTACTACTGGACACATACATTGCCTTCCACGTCACGTGAGTTTTTTATGCCTACCAATAAAAATTAAGCGTGCCTTCATTCGCGTAGATGTTTGCAACCACAAAATGAAAAAGTACGCACCGTTTGCAGTTATTAATTATTACATATGTTAACACAATAAAACGTAAGAGTAGTATTACAGTTTTCGTCTGAATGCAAAATATGAGCAAACAACGTTACACACACACATCAAAAAAAGTTTTGCATCATCCCGTTTCCCAGAACTCCTGAAGACAGACGTTGACTGCGGATATTGTATCACAGACACAGTCCCTTTGACTGTTCAGAGATGTCACTGAACCTGCTCAAAGATGTAAACAACCATGCATGAGCAGCACCTATTAGACGGAGGGGCTCCGACAGCTGATCAGTTCCAGTCATTCCACCAGGAAGCAGGTATACGGCTCGTGTTGTCTGTAATTCAACCATGCCTAGACGGTCAATTCCGCGGTTCGATCGCGTCCGCATTGTTACTTTGTGCCAGGAAGGGCTCTCAACACGGGAAGTGTCCATACGTCTCGGAGTGAACCGAAGCGATGTTGTTCGGACATGGTTCAAATGGTTCAAATGGCTCTGAGCATTATGGGACTCAACTTCTTAGGTCATAAGTCCCCTAGAACTTAGAACTACTTAAACCTAACTAACCTAAGGACATCACACACACCCATGCCCGAGGCAGGATTCGAACCTGCGACCGTAGCAGTCACGCGGTTCCGGACTGCAGCGCCAGAACCGCTAGACCACCGCGGTGTTCGGACATGGAGGAGATACAGATACACAGGAACTGTCGGTGACATGCCTCGCTCAGGCCGCCCAAGGACAACTACTGCAGTGGATGACTGCTATCTATGAATTACGGCTCGGGGGAACCCTGACAGCAGCGTCACCTTGTTGAAAAATGCTTTTCGTGCAGCCACAGGACGTAGTGTTACGACTCAAACTGTACGCAATAAGCTGCATGATGCGCAACTTCACACCCGACGTCCATGGCGAGGTCCATCTTTCCAACCACGACATCATGTAGAGCGGTACAGATGGGCCCAACAACATGCCGAATGGATCGCTCAGGATTGGCATCACGTTCTCTTCACCGATGAGTGTTGCATATGACTTAAACCAGACAATCGTCGGAGGTGTGTTTGGAGGCAACCCGGTCAGGCTCAACGCCTTAGACAAACTGTCCAGCGAATGCAGCAAGGTGAAGGATCCCTACTGTTTTGGGGTGACATCATGTGGGGCCGGCGTACGCCGCTGGTGGTCATGGAACGCGCCGTAAAGTCTGTGCGATAAGTGAATGCCATCCTCTGACCGATAGTATAACCATATTTGGCAGCATACTGGCGAGGCATTCGTCTTCATGGACGACAGTTTGCGCCCCCGTCGTGCACATCTTGTGAATGACTTTCTTCAGGATAACGACATCGTTCGAATAGAGTGGCCAGCATGTTCTCCAGACATGAACACTATCGGACATGCCTGGGATGGATTGAAAAGGGCTGTTTATGGACGACGTCAACCACCAACCACTCTGAGGGATCTACGCCGAATCGCCGTTGAAGAGTGGAACAATCAGGACCAATAGTGCCTTGATGAACTTGTGGATAGTATGCCACGACGAATACAGGCATGGATCAATGCAAGAAGACCTGCTACTGGTATTAGACGTACTGGAGTGTACGGCAATCTGGACCACCGCCTCTGAAAGTCTCGCTGTATGGTGGTACAACATGCAATGTCTAGTTTTCACGAGCAATAAAAATGGTGAAAATGATGTTTATGTTTATCTCTATTCCAATTTTCTGTACAGATGCCGGAACCCTCGGAAGAGAGGTGATGAAAACCTTTTTTTGATGTGTGTACTTCAATCAGATGACAATTCCACTATGATATTGGCGACATGTGCAGTACCGTAGCTATACCAAATCGCCGTCGGTATCCATGCGATAGCATGCTTACCAATATGTTCGAAAACGTCGTGCATTAAAAAGGCATTTTCCGGTGCGCATACCTCTGTTTCTGTATTGTAGTAGCTATTTGTATACCCAACGGAATGATCGTCTTAGTGATACTATCCGACAGTCCATGGTCAAAGTATGAATATTACACCTTCCCTCCTGCTTAGGTTGGTTCTTTTCGAGTTTGATGTGGTCTACTGTGGGCGTGATGCGACTTAAGGAGGTCCCATTAGTTCATGGGTGGTTCCTCGGAATACTACATAAAAAAGGGGTTTTCACTATATCTTCGCTATCACCAGCGGACCAAAACTCAGTCGAGGATTCCAAGACGGCTAAGCACAAAAAATGGGTGCAACTTTTCCAATACATTCTTAAGACCACAATCTCAAACAACCTTAAAAATTTTCTTTATATGTTTATCCCTTTCCCAGATACAGGGGTTCAAAATTACCTCACTCGTGATAATAAAACATGCACGTAAAATTAAATAGGGTGATTGACGACGGGTATACCAGTGATTAACCCATGATTTAATTTAACTGACGGGTATACTCTTGATTGAACGAATGAATGAATGATTCATTTGCGTAAATTCATGGGCGGTTCCCTAGGAAACTCCAAAAAGGCGTGTTTCACCATTTTTTTCGCCATCAGCAGCGGATAAAACACTAGTTGCGGATTCCAGACGGTTATGCATAGCAAAGAGCTGGAATTTTTACGGTATATACCTAAGATCCGGATCTCGAACTACCTTGAAAATATTCTTGATAGATTTAGCCATTTCCAAAATAGAAATGTTCAGAGTTACTTTACTTGTACACGTAAAATGCGGTGTGAGACGAAAACGTAGTTTATAAAGTGATATGGCACGGAGAAATATGCTGTAAAGTGCCTCTGTTATCATCAGAAGGGTTCTTGAAACTCAATGTTGAAACACGTGCAATATTTTTGAGCACGTAAAATCCGGTCTGAGATGTAAAATTAGTTTTGTGTTAATGCAGTTTGACATTAGACACCTGTCATAATTGTAGTGACTCATAAATTTCTTTTCATATGAGTGACATGCCCTCATGGGGCAGCGAAAAGAAGGGAACCAGCGGAAAAATGCTCCTGTTGGAGCACAAGAAAGGTGTTTAAGAGACTCTGACCAGAAAGTGTGGTATCACCTGCTTCATTCCGCCTTCGTCAGTGCCTTTAAAAATTTATCCAGAAATTTTGGTATGCGAACATATTCGCACTTTTTATGTTGAGAGAGAAGGAGACATTGGCAGTGAGAAAGAGGCGGAAAGGTAATAACTACTGGAAGATAGGAGACAGTGGCTGTGCTGAAGGAAGAGCGAATGAAACAAATGCATTGTGACAGAAAGGGAGGGACACTGTCAGTGAACGTAGCTGCCGGTGGCGAAAGAGTGTTAGGAAAAGAGAAAAGGAGACAGTCCGAGTGGGAGGGGATTAAAGTGAAAGTGGAAGTGGGTAGCAATCAGTAATAATGAGAGACAGAGTCTATGAGAATCAGAAGAAGGAAGAGACGGATGGTGACAGTGAGAAGCCACATTAGCAGTAAGAAAGAATGAATGAGACGGTAGCAGTAAGAGCAAGAGGGAGATAGTGAAAGTGAGAGGAAATAGAAGTAGCAGAACCGAGCGAAGGACACTGTGGCTGTGAGACAAGAGACATGGACAGTTAGAGAGAAACAAAGAGATAATGGGTTGGCGAGATTGAGTGAGTGAAAATGGATTGCCACACACAATGAAAGCGTAACTCTAGTGTTGTTTAGTTAAATTATCTCTAGGCAAGAAATGTATCCGATGTTTTCTGAATTGTAATAGTGTAGCGCTTTACCGCTATGAGAAATTACTATTACCTCATTTGGCATTGAAATAAAATTTAGGTCAAAATTTAACCAAAACATTTGACAAATGGCTACTTTAAACGATAATTACTGTTTAGAGTATGTTATGATGTTTGGGCTTTCTCGTGGATCCCACATTTCGTAAAAGAAATATTCGAAATCCGATGGTGACTGATTGTGTTGTCAACAACACGATCATTCAGAGCAACTTTACTTTCAAATTCCTGTAATATACATAAATAATAGGAGTATAGATGCTTCCATAAAGATTCCATTAGCATGCCTGTAAAAGTTTATTGCAATAATAGATAGTTTAATCTATCTAACAAAGCTTAAACAATCTATCCTTGAGTGATATCATTTTTCAATAAAGATACACATCTGTTCGTATGTCAGAGTAAATCTTAACCAGCAAACAAAATTTTACATTTCTGAACATTGCAAATCACGATTATAATCTATTCTTTCACTATCCAAAAGAAATGCAACAAAAATCTTAATTACGTTTAATTTAGCTCCGCTTCCTCTACGTTTTACTTAAACAGTTCAGCCTGGTAATTATATTTTGAATCTAAACTCACAACGAATTCTAAATGAAATTACTAGCCAGAATGTTACCCAAAAAACTAAAGAAATAACAAGTTACTTGGCATAAATTACCACCGCATAACTGTAACTTCTAGTCTTTCGTCTATCCATTTTAAATACGTGAAAGAAGCAACTGTCAGCAGTTGGCGCAAATTTCACTAGCATTCTCTCGACAACGAAACCAATAAACATTATCCTGTTCTTTTCCTTTATAAAAATTATGAGATTATAGTTTGACTTGTGGCTGAGAACTAATTTTGTGAAAGCCGCATTCATTATGCTTTCACTGTTTAATCAGTACAACTGATTTCGCTGGAACCCGATAGATGTCAGCTCCTCTGAACGTTGATCTTTTACAGGATACCATCTAATCGCAAGCTGAGACACGTAGAAGTGACACTAACAGCACGACGTGCACGTCCCTTACGTGTCGTGCAGTCATGCGCATACTGAGACGCGTAAGACGACTGCCGCGCACATGTCAGGCGTTGGTCTCTCACCTACGGTTGCCAAACTGACGTTGTGTTATTCGCAAATGAAAGAGTTACTAATGTTACACTCGAGTTCTGAATCAGATTAGGATACAAATGATGAAGACGAAGTGTTACTTAAAGGTTTCCAGGAACTGCTGCTTGATTCATTAACGAATAAAAAATTCAAATCACCAAGTAAACAGATTTTGTTTCAAAGGAAAAGCTGTGGGCAATTTGAAACTACGATGACGAGTGATACTTATATTACATATTACTTTAGAATTACTAGAAAGCAGTTTCATGAAGTACATGGGGTCATATAACACGCCATAGACTCAAGCGCATGTTATGCACGAGTCCCGATTGCAAGTAATTGAAAACTGGTAGTACTTTTGAGGTATATGATGGACACTGACGTTAATTTCCTGTATTTAAAGAATTATAAAATTTGCACCCTTTTATCTATTATATTTTCAATCCCCGAATCAAAATGGAGGAGTGTTGCGTAAGTTTGACAGAAATGCCCATCTGTGTGTGTGTGTGTGTGTGTGTGTGTGTGTGTGTGTGTGTAGCATCGTAGTGCCGAAGCTAATGGATCGGTTTTAATGGAGATTTTTGTGCTTCAAGGCTGGTTAGTCGGGAGTGTTCTTAACTTTGTTTGATGAAAATCCATTCAGACGTATTTTATAACCAGCTAGATAAACTAACACTGACTGCCGACAGTGCACATTGTTGTTGACAAAAGAAAATAATAACGAAACAAAAAAGCAAAGCTATATAGGTTTAACAACTTTAAAATATAAGTATTAATACAAAAAGATCGAGAGCTTAAATGGCGAAAAATGAAACACTATTCAATGACAATAAACTTCAACACTAGGTGGAGATGCAAAACTACCATAGGCCGCCGTAGACAACCAGAAATAAGCATAGACTGTGGTAGCTTACCTAGTAGGCTTGGACAGTTAAGATCTTAACCGCATTACCTGCACATTAGGTACGTTGCATACCTGTCGGGTGTTTGAGTATGTGATCAGTGCCTTATTAGACTCCCCTAGAAACTGGAGGTGGTGAATTCTCTAGAAACTGAGTGAGGATATATAAAGGGCTGCGTAACCTATGGAACATTTTTGTTGTACGTAGTTATCCTCCTGTCTGTTATTTAGAAATAAACATTATTTATACCAAAATTGAAATTGTCAATGTTTATTCAGGTTTTATTTGAAAGTTGTTGGTTTGTAACGTGAAGACGAGAGATGTAGTGGTAAAAATTAAAAAAAAAAAAAGATTTATCATAAAGCGCTAGAAAACGCCGTTTCCTCAAAGAAAAGCAAATTAAAAAAAGCTGCAAAACAAATACACATCAAACTCCGCTTCAATACTTGGTCTAGCTTATCTATAACAGGTTTCTGTTATTCATAAACAATTTACGCACTTATCAGTAATAAAAGAAAACTCTTGCCTTTAATCATGATGAAGAACGTTCGATTCAGTGCAAAATAACAACGATAATTATATAAATTTTTTATGTCTGTTCATATAAACTGTATTGGATAAAAAGTAACTGCTTTTGTTTGATAAAAGAACAGAAGTTACGACACCAACTAATTTTTATTACTTATAAAACGTGACTTATTTTTCTAAGGATATACGAGGGTTGTACAGAAAGTAAGTTCCGATCGGTCGCGAAATGGAAACCACTGGGAAAATCCGGTAAAGCTTTGGACAGATGTGTTGGGCAGTGTCTCTAGTATGCCCCGTCGACCGTGTCGCGTCGCTCTTTTCAGTTGTGAGTGAAAAGTGAGCACTTAAAGATGCGTAGGGTTTAGCGTCTGCCGCCAAGTATGAGGGCCTGGTTAGAGATTTCGCCTGTGTCATGCAGCCCACATAACACAACTGTCTAGCCGTTCCTTCTTCATACCTAATTATCGGCCGCACACTGCTGGGGCAATGAAGACGCTCCTGTAGCGTTTCCGATGAGAATGCGCTCTCTCCCATTTGTAATTCCAGCAATCTTGTGAATGAAACAAATGTTCTCAAAGATAGAATTAATTTACATACAATTTATATATCTTAAATGCAGATAATTTGCAAATAAACCCATTGTTAAAGCTATTAGTTTCGAATGGTGAAAGTGCTACACGCTAAATTCATCACTTGCACCCTAAGGTTAAAACTGAGAACTCCTGTATATGTCTCACAGGATCATTGGTCCATTAAATTGGACAGACTGAACACAAATATTTATCAAAGTAACAGAAAATCCTATCGCCCGAACACGACTTTTTTACGATACGAGCACACAAAGCACTCATTCTCTACGTCAGTTATAAGAAAATGAGAAAAGTCTGCAGTGTGCTAGATGATGTGTTTTATGTTCGCTTTTGTAACTGTCCTTACAGAGATGAAACAAAATGGGAAACCTCATTGATTTTAAGCGGGGCAAGACAATTGAAGCTGTTAAAAGAAGCATGTCTAATAAATTGTGAAGCTTGTAGCAATACAGCGCGAGTAATACGGGATAATAATCAATCATCGGTGGGCCGTGGCACAAGTGAAATCTGATCGTATCTGGAGCAGCACATATGCAGTGTCCAAGAGTGTCTGACATTTCGGCAGATATCTGCAGAATCGTTCTTGCGATATGTAGCTAATGTCGGCGCAGACAAATACACTTCATCAAGTCTTTCATGTGACGTCCAATGCAGACGGAAAGCGTCAGTTTGCTTCCCGTGACAAACATAATGAATTTTAAAGAGTAGTTTATTGTACGTGTTCGATAGAGCTGTCCCATATTAGTATAGTGCGATATTCGTTTTATCGATATGTATTAACACGGACAGTAAAACACGGAGAATAACCAATACTCCAGCACCGACAGCACCGCTGGAGTGCGCTGACCGCGGTCGCTATGCAGCAGGGCTGCTTCGTCGTCTCCACTTTAAAAATCGTTTCGCTTGTAAGGGGAAACCAACCGGCACTTCCCGTTAACACAGGGCGTCTCATGAAAGACGTGATGAGCAATATTTGTCTGGGTTGACTCCAGCTGCACATTCGAAAAACGAAATAGTAAACAGCAGAGATAATAGTGCCTGGAGACTCTTTAAGACGGACAACCCGGTATGTACTAGCCTTTTCCCCTCTGCTTCACTCGCGCACTTGTGCGGCACATACAGCAAACGTGACTTTTGCACGCTGACGACCGTAGATGGAACGTCTCGCAATGTTCTTTGTTATTCATTGATCGCAGCCGATTGCCACGATCGTCCATGGGGAATTAGGGGCTAGATTCTGTGTACACAGGGCCTTGTCTTCTACGAATGCGGTGATCTGTTGCGTTGGTGGATGACTGTTTTGGACACAGGTTTCCATCTGCAGTTCGTTTATCTGCTGTACACCGAAAAACATGGGAGATACCCTGCAGATGGAAACCCATGTCAGAAACCGTCATACACTGAGACAACAGAGTATCGCATTCATAGCAGACAATGCCTTTCTGCGCAGCAGCTAACTCCGTCTTCTCCACTGGCGGTTGTGGCAGTCAGATGAGATCAACGAATTTGTTTTTTTTTTTTGGTCATCAGTCTACTGACTGGTTTGATGCGGCCCGCCACGAATTCCTTTCCTGTGCTAACCTCTTCATCTCAGAGTAGCACTTGCAACCTACGTCCTCAATTATTTGCTTGACGTATTCCAATCTCTGTCTTCCTCTACAGTTTTTGCCCTCTACAGCTCCCTCTAGTACCATGGAAGTCATTCCTTCATGTCTTAGCAGATGTCCTATCATCCTGTCCCTTCTCCTTATCAGTGTTTTCCACATATTCCTTTCCTCTCCGATTCTGCGTAGAACCTCCTCATCAGTCCACCTAATTTTCAACATTCGTCTATAGCACCACATCTCAAATGCTTCGATTCTCTTCTGTTCCGGTTTTCCCACTGTCCATGTTTCACTACCATACAATGCTGGACTCCAGACGTACATCCTCAGAAATTTCTTCCTCAAATTAAGGCCGGTATTTGATATTAGTAGACTTCTCTTGGCCAGAAATGCCTTTTTTGCCATAGCGAGTCTGCTTTTGATGTCCTCCTTGCTCCGTCCGTCATTGGTTATTTTACTGCCTAGGTAGCAGAATTCCTTAACTTCATTGACTTTGTGACCATCAATCCTGATGTTAAGTTTCTCGCTGTTCTCATTTCTACTACTTCTCATTACCTTCGTCTTTCTCCGATTTACTCTCAAACCATATTGTGTACTCATTAGACTGTTCATTCCGTTCAGCAGATCATTTAATTCTTCTTCACTTTCACTCAGGATAGCAATGTCATCAGCGAATCGTATCATTGATATCCTTTCACCTTGTATTTTAATTCCACTCCTGAACCTTTCTTTTGTTTCCATCATTGCTTCCTCGATGTACAGATTGAAGAGTAGGGGCGAAAGGCTACAGCCTTGTCTTACACCCTTCTTAATACGAGCACTTCGTTCTTGATCGTCCACTCTTATTATTCCCTCTTGGTTGTTGTACATGTTATATATGACCCGTCTCTCCCTATAGCTTACCCCTACTTTTTTCAGAATCTCGAACAGCTTGCACCATTTTATATTGTCGAACGCTTTTTCCAGGTCGACAAATCCTATGAAAGTGTCTTGATTTTTCTTTAGCCTTGCTTCCATTATTAGCCGTAACGTCAGAATTGCCTCTCTTGTCCCTTTACTTTTCCTAAAGCCAAACTGATCGTCACCTAGCGCATTCTCAATTTTCTTTTCCATTCTTCTGTATATTATTCTTGCAAGCAGCTTCGATGCATGAACTGTTAAGCTGATTGTGCGATAATTCTCGTACTTGTCGGCTCTTGCCGTCTTCGGAATTGTGTGGATGATGCTTTTCCGAAAGTCAGATGGTATATCGCCAGACTCATATATTCTACACACCAATGTGAATAGTCGTTTTGTTGCCACATCCCCCAATGATTTTAGAAATTCTGATGGAATGTTATCTATCCCTTCTGCCTTATTTGACCGTAAGTCTTCCAAAGCTCTTTTAAATTCCGATTCTAATACTGGATCCCCTATCTCTTCTAAATCGACTCCTGTTTCTTCTTCTATCACATCAGACAAATCTTCACCCTCATAGAGGCTTTCAATGTATTCTTTCCACCTATCTGCTCTCTCCTCTGCATTTGACAGTGGAATTCCCGTTGCACTCTTAATGTTACCACCGTTGCTTTTAATGTCACCAAAGGTTGTTTTGACTTTCCTGTATGCTGAGTCTGTCCTTCCGACAATCATATCTTTTTCGATGTCTTCACATTTTTCCTGCAGCCATTTCATCTTTTTCCCTGCACTTCCTATTTATTTCATTCCTCAGCGACTTGTATTTCTGTATTCCTGATTTTCCCGGATCATGTTTGTACTTCCTCCTTTCATCAATCAACTGAAGTATTTCTTCTGTTACCCATGGTTTCTTCGCAGCTACCTTCTTTGTACCTATGTTTTCCTTCCCAACTTCTGTGATGGCCCTTTTTAGAGATGTCCATTCCTCTTCAACTGTACTGCCTACTGCGCTATTCCTTATTGCTGTATCTATAGCGTTAGAGAACTTCATACGTATCTCGTCATTCCTTAGTACTTCCGTATCCCACTTCTTTGCGTATTGATTCTTCCTGACTAATGTCTTGAACTTCAGCCTACTCTTCATCACTACTATATTGTGATCTGAGTCTGTATCTGCTCCTGGGTACGCCTTACAATCCAGTATCTGATTTCGGAATCTCTGTCTGACCATGATGTGATCTAATTGAAATCTTCCCGTATCTCCAGGCCTTTTCCAAGTATGCCGCCTCCTCCTCTTGGATTCTTGAACAGGGTATTCGCTATTACTAGCTGAAACTTGTACAGAACTCAATTAGTCTTTCTCCTCTTTCATTCCTTGTCCCAAGCCCATATTCTCCTGTAACCTTTTCTTCTACTCCTTCCCCTACAACTGCATTCCAGTCGCCCATGACTATTAGATTTTCGTCCCCCTTTACATACTGCATTACCCTTTCAATATCCTCATACACTTTCTCTATCTGTTCATCTTCAGCTTGCGACGTCGGCATGTATACCTGAACTATCGTTGTCGGTGTTGGTCTGCTGTCGATTCTGATTAGAACAACCCGGTCACTGAACTGTTCACAGTAACACACCCTCTGCCCTACCTTCCTATTCATAACGAATCCTACACCTGTTATACCATTTTCTGCTGCTGCTGATATTACCCGATACTCATCTGACCATAAATCCTTGTCTTCCTTCCACTTCATTTCACTGACCCCTACTATATCTATATTGAGCCTTTGCATTTCCCTTTTTAGATTTTCTAGTTTCCCTACCACGTTCAAGCTTCTGACATTCCACGCCCCGACTCGTAGAAAGTTATCCTTTCGTAGATTATTCAATCTTTTTCTCATGGTAACCTCCCCCTTGGCAGTCCCCTCCCGGAGATCCGAATGGGGGACTATTCCGGGATCTTTTGCCAATGGAGAGATCATCATGACACTTCTTCAAATACAGGCCACATGTTCTGTGGATACACGTTACGTGTCTTTAATACAGTGGTTTCCATTGCCTTCTGCATCCTCATGTCGTTGATCATTGCTGATTCTTCCGCCTTTAGGGGCAATTTCCCACCCCTAGGACAAGAGAGTGCCCTGAACCTCTATCCGCTCCTCCGCCCTCTTTGGCAAGGCCGTTGGCAGAATGAGGCTGACTTCTTATGCCGGAAGTCTTCGGCCGCCAATGCTGATTATTTATCAAAATTTAGGCAGTGGCGGGGATCGAACCCGGGACCGAATATGTTCTGATTATGAATCAAAGACGCTACCCCTAGACCACGGCAATGGATTACAAACAAAATTTCCAGACGTTCTGCCTAAGGTCTGTCAGCGTACAAAATTTCGTTTGCTGTCGAAGGGGTGGTCTAGTGGTAGATGCCGGCGCCTACAACTTCGATGCTCTGTAGCGTCGTTGGATAACGTTTCCGTAAACGGGTTCCTGTCCTCGAGTTGTTGTTCAAGACATCCCCTACAACCCCTTAAAATCTGTCGCAACATTTCTCGGACACACTGTATATTGCACATATCTCCTCCATTCCCCTCTCTTTGTCAATGTTCACCTCTCTCTGACTTTCCTCCTTCTTCCCATCTCTCTTTGTCCATCTCCTCCTTTTCCCTGTCTATTTCCTTACCCTACTCTCCCCCCTCTCTCTGTCCTTTTCCTCTTCCCTCTCTCTCCTAACATCTCTTCCTCTCTCCTCTCTCTTTCCATCTCTTTCTCCCCTCTCTTACTTTTTTTACCTGCACCCTACTCCTCTCCATCTTCCACCTGCCCCCTACACTTCCCCTGCCTACCCTCTTTCTCTGACCCTCTCCACTTCTCTTGATATATCTCCTCCTCTCCCTCTTCTATCCATCACACCTTCCCCTCGTCCTCTACCTGTCTGATCCTCCCCCTCTCTATGTCCGATTCCTCCATCCAACTCTCCCTGTCCATCTCCTCCTTCAACCTTCTCCATCTCCTTCTCGAACAGTTTCTCCTTTTCCATCTGCTCATTACCAATCTTCCACTTGCCTCCTACACCTCCCTCTCCCTCCCTCTCTGTCCGTCTCCTACCCTTCTATCTTTAACCATCTCCTCCTCCCCCATCTCCCTCTTTCTGTCCATCCACTCCTATCCTTTCTTTTGGGACATTACCTCCTCTTCCTTTCTATGTCCACCTCACCCAATCTTCTCTCACTATACATCTCATTCTCCTCTCTCTCCCTTCCCAATCATGTCCATCCACACATACTGAGCCAGGGATGTATCTTGATACTACCCATAAAACGCACATGTCTTGCTGGGAAGCATAGATGTCAGGCCTTACAAAACTCCCACAACTACTCCTATCTACTCCTGTGGGAGCTAGTTGGTTCTTACCCCGATAGCACTTCTATCCAGGCAATAAATAGATGTTTACCAATTTTGGTTGAAATCGTTCCAATGGCTTAGGAGGAGATGTTGAAAATACACATATACACACACATACACACACACTCTCACACACACAACACCATCATCATCACCATCCACTTTTAGGATTCTGTGGTTCAATCAGGAAAAGCAGAACTCCTATAGGATTGCTTTGTTGTCCATCTGTCTGTCCGTCCGAGTGTTCGAAACCCTTTCTCTCAGGAACTGGTAGACACATCAAGTTGAAATGTATGTCACATATTAAGGTGTATGGTCTCTTTACGTGGAGAAAGGTTCAGCTTCTAAGTCAGTGCAATCAGCGGACAAGGCTATGTATGTCACATACTTTGATTCTTGCAAACTCACTCATCAAAACCTACAGGGTACTCACCGTTGGTCTAGCGTCATCAAATTTGGCAAGAAGCAAGGTTTCCCTTTACAATCAAAGGAAAAGAATCCGAAAATTGTTAATCTATAATTATATAACACTATTAATATTTTATCACTTGTTAGCAGCCTGTCTGTCCTCTGTCTGTGAAGAGCCATTTTCTCTCAGGAACAAGTAGACGTACACTCCTGGAAATTGAAATAAGAACACCGTGAATTCATTGTCCCAGGAAGGGCAAACTTTATTGACACATTCCTGGAGTCAGATACATCACATGATCACACTGACAGAACCACAGGCACATAGACACAGGCAACAGAGCATGCACAATGTCGGCATTAGTACAGTGTATATCCACCTTTCGCAGCAATGCAGGCTGCTATTCTCCCATAGAGACGATCGTAGAGATGCTGGATGTAGTCCTGTGGAACGGCTTGCCATGCCATTTCCACCTGACGCCTCAGTTGGACCAGCGTTCGTGCTGGACGTGCAGACCGCGTGAGACGACGCTTCATCCAGTCCAAAACATGCTCAATGGGGGACAGATCCGGAGATCTTGCTGGCCAGGGTAGTTGACTTACACCTTCTAGAGCACGTTGGGTGGCACGGGATACATGCGGACGTGCATTGTCCTGTTGGAACAGCAAGTTCCCTTGCCGGTCTAGGAATGGTAGAACGATGGGTTCGATGACGGTTTGGATGTACCGTGCACTATTCAGTGTCCCCTCGACGATCACCAGTGGTGTACGGCCAGTGTAGGAGATCGCTCCCCACACCATGATGCCGGGTGTTGGCCCTGTGTGCCTCGGTGGTATGCAGTCCTGATTGTGGCGCTCACCTGCACGGCGCCAAACACGCATACGACCATCATTGGCACAAAGACAGAAGCGACTCTCATCGCTGAAGACGACACGTCTCCATTCGTCCCTCCATTCACGCCTGTCGCGACACCACTGGAGGCGGGCTGCACGATGTTGGGGCGTGAGCGGAAGACGGCCTAACGGTGTGCGGGACCGTAGCCCAGCTTCATGGAGACGGTTGCGAATGGTCCACGCCGATACCCCAGGAGCAACAGTGTCCCTAATTTGCTGGGAAGTGGCGGTGCGGTCCCCTACGGCACTGCGTAGGATCCTACGGTCTTGGCGTGCATCCGTGCGTCGCTGCGGTCCGGTCCCAGGTCGACGGGCACGTGCACCTTCCACCGACCACTGGCGACAACATCGATGTACTGTGGAGACCTCATGCCCCACGTGTTGAGCAATTCGGCGCTACGTCCACCCGGCCTCCCGCATGCCCACTCTACGCCCTCGCTCAAAGTCCGTCAACTGCACATACGGTTCACGTCCACGCTGTCGCGGCATGCTACCAGTGTTAAAGACTGCGATGGAGCTCCGTATGCCACGGCAAACTGGCTGACACTGACGGCGGCGGTGCACAAATGCTGCGCAGCTAGCGCCATTCGACGGCCAACACCGCGGTTCCTGGTGTGTCCGCTGTGCCGTGCGTGTGATCATTGCTTGTACAGCCCTCTCGCAGTGTCCGGAGCAAGTATGGTGGGTCTGACACACCGGTGTCAATGTGTTCTTTTTTTCATTTCCAGGAGTGTATGAAGGGCCATGTGCTAAGGTCTATGGTCTCTTGGCGGCATAATAAACGCTAGCTTCTAAGTCAATGCAATCGAAAGATACGGTTATATATCTCACATATTTTGATACTCACAAATTCACTCATTAAAACCTATAGGGTACTTCCCTTTGACGTTTTATCACGAAACTTAGCAAGAAATAAGGTTTCACGGTATAAGCGAGGAACAAAATAGAAAATTGTTAATTTGTGTTTGTATCACATGAAAATTTTTTTCTTTTGTCACTTGTTGTCCGACTTCGAACAGGAAATTAAAACGTTCTCGGAAGTCTTGGAATCCCTGGGACCAATACCACGCCAGTACCAATGTCGATAAAAGGCAAAAATCATCAATTCTCGATTTCCGGAATGGAGGAACTGTCTATTTACATAGTCAGGTTTTTATAGAATCCCCAGTGAGCAAGTCCCAAACACGCCTAGACATTTTTTTAAACATGTATATGCTATTGATAGCGTAGAGATTCGGAATTGTGTGGGGTGGTGCGAACTATTGGTATACTGGAAGCCAAAAGAAAGTTTACCACTTTTTGTCACTTAATAGCACAACACACAAAGCACCATTGACTGAACAATCACACCGTGCTCTATCAAGGCAACTGACAGCCATAATTAAAAAAGATATTTCATAGACATAATACCACAAAACTGGCCAAAATCAATTAAAAGGCATTGTGTAACCAGTTCTACTCATAAATGCTCTATCAAGGGAACTGTTAGTCATAACTAAAAAATAATTCATAATTAAAAAAGATATTTCATGGACATAATTTCAGAAAACTTTCCAAAATCAATTAAAAGGCATTATGTAACCAGTTCTACACATAATGTTAATAGCGTCCAATGTCGAACTATATAGCCAACATTTGGCTTCTTTAAGCATCATACGTTAATTTGAGCTAAAGACATTAAAATTTTTCGTCAGATACAATACGAAACCTTCCACTATCAATTATAAATCATTAATATGAAAAACTTACAATGTTCGTTACCATCTTAGCAGCTCAGCGTTTCCAACATTTTATAAGCACAGAAATTTTAAACTTCCAGATCATAATTTGAGAAAAATTAATTACATAATATAACATTCATTAAAAACATACATCATTTGCGCCTACACACAACACCACCTACACTGTTTCTGTAACTACAGCCAATTTTGGCAAGAATTATCAGCAACTTAACATTATAAAACTTCGCTGTGGCAAGCCTTCTACGCAGTGAACAAATTTACAACAACTTACACAGCTTTTTACATTCTGTTTTTCCGTATCTGACAACTTCTATCAAATCCTACCTGGGACAAAGAAATATTTACTCAATATTTACTCCCCCACCAGTTGACGTGTAAGCTTTCCAAATCACTAATGGCACCTCCGTCTGCCTCACCATCAACACTGTACCATTAGCAATACATCACAAGGTACGAGTCAGCTCGTTGATACCTCAAAGGGTCATTAGATTGAAAGATGTGTAAATGAATGCACTAGTTGCTCCAAACAGCTTTTTCCAAAAATCTTTCGATCAACCACGATCTCAGTACCCCTCAGGCTTCTAACAAAAACGCATTCGTAACACAGTCCTACCGTGATCTTAAACATGACAACTTCGTTTGGTGGGACTTAAACCTGGAACTCACGATTGGAACGGTGACTGTGAGCAAAAGTTCGAAGATGGACATACAGTACGATTGTACACTGTAGACAACAACCACTTCCCATCTTCTTCATTCACGATGCAGACACTCAGTCCATATGCTTTCTTTGGCACAACAAGGACCCGCTATCGAGACACACACGCAGTCAAACGCTCTTGTGTCTGCCACGCCTGCGGATCAACTTCACGTCTCTTCTCCCGTTGCGCACACAGCGGGACTCGGCGCTGACCAGAGATCACTCTCCAACCAAAACAGTATGTCGTGTCTCCCCGTTCGAATACAGCGATAATATCCCGCACACCATAGCGAATATCTTTGGGGACACCACTCAAGAGCCCCGGATATGACTAAATATAGTTGACCATGTGTGTGTGTGTGTGTGTGTGTGTGTGTATGTATGTGTGCATCGTATCTCTTTCGACATACTTTCATGTCGCGGATTGTTTGCTTGAGTGTCTGGCTGCATTGGTCACTATCTTAAATTTGGTTCTCTATCGGATGAAGGACACCACTGAAATGCGTCTAAGACGGTATGTGTGTCATGTTAGTAATACAGGGTGTTTCAAAATGAATATACAGGTTTTAAGATTTTGTAGCATTTATGAAATTCAACATACATTTATAGGTAGTACATCAGATGAAGGAGCAACTCAAACAGTTTTGTCTGTATGCCTGTGCACAAAGTGAAGAGTACGGAACGACAAAGAGTGACTGAAGAACTTGTTGACCGGGTGAGACTCTTTCACGTTTAGCCCCAATAAACCAGTTCGGAAGGCAAATCGTGAATTAGTAGTTCCAGTGACGTCTGTGTGGAGACTTTTAAGGAAACATTTACAATTACGTCCTTATCGTTTGTAGTTGTTAAGAGCTCTAAAGCCTACAGACTACGATTTACGTGCCAAACGAAATGTTGCTACATGACGATGAAGATTTTCTGTATCGTGTCGTCTTCAGTAATGAATCGACATTTCACCTAAGTGGTAATACATATAATTTGCGCATCTGCGGGTCAGCAAATCCCCACGAGATGTATAGTTGCCACGAGACTCCCCTAAATTGATTTTTTTTTACCGTATCCAGGCAGAAAGTTTATGGGCCTTTCTTTTTCGGTGAAGCAGCTGTAAATGGTGTTTCTTATCTCTATACGAACTACGGCTCTTTCCTCAGCTGAAAGAAAATTCAACAGAACTTCACTCGGCAGCAAAATGTTGCGCCGCCTCATTGCCATGACTCAGTACCCGATTGGTTAAACGGCGCTGTAACCGACTGCTTGATTGGCCGCAAGTGGAAGGATGACAGGACTTGCTTTGCATGACCTCCTTTTTCACACAAGGTCTTAAGCCATGTGATTTTTCTCTTAGGGAGTTAATGAAGGATCATATGTATGTGTCTCCCCTACCAGATGATCCACGCGACCGTAGAGACAGAATTGTTATAACAATTTCTCCAGACACCCTCATCAAGGTTTGGGAAGAACTCGCCTATCGACTCGATGAGCGACAAGTGGTGCTCCCATTGAACACTTGCGATAAAAATGGTCTGAGATGCTGTTTTATTTGATGTATTGTTCATAATTTTAAATTGAATGCACTAAATGCTACAAAGCCTTAAAACCTGTACATTCATTTTGAAACACCCTGTACTTCATCGACTCGCTATAGAAGCCTATTCAGTGTTGAGAAACGATCTCTTCGCCTCAGACTTTACATAAATGTATATGACTGCGAGTAAGTTGTGTCTCGAGTTTTGTTTTCGACTACGTTAGCTGAACATAGAATTTTCTATGAACAACAATATGTACTGGTTTACGTACTGTAAACTCCCAGGTGTTGGTTTACATACGGCATGTGTGAGTGGTTGCCCCATGTTGTGTCCACAATGGAAATATCACACCTATAAATGAATTAAAAACAGTCCTGCTATTTACAATAATTACCAGAGGAATACAACAGATGAGGTATCTAATCATGATGAATTCTGCTCTAGCTCAACTAGGAGATCGATAATGTTAAATAGAGCCCAACTGGCTAGCCGTGCGGTCTAACCGACACCCCCGGGAAAACAAGGCCGCCCAGCAGTGTTAGTGACGTCACACTAAGCGGCCCATAGCCGACACAGCAGTCCACGGACACCTCCGTACAGACGCGCCTGATGCTAACGATCTTCTGTCCGTCATACAGAAAGGAGCGAACTATAATTCGAACCAAAGACCAAATTATACATATTCTTGTAAACAGCATAAAGGTTCATAACGAAATACCGATTACATATACGGGCAGGAATAAGTTTAATCGATTGAGGAACTTTGCCACTATTTTATAATTGTCAGAACACTATTTAGCTTTAAAACTCGCATACAGGTGGTGACAAATGCCAACTGACAGCAGGACTTAACATTGTCAAGCTATTACACTGAAAGTAAATTATCTTAAACACTGTCATACATAGCAAAACCCTCACAACTTTCGTTTACAATAAGGTAACAAGAGTTCGCTTTATCTCATAAAAAACATGACTATTGTGAATTTACTCTTATGTTCATGGTGACAGCTCTTTTCAAGAATTTTTACAAGTGTATCCCCAGTAATAAAGAATGGAAACAAAAGATAGATATCAAATATTTTCCTTTTAACATAGACATCACTGAACACGAGATTCTGTCTTGCACTGTGATACTAAGGGACTGGTCTTTCCTTTAAGAAAAGCCTGACAATTTAAAGTTCACTCTGCTATTGAAGATACACTTCTTGAAACAACATTAAAAATGTTATGAAAGGTAAGGAAATGAAAAACAACGAAGTGCATTACATGTAAGAATGTGAGCAAAAGGCTGAGGCTCTCTTTACTTACCATTTTCAATCTCTCTAAAGCTTATTTCCTTTTCCACGTAGAAATCACCAACTGCAAGTCTCATTGTTACTGTCTGTTACTAACAAAGTGCTTTTCTATTTAGAAAACCTGACAATTTGATGTTCATTCAGGTACTGAAGATAAACACTTTTCAGAGGAGTTCTAGAACCTATTCCTGCCCGTATATGTAATCGGTATTTCGTTATGAACCTTTATGCTGTTTACAAGAATATATATAATTTGGTCTTTGGTTCGAATTATAGTTCGCTCCTTTGTATATGACGGACAGAAGATCGTTAGGATCAGGCGCGTCTGTACGGAGGTGTCCGTGGACTGCTGCGTCGGCTATGGGCCGCTTAGTGTGACGTCACTAACACTGCTGGGCGGCCTTGTTATCCCGGGGGTGTCGGTCTAACGCGCGGCTTCCCGAGCAGGAAGGCGTGCCGGTCCTCGGCACGAATCAGCCCGGCGGATTAGTGTCGAGTTCTTGTGTGCCGGTCAGCCTGTGGATGGTTTTTCTGCCTCGTCGAATGCGGGCTGGCTCCCCTTATTCCACCTCAGCTACACTGTGCCGGTGATTGCTGCGCAGACACCGTCTCCATGCACGCGTACATCATAACTACTCTACCAGGTAAACATTTGTGGTTACACTCTTCTGGTTTTAGCAGTTCCCGGGCTGGTCCACCGGGGGCCGAACCGCACAATAACCATGGGTTCGGTGTGAGGCGGCGGTGGGGTGGGTTGACTGCTGTCGCCTGTTGTGGGGTTGTGAACCACTGACGGCTACAGTGGGACGAAACCTCTTCGTCGTTCTAGGTCCGCAGCTTTATACATATATACATACATGTTAAACACATTTCCTACTAGAATGAATACAAATAGATACCATAAAATTATTTATTTTGGAACAATAGAAAAATGCAACCATACAGAATGTTAAAACATACCCTCAATCTAGTTCTGAGATTGGGAGAACATCTGTGGATTTCTTAGAAATCGCGCCCCCGTTTATTAGGCGTGCACCCTAAGTTGGCTGATACAGATTAGCCCCGCGAAACAGAAGATCTCCACCCTGAACGGCACTGGCAGTAAATAGCTCAGAGAACAAACAGATGGAGCTCAACAGATTTAATGTGATTGTTTCCCTATTTGCCGTGCCATGGTGCGTATATCACCTATTACAGCGCTGGAAGAAGTTGTACTGCGTCATCGATGTGGTCGGTGCCATTGGTCGCTGTATAGATGGTGTCTAATGCGTACCTATAAATCCTGCCTATACTGTGGACGTAATGTGCCACCTGTAAACTCCTAAAGCTGAAACTACTTCGGTACAGCATAGAACACGAGTCAAGAGTTCTGTTTGCTCATAAGCAAGGAACAGAATTTGAACTCAAGTATTATTTCATGAAGAAGCACTTCTGTATGCCTCAGACTCCACAGAGAAGCAAAGAATCGCGACTCTACTTACACAGAAACGACTTAACTCGCTCTTAGAGGCGAAACAGACACTTCGCAAATTCTACAAGCCAGACTCTTTACTGACGCTTAAGTCACTGAAGTCTCTAAGTTGCTCCCGCTGTGATGTGTCCTGTTTTGAACCTCCAGGGGAGTCCGCCACACGCCATTTCGTTTCCACCGAGGCTCGCTGCTACTGCGTATGCGCTCGCTACAACGAACCCATGCACTTGTTACAAAAGTAGTGCTTCCCATTACATGGGTAATGTAGCTGTCAGCCAATCGCCTGCAATTCAAACTCCATATAGAAGACTGTTGTAGATTATTCTACAACTCTACCTACGACATAATGAAATTCACGTCTCTGCTTTTTGGCGGGAAATGTGGCTCACTGTCTCCCGTGAGAAGATATGCGAAAGATCAACTCGCGTCCGCTGTTCGTGATCCCCGTACACTCCCGCATACTAAAAGTATACCCCCTTCTCTTGTAAGATACACGTTGCCTTCACTCTGTTACCTTGAGAACAGGTAAGTAATACTTCCCAGTCGAACACGACACAGCTTCTTTACTAATCTCCCTTCTGCCAATCGCTGCTTTCACACGAACGCGTAACAGTCACTGCTCCTTGCTATCAGCGTCCAACTCTGATTCATTCCCAGACACGCTACATTACAGAAAAAGTTAGTACGCGGTGCTGCTACCGAATATAAACCAATAAAACGATCAATTATCCTTTGCCCCATCGTAAATCGCGATCTCGTATCGAATAACATATGCAAAGGAACTGGTATAATATTTCATGTATGGAGGAAAAATATTGTCACATTACAGTACAAAATGTTGGTTGAGAGGTAGTTGAGTAATGGGACGCAAGATGTAGCGGAACAGTGGCTCAATGACTATCAAGAGCTGTTCTTGCAGCGACGACAGCCTCATCACAGTGCTCTAATACCTTGGTGCATCTATCTGTTTTTTCTGCAGCATACAGATTTCGCGAGACATTTGAGATCATTCCATCTCTAAGAAGTTACGTTAACTATGATACGTGACAACCCTGCGTCCAATAATCGGCCATTGCCCGAGATCTGGAAATATCTAAATTAACTCCTCCCGAACAGGCCATGAAGGCCCAACGGTAAAGAACGGCCGCCGTGTCATCCTCAGCCCACAGGCGTCACTGGATGCGGATATGGAGAGGCATTTGGTCAGCACACCGCTCTCCCGGCCGTATGTCAGTTTCCGAGACCGGAGCCGCTACTTCTCATCAAGTAGCTCCTCAGTATGGCTCACAAGGGCTGAGTGCACCTCTCTGGCCAACAGCGCTCGGCAGACCGGATGGTCACCCATCCAAGTGCTAGCCCAGCCCGACAGCGCTTAACTTCGGTGATCTGACGGGAACCGGTGTTACCACTGCGGCAAGGCCGTTGGCGATCTGGAAATAAGTCAAACTAATATTCTATAAGAACAACACATGCAGCCCCATCTACAGGAGGTGCAGGTATTACAGCCAGAGATACCCTACGTCGAACTGAACTTGTGAAGCACTTGCTGCAACAATGTACAGAAAATGAAAAATTTTCTACTTATATGTTTTTAAGAAATGCGGCTTTGATAAGCTTAGGGGAAGAATAGCCGTGTCTTCTTCTTCCTTGCGTTTTCCCTTTTCTCTGTGGGATCGGCATTGTTGTACAGACTGAAACAATGTTAGTGTTAGTGGTAGTTGGCGCCTGGATGCCCCTGCTGGAGCCACCATTCTCCCCCTGACCCCCGCCCCCACCACCTCCCCGATATGGATTCTTTGTACCCCAGATGGCTACTTCTAGGCTGAATTCAATGTTCAAGTGTGAGAACGTTTTATAAATATTTATGCATGGTTTATCTGAGGTACCAGCTCGATATTGACACAGCTGGATGTAGGAAACTGCATAAAACCACATCTATGCGGCCAGACTCACCAGTCCGTCTCGTTAATCCGCGATCCGATTCGACCGAGGACAGTTTCGCCTCCTGGAATCCCGGAAGCGGTTTGTTAACGCTCTCGTGTTGCCAGCAGTGGGAAGTGCGTCAGCTGTAAGAATTTCTTTATTTACAGTCGCTGAACTTGTGCTACAAGGAGTTTACAATAAATCAGATCGTATGCAATAACATTACATCTGCTCAAAAATGTCTTTTTCTACCATCAGCTCCCAATCCCCCATTCCCCCCCCCCCCCTAATCACCATCCTCGTTAAAGTCCAGGGGATGAATGACCAACTGCCTGCCGAAGTGGCCGAGCGGTTTTAGGCCCTACAGTCTGGAACCGCGCGACCGTTACGGTTCTAGGGGACTGATGACCTCAGAAGTTAAGTTCCATAGTGCTCAGAGCCATTTGCACCATTTTGTTTGATGACCAACTGAACCAGAAACGCCATCCTTTGTGCTTCTTAAGTGCACAGCATTACCTTCCTTATTTTATTGTCCTTGCCATCAATATGCTTTTCTTTTCGCTTCCGTCCAGACGTATCGCGCGCGTCCATTCTCTTGCATCAAAGTCAGATTACCAGTTCTGAAGTCGGCACATTCACCAGACGTGCCCCTAACTACGTGGAAGAGCATGTGCTCCATGAGATATTCCTCCCTCAATCTTTTCCGGAGGTCGTCTGCTTCTTTTTGACGTAGTATCAATACCTTAATAAGTTTGTGTATGAATGGTATGTTTAGGTCCAATGGACACATTTAGTAGTCCATCACCATCCAGGAAGTGTGCCGGTAACACAAGTTCTCCGTCATCTCCAGGGGAGACAGGCCTCGAGTTTACCACAGTTCCGATGCTGACCATGGTGGTAGAGAGTTGTTATGCAACTAATTTTCATCGTCCCAACACTTTCTGTAAGCATCGCTTGACTGTACCCACGTCATCTCCTAACATTCTCCCCGCAAGGACGTCCATGAGCCAATGAACTTCCAAGTGATTCCGATTTTGGGGGGAAGCAATGCGTCTCTGAGGTAGTCAGTGAATATCATACTTCAGACAATTCTGCACTGGTGGTGTAAAAGGTCTCTGCGTTGTCGCTGTAGATGGTGTGCGCCAATCCACGTTTACTAGTAAATCTTTGTAGCGCCATCATAAATGTGTTAGTGTTCATAATGGAGCAGAATTGTAAATGTAATGCATTTGTTGCTGCGCAGGTGAAGAATGTCATGTAGGCCTTTTCCATGGTCGTGGCTAACTTGATGTAGAGAGAGCCTGCAAAGCCTATGCCAGGGACAGTAAAGGACTTGGATGGTCTCATTCGATCTGCAGATGGAGCAGCTTCAATTTGTTTTCCTCCTGGAGCCTCCATAATATTGCATTGTAAACATGTATCCAGGACCTTTTCAATGGCTTGACAAGCTTCGATGTATCCAAAACTTTTTTCTGGTGTTCGGATAACATAATTCGAACATTAACATGATGGAGATCAACTGCAACTTACTGCTACAGAACTTCTTCCTTGGTAGTAATTAGTATGTCTACCAAATTTGGTTTAAGAGGAGATGTGGAAGACACACACACACACACGCACACACACACACACACACACACACACACACACACACACCTATTTTTATATATGTCTGAAAGCCGAGGAGTTTCGTGAACTGCTGTGACTCATCATGCAGAACTGACTGTGGTTGCTCGCTGCTGAGGTCCGGAAACTACAGCCTATCTCCCAGACGAAGGAGTCCATCTTCAGTCAATAAATCAAACCGTCCAATTTTTTAGTCTTGTGGTATTAGTTTACTGCTTAGGAGTGCGTGGACTTCCCGTGTGAAACATTGTCATTGCATCATTCTGGTGCAGTAAGTACGTGCGTTTACGATCTCGATTACTGCCAACTCTCCACCAACTTTATCTTTGTGACGAATGTTATGTGTTAAGCAAAGGTTCCACCCGGTTGTAAGAATTAGTATTCTATAGGAACTGAGTTTGGAAATGTGTATGAGGCTGCCATCACATGTTTTATGTTTCTCCCCTCTTCTGAGAGGTCGTTAGCATATTTGGCGTACTGAATGGCAAAAATTTTCGTGGGCGTGCTAGCTGTGGCAATTCTTTCCACCACAAATCTGCAGATTGGATTTGATTGCCAAGAAGTCCCCGTGTTAGGTGATCCGCTGGATTATCATGTCAATGACTGTCTCCGTTACTCTATTAGAGTGAAAGTCGTCCATCGATTAACATCACTGCGTATCCTGCCTATCGTCACTATAGCATTCGTCCACGTCACTGACAGTAATGTCGTACCCCGTACCTGTCCAGAAAATCTTAGTAATCGTGTTCCCACAAGTCCTTCTAGAAGCTCGAGACCTGGCAGTGATATGTTTCTGACAGGTGTGAGGTTCTTGTTGTTACAGGCTGAGTGAATCGTTGTGTCGCCGGGTAAAACACTGTAGATGTACAGAGCTACACCGTACGCCTCTTGAACATCGTGATATTTAGTAGTTGATTTCCATCGTGGCATACGGATGCAACACAATGACGGGAAAATTGACACACAAGTATTGTACAATGTTGTCAGATCGGTCTTTCCGGTCATTTACCCTACACCACGTCTCTTGAAGTGATAACTTCGACACGACTGACACAGGAGAAAGTAGAGGGTTGTAAAATTTAACTATCGTGCGTAAGAGGTTTTTTTCCTTTTTTTTGTAAGACCATCAGGCAATTTTTGTCTTACGTCATCCCCTTGATGTAGAAGCTGACTATTGCCGTATTCCATTATTCGCCTAAAGCGTTAGTCTCTGTATCAATCTCTCTCTTTTCGGCTCTCCTATGTCTGGATCTTAAGTAGTGGTCCATTTCGCCAGATGAAAGTTCAATAATTTCATGACGGCCATTAGTTCATAATACACAGCGAGAGCTTTACTGTCGTCATCTGTGTCAAACGCGAAATAGTCCATGAAAATACTGTTGACTAGTAGTTATGCAGCAACGAGAAGTGTGGTCTCATATCTAGAAACGTGTTCTTCCACTATTGCGCAAGCAAGAATAGACTGTACGTCAGGTCATCTTAAAAGGTGAAAACCACAGGCGGAGTGTTCTTGTAGAAGAGCTAAACTTACAAAAAATCCATCTTGGTATGGAAAACGGAAAACTTAAGACGGAAACAGGAAAGCTAAAGATAGAAACAGAGAAGATCAAAACCGTGCCGACATTGCCACAAGCCTCTTCGTAGAAATAGTTGCAAGCAACAATGAGATGAACACAATTGAGGAGAAAACTAAAAACGCCAACACAAAACACGCTACAGCCTTACTTGTCAAATCGACAACGAATAAGTATCCAAAACAGGTCAGGGAAGTCCATACGACACAAATAAGTCCATGCAAAGAAAAAATGAAAACAAAAGCAGAGCGCACCACGCCAACAGCGACGATCATTGAAACAGAAACCCAGGAAGATTGCCGGAAACTTGAGAGGAAGACAGTCAAATCAAGGACATGAAATGCGAAACAAGAAAGAAACGCCAGCCACGTTTAACAATACAATAATTTCCAGACACATAAACTGAACAAGTATTACTGGAAGGGACATGCGATCTAAACATGTCTGAACACGTGACCAAAGAACGAAACACACAAGAAGCCAAAATCAGATTCAAGACTGGCCAAAAGGGAAAAGAATTTTCGAAAAACTTATTCGAAATCAGCCCTCGTGTCAGGAACATTCTGCTTGGTCAAGACATGGTTTCCTGGGTTTCGGGGAAGAAGAACAAAAAAATAATCATCTTGTGGTGCAGTTCTTCTTGTCTCCGTGCTTGCTAAGAAAATGGGATGAGAAGTTCCGCCTTATGCAAGGCACCTTTTTTCTTTTGTTTCACCTATACATGTTTCAACACTTTTGTGCTATCATCAGTGGGTTCTATTTTTATTTTTAAAAATTTTTTTAATTTTTAAAATTTTTTTAAAAACTTCGCAGCGACGGAACGGACGGACCGAATGATGATGCGCACCGAAAATGTAGCGACAGATTCACTCGAACTGAGCGTGAAGAAGTAATTACTTTCGTACACGTTGACAAAAATTTTTATTTTTAAAAATTTTGTTTTAAAAATAAAAATAGAACCCACTGATGATAGCACAAAAGAACTGAAACATGTATGGGTGAAACAAAAGAAAAAAGGTGTCTTGCATAAGGCGGAACTTCTCATCCCAAGAACATAAAAAGTTAGACTGCCAGAAAGAACAAAACATCATCGGATGCAACACCTGCACAAGAAATGGCAAACAAAAATCATGCAACAAAAATGAAGTGGACTGCCAAACTTATAAAACGACTATACTCCAGGCAACTTCAAAAAATAGAGTATGGTACTGGCTGATAGACCAATAAGGAGCTCAAAAACGGTTGACTGTATAATCCCTGGTGTGAATTCCACAGCCAACACAACTCAAAGCAAAAACGAACACGAATGTACCTCCACAAGAAAGACAAGCTGGCGACGAGCGATGTCCTGGCGCCGCCAGCATGGCTCGTCTCTAGAAACGCCAAATATCGAAGGCAGCGTAATTCTCTCGCCAGTCTTTCGAGACATCGTTCAACCTAGTTAGTTTCCTCAACACAAAGGACTTCATATAAGACGTGTCCTATGAACAACTCATAGAACATAGGACAGCACGGAAATTAAGACATGGCCTGTATCAATCGGCGACGCTACGGACTAAACATATGTTAAGGACACGAGGACTAGAGTAACAAAGGTTAGAATATGAATGTACTAGCCTACTAGCCCAAGGCGAGAGAAAGGGGGCAGTACTGGTGGAAAGGACCATCCAATCAACTTCTCACCAACCATTGCCGCACGACAAGCAAACCTCAACACAGCACTACAATAATTCGAATCCCAAAGATCAACGTGGCCTGGACGCGAACTTCGAAACAAACACACCATCCAGAAGGCACAGACGCCAAGTGACCGCCAACACAACACGAAGTTGACGTCAAACAGTATCCTGGCGACACAAATGCTGTTTCCCTACGAAAATGCTCAATAGCGTCAGCAACACAATCACTTTACTATTACACTATAACGTTTTTCGTTTTAGTTTCGTAACATTACAGACTATACCGACGAGATGTGCCTTGCAGGATCAACAGAACGCGGAGAAGCGTGCAGATGAAACACTGTTTATATCAATGAGCAGCGCTGCAGACCACCCTGATATTCTGAATAGAAGAACTTGAGAAACAACAGCTAGCTAAAGAACACACCAGAGTGAGTCTAGGGGAGCGGACCACATCTCACAGGAGAACCACAAATCCCAACGAACAAGATGCAAACCAAATACAAAGTATACGATACAGCAAAAATAAAAAAATACGTTAAACCAGTGCCCTTCATACCAGGAGAGTATCTAAGCTTGGACACACCCATGACAGACAAGAAAACTAACGTATGTGGAAATACGGATGTAGACAAAACTCAGCAGAGAGGTTAGCGATGGGATTGACGACGATATGTCTGACAAACAGGAGAAGGTAAACAACGATTAGCTGAATGGTAAGAGTGGCAACAATGCGTGTGACGACCAAAATTCAATTGCGAAGAAATATGAACGGCAATTATATTAGACAATAACAAACTCATTGAGTACTGCAGTGATGAACAACACGGCTGTGAAGATGAAAAACACAGTGACACAAAGACACACACACATACTGTTGAGTGGTACTTAATATAAGTAAATAAATTAGTGAAATCAAAGTGAAGTAGAAATTAGAAAATAAATGAAAAACTTGGTTTAGAGAGTTACATACTGGCAAACAGCGGGCAGAGCAGAAGAAACAATGACCGTGTTTTTTGTTGTTTTTTGTTTTTTTGTTTTAGGGCGCAAAACTTCTATGGTCATTAGCGCCCAGCCCGTGACTTAAGACAGTAAAAAACCGAAATTGAAAACCAGCAGCAATGGGAACAAAGTCATAAAATTGGAGAAACTAAAAATAGAAGGAATGCTTAAAAATCCACTACAGAAAGGGGGTGGTTGTCCCCAAAAAAAGCTTCAAATGACTGACGTCATTTCACTGTCACTAATAAACTGGAGAACGCGGTCGGCTGAGCGCGTGTCATCTGCTAAAATCGACGATAGATCAGGCGATAGCTGTAGACGGGAGCGTAACGGATTAAAATAGGGGCATTCAATTAAAAGGTGTCTTACCGTCCACAGCTGAAAGCAGTGGGGACAGAGTGGGGGAGGATCGCCGCTTAAAAGATGTCGATGGCTAAAAAGACAGTGCCCTATCCGGAGTCTAGCTAAAATTACCTCCTCCCGACGACGCGTTCGGGAGGAAGAGGTCCAAGCGCAAGGAAGGGCTTTCACTTCCCGCAATTTATTACGGGGAAGTGTTGACCAATGCGCATGCCATAAATGAGCAACTTTGCGACATAAACCGCTCCGTAGATCGGTGAAGGGAAGCGACTGAATAGCTGGCCGAGGAAGAGAGACTTCAGCCTTGGCCGCTATATCGGCCGCCTCATTCCCACAGATACCCGCGTGTACCGGGAGCCAGAGGAACGCCACCGAGACGCCCCCCAGATGGAGCAAGCGCTGACAGTCCTGAATCCGGTGGACCAGAGGGTGCACAGGGTAAAGAGCTTAGAGACTGAGGAGAGAGCTGAGAGAATCTGAGCAGATAACGTACTGTATCCGCTGATGGCGGCGGATGTAGTGGACAGCCTGGAGAATAGCGTAAAGCTCCGCAGTATAAACCGAACACTGGTCGGGAAGCCGAAAGCGATTTGGGGTGTCGCCAACAATATAGGCACTCCCTACACCTAACGATGTTTTCGAGCCGTCGGTGTAAATAAATGTGGCGTCCGTCATTTGTGCACATAGAGCAGCAAATGCCCGACGATAAACAAGTGTAGGGGTACCATCCTTGGGAAATTGACAAAGGTCACGGAGCAGGCAGATCCGGGGACGGAGCCAAGGCGGTGCTGTACCCCAAGTTGTCAAGAAGGGTTTAGGAAAGCGGAAGGAAATAGAATGGAGCAGTTGACGGAAGCGGACTCCCGGGGGTAGTAGGGAGGAGGAGCGGCCTGCATACCCTACATCAAAGGAGGCGTCGAAAAAAAGGTCATGGGCTGGATTAGCAGGCATGGAAGACAGATGGCTAGCATAACGACTCAGGAGGACTGCTCGCCGATTGGACAGCGGAGGTTCAGCAGTCTCAGCATAAAGGCTTTCCACAGGGCTAGTGTAAAAAGCTTCAGACACTAAACGTAATCCACGGTGGTGGATAGAGCCGAGACGCCGAAGAATAGACGGCCGAGCAGAGGAGTAGACTATGCTTCCATAATCCAATTTCGAGCGCACTAAGGCGCGACAGAGGCGGAGAAGGACCACTCGGTCCGCTCCCCAGGAGGTACCATTCAGGACACGGAGGGTGTTAAGCGATCGCAGACAGCGAGCCGAAAGATAGGAAACGTGGGAGGACCAGCACAGTTTTCTGTCAAACATAAGACCCAAGAATTTAGCGACGTCTGAAAACGGAAGGTTGACAGGACCTAGATGTAAGGAGGGCGGAAGAAACTCCTTACGTCGCCAAAAATTGACACAAACGGTCTTACTGGGTGAGAAACGGAAGCCGGTTTCGATGCTCCACGAGTGGAGGCGATCGAGACATCCTTGAAGACGTCGTTCAAGAAGGCTGGTCCGCTGAGAGCTGTAGTAGATCGCAAAATCGTCCACAAAGAGGGAGCCCGAGACGTCAGGAAGGAGACAATCCATAACTGGATTTATGGCGATGGCAAACAGTACAACACTCAGCACGGATCCCTGGGGTACCCCGTTTTCTTGGGAGAAAGTATGGGAGAGAGTAGTGTTCACCCGCACCCTAAAAGTGCGCTCTGCCATAAATTCGCGAAGAAAAAGGGGCAGCCGGCCTCGAAAGCCCCAAGAGAACAGTGTGCGGAGGATGCCTGTCCTCCAACAGGTATCGTATGCTCTCTCCAGATCGAAAAATATTGCTACCGTTTGGCGTTTCCGGAGAAAATTGTTCATGATATAAGTGGAGAGAGCAACAAGATGGTCAACTGCAGAACGATGCTTCCGAAATCCGCATTGGGCTGGTGTTAAAAGACTGCGGGATTCCAGCCACAAAGCTAAACGGTAATTCACCATACGCTCCAAAACCTTACAGACACTACTCGTGAGAGAAATGGGGCGATAGCTAGAGGGGAGATGTTTGTCCTTTCCAGGTTTCGGAACGGGAACGACAACAGCTTCCGCCACCGTCTGGGAAAGGTACTGTCGGTCCAAATTCGGTTATAAAGGCTAAGGAGGTAACGCAGACTATGGGTTGATAAATGCAGCAACATTTTGACATGGATACCATCCGGTCCTGGGGCGGAGGAGCGAGAAGAAGAGAGGGCATGTTGGAGTTCCCGCATGGAGAAAACAGCATTGTAGCTTTCGTGATTTTGAGAGGAGAAAGCAAGATGTCGCACTTCCGCTGCACGTTTCTTCGGGAGAAACGCTGGCGGGTAATTTGAAGAGCTCGAAATCTCAGCAAAGTGCTGTCCCAACGAGTTAGAAATTGCGACGGGGTCCACTAAGGTATCATGCGCGACAGTGAGCCCAGAGACCGGGGAGAAACTAGGCGCGCCTGAGAACCGTCGAAGCCGACTCCAAACTTCCGAGGAGGGAGTGAAGGTGTTAAATGAGCTAATAAAGAATTTCCAGCTTGCCTTCTTGCTGTCGCAGATGACGCGACGGCATCGCGCACGGAGCTGCTTATAGCGGATACAGTTGGCCAAAGTAGGATGGTGACGAAAAATGCGAAGAGCACGTCGCCGCTCACGTATTGCGTCACGGCATGCCTCGTTCCACCAAGGAACTGGGGGGCGCCGGGGCAATTCGGAGGTGCGTGGTATTGAACGTTCCGCAGCTGTAAGAATAACGTCGGTAATATGTGTGACCTCATCGTCGACGCTGGGAAAGCGACGGTCATCGAATGTCGCTAAAGACGAAAAAGGTGTCCAATCGGCTTGGGCAAATTTCCAGCGTCGCGAGCGCATATATGGCAGTGGAGGCTGCAGTCTAAGGACACATGGAAAGTGGTCACTCGAGTGTGTATCATCAAGGGCGAACCATTCGAAGCGCCGAGCTAGCGGAACAGTACCGACCGCAAGGTCCAAATGAGATAAATTTGTCGTGGAGGCAGACAAAAATGTGGGGACCCCAGTGTTGAGGCAAACTAGATCCGCTTGGTGGAAGACGCCTAGCAATAGAGAGCCACGTGGACAAGGATGTGGAGATCCCCAAAGCGGGTGGTGGGCATTGAAGTCCCCAACCAGCAAATAGGGGGGTGGAAGCTGACCAAGAAGATGAAGGAGATCAGCTCGTGCCATTGGTGTGGATGATGGAATGTATACAGTACAAAGAGAGAACGTGTATCCAGAAAGGGATAGACGGATGGCGACAGCTTGGAAGGAACTGTTTAAGGGGATTGGGTGATAATGGAGAGTATCATGGAGAAGATTCATGAGTCCTCCATGGGCTGGGGTGCCTTCAACAGAGGGGAGGTCATATCGGACGGACTGAAAATGAGGGAGAACAAAGCGGTCATGGGGACGCAGCTTTGTTTCCTGAAGACAGAAGATGACCGGCGAGTAGGATCGTAAGAGGATCGACAATTCATCCCTATTGGCTCGAATGCTGCGGATATTCCAGTGGATAATGGACATGGGGTGAACAGAAAATGGAGGAATGTGACCAAAGTTGCTGTCAACTCAAAGCCTGCTCGGAGCTAGCGACCGACAGCATGGAATGGCATTCAGACGAAGGCAGAAGATCCTGATCCATAGGTTGGTCAGGAGCAGTCCCTGCCACCAGCGATCGGCCGGTTGACTGGCCACCAGCAGTGCGCCTCGGCGACACAGAAGACGGCCGACGGCGATTTCTGCCAGGTGGTGCTGTAGATGGGACACGCCTTGGTGGAGAAGGAGAGGAACTGGGTTTCTTTGTAGCCTTCTTGGAAGTATGATGTTTAGATGAAGGAGGAACCGATGGTTGTGAAGTTGCGGTACATAAAAACTCTTCACGAGTATGCTCTTTTTTCGAAGACTTGGCGTCTGACTTTTGGGCTCGAGATTTAGCAGAACCCGACGAAGGGTGAGCCATAGAGTGGGCAGGCGAAAGTGGTGAGGTTGAACGGGCGATCTTTGCGCTGGCCGATCTGACGACCGTGGTACTAAAGGTGAGGTCGCAAGTCTGCGTGGCCGCCTCCTTTGTTGGCCGAGGAGAAGCAAGGACAGTGCTGTATTTTCCTGTCTGAGGCACGGTGGGCTGTCGACTGGCGAATAATTTTCGAGCAGCAAAGGTCGACACCTTTTCCTTCACTCTTATTGCCTGGATGAGCTTTTCGTCCTTAAAAACGGGGCAATCTCGAGAGGAAGCAGGGTGGTCACCCATACAGTTGATGCAGCGAGGGGATGGAGGTGGACAAGCACCCTCATGGGCATCCTTGTCACACGTAACACATTTGGCCGGATTGGAACAGGACTGGCTGGTGTGATTGAACCGCTGACATCGATAGCAACGCGTAGGGTTTGGGACGTAAGGGCGAACGGAAATTATCTCGTAGCCTGCTTTGATTTTCGATGGGAGTTGAACTTTGTCAAATCTCAAGAAGACAGTGCGGGTTGGAATGATGTTCGTGTCAACCCGTTTCATAACTCTATGAACAGCCGTTACGCCCTGGTCAGACAGATAGTGCTGAATTTCTTCGTCAGACAATCCATCGAGGGAGCGTGTATAAACGACTCTACGCGAGGAATTTAAGGTACGGTGCGGTTCCACCCGGACAGGGAAGGTGTGGAGCAGAGAAGTACGCAGCAATTTTTTTGCCTGGAGGGCACTGTGTGTTTCTAACAACAGGGTGCCATTCCGTAATCTGGAACAAGACTTTACAGGACCTGCAATTGCGTCGACACCTTTCTGAATAATGAAAGGGTTGACCGTGGAGAAGTCGTGACCTTCGTCAGACCGAGAAACAACAAGGAACTGTGGCAACGATGGAAGAATCGTCTGTGGCTGAGACTCAGTATACTTACGTTTGTGAGCAGACATAGTGGAAGGTGAGGAAACCATTGCGGAAGAATCCCCCATGATTACCGGCGTCTCCGATTTCGCGCTCCTCCCTTGTGGGGGCCCTCTCTGAGGGCACTCCCGCCTTAGGTGATTGTTCACACCTCAGGTCACACCTCCCGACAAACGGACGGAGGGACCAATCGGCACTTTCGGAAGGTATCAGCTCGGGGAATCACCCCTCCCTGGGCCTGGCCGTTACCAGGGGGTACGTACGTGTCCTACCTGTCTACCCGGGGCGGGGAATTACGCGTTACCCCGTCACCGGCTACGCACAAAAGGCGTGGGTCGGCCTTCAGACACGCACAGGGAGGAAGAAAGAGAAAGGGAAAGGAAAGAAGAGAGGTCTCAAACGCCGCAGCGGAGAAAAGGGTAAAGAGAAGAGGTAAGGAAAAGAGAAGGACAAAGGAAGGAAGAAGACATAAAAGCAAGGAAGGCGAAGAATGCAGTACATTTACGAGCGTCCGTCTCCGGACGTAGGCACAAACCATACTCCCAGATGGGGAGAAAGGGAAGGAAAGAGCCAGAGGTGAGGGGAGGAGGGGCGAAGATAGGGATGGGGAAGGATGCGGAAAGGGAAGGTATGCAGCCCGGAAAGGAAGGAAGGCCACATTAGCTCGGGGTCCCGTGCTCGCTACGCACGTATCCACAAAAGTGTTGTGGACCGCCTGGGGGGAGACAATGACCGTGAAGTCAACAAGTTCAGGAGAAGCCATCGCCCTCCCCACATAAGCGGACGCTGTCGATTCAGCCTTCAGGGCATCGCCCTACCAGCTCACGTGTTTCTCAGTTGTCACATGTGAGCAAAGGCCCTCGCCTACATTCCAAGAGCCAATGACTGACGTTGAGAAGATTCTTCGAGAAGCTTTTCAACGTGACAGAAGAGGCAATGACCGTGAAGTCGTTCACCTCCAGTGAACTGATTTAAATAAATATGTGAGACGCAGTGGGCCCGAGAAGGAGAAGAAGAGTAGCAGTAGTTTTCAGTCAGTTTCGGTGCTGAAGACCGTCATGCAAGAAGAGACTACATCATACACAGACGCACCAAGTCCGCCGCTGTAATGGAACAGCAAGCAGCAGCCTCGGCGCCAGAAGACAGAAGTTAAAAGGTATTTGAAGTCTGATTTTTTCGTACCCGGGTGACTCGTGAGGACGGGAAGGAGACTGCCTCACATCAGCAGTCACCTGTGAGCTGGAATGAAGATCGGACAGCCGAAGACTGACAAGCGGGAGTCCGTTGTTCGAGTCCGGGACACTGGCCTTCCCCCGCCGCGCCGCTCCGCTGGCCGACGCACAACACTGACACATGCGGCCGCTTAGAAAAGAGAAACACTGGGACGCCACATCCAAGGTATCACCATCCGATTCACGACTTCGTTCTCAATAATTAAACGGGCCACAGCACAATGCGCGTCTCCAGTCAACTGGGCGAGACGGCGGCACGAGATACACACCGCCACGCGTAATCAGACGCCGCCGCTGCCGCAGCAGAAGGCTTCGCAAACGACACAGCTGCCGCTCTCCGAGCCAGAACATCCAGTAAGGCAACAGTTGTACAAAACTTTCAATAAAAGTTATCTTATGTAAAAATGCTGTTTCATTCTACCTCATACCCGAGCCAAGGAAGAACCCACCATGTCCACATATTGTTAAGAGAGAAAAATTAATTTATTTAGTATTTTCACCCTGACATAATGCTTAGAATTAAATGCCCATTGGAGTAATGCTCATTCTGACAATTGACTAGCATCTAAAGAGAAAACCCACTTACATTTAGTAGCAAAAGTGTTACATTTAGTGTCAGAACTGTTACAATACCAACACAACAAAGAGGACGGCTGTTTTAATGGTATGTGAAACCCCGGGAACCAACATAAAATACCTGCTTAGCAGGCTGGAGCATAGAGACGTCTTTCCAACTGCGCTCCGACTACACATTCGTCGTTCCCACCCAAAGGGAGACCCAATCTGCTTCGCTACGACGGAACGGACGGACCGAATGATGATGCGCACCGAAAATGTAGCAACAGATTCACTCGAACTGAGCGTGAAGGAGTGATGTAACCTCCCCACAAAATTTTCGTAAGACATTTATTTGATAAAAATGGGAGCCAAGAAGCAATATCGTCCCCACAGAAATATTTAAATAAAATATAATAATAAATGGGAGCCAAGTGTAACCTCCCTGCAATATTTCGTATGACTGACAATAATTTAATATAAATGGTGCCAAGTGAAACCTTCCCACAAAAATTTACAAGACAATATTATTTAAGAATGCCAATGGACATTGCGCTAAGCGTAACCTGCCCACAATGAAATGTACTGACAATGGTAACAAAAATATGAAATTCGCAATCTGACCCTGGCGTATGCTCCCACAAAAATAATGAAAAACAATTCAGTACTAATGAAATCTCAGTGATAATGATAATTCAATTAAACCGAAATATCGGTCTTTGGCCCTGTGCAAAAATCAGAATTAAATTCTTACCTCATTGCAACACCTAGTCAAATTTCTGCTCTTGCTGTTACGCACCGCTTGGAGGAACTGAATTGTAAATATAATTGTTATATATATATATATATATATATATATTTTTATTTTACTTTAAGGGAAATTTTTTCTTTAAAGAAATGCAACGGAAATATAAAAAAAAGAATTGTTTACTAAAATTGCTTAGCTTGAAATCAAATTATTATTGGGGCACTTGTTGGAAATTAATTACAATAAATGAACTTTACATTATCTGATGATTATATTAACAGTATACCTCATTCAGCATCTTGTCCAGTGTTGCCGACCGCCTACATCACACAACCGCACTGCGCTGCTACCACTGACCGACCGCTCTGCATGACGACTACTAGCGTACTCCACGACGACTAGACAGAGCTACAGACTCGCAACGACTGACTGACAGACTGAGAACCGCTCGCAACACTCGCGCGGTCAAGCGCATACTCTCTGGTCACAGATGCTACAATGCCTCGCCATCGCTGCTATGTTACATACGTGTTTCATAACCCTCCACTGGGGGGGCAAAAATTTGGCAGCGATGGTGAGTCATTTGGACTTGCCAAGCGCGGCAAAATTTTTCTTTAATTAACAAAATTCTACAACTTACAGAATGTTTAAATGTTGTGCACACGCACTAAGTACAAAATATATCAGACAAAGACAAAATGTGAGTACAAAACATAGTAGCAAATCAGAAAAATGTATATACAAATTATTTGACGGATAACAAAGTGCACAGGCACTGAAAAAATTCTTTAGCATATTCAGAACAAATAAACAGACTGCCAAAAAAAATATTATGTTGACAAGTGACATGAGTGCACATGCACTGCAGTTGAGAACATATCAGTAAATGATGAAATGTATATACAATTAGTAACAAATGACATAAGTGCATACGCATGGAAATATTAAATATACAGAATAGTACAAATCATATTGAAAAATGAGAAAAGTGCACAGGCACTGAAGTTCAGTAGAAAACATATTAACACACAACATAAGTGCACATGCACTGTAGTTCAGAACATATCATTAAAATAAAATAATAAAAAAATGTATATACAATATAAGAGACAAAAGTGCACATACTGTACTTGAGAAAAAATCGAAAAAATGTCTTAGGTATTTTTGCAATAAATAAACATAATGGCAAAAAATCATATCGACAAGTGACATAACTGTATTCGCACTGGAGTTCAGCGAATCAAAAATGTATAGTCATGAACATAAATAATGTTAGCAAAAAAATTATTTTCACTATGTGATAAGAATTAGGATAGGAAAGGGAAGGATTGCATCATGGTTGTAGCACTTTAGATTGCACACAGCTGTTCTGAAAGTCCATATCTTTCCACAGAAGTACAACACCAAGTGACACAACTTGAAGTTCTTTTTCCATCAGAATTTATCAGCGTAGCCAAGACACTGAATTGTCGTAGTAATATTCCATGTTTTCATTTTGGCAGTACACTAGGTACACCAAACAGTGGGACCATAATAACGTCTTCATTGCTCACGGTGGTGGACAACATGTCGTGTCAACACCACGCTCTTACAAGGCACACCAACGTAGAATTAGTGCAAAACCAAAGATAGTGCTCCATGATCACTAGGATAGACAGGACAAATGGACATTGCAGTAATTCAGGGTAGTTAGCTCATGAGGTGAAGGACATTAAGTCACATAATATTGACAATTACAGTTTTCATTTGCGGCATGTATAGCCCAGTGTTGAACATTTCTGTACCAAGTATGTAGTATTACAGAAAAATGTTCATTAATTGTTTTACATAGAATCAGTAGTCTTCTTTTCCTAGTTACAAAATGTAGCATGCTTAATTAATCATTTGCCATTCCAATAATAATCATTAGCCTTTTCCTAATTACAGTTAATTAATCATTTGTCATTCCAATAATAATCATTAGCCTTTTCATAATTACAGTTAATTAATCATTTGTCGTTAATTAATCATTTGTCATTCCAATATAGTAAGAATCATTAGCCTTCTCCTAATTACAAAGCATTATGAAGCAACCGCATTCTTTTCCAGTTACATAGTATTACATCGTTAATTAATTATTCGTCATTCCAATAGTAATAATCATTAGCCTTCTCCTAATTACAAAGCATTGTTAAACAGTCGTATTCCAAGTTACAAAGTACGGCATTGAAAACAAGAGCTAATTAATGGCATAATTAATAACAATTCATTAGGTGACACTAATTATTGGCACTCAGTGGCCATCAGGTATTGAATGAAATAAAACATAGTTCATCATTCAGTATTACTCAGATCATTACGAAGTCATAGCATTAATAATCATGGGCATTATAAGTAGTCTCATTACAAAAAACAGTGTACCTCATTTAGTAGTATTCAGATCATTACAAAGTCATTATTAAAAATCAGTTAATTATAGTCATAGCATTAATAATCATGGGCATTATAAGTAATCTCATTACAAAAAACAGTGTTAGTTATTAGCTAGTTACTAAGCATTATTTTATATATATATGTGTATTTTTGTTGTCTTATTAAGAAGTCATTACTCAAGTGACATACTATTCAGAGTTGATCAGTATTATTCAGAACTTTCTCAAACTGGTATCACTATTTGGGACTGGTAATACATTTTTTTGTTAGCAATGCATTGCGTTTGGTAATTATAAGAGAAAGCAAGAAGAGAAAAAAAGAGAAAAAAATTGGTAGTGGGTTGTTCCTGTAAATCAAAAATGTGTAACGTCATTCGTCATGAGTCAGCTGTAGCAAGGTTGTGAAACAAGGCAGTAATGTGATCACATGTATAAATGATAAACACAAATGGGTAAAAAAATATAAATGCAAGTACTAGAACAGGTATAATAAGTAACAGGTTTAGTAAGTATCATGAAAAGCTTCTCCTGGAAAAATTACAAAAACGGATTATTGACCTGAAAGAAGAAACGCACACTATGCTGAAAGTAGTGAACTTCGACTTAACAGGTAGTGAAATGTGTATAAAATGTGTTCCATAGCTGTCCTTTCCAAAACTTTCTGTCATCATACTATGCAATATAACACCTGCTGTCAAAACAAACTGCAACAAATACTTAAATAACTACGTAGCATAAATACATAACTTCAACATTATCCTCATCTGTAAAGAAAAAACTTCATTATTCATTATCCATATTATCATAACTTCATTATTATCATCACCTGTAAAGAAAAACTTCATTATTCATAATACCATTTCCTTCATCATTATTCATCAGTATTCATTATCATCTGCAAAAATATCACTTCATTACTCATTATACAACTATTCCTTATCTCTAGCATATTTCATCACTAAAAATAAGATGTGTAGTTCAGTCTGACAGCCTGCATCAATCACCTTGTATTCTGAAAGAAATAATTAGTTAAGACTGCTATTCTATGATGAGTATAGTATATTCTTGTTAATGCTTGTTAATCCTGATCCATTTACTCTTCCTCATAAAGTTATTGCATCTCCTTTCGTTTATTCCGTAGGTGAAATTCCCGTTTCTGTTTAATTAATTTCCTTTACACGTTATTTCTTTCTGAAAATGATGAACAGAGATTAATGTCTTGCATTTAAATCATATACCCACTAAATAATGACTGGTTTATGGTGACACAATTAACCATACAGCATAACATTACAGACAACGTAATATGTCAAAAGCATAGACAGTGTTCAAAGGCAAAAATGTACACGGAATATCACAATGCAGCAGCAAAAAAAAAATATAAAAGTTACGATGTCGAGATGTCATAAGGCCAAAAAAAAATGTCAAAGTCGACTGGTGTGTGTTATATCTTAACTATTTCACAGTGCATATAGACAAAACTGGAATACAATCGTACATAAAAAAGTGGAAAATGTGCATGGTCTGATGTATAACGACAAGAAAAGCGACCTGCTAACCTTACCTTGCCGGGCACTTGCCAAGAAAAATACGACAGTCATCAGTAGGTAATCATATAAATATAATTGTATAAGTGGTCATAAAATGTGTAAGTTCGTCTGAAAAAAATATGCACGGTCTGATGTGTAATCGACAAGAAGAGCGACCTGCTAACCTTACCTTGCCAGGCACTTGCCAAGACAAAATACCATAATCTTCAGTAAGTGTTCATGTGCGTATAACTGCATAAGTAATCATAAAAAAAATTAGGAAATAGCATTACTGTGCGATAAATCATAAAGTATGTTTATTGAATAAAGGGTTTGATGTTGGAGACGTGGTGATTGCCTTTACTTTTTTTCGTTCTCAAAGTTTCGACGTGTACAACATTGGGGTGAGGGATGCTGCGAATCCGATATGGACCTGCGTATAGAAGTTCAAATTTACTGCACTTACCTTTTAATTTACTGGATAAATAGTGTGTACGTACTAATATTTTCTGTCCAACGTGAAAGTCTCGGCGCGTACAAACCTGTTTTTGCTGTCTTCTCCGGCGCTCTGCGGCACGTTTGATGTTGTTCAGCGCAATGTCAATTATTTCGTGGTGTCTTAGTCGACGACATTTAGGGAAGTTTACTAATTCTTTAATTTTGTTTGGTGGTTCAACGTTTTTCAGTATAATAGACGGAGATAGCATAGTGGATTCATTTGGAATGGAATTAATTACATCTTGGAATGAGAGTATGTGTGTATCCCAATCAATATGTCTTTTGTGGCAGTATATTCTACACAGTTTACCAATTTCTTTCATTAATCGTTCACAGGGGTTCGAAGAAGCATGGTACTTGGTTATATAGATCGGAGAAATGTTTCTGGCTCGTAACATGCGTGTCCATATGCTACTACGAAATTGTGATCCATTGTCAGAAATTACTTTCATCACATGCCCTACATGAAATAGAAAATGTTTTACAAATGCTTTCGAAACAGTTTTAGCAGTAGCTTTGCGTAATGGAGTGAAAGTAACAAATTTTGAAGTGAGCTCAACAGCGACAAAGATGTAGCAAAAACCTCTGTTAGTTCTCGGAATCGGACCAAAAATATCTACTGCGGCCATGTGTCTTAATTTAACAGGTACAATGGGATATAAAGGAGGAATATGTGAAGTGGTGTCTGATTTAGCTTTCTGGCAAATTTTACAAGACGCTAAAACTCGTCGTATACGTTTCTCCATGTTGTTAAAATAACAGTTCTGTCTCAGTATAAGAAAACATTTTCGTGCTCCGTAATGTGCGTAACTTAAATGAGTGTACCAAATTAATTTGTTAACCAGTTCGTCAGGGATGCATAATAACCAATTGTTGCTGTCAGGATGAGAGCGGCGAAACAGAATGTCATTGCGTACAATGTAGTGGTTCCTAATCGTAACATTATTCCTATCTTGCCAAAGCTGTTTAATTTCTTTCCACACATTGTCTTTATTTTGTTCTTGTGCTATGTCCTGTAATGACGATGAAATAAAGTTTTCAAGTGCAACTTGCTGAATGTACATGACACTGAAATTTGTTTTGCAGAAGTTGGTTGCTACGTCTTGTTGATTGTTGCCGAGAGAACGCGATAGTGCGTCTGCTATAACATTTTGTGTGCCGGGAATGTGGACAATCGTAAAATTAAATTCTTGTAAATAAAGTTTCCATCTGCTTAATCTGTCGTGAGTGAATTTAGCCGAAAGTAAAAATTGTATCGCTCTGTGGTCTGTGTAAACGGTGGTATGTCTGCCATAAAGAAAGTGCCTAAATCTCGTAAAAGCCCATACAACACATAATGTTTCCAATTCTGTAACGGAGTAATTTCGTTCAGCAGGTGACAAAATGCGGCTTGCAAATGCGATGTTTTTAATTACTATTGAACCATTTTCTTCAATTTCCTGGAAAATGTGTACGCCTAAAGCGGTGTTAGAACTGTCGGTGGCAATGGAAAAGTTTCTGGTAAGATCTGGGTGCGATAAAAGTGGTGTATTCAACAAAGCGTATTTCAAATAACATTTTCGTGGACAAGATTCTGTGTGTCAAAAGTATTGCTTGCGTTACTGGAATATGCAGTCTCTGCTGTATCTGGTTAAATTCTATCGTACGTACTGTTATTTACGGGAGAATGTTGTGGCATATCCACTATATGAACTGTTCTGTTATTTCTTACTGACGTATTACGCTATCGATGACACCTATTGTCTGTATCATTCATGATTATTCGTTGTTGCTGATGTTCTTGCTGCTGAAAAGATCGACTGTTACTAAATGTACGCTGAAAATTGTGCTAATTATTTTTTTACGTTTGTCATGATAGTCTCTTCTATACGGCACATTGCTATAGGAATTGTAATACTGTCTTCTCTATACGTAGTTGTTTCATTACTGCCGTGCGTTACTATTTGTTGCACCAGGGACTATACGTGCACGCGGCGAAACATTAAAGTTTGGTTGACCTTGTAGACTGCATTGTTGGTTAGGTATGCTAAGCGGCTTACTTTCATGCTGTTGTGGTGGAAAACATCTATTGTTACAAAAATGTGGTTTGCTATTGCTGATAATTTTACACATACTGATGATTACGATTTTTATCCGTTATTAAAATTACGCTGGTTCTTCTGGAGTGCCTAATGAAAATTGTCATTTTCGGTAAAAATTTGTCACATCGGGTTTTCATTACATATTCTTAATTCTAGGTAGAGCAATAGTTAAAGAGCGGTTTTGATAGATATAAAGGATAGTAGAAGAGAAGGCAGCAGTGCAGAAAACTAAAGATGAAACAGCACTACTACAGCTCGGGGCCCTATGCTCGCTACGGCACATATTCATTAAAGCGTAATGAATCCCCTGAGGTTAATTACACACTGCAAATACTTTTCAGCTTTTGCCTTATAGGCAATGCCGATAAAAATTCACAAATAAATTGCTGTATCCATACTAATTCAAGTTTTTGCATTACACGAAATGTTAGTAAAAATTCAAGAGCAAATTGTCGTCTCCAGTTCAAAGCTAGTTTCTGCGTTGCAGGTAATAGCGGTGAAAGTACAAAAATAAATCGTCGCATACAGTCCAAAGCGTGTGCCTGTACGCTGTCATTATTAAATTCTTTACATTTTCTGGCGGATAAAAATTGCTCGTAATCTACGTTCTCGTCATTGAATTTGAAAACACGTTCGGGTTTCTGTGTGAATCTGTTTGTCTGTGTCATTTCGTACTTCAAGTTACGTAGCTTTTCAGATTTTAAGTCGCGTAGCTTTTCGGATTTTACGTCTCGTAGTCTCTGTAAATTGTTCACATTATACGCGTTGCGTGAGTCTGGCAAATGTTCGAAAAGTGGCGCCTGCTGTGATGTGTTATTAACTGAAATGTTTTTAATCTCTGTTACTTCTTGTTGTAAATTTGACAACTTCCTACGTAACGTGTTGTTAGATGAATCGATCTCATTAATTGTCTGCTGTAAATTCTGAAACTCTGGTGTTTGGTTAAAGGAAACCGGTGCAGTATCGTCTGATTTATTATCATTAGCACTTTCGATAGCATCAATACGACTGGCCAATTCATCATATTTTTCAGTCAGTATTTTTGCCTGATCATCGGTTTTAGAATCGGACGTATTAATCTGTTTTTGCAACTTACGCGTAGTTTCGCTCAGTTTTTCAACATCAGCTTTGATGACATCGCAATCCTGTGTTAGTTCTAATTGTTCGAATCTGTCTGTCACTGTTTGAATATCTACTGTGTGTGTATCTGTTTTTGATTTAAGATTGGAAATTTCGTCACGTAATTCTGTGTTCGACTGTTTGATGGAATTAATTTCGTCGGACACTGAGGCAGTATTGTTATCTATGTATGTCTTCGCTTTCGCGAACAATTTACGTTTGTCTTCTTGTCTCTGAGCCGTGATTGTTTCCATTACCTGACGTTTTACTTTATTTTGATCCTGAATAAATTTGCGGAAACGCGTATTACTGTTTTCTATGTGCTGATTAAAGCGCTCGTTAATCTGAGTGTTCTGCTGTTCAAATTTCGCGTCTATCTTTGCGTCCATTGTGCGCGAAAGTTCTATCGTCATTGCTTTAAACTCGTCCCGTAATTGTGCGGCTTTTTCAGAGCATTGTTTAGCGACTCCGCTAATTTCGTCTCTGAGTGTTTCTGTCGCGGCAGTTTGCATTTCCCTTAATTCCTGCGCAACCGACTTAATTTCTTCGCAATTTTTTCTTGAACAAGCCTCAATTTCTGCGCGCAACTGTTCCTTAGTGTCATGACACTGCGCGGCAACAGCTCTAATTTGTTCACTAAGCTGTCTGGAATTGTCGTCTAATTTTTCATTTAACTGTCTGGAATTGTCGTCTAATTTTTCGTTTAACTGTCTGGAATTGTCGTCTAACTGTCTGGAATTGTCGTCTAATTTTTTATTTAAGTATTGTTTGAGTTTTTCGTTATCTTGTTTGTTATCTACACTCTGTTGTTTGACCTGTTCACTAAGTTCTTTGAAATTTTCATTCTGTCGTTTGAAATTCTCATCAATTTTATTAAATTTTTTGTCCTGTTCACTAAGTTGTTTGAAATTTTCTTTACTTTGTTGTAGCAATAGTGCCATCATTTGCTCCAAGCCAATATTACCAGCTCTATTCTCTCTGCTAATTAATGGTGGAACTGGAATTGTTTCGCTTTGTGTGACCATTTGGTCATTTTGAGAATTACAAAAAGGTTTGTCAGTCGGATGCACACTGTCGGTCATTATTTCTGAATTAAATGGATCCGTCGTGCTTTCACTACACTGACCATTTTCATTCGAAAAATTTGTTTGTATGTTACTTGAATTTTCCAAACCGGGTGTGTTAAGCTGGGCAGCGCTCATTACAGTAGTGCGCCCCGCGTCATCAATTGTCGTCAAATTAACAGAGGAGACAATTGAGTTCGTTTGTTCATCATTAAGGTAAAAGTCATCATTAGTGGTTGGAATGCACTGATTGTTAGTGAACGCAGGATTGTCATCATTACACTGCGTGTCACAATTACTATCGGTCACGTTATTTAAGTCGGTAATTTCGTTCATAATACCTCGCGATACACTATTCACAGTCTTTCGCGGCATTTTTACAATAGTCAATTATTCACAAAACAATAAGCACAAATGCAAAGCAGCACACAAATACAACAGAGCAACGAATTGCCGTTGACCTGTAGAAAGAAAGTCACAAATTAATAAAAGCGTTGCGCCAAATCCTAATTATATTTAAGCAAATAAGAGCAGATATCTGACTGTCGCTCAAAAGACTCTCAACGAAATACGATCCTGGACTGGGTGTCGCCAAGTGTAACCTCCCCACAAAATTTTCGTATGACTATTATTTGATAAAAATGTGAGCCAAGTGAAACCTTCCCACAAAAATGTTGACCGGACGATAATTTGAATGTTAACAAGAATACAACCTAACATAATCCCCAGCAAATAAATTTACTGACAATGACAATTAAACAAAAATTAGCAATCTGACTCTGGCGTATGCTCCCACAAAAATAATGAAAAACAATTCAGTACTAATGAAATCTCAGTGATAATGATAATTCAATTAAACCGAAATATCGGTCTTTGGCCCTGTGCAAAAATCAGAATTAAATTCTTACCTCATTGCAACACCTAGTCAAATTTCTGCTCTTGCTGTTACGCACCGCTTGGAGGAACTGCATTGTAAATATAATTGTTATATATATATATATATATATATATATATATTTTATTTTACTTTAAGGGAAATTTTTTCTTTAAAGAAATGCAACGGAAATATTAAAAAAAAAGAATTGTTTACTAAAATTGCTTAGCTTGAAATCAAATTATTATTGGGGCACTTGTTGGAAATTAATTACAATAAATGAACTTTACATTATCTGATGATTATATTAACAGTATACCTCATTCAGCATCTTGTCCAGTGTTGCCGACCGCCTACATCACACAACCGCACTGCGCTGCTACCACTGACCGACCGCTCTGCATGACGACTACTAGCGTACTCCACGACGACTAGACAGAGCTACAGACTCGCAACGACTGACTGACAGACTGAGAACCGCTCGCAACACTCGCGCGGTCAAGCGCATACTCTCTGGTCACAGATGCTACAATGCCTCGCCATCGCTGCTATGTTACATACGTGTTTCAGTGATTACTTTCATACACGTTGATAAAAGTCACAGAATTTGTCCACACTTCTCTAATTTAGAAACTAACAGAGCTGCGCCGCCCCAAGGTTCTAGTATGAGATTGGAGCGTTTATTGGCTTAATAGATTTCAAGTAAGCCAGGTGAGCATGTATAATTCTATCTTTATCGCCATAGCGTGTTGTGATAATTCTCTTGGTTCCTTTGTATGTATTAGGAATCACAGCGATACCATCAACTAAATACTTTGGCTTCCATTCTAAGCAGATGCACAAAAATTTATTTTCGTGAATGGAGGATATCGTAGGCTCCTGATCTATCGATTGCTGGAATTCAAGGACGAGCCCAAGTCTCAATATTTCCAGAAAACGTCTCAAATTTTACAGTGGGCAGTCTGATATTATCTGATGGAACAAATGAAGTGACGGTTCGTAGAAGGGCGTTTATCATTAATGGCAGTGTCAGCCAGTGAGCTAAGGCGGATAGTGGGAAATACAGACGGTCGAAAAGACGGTCGGTAATCCAGGACTGTGATCCGTTTGTCGGTCAAACACTCGTGCACAGTCTTGATGTTGTCGTGGAGAAACGACCAGGAACCTGACTTTGGGTTTGCGGCTCGAATTCACCGAATTCTCACCACCAAACACAAAACTTGATGTTGTCTCGCTAGTCCACCGTCATTTTCCGAATAGTGTCAGAGACGTACTGTCACATTCGTGACCAGGACACCTGCTGCACAGCTGTTTTTGAAACTGCAAGGGTCGTAACACCACAACTCGCCACGAGATAGGATTGCAATTTGGAATTTCAAACAAGGATTTATAATGGAACTGGAACACACTATATATAAACAAATATCTAGACTAACGTTTATTAGAATATTGTGTAAAAATTTGAAGTGAATCTGTCAAAAACCATTCGAGGTCTTGTCCTTAGTAGTATAAGTTACGTATTACACATATCTCTGGACACTTTCTGTTGAAACTAAAACCATAGAAACTAATGTTGTGCATTTGGCAGCAGGGTCTGTTTTCCTGAAATTACATCAGCGTCCTTTTGTTTCCAGACCCAGTGTTCGCTACGGGCGTCTCTGAAGACTCCGACTTGGAACGCAGTCACACGTCGACCGTGAGAACGACCGTCGGAGGGACGGCATTCCTGATGTGCCACTTGCCCAACATCGGAAAAGTGGTGAGGCGCCCACTACAGCTCGCTCTCGCAAATACACTACTGGCTATTAAGATTGCTACACCAAGAAGAAATGCAGATGATAAACAAGTATTCATTGGACAAATATATTATACTAGAACTGACATGTGATTACATTTTCACGCCATTTGGCTGCATAGATCTTGAGAAATCAGTACCCAGAACAACCACCTCTGACCATAATAACAGCCTTGATACGCCTGGGCATTGAGTCAAACAGAGTCTGGATGGCGTGTACAGGTACAGCTGCCCATGCAGCTTCAACACGATACCACAGTTCATCAAGAGTAGTGACTGGGGTATTGTGACGAGCCAGTTGCTCGGCCACCATTGACTAGACGTGTTCAGTTGGGGAGAGAGCTGGAGAAAGTGCTGGCCAAGGCAGCAGTCGAACACCCAGAAAGGCCCGTACAGGACGTGCAACATGCGGTCGTGCGCTATCCTGCTGAAATGTAGGGTTTCGCAGGGCTCGAATGAAGGGTAGAGCCATGGGTCGTAACACATCTGAAATGTAACGTCCACTGTTCAAAGTGCCGTCAATGTGAACAAGACGTGACCGAGACGTGTAACCAATGGCACCGCATACCATCACGACAGGGGATACGCCAGTATGGCGATGACGAGTACATGCTTCCAATGTGCGTTTACCGCGATGTTGCCAAACACGGATGCGACCATCATGATGCTGTAAACAGAACCTGGATTCATCCGAAAAAAATGACGTTCTGCCGTTAGTGCACCAAGGTTCGTCGTTGAGTACACCATCGCAGGCGCTCCTGTCTGTGATGCAGCGTCAAGGGTAACCGCAGCCATGGCCTCCGAGCTGATAGTCCATGCTGTTGCAAACGTCGTCGAACTGTTGGTGCAGATGGTTGTTGTCTTGCAAACGTCCCCATCTGTTGACTCAGGGATCCAGACGTGGCTGCACGATCCGTTACACCCATGCGGATAAGGTGTCTGTCATCTCGACTGCTAGTGATACGAGGCCGTTGCGATCCAGCACGGCGTTCCGTATTACCCACCTGAACCCACCGATTCCATATGCTGCTAACAGTCATTGGATCTCGACCAACGCGAGCAGTAATGTCGCGATACGATAAACCGCAATCGCGATAGGCTACAACCCGACCTTTATCAAAATCAGAAACGTGCTGGTACGCATTTCTCCTTACACGAGGCATCACAACAACGTTTCACCAGGCAACGCCGGTCAACTGCTGTTTGTGTATGAGAAATCGGTTGGATACTTTCCTCATGTCAGCACGTTGTAGGTGTCGCCACCGGCGCCAACCTTGTGTGAAAGCTCTGAAAAGCTAATCACTTGCATATCACAGCATCTTCTTCCTGTCGGTTAAATTTCGCGTCTGTAGCACGTCATCTTCGTGGCGTAGCATTTTTAATGGCCAGTAGTGTATTTCCGTCGTCCAGTTTTGAAAGCCTAATAATTAATTTAGACACTTGAGGTCCACAATGATTCGACATGAATTTTTAGCCATGACCACGGTTGCACTGGTGCCACCGATTTATCCTTTTGTCGCCATTACGAACACACGCCGCCCATCCCCCCCCCCCCCCCCATGAACCATGGACCTTGCCGTTGGTGGGGAGGCTTGCGTGCCTCAGCGATACAGATAGCCGTACCGTAGGTGCAACCACAACGGAGGGGTATCTGTTGAGAGGCCAGACAAACGTGTGGTTCCTGAAGAGGGGCAGCAGCCTTTTCAGTAGTTGCAAGGGCAACAGTCTGGATGATTGACTGATCTGGCCTTGTAACACTAACCAAAATGGCCTTGCTGTGCTGGTACAGCGAACGGCCGAAAGCAAGGGGAAACTACGGCCGTAATTTTTCCCGAGGACATGCAGCTTTACTGTATGATTAAATGATGATGGCGTCCTCTTGGGTAAAATATTCTGGAGGTAAAATAGTCCCCCATTCGGATCTCTGGGCGGGGACTACTCAAGAGGATGTCGTTATCAGGAAAAAGAAAACTGGCGTTCTACAGATCGGAGCGTGGAATGTCAGATCCCTTAATCGGGCAGGTAGGTTAGAAAATTTAAAAAAGGAAATGGATAGGTTAAAGTTAGATATAGCGGGAATTAGTGAAGTTCAGTGGCAGGAGGAACAAGACTTCTGGTCAGGTGACTACAGGGTTATAAACACAAAATCAAATATGGGTAATGCAGGAGTAGGTTTAATAATGAATAGGAAAATAGGTATGCGAGTAAGCTACTACAAACAGCATAGTGAACGCATTATTGTGGTCACGATAGACTCGAAGCCCACGCCTACTACAGTAGTACAAGTTTATATGCCAACTAGCTCTGCAGATGACGAAGAAATTGAAGAAATGTATGATGGAATAAAAGAAATTGTTCAGATAGTGAAGGGTGACCAAAATTTAACAGTCATGGGCAACTGGAATTCGGTAGTAGGAAAAGGGAGAGAAGGAAACGTAGTAGGTGAATATGGATTGGGGTTAAGAAATGAAAGAGGAAGCCACCTGGTAGAATTTTGCACAGAGCATAACTTAATCATAGCTAACACTTGGTTCAAGAATCATAAAAGAAGGCTGTATACATGGAAGAAGCCTGGAGATACTAAAAGGTATCAGATAGATTATATAATGGTAAGACAGAGATTTAGGAACCAGGTTTTAAATTGTAAGACATTTCTAGGGGCAGATGTGGACTCTGACCACAATCTATTGGTTATGACCTGTTAAAACTGAAGAAACTGCAAAAAGGTGGGAATTTAAGGAGATGGGACTGGATAAACTGACTAAACCAGAGGTTGTACAGAGTTTCCGGGAGAGCATAAGGGAACAATTGACAGCAGTGGGGGAAAGAAATACAGTAGAAGCAGAATGGGTAGCTTTGAGGGATGAAGTAGTGAAAGCAGCAGAGGATCAAGTAGGTAAAAAGACGAGACCTAGTAGAAATCCTTGGGTAACGGAAGAAAAATTGAATTTAATCGATGAAATGAGACAATATAAAAATGCAGTAAATGAAGCAGGCAAAAAGGAATACAAACGTCTCAAAAATGAGATCGACCGGAAGTGCAAAATGGCTAAGCAGGAATGGCTAGAGGACAAATGTAAGGATGTAGATGCTTATCTCACAAGGGGTAAGATAGATACAAGCAGAAATGTGGAAGGAGTATATAGAGGGTCTATTCAAGGGCGATGTACTTGAGGACAATATTATGGAAATGGAAGAGGATGTAGATGAAGATGAAAAGGGAGACACGATACTGCGTGAAGAGTTTGACAGAGCACTGAAAGACCTGAGTCGAAACAAGGCCCCCGGAGTAGACAACATTCCATTGGAACTACTGACGGCCTTGAGAGAGCCAGTCCTGACAAAACTCTACCATCTGGTGAGCAAGATGTATGAAACGGGCGAAATACCCGCAGACTTCTAGAAGAATATAATAATTCCAATCCCAAAAAAAGCAGGTGTTGACAGATGTGAAAATTACCGAACTATCAGTTTAATAAGTCACAGCTGCAAAATACTGACGCGAATTCTTTACAGACTAATGGAAAAACTAGTAGAAGCCGCCCTCGGGGAAAATCAGTTTGGATTCCGTAGAAATGTTGGAACACGTGAGGCAATACTGACCTTACGACTTATCTTAGAAGCTAGATTAAGGAAAGACAAACCTACGTTTCTAGCATTTGTAGACTTAGAGAAAGCTTTTGACAATGTTGACTCGAATACTCTCTTTCAAATTCTGAAGGTGGCAGGGGTAAAATACAGGGAGCGAAAGGCTATTTACAATTTGTACAGAAACCAGATGGCAGTTATAAGAGTCGAGGGGCATGAAAGGGAATCAGTAGTTGGGAAGGGAGTGAGACAGGGTTGTAGTCTCTCCCCGATGTTATTCAATCTGTATATTGAGCAAGCAGTGAAGGAAACAAAAGAAAAATTCGGAGTAGGTATTAAAATCCATGGAGAAGAAATAAAAACATTGAGGTTCGCCGATGACATTGTAATTCTGTCAGAGACAGCAAAGGACTTGGAAGAGCAGTTGAACAGAATGGATAGTGTCTTGAAAGGAGGATATAAGATGAACATCAACAAACGCAAAACGAGGATAATGGAATTTACTCGAATTAAATCGGGTGACGGTGAGGGAATTAGATTAGGAAATGAGACACTTAAAGTAGTAAAGGAGTTTTGCTATTTGGGGAGCAAAATAACTGATGATGGTCGAAGTAGAGAGGATATAAAATGTAGACTGGCAATGGCAAGGAAAGAGTTTCTGAAGAAGAGATATATGTTAACATCGAGTATAGATTTTAGAGTCAGGAAGTCTTTTCTGAAAGTATTTGTATGGAGTGTAGCCATGTATGGAAGTGAAACATGGACGATAAACAGTTTGGACAAGAAGAGAATAGAAGCTTTCGAAATGTGGTGCTACAGAATAATGCTGAAGATTAGATGGGTAGATCACATAACTAATGAGGAGGTATTGAATAGGATTGGGGAGAAGTTTGCAGCACAACTTGACTAGTAGAAGGGATCGGTTGGTAGGACATGTTCTGAGGCACCAAGGGATCACCAATTTAGTATTGGAGGGCAGCGTGGAGGGTAAAAATCGTAGAGGGAGACCAAGAGATGAATAGACTAAGCAGATTCAGAAGGATGTAGGTTGCAGTAGGTACTGGGAGATGAAGAACCTTGCACGGGATAGAGTAGCATGGAGAGCTGCATCAAACCAGTCTCAGGACTGAAGACCAAAACAACAACAACGAACACACGTCACTAGTACACCTGAGAGTGTAAGAGGAACGAATCATTTCAACATTTCTCTCCGGCAGAGGAAGTGCTACTTCTGCTTCTACGTTAATATCATATAAATGCGCACAAAATGAGTACTTAAGATCCATAGAGAGGAGTGAGTAATTTTCAGTTACTTATACCATCTATAGCAGCCACTTTATTTAGTGGTGCTCTTGTTCACGCCACTTTGTAAGCTAATACGTAGGTTGTAACGGGTATAAGTGCAGACATTTCTGTTGGTGACTGAGGAAGGTGTACTGAACAACATTATATCAATATTTATGTCATTTTCCGACTAATAATTATATATATTACGAATAGCACGTTTTTATGTTGGTTAGTACCTCCAAGTACATGTAGCAAGAGGAAGTCATTAATGCGCATATTTTCCCCCAGGCAGCAGATCAGATGTTAAGCTGTGGAAGTGTGGATAGAAAACGATAAGTCTGCACGGATAGGTGTCGTTAATTTCGCGGTGCAGGTACGGCCAATGCAGAAAACATGAGGCCGTAGAGTTTGTGAAACGTTTGTGGCAAAACTGTACGATGTAGAAAAAACCTACACACTTATCTGTGAGCGTATGAAGTACCACATATAAATATTTCTGTTCTTATACCTGTTACATCCTGTGTTTCGCGACGACTTCTTTATAATACCCTGCGTGAGAAAATATTTTTTTTATTCTGTTTATTAATTATAAAAATTTATACTGGGTGCATCATTTAAAACACAGAATTTAAAATGACATCGTGCACCAATGCACGAATGTAAGTAGAGAATGTTGGAGATGTTTTTTAATTTCACTACAATTATGTTATTCTCCTGCATGTTTAAATCGATTGATGTTATTCTTCACAAAATTTATCCTGAAACAATTAACGTCTCTCCTTCACATAATAACGCGAAACAAAGACAAAAATAGTGTGTCCACTGACTTAATAATTATCTCAGAGTAGTTTCCGTGGTTGTTAGTTATTACTTTTACACAAACAGGAAATTGGTATTTGAAGTTATACGTGGGTGCATTATTTTAATCCATTACCACGTACTGCATGGACAGTGACCAGAGGGTGTTAGATTTGTAGTGCTGTACGAACAGGATGTCATCTCCTGTGAGGCAATGGTATGACAAGAGTGCCCGAGAGTGCATTTAGCAGCTGAGTCAAACTCGGGTAGGCGTCAACTAAACTTTCTCCAACCGATAATCGCCTTGTAGGTCCATGACCAAATGAGTGATGAGCCACTCCACAGATGATAAAGTACATTCCATCAGGTCTTACAGGGTAATGTAGTTGGAGTATCTTTATCTCCCCTAACGTTCCTGTTTCGTCTCGACGTGTACTTACATCCTATTGACCAGCTCAGATTGTTCATCTTATTAAAAGAATAATTTGTTAGAAAATTTTATTGATATTGTATAGCATACTGTTTTAGACCTTCCACATCACAACGAACACCCATTTATCGTGAATATTCCTTTCTTAAAGCAATACATTTTTCAGTTACGCATTATTTCGCTGATGAGTACAAAGTCTGAGTCCCATTGAGTCGAAATTGTGGAAGGTATTTACTCCACAGGCCCCATTATACATTTTACTTCGTAAATTTCTATGGTATGTAAACGCTGTCATCAATTTCGTTAAGCGTTACAAATCGATGTAATATGCACCACGAAGGAATTATCAGAATGGAGCGGAAATCTGTCGATGTGATGTACATAAACAGACAAACAAAACTGGATGCTTATTGAAGAGAAAGAGGGACTTGCAGCCTCATTGACTGGAGTAAAATTGCCATCACTGATGACTCACGCTTCGAACTGAGCATCGATGACCAGCGACGACGGGTCTGGAGATGCCTTGGGCAGCGGTGGGATACCAACCTGACTGTAGCCGGTCATAAGGCCCGACAACCAGGACCCATTTGGTTGTTAACCGCGGCCCTTACAGCACAGCGGTACGCGAAGGTATTCTACGCCCTTCATGGCAAGCCATTTCATTTCAGCAAGATAACGACATTCTACGCACGTCCTGTATTTCTACTGCTTGTCTTCGTGCTTGCCAAACCCTACCTTGGCCGGCAAGGTCGCCGACTTCTCCCCGAATGAGGAAGTTGGAGCGTTACGGGCAGGATTCTCCAACCAGCTCGGGATTTTGATTATCTAACGCGACAACTGGACAGAATTTGGCACGTTATCCCTCAGGAGGAAATCAAACAACTCTGTTAATCAATGCCAAGCCGAATAACCTCTTGCATAAGGGTCAGAGGTGGACCAACATGTTACTGGCTTGCTCAGTTTGTGGAGCTCTTTCTCTTGAATAATTCATCCAATTTTTCTCTTTTTTTTTTTTGATATTGCAGTCATTTGTTTGTCTATACATGTACGTCACATTTACCGATTTCCATCCCATTCGGATAATTCCTCCTGGTATGTGTTTCCTTTCTTAGAGTCTATCTTTAGATACAAAACGTGATGCCCAACATTACGCTCCTAAATACACAGCCTGACAAAAAGAGTGAAGCACTCAGAAGACATGGTCGGAAGTCAGTATAGCTTCGTACAGGTACACATCATCATCAGGATGTGAATGGTTAGTGTTGAATTTCTCTGTGACAGGTAGAAGAGTTACCAGAGTGAATACTACTGTTCGTGTTCAGTGTTCTTACCGTGCCTTTTAGGGAATATAAGGGGCGTGAACAGCTTCAGTTGTTTAGTGATCGTTGTGAATGAGTCGCAGGCGCCGCGTACTCGTCTGAGACAGTGTTATCAGGACTTTACAGAGCCTGAAAGGGGGGCCTCATAGTAGGTCTCCATTTGGCTGATTGCTAGAACTGTTCACTATCCAGATATATGGGTCATTCGGATGTGACTGTAAACCGATGTTGGACTACATCGGAACGTGAAAGCACGTGAACTCGTCATCAAGGTTCTAGCCGACCACGTCTAACCAACACAAGGGAGGATCGCATCAAGCATATCGAGACCACTTCACATCTGTCCATCCCGTCTGATAACAAGTAATGGACCCCGTGCATCACTCTGTGTCATCGGGCAGCATTGGTTGGAGACTAGCAGGAGTATCACCAAGGAATTATCATTCGTTGTGTCATCAGGCGCTGACATTGCAACACAGACGGTTGCGGTTGTACTGTTGCCGTGACTGGAAAGTAAGTACTGCTGCTGCATTGCGTCACATTGTGTTCCGCGATGAATCGCAGTTCTTCACAACCTAGGATGACCATTGCCACTGAGCATGTCAACGATGATCCGTTCTTCTAATGTTATGGAGAGGCACTGAAACGTTGCTCCTGGCGTCGCGGTATGTGAAACCATAGGGTAGGATTTCATTTCACGACTGATAGTCATTGAGGGAACTCTGATGGTGCAACGATACGTCACGGACATCCTACACCCTCATGTTTGCCGCACATCATGACAATAGCATGGGGCCATATTTCAACAAGACAATGTTCTTTCACACAAGGCAACTGTCTCTATGAACTGTCTGCGTCATTCTGAAGTACTCTCACTGCTAGGAAGACCCGCAGATCTGTCCCCGACAGAATATTTATGGAAGCGGCTCAGACGTCAACTCCGTACTAGTACCAATATCTTTGACATCAAAGACCTCTTACAACAGCTGCGGCGAAGCTTGCTTCGTGAGAGGATAAAACTACTTTAGGACATCTTTCCCAGGCTGGAGGGGTAGCAAAGTCGTGCTGATAAGGCCCGCCCGGCTAGCCGCGCAGTCTAACTCACTGCTTCCCGAATGGGCACGAATCCGTGTGGCGGGTTAGTGTCGAGGCCCAGTGTGCCGGCAAGCCTGTGGATGGTTTTTAGGGAGGTTTTCCATCTGCCTCGGCGGATGCGGGCTGGTTCCCCTTATTCCACCTCAGTTACATTATGTCGGTGATTGCTGCGCAAACGATGTCTCCATGTACACGTACACCATAACTACTCTACCATGCAAACACTTGGGGCTACACTCGTCTGTCATGAGACGTTCCCGGGGTGGTCCACTGGGGGCCGAACCGCACAATAACCCTGGGTTCGGTGTGGAGCGGTGGTGGGGTGGGTGGACTGCTGTGACGTGTTGTGGGGTTGTGAACCACTGAGGGCTATGGTCGGCGAAGCCTCTCCATCGTTTCTGGGTCCCCGGTTCAGTATACACACATACACATTCTGATAAGTGGATTCATACTGAGAAGTTCTTTATAAATTTGGCTCTGTTTTGTGATCACTGAAATAACGTAACATACATTCTCACCAGGTGAAGTTTCATTTCGTTTTCTTCTCCATTTTCGGTCTTCAGTTTTCTTGTCGGGCAGTATAGTTCCACCATTCCAGGTATGTAGCCCTTCATGCAGTTTCCGCACTCTTAATCTCATGGTAATAGCATCACAAATCATATGACCATAAATACACAAATTTTATTTCATGCACATTCTTAAAATTTCGTACGACTACTTATGAATCAAATATGCCCTGTATGTAACTAAACGCGCCATTTATTAGTTGTGTTGGTGAGATGTTCTCACGTCCAATTTCCTTTGCATGTGCAATCGTAGCTTTTTAAGTGATGGGGCTCACACTTCCTCCAGATACTTTCCTTCGCTTGTTACTCAATGACTAGTTGCTGCTTGACAGCCGTTGCATCTCTGGGAGCCAGATGTACAATTTCCAATCAGATTACACATCGAAGAGCCAAAGAAACTGGTACACCTGGCTACTATCGTGTAGGGCCCTCGCGACCACGTAGAAGTGCCAGAACACGACATGGCATGGACTTGACAAATGTCTGAAGTAGTGTTGAAGGTACTGACACCATAAATCCTGCCGGGCTGTCCATTAAATCCGTAAGAGTACGTGGGGGTGGAGATCTCTTCCGAACAGCACGTTGCAAGACATCCCAGATATGTTCAATAATGTTCGTGTCTGGGGAGTTTGGTGGCCAGTGGAAGTGTTTAAACTCAGAAGAGTATTCCTGGAGCCGCTCTGTAGCTTTTGGACATGTGGGGTGTTGCACCGTCCTGCTCGAATTTCCCAACTCTGTCGGAATGCACAATGGGCATGAATGGATGCAGTGATCAGACAGGATGCTTACGTACGTCTCACCTGTCAGAGTTGTATCTAGACGTAGCAGGGGTCACATATCACTCCAACTGCGCGTGCTCCACATCGCTACAGAGCCTTCCCCAGCTTGAACAGTCTTCTGCTGACATGTAGTGTCCATGGATTCATGAGGTTGTCTCCATACCCGTATACGTCCATCCACTAGATATAATTTCAAACGATACTGATCCGACCAGGCAACATGTTTCCGGTCATCAAGAGTCCAATGTCGATGTTGACAGGCCAATGCGAGGCGTGAAGCTTTGTATCGTGCAGTCATCAAGAGTACACGAGTGGGTCTTCGGCTCCGAAATCCCATACCGATGATGTTCCGTTGAATGGTTCGCACGCTGGCACTTGTTGATGACCCAGCACTGAAATCTGCAGCAATTTGCGGAACGGTTCCACTTCTGTCACGTTGAACGATTCTCTTTAGTCGTCATTGGTCCCGTTCTTGCAGGATCTTTTTCCGGTCGCATTGATGTAGGAGTTTTGATGTTTTACCGCATTCCTGATATTCACGGTAGACTCACGAAACGGTTTTACGGGATAATCCCCACTTCATCGCTACCTCGGAGATGCTGTGTCCCATCGCTCGTGCGCCGACAATAACACCACGTTCAAACTGACCTTGATAACCTGCTATTGTAGCACCAGTAACCGGTCTAAAAACTGCGCCAGGCACTTGTCTTATATAGGCGTTGCCGACAGCAGCGCCGTATTCTGCTGTCTACATACCTCTGTATTTGAATGTGCGTGCCTATACCAGTTTCTTTCGTGCTTCAATGTCATAACTGTCCTCCAAAACATGAATTTCTTCGAGCGACTCCATATCACTTCAAATCACCGCTGGTTACCTTCCCAAAACTTCCACATAAATGTCATCGCAGCATTCTTCCAGAACAACTGCCATTTAGCTTTTTCCCGCAAGGGAAGGGTTGCACTTCTGTCACTTTGAACGATTCTCTTCAGTCGTCGTTGGTCCCGTTCTTGCAGGAGCTTTTTCCAGCCACAGCGATGTCGGAGATATGATGTTTTATCGGATTCTTGATATTCACGGTACACTCGTGAAGTCGTCGTACAGGAAAATCCCCACTTCATCGCTACCTCGGATATGCTGTGTCCCATCGCGCGTTCAGACTCACTTAAATCTTGAAAACCTGCTGTTGTAGCAGCAGTAACCGATCAAACAGCTACGCCAGACACTTCTCTTATATGGGCGTTGGCGACCGCAGCGCCGCATTCTGCTGTCTGCATATCTCTGTATTTGAATACGCATGCCTGTATGAGTTTCTTTGCCGCTTCAGTTTATAGCTGTCATATGATTTTTATACTTCCTTTTCATCTTGTTCTGTGGCACGTATATGTTAGGACACGTATATTCACTGAGATGACAAAAGTAGTGCCTCCTACTAACGAGTCGGACCTCGTTTTGCTCATCGTAGTGCAGCAAATCGACGTGGCATGGAAGCTGCTGGAAGCCCCCTGCAGATATATTGAACCGTGCTGCCTTTATAGATGTGCATATTGCGGAAGTGTTGCCAGTGCAGGATTCTGTGCATGAACTGACCTCTCGATTTTGCTCAATAAATGTGCGATGGGATCTGTGTCCGGCGATCTGAGTGGCTAAACCATTCGCTCGAACTGTCCAGAATGGGCTCCAAATTAATGGCGAACAATTTTGGGCCGGTGACAAGGCACTTTGTCATTCATAAAAATTCCATCTGTGTTTGGGAACACGAAGACCAAGCGTGGCTGTAAATGGTCTCCAACTAGCCGAACGTAACCGTTTCCAGTCAACGATTGGTTCAGCTGGACGAGAAGACCCATTCCATTCCATGTAAACACAGCCCACACCACTATGGAGCCACCACTACCTTGCACAGTGCCTTATTGACTTCGTGGGGTGTGCGCCACACTCGAACTCTACCATCAGTTCTTACCAACTGAAATCGAGACTCATCTGACAGGCTGACCCATGAGGTCACGAGCCCAGGAGAGGCGCTGTAGGCGATGTCGTGCTGTTAGCAAAGGCTCTCACGTGGGTCGTCTGCTGCCACAGCCCATTAACGCCAAATTTCGTTACAGTGTCCTAACCGATACGTTCTTCGTACATCCCACATTGATTTATGTGCTTATTTCACTCGGTGTTGTTTGTTTGTTAGCACTGACAACTCGCTGCTCTTGGTCGTTAATTGAAGGCCATCTGCCTCTGCGTTGTCTGTGGTGAGAGGCAATGCCTAAAATTTCGTATTCTCGGCGCACTCTTGACTCTGTGGATCTTGGAATATTAAATTCCCTTACGATTTCCGAAATGGACTGTCCAGTTCGTCATGTTCCAACTACCACTCCTCGTTCAAAGTTTGTTAATCCCAGCGTGGCCGGCCGAAGTGGCCGAGCGGTTCTAGGCACTACAGTCTGGAACCGCGCGACCGCTACGGTCGCAGGTTCGAATCCTGCCTCGGGCATGGATGTGTGTGATGTCCTTAGGTTAGTTAGGTTTAAGTAGTTCTAAGTTCTAGGGACTGATGACCACAGCAGTTAAGTCCCATAGTGCTCAGAGCCATTTGAACCATTTGAATCCCAGCGTGTGGCCATAATCACGTCGGAATCCTTTTCACATTACTCACCTGAGGACAAATGACAGTACCTCCAATGCACTGCCCTTTGGTACCTTCTGTAGCCATATTATTGCCATCTACTGGGTGATCAAAAAGTCAGTATAAATTTGAAAACTGAATAAATCAGGGAATAATGTAGATAGAGAGGTACAAATTGACACACATGCCTGGAATTATATGGGGTTTCATTAGAACCAAAAAAATACAAAAGTTCAAAAAATGTCAGACAGATGGCGCTTCATCTGATCAGAATAGCAATAATTATCATAACAAAGTAAGAAAACCAAAGATGATGTTCTTTACAGGAAATGCTCAATATGTCCACCATCATTCCTCAACAATAGCTGTAGTCGAGGAATAATGTTGTGAACAGCACTGTAAAGCATTTCCGGAGTTATGGTGAGGCATTGGCGTCGGATGTTGTCTTTCAGCATCCCTAGAGATGTCGGTCGATCACGATACACTTGCGACTTCAGGTACCCCAAAGCCAATAATCGCACGGACTGAGGTCTGGGGACCTGCGAGGCCAAGCATGACGAAAGTGGCGGCTGAGCACACGATCATCACCAAACGACGCGCGCAAGAGATCTGTCACGCGCCTAGCAATATGGGGTGGAGTGCCATCCTGCATAAACATCGTACGTTCCAGCTGGTGTTTATCAGCCAGGCTGGGGATGATGCGATTCTGTAACATATCGGCGTACCTCTCACCCGTCACGGTAGCGGTTACAAAACCAGAACCACGCATTTCCTCGAAGAAAAAAGGCCCGATAACGGTAGATGTGGTAAATCCAACCCATACCGTGATTTTCTCGTCGTGCAATGGAGTTTCCACGACAGTTCTAGGATTTTTGGTAGGCCAAATTCTGCAGTTGTGGGCGTTGATAGACCCTCGGAGCGTGAAATGAGCTTCGTCGGTCCACAACACGTTACTCAACCAATCGTCATCTTCCGCCATCTTTTGAAACGCCCACACCGCAAATGCCCTCCGCTTCACCAAATCACCAGGTAACAGTTCATGATGCTGACGGATTTTGTACTGATAGCATCGTAGGGTCCGCGTAAGTGCCAACCAAACAGTAGTGTATGGAATGGCGGTGCGACGTGCGACTGCATGAGCGCTGACTTCCACGTGCATAGACGAACCCGCTACAGTCTCCATTTCTTCCTGAACCGTCTCAGCAGCATTAAGCCTTGCGATCGGTCGGCCACTACTGGATCTATCGTCTAAACAACCCGTGGCTTCGAACTTCGAAATCATTCTCGCCACAGCTGCATTTGTCAACGGGCCTTTACCCGTTCGAATCCCCTTCCTATGGCGATAGGATCGTAACGCTGAACTAGCACATTCCCCATTCTGATAATACAGCTTCAATAGAAGCACCTTTTCAGGTGACGTCAACATGCTGCGACTGCTGGTGCATCTGATTCTTTCTCTCATTACAGCTCCTTATATACACGATTGTCATGCGCAGTCACTGACATTTTGCTGTCCAGCGCCATCTGTCGGACAGTTTGTGAACTTTGTTTTGTTTGTTAAAACCCCATGTCATTCCAAGCATGTGTATCAATTTTTAGCTCTCTATCTACATTATTCCGTGGTTTATTAAGTTTTCAAATTTATACTGACTTTTTGATCACCCGGTATATATGTGTACATCGCCGTCCCAAGACTTTTGTCAGCACAATGTTTAGAATCTATCCGCTTTCCTACTACCTTCATCTCTTCCTTAACCTGCCGATACCTTTATCCATTTTTTATGTAGTCCATCATTCCAAACTTCCGTCTTCTACCTCAGTATTTCCTGCAACCTTTCGTTCGCCGAGTCGTCGAAGGAGGCAATTTATTTGTAATGTTTAAATCAGCCGCTATTTCTCTTTCTTTTATCGTTTCCATTAGTCCTCTCTCCTAATACCGTGGTCTTCATTCCATCTGCCCTTGTCAGTTTAAGCAATTTTCTCCACAAACTAATTTCAAAACTATAGAAGCCTTTTTATTGCCCATAATTTGCAACCATATAATTGTAAACTCTAGATAAAATAATTTGTGAATCTTTTTTCTTTGCTCTACCAAAATTCTGTCTGATTCCTATGCAAGAACATGTTACCCCTAGCTAGTCTTCTTATTTCCTCCACATAGTTTCCGTTTTCCATCACATACTAGCCAAGGAACTGAAAATATTTAACTTATTCGAGGAGCTTTCCTTTTAGTGATACTTTGAAGGAAGCTTTTTTTGTTTAATTGTCAGAAAAATTTTCTCGCAACAGCTTCTGATCATTATGCTTAGAGCATAGTAACGAGACTCTGAGGCCTCGTCCTTTATGCGTATGTTGTTGTCTGACCATTGTACACAGGTGTACTGGGCACGGCAGCAGGCGGACAAAGTATTCTTGAGACATTATAGACACGTGACCATGGGATTCGGCCGCATCGAAGCTTCCTGTTCGGAACAAGATGACGTCTGTTTGTTGACGATCAGCAATGTTCAGAAGACCGATTCGGGACTGTATCTCTGTGGGGTTGACAGCACGCCGCCCATCCAACGCTTCGTGTACCTCTCTGTTTCCGGTAAGTAGTATCTTGCGTCCTAAGAGACGCTATTTAACAGTAGTTACTTTTAGATTATTGGAATAATATCGTAGTTGTTGCCGGGTGTATATCCTGCACAGGTAAACTCAAAGCGTTGAGCAGGAACCGACGTAAAGGGTAAACAGATGGTGTGGCCAAAGTAGGAAAAAAAATTTATTGCTTTTATTTATTTTTGCGTTTATCCACCGTATGCGTCTACCTATGTTCTTATTTCACTGTACATATGTGTTCATTTATTTATTATTGTATGATCCAGAATACTTTAATTTCTAAACACATAAGAGCCCCCTAACAGTTATACAGGGTGGTGAGAAACAGGTTGTAAGAGTGATGCAGGGTAGGCTGTGGTGAGAAATAACAGTTTAGAAAAAAAATTAGATACGTTGCACCATTTCCCGTTTAGTTATCATCGAAATTAACCAATCAGGTTGTTTTACGTGAAAACTCAAAGAGCCTGCCACATTTGACAATCAGTGTCAGTTGATCTCTTAGCGTAGGTGGTAGCGCACGACACTGGTCTCCTTTTGGCTCGGGTTCAATCATTGCTACCGCTCCACGTCCAATTTTGGACCAATCTCTTGTTCGGTTTTAGGGAATCGAACGAAGAACACGTTTGGCAACACAGTCCTTAGCTGGCTGCTTGAATAGGCACGTGCAACGACCTGACTGGCTAACTTCAAAGCTAATTGAGTCAGAAACGGCGTAAAGTATCGAACTTTTTCCTTAACGATTATTTCTCAGCGCAACCTACCCTACAACTCCCTTAAACTTTTCAGTCCGTTTATGACCATCCTGTATAATAACCAAGTATTCAGATAGGAAAGTTATACGCTGAACGTGGAATGTTTTGAGAATAATGATTATAATGCCATTGGCTTGCATTTTTATGTTTCCTCAGTGATGTATGAATTTTTGGATTACTAAAGTAAGCAATCATTTAAAAATCCATTATGCAACTAAATAGCTAAAATTACATCTCTAAAAATTATATAAAAGAGTATAGTAAATAAGTGTAGAACTAAATTCGCTTTACGGATGTTGACGACTTGTATGAGGGCCAATACGGGTAAGTTCAGTACAGGAACTCATGTCCGTAAACGTACCGTTTTCTCGCTACACGCAAAATACCACAATGCACGTTGAAATCTCCCGCATTTTCGGCGTCACTGAGTAGGGTATTACGCACATCATTCTTCGATCACCTGATGTTCTATGTGCATTACAGCTTTGTTTACATGCCACTCATTTGGGTTTGTGATCTGCCCGGACGGAATTGTACCTGCTGCTGTTCTTGTGGTCTTTGTTCACACGTTGGTCCCCTCCCCAAAATCAACAAATCTTTGTTCATACTACACTCCTATACAGTAGTAATTGTTCACTACAGTACAGAATGAAGCTGTAGGTACACCTTGTGACCAAATGTATCCGGACACCTGGCTGAATATCACTTACAAGTTCGTGGCGCCATCCATCGGTAATTCTGGAATTCAATATGGTGCTGGCCGACCCTTAGCCTTGATGACAGCTTCCACTCTCGCAGACATACATTGAATCAGGTACTGGAAGGTTCCTTGGGGAATGGCATTCCATTTTTCACGGAGTGCTGCGCTGAGGAGAGGTATCGATGTTGGTCGGTGAGGCCTGGCACGAAGCCGGCGTTCCAAAACTTCACAAAGGTATTCTGTAGGGTTCAGGTCAGGAGTCTGTGAAGGCCAGTCCATTACAAGCATGTTATTGTCGTGTAACCACTCCGCTACAGGCCGTGCATTATGAACAGGTGCTCGACGGTGTTGAAAGATGCAGTCGCTATCCCCTAATTCCTCTTCAACAGTGGGAAACAAGAAGGTGCTTAAAACATCAATGTAGGCCTGTGCTATGACAATATCACACAAAACAATAGGGGGTGAAAGCCCGCTCCATGCAAAACATGACCACATCATAACACCAAAGCCTCCGAATTTTATTGTTGGCACTACACACGCTAGCAGATTACGTTCACTGGGCATTCGCCATACCCACACCCTGCCATCGGATCGCCACATTGTGTACCGTGATTCGTCACTCCAGGCAACGTTTTTCCACTGTTCAATCGTCCAATGTTTATTCTCCTTACACCAAGCGAGGCGTCGTTTGGCATTTACTCGACCATGAAATCCAAGTTTTCTCACCTCCCGCCTAACTGTCATGGTGCTTGCAGTGGATTCCGTTGCAGTTTGGAAATCCTGTGTGATGGCCTGGATAGAAGTCTACCTATTACACATTATGACCCTCTTCAACGGTCGGCGGTCTGTCAGTCAACGGACGAGGTCGGCCTGTATGCTTTTCTGATGTACGTGTCCCTTAACGTTTCTGCTTCACTATCACATCGGAAACAGTGGACCTAGGAATGTTTAGGAGTGTGAAAATCTCGCTTACAGACGTATGACACAAGTGACACCCAAACACCTGACCACTTTCAAAGTCCGTGAGTTTCGCGGAGCGCCCCATTCTGCTCTCACACGATGTCCAATGACTACTGAGGTCGCTGATATGGAGTACCTGGTGAAAAGCTCTGCTTAAGTCCGCAGGACAGAACAGGTAGTAGAATTGTAGAAAGGGGCCAAAATGCGGCTGTCAGTTACACTCAAACACATATAACTTTATTTAGTTGTCCAAACAATACAGCAAAACTCTTTAAACTTAGTTATCGGGTGAATAGACCACACTGTCTTATGCCTTAAGGGCACAACCACTTAAATTTAAAGACGGCTGAAAGCCATTAACTTAAAATTCAGACTCAAAACAGAATATTTAGAAGGCAATTAATTTAAAGATGGCAAGGCCCATAATTTAAGACTGCAGGTAAAATTAATTTAAAAAAAATGGTTAAAATGGCTCTGAGCAGTATGGGACTTAATATCTGAGGTCATCAGTCCTCTAGAACGTAGAACTACTTAAACGTAACTAACCTAAGGACATCACAGAAATCCATGCCCGAGGCAGGGTTCGAACCTGCGACCGTAGCGATCGCGCGGTTCCAGACTGTAGCGCCTAGAACCGCTCGGCCACCCCGGCCGGCATTTATTTTTAAAACCAAAACACAAGGCAGAAGGCCTTATCTTCGATTAGGCTGAAGGCCCCACACAGTCTGATACTTGAAAGACAAGAAGTTTAATTTAAAAACGCCTCAAGGCCGATTACTTAAAACTATTAAAATAATTGTTAGTAGGCAGAAGGCCCAAAGCTTTATCTTTACACAGGCTGAAAGCCCAAACAATCCAACATTTAACAAGTGAGGAATTTAAATTTTAAAGTGGCTGAAGGCCCATTATTGAAAAACACAACTCCAATAAATTTTCAAAAGACAGAAGGCCCAAAGCTTTATCCAAAAAAATATTTTAAATGAAGCTGTAGGCACAAGCAATGCAAGACTTGACAAGTGAGGAACTTTCAGTTTTAAAGAGGCTGAAGATCCATTATTTAAAATCCAACTAAAAGCATACAAATTCAAACCATCGGCTATAAGCCATTAAAATACACAATCAAACACCAATAAGAAAAGGCAGTACAGCCAGCGGTGCTCAGAAGTTTACTGGGGGTCGGTCTGCACTTGAAATATTAACGTTCGCTTAGGGGGGATAGGTAGTCGGCCCAACTATATCTGATCCACCGGCAACCCAACCAAGAGACAGTCAACGGACCCACCGACAAGACGACTTGCTTTCCACCTGACCAGTGCACAAGGAACTCGAAAGTCAAAACGTAAAAGGCGTAGGCGCCCACAACCACGTATGCACAAGCTGTCAAAACTACACACACGTGTTGGACAGCGACAACACAGTGAGGAAAGGACACTGCCTGAATTTTACGTCAGCTGCCAGAGCAGGTAACCGGAACGCTAACGGCCTCAAGGTAGAAAATTCCGCTGGTGCACTTGGACTTCAAATAACCAAAATACAGTTAAACTCCACCGGATGGTGGCCAAACTTTCGCCGACTCAAACACTCGCTGTTGTTCACAGGAATACCTCCAACAGCCAGCCATAAAAACCAACGTCACAATGTGAACAGTCTGGCTTCGGTAATTAAATCACCACTCAACTTTGATGTCCTGAGTCAGTGAGCCGCGAACCCCGTAGCAATCGGAACAGCTCCCACACACTCCGACACTGCGTAGAGACCGCCAGCGGGCCCGCTGGCCCGGCCCACTGCGCTGCGCGGAGGTCTCCCGGCTCATCCACACCAACTGACTAGAGATGGGTCGAACTCGTTCATTCTCGTGAACTACTTCATTCATTTCACTCTTTGCCGTGAAGCGTTCAAACGAAGTAGTTCATTCATGAAGTACGGAAGCCTGGCGAAGTTGCCCAGTTCGCCGCTCAGCCGCGGCTACGCTCGCTTCGCCTCGCTCGTACAATAAAGCTTCGTAATATTTCATAATTTTACCAACAAATGGCCGAACTATGCAGTAACGTGCACGCAACGTTTTGCGTCTACAGCGTCTGACGTGAGTTAACTTAAATAGAGCATGGTCGAAGGGGACAAAGGAAAGATAAACAGAGAAGCATGTCACATATAAAGAAGGTATTACGTTTAATTTTGCTCAACATTTTCTCATGAAGCGCCAAAAAAAGTCTTCATTTGCCAAGTGAAACCTTATTTGTTTTATTCATGGACTGAAAACTTGGGCTACCAACGAAATGCAGTCCAATTTTATGTTCCTTTTAAAAATTAATCCAAAATGGAATGAGTATGTTTACCACTGTCACAAAGTCTATATACCTACGTTACGTAATTATTCAGAAGTTTTCCTGTGTATTTTATTTTTGTTGAGAATAATAACCCTCTAAATTCAAAACGTATACTGTCACCCGTAGTCATTGGTACGATTTCAGGTAAAATCCCTCATTATTTTATTCGGAAAGCAGTTTTTGTTTCTGTTCACGCTTATACAATGGCTAGCAACTCACGATCGCCTAAAAGTAGTAAAATTTGAGGTTTCTTCGCCGGTTTAGGTGACGGGAAAGCAAAGTGCAACTGTTGCTCTAAGTGTATTTCCCCGCGCGATTCGTCGACAGGAAGTAGAGGGAGGACTGAAGTGAAGGGAGAATGAGTGACGTAGCGCCGATGTAGTGAAAAGGGAGAGTGGAAGAGAGTGAGTGAACTAGACGAAAGTGTGGAGTGCGCTATCTGTGAAGAGTTTGAAGTGCCAGTTCATTGAAATTGAGTGGTTAGTTCACACTTCACTGGAGTGAAGCGTTCATTTGAACGACTCATTCACGAGCTCCCCATCACTACAACTGACCGACTGTCACACAAGAGCACGGAGACAGCACTACAACAATTGAGCAGTCGACATCACAAGCTACACACAGTTTCACGAACACTTGCACGAAGGACTACACAATACTAACGGCAGCGACTGTGCAATAACAAGGACTAATCACGAGTCGGCACATGCAGGCAACCCATAAGCCATCGCTGGCCAACATATACGTCACCCAACAAGACGACCGACCGACGATGAACCCAGGTGGTCAGCACTCGAGTGATACGTATCGGCAACCTTCGGGCGAATCACGGCTGTGCGGACCTCACTGCAGCTGCGCCCCGACTGAACTTCTGCCGCGTCCTAAGTCAAACACTGCCAGGTCCGAACTGGACTGCTAGCGTCTCCCAACTCGCTGGTAAATCCGAACTAACTCCGAACACACGACAACTGGGAAGTAACAGCAGTCAGCAAAGATAATACGCCAGGGCTTATATCGATAAACGCCGCTTCTGCCGCTCACGGGCAGGCAAGGCGGCAAATAAGTGAGACCAGTAATTGAAATTAATGTGTTGTTGTGGTCTTCAGTCCAGAGACTGGTTTGATGCAGCTCTCCATGCTACTCTATCCTGTGCAAGGTTCTTCATCTCCCAGTACTTACTGCAACCTACATCCTTCTGAATCTGTTTAGTGTATTCATCTCTTGGTCTCCCTCTACGATTTTTACCCTCCACGCTGCCCTCCAATACTAAATTGGTGAGCCCTTGATGCCTCAGAACATGTGCTACCAACCGATCCCGTCTTCTAGTGAAGTTGTGCCACAAATTTCTCTTCTCCCCAATTCTGTTCAATACCTCTTCATTATTTATGTGATCTACCCATCTAATCTTCAGCATTCTTCTGCAGCATTAGATTTCGAAAGCTTCTATTCTCTTCTTGTCTAAGCTATTTATCGTCCATGTTTCACTTCCATACATGGCTACACTCCATACAAATACTTTCAGAAACGACTTCCTGACACTTAAATCTATACTCGATGTTAACATAATGAGGTGGTAGTACAGTAAGAACAGGATGTCAAATGAGATATGGCACGAACACGAGCCACGCACGGCTCACCTGGCAGTAGGTGGCAGCACAATGCACCAAACATGAAAAATATATGTTTTTGAAGGTGTCCGGATACTTTTGATCACATAGTGTTTTTAGTGCATCGATTTTGACCATGGTGAACTACGCGTACAGCGACGCTCGGTGGAATGGGAGGATTGCTCGACTACTGTGTGCGGAGAGTTTCCCGTACCGTCAGACACCGCTGCACGGAGTACGTTTAGCACCAGCAGGGCCGACTGTGGTGCTCCACGGCGGTGCCGCACACATTAGTTTGCAGCGAGGTCCACGAGAAAGCCAGGCTGCGGCGTGACGTCACAAGAGTAGGTCTGAGCTTGCTCAAAAAAATGGTTCAAATAGCTCTGAGCACTATGGGACTTAACATCTGAGGTCATCAGTCCCTTAGACTTAGAACTACTTAAACCTAAACTAACCTAAGGACATCACACACATCCATGGCCGAGGCAGGATTCGAACCTGCGACCGTAGCGGTCCCGCGGTTCCAGACTGTAGCGCCTAGAACCGCTGGGCCACTCTGAGCTTGCTCGCCACCTCCGATCAGCAGATGATATGCGTTTCTAAACCTGTAAACTCTTAACTGGGTGTTTACGTAATAACTAGAATGACATATTCTACTGGAATCTGCTATTATGGGGTCCTATTACTTACTACACTGAAGAGCGAAAGAAACTGTTACACCTGCCTAACATCGAATACGAGGGGTGGAGATCTCTTCTGAACAGAACGTTGCAAGGCATCCCAGATATGCTCAATAACGTTCATGTCTGGGGAGTTCGGTTGCCAGCGGATGTGTTTAAACTCAGAAGAGTGTCCCTGGAGCCACTCTGTAGCAATTCTGGATGTGTGGGGCGTCGCATTGAACTGCTGGAATTGCCCAACTCCGCCAGAATGCACAATGGACATGAATGAATGCAGGTGATCAGACAGGATGCTTATGTACGTCTCACCTGTCAGAGTCGTATCTAGAATTATCAGGGGTCCCTTATCAATTCAACTGCACACGCCCAACACCATTAAGGGGGGTAGGACGTCAAACGGGCCGACGTGGAGCAGGAGAGGCACCACAGGACATTTTAATTTCCACTGTCTATACTTTTACAAATAAATTCATAAACCTTTGAAAGCATGATCAGGAAGGATTCAGGATTCATACTCATAGCAGTGGAAGATCAAAAACGTAACAAAACACATTTTGTTACATGTGAAATTTCATCATTTTTTCACTTACTACTGACTCCATTTGTTGCTATAGCTACACTTTTCTTCCTAAGTAAGAGAGATTCTTCCACGAATTTTGCACAGGATACAAACTATAGTGACATGTGTATGAAACTCTAGGGTTTATTTAATTTATGAAAAATGAATGAACTGTTACATTTTAAACTTCATGTTTAGAAAAAATTCAAATTTTATAGTTGATTTTCTCAGTTTTTACCACAGTTTTTACTAGATTTGGAAAATTCTAGACTTTCATACACCTGTAAGTACTGCTTGTATGTTGTGCAAAATTCATCGAAGAATCTCTCTTACTTAGGAAGAAAAGTGTACCTACAGAAACAAATGCAGCCAGTAGTGAGTGAAAATATGATGAAATTTCACATGTAAAAAAAAGGTACTTTGCTACGTTTTTGAACTTCCACTGCTATGAGTGTGAGTCCTCAATCCTTCCTGGCCATGCTGAAAAGTTTTATGAATTTATTTGTAAAAGTATAGACAGTAGAAATTTAAATGTCCTGTGGTGCCCCTCCTGCTCCAAGTCAGCCGTTTGACATCCTACCCCCCTTAAAGAGCCGCCACCAGTTTGAAACGTCTCCTGCTGACATGCAAGGTCCATAGATTCACGGGGTTGTCTCCATACATGTACACGCCCATCCGCTCGATACAATTTGAAACGAAATTCGTCCGACAAGGTTACATGTTTCCAGTGATCAACAATACAATGTCAGTGTTGACGGGCCCATGCGAGGCATAAAGCTTTGTGTCGTGCACAGTTGGAGAAAAGACTCAAGAACAGGACGTTTACGGCATGCCGTTAAACGAAGAAACACTGACCCCCTGGAACAATAGAGGAATACTTGAGTATCCGTCACAGATGAAGAACTGACCAGTCAACAGCGTCTTGCTTTTAAACGTTCTGGATTTGCCAGCACTCTTTGAAAGTGTTCCTTGGCTAAGGTGGTCTCATGTAGGAAAAACACTGGAGTAATATATGCTGCACAAATCAGAGTTTAAAGAGATTGTAAATCGTAGTCTGGAGAGCTACGAGCCTAGTAAGTGCGTAAAGGATGTAAAAGACCCACCATGGTTTAATAACGAAATTCGGCGGAATCTGAGGAAGCAGAGGCTGTTGCACTCTACGTTGAAAAGGGGACGCACAAATGACGACAAGGGAAGGTTAGTAGATTCGTGCATCTGTGGAAAGATCTATGTGCGGAGCATACAACAACGTCACAACCTAACAAAAGATCTGGCAGAGAGGTCGAGAAAATTCTGGGCGTATGTAAAATCGATAAACGGGTGTAAGTCCGCTGTTGACCAGTCTGGTGTGGCAGTTGAAGACAGCAAAACGAAAGCCGAAGTGTTAAATTTCGCGTTCAAGAAATCGTTCACACAGGGGAACTGTACAAACATATCGTCATTTGACTCAGGCAGACTCCTATATGGACGACACAGATATAGGGATACCTGGCGTAAAGAAACAGAGATTTGAAAACAAATAAAGCACAAGGTCCGGATGGTATCCCAGTCCGATTTTACAAAGAGTACTCTACGGCATTATCCCCTTATCTAGTTTGCATTTATCGTCAATCTCTCGCCCTGCTCAAAGTCCCAAGCGACTGGAAAAAAGCGCAGATGACTCCAATACATAAGAAAGGTGGTAAAAGAACGGACCCACAAAATTACAGACCAATATCCCGAACTTCTGTTTGCTGCAGAATCCTTTAACATGTTCTCATTTCGAATATAATATACTTTCTTGAGACTAAGAAGCTTATGTCTACGAACCAGCATGGTTTATCACTCGTACGAAACTCAGCTTGCACATTTCTCTCATGATATACCGAGAACTATGGATAAAAGACAGCAGACAGGCTCGATATTTTTAAATTTCCGGAAAGCGTTTGACACGGTGCCCCAATGCAGGCTGTTAACGAAGATACGAGCATATGGAATAAGTGCACAGATATGTGAGTGGCTCGAAGACTTCTTAAGCAATAGAGCCCAGTATGTTGTCCTCGGCGGCGAGTGTTCTTCAGAGATAAGGGTATCGTCAGGAGTGCCACAGGGAAGCTTATAGGACCGCTGTGGTTCTCTATAAACGTATATGATTGGCGGCAGGTTGGACAGAAATCTGTGGTTGTTTGCTGATGATGCTGTGGTGTACGGTAAGGTGTCGAAGTTTAATGACTATATGAAGGTAGAAGACGACTTAGACTAAATTTCCAATTGGTGTGATGAATGGGAACTAGCCCTAAATGTGGAGAACTGTAAGTGATGAGTAGGAAGAAGAAACCTGTAATGTTCGAATACAGTATTAGCAGTGTCCAGTCCGACACAATCAAGTCGTTTAAATAATATCTGGGGGTAACGTTTCCAATCGATACGAGGTGAAACGAGCATGTGAAAATTGTGGTATGGAAGGCAAGTGGTCGACTTCGATTTCTTAGGAGAATTTCAGGAAAGAGTTGTTCACTTCTAAAGGTGGCCGCAAATGAGACACTGGTGCTACCTATTCTTGAGTACTGCTAGAATATTTGGGATCAGTCCCAGGTCAGATTGGAGGAAGACATAGAAGCCATTCAGAGGCGGGCGAGTAGCTTTGTTACCGGTAGGTTCAAACAACACGTATGTGTTACGGAGATGCTTCGGGAACTCAAATGCGACTTTTTTTTTTAATAACTATTGAGAAAATTTAGAGAACCAGCATTTGAAGCGGACTGCCTAACGATTCTACTGCCACCAACATACATCGCGCATAAGGACCACGAAAATAAGACACGAGGAATTAGGGCTCATGCCAAGGCGTACAGTAGTTGTTTTTCCCTCGCTCTATTTGCGAATGGAACAGGAGGGAGGGGGAGGGTGACAATGACAAGTAGTAGCACAGGGTACGCTCCACCAAGCACCGCACGGTGGCTTGCGGGGATTCAGTGTAGATGTAGATGTAGATACACACGGATCTTTATACTAGTCGTTTCACTGTGCGCTGATCCGCAGGTTCTGTCCTGGACAGGTGGATAGCTGTGTCCACACACGTGGGTCTCGACCGCTGCATGTGGTTATAACCCGTCATAATTCGTGTTTATTCTACTTTTTCACGTAAACTGTCTGAAGGCTGTCTAGTAGAGGTTTCAGGCGCTCCGTTGTAGTGAATAACAGCTTTGTGTGTGTGTGTGTGTGTGTGTGTGTGTGTGTGTGTGTGTGTGTGTGTGTGTTCTTATATACTGTGGAAAGATAAGGTATTTCACTCACCTCACATAATGCTGTCTTTATCTCTGTTATTTAGGAACATCTATCTAAGTTGAATTCTTTGGAGACAATGCTCTATGTATATCTGTAGGTGGTTAAAACCTGCTCCAGAAAGGATATACACACACAACCATTGAGGGATGTTGGTGTTGGAAGAGAGGCATTCCTGCTGTATAAAAGATGGAGGAACAGATCGTGGGGGAAGTTTACACAAATAACAAACTGCGAGTGTGCCTAAAGAGTTGCCAGTCTTAACAGCTCAACTGCTGAAATATCGGTTCATTTATTTAAAAAAAAGTGACAGAATAAACACGAAAACTCTTTTGCTGCATGAGGTATTACCATCGTGTATTGTTGAAGTGTGAGACTTATTATATTGAGAACAATTGACGCCATCTGCCTGATACCATCTTTAAAACTGTGTAAAAGTAAAATTTAAATAGTGCACTTGACGCTCCTCAGAGAATTGAATATACATCTGCATTAATTTCTTTAACTGAGTTTCTAAATAAGCATGTTACTGTTACCTGTATTTTCGTTGGTATAAAATACAGAGGGTGGAAGTGGTGAGTTGTTACGGGTGCAGCTGCATCTCAAAACTGTGGAGAACTGAGGATACAATGAGGCTTTGATCTTCCAGCTTATGAGATGTACAGGTGTTCGAGGTATCTGATGAGAAGAGGGAATTTTGTCACTTTGTAGAAACCGGATAGAAACTCCAAAAACCGATTCTCTGGGGGTCTTTCTAGTTCCCGCAAGCGCTTTCTTTTAACGGGAAACTTCATCTTGGCAAAATATACTAACTTTTAATGAAGTGAAATAAAATTTAACCGCTCATTAATAAATTTTTGTGACATTTCTGACTCCAAAGGCATCAACTTTTACAATTAGCGTGATTAACTATAACATTCAACCATCCCTAGACAGTGAAGGATCATTACTGGGCTCACACGCGGGAGTATGGTAGCTCGAATAGTCATACAGATTCTGATTTTGCTCAACTTCCTTAAATCGCTTACTTTAGAGCAATTTCTGGGGTAATTCCGTTGGAAAGGACATGCTCAGTTTCGTTCCCCATCCTTTCCCGCAAGCCGAGCTAATGACATCTTCGACGGGTCATTAATCTTTAATCTTCCTTCCTTCTTTTCTATTCACTGGTGTAACTGTTGTTCAAAGTAAAATCTTCTGGGTTGTTACAAGCGTCATCTATAAAAAATGGTTCAAATGGCTCTGAGCACTATAGGACTTAACATCGGAGGTCATCACTCCCCTAGAACGTAGGACTACTTAAACCTAACCAGCCTAAGGACATTACACACATCCATGCCCGAGGCAGGATGCGAACCTAAGACGTAGCAGTCGCGCGGTTCCGGACTGAAGCGCCTAGAACCGCTCGGCCACAACGGCCACCCGTGTTATCTACCTCTTCACTTTCTTACGCTATCAACGTCTGGATCCCCGTTATCTGAACAATGTCACAGGTCAGCGTCGCGTTCCTCCACATGCAGGTATTTTCCCGCACATGTTCCCAAGAAGTGAGGTTTTAACTGAAAATTTACGATTGGTATTGGGGGCCATCATCATTGGATAGCCAGCGAAACAGAGTAAGATGGACAAATCATCTTAGCCGTTGCCTATAGTGTCTTCTTTAAGGAATTCAACTCAGATTACAAGCTGTCATTGTCACTCAGATGGGAAGCACACGAAAACAAAAGAGTTGAGCACTGCTTGCTTCTGTGCTAGGTAGTGGTACGAAGTCGCATCTAAATACCTATTTGTGTCAAAAATGGTTCAAATGGCTCTGAGCACTATGGGACTTAACTTCTGAGGTCATCAGTCCCCTAGAACTTAGAACTACTTAAACATAACTAACCTAAGGACATCACACACATCCATGCCCGAGGCAGGATTCGAACCTGCGACCGTAGTGGACGCGCGGTTCCAGACTGTAGCGCCTAGAACCGCTCGGCCACCCCGGCCGGCCCTATTTGTGTCTATCTGTTTTCTATACACTCTGTGATTTACACTATGGCCAGATCTTCGATAGACCAACACGTCTAGGAGCGGGAGACCAATCTTACTTTCTACTTCGAAAGTGATGGTCTTGTGACGATAAATGTCATTTTCAGAAATTATAGAATCTATTACGCTCTTTTTTACTGTGTGGCCAAATGACAAATGTAGTAGGAGGTTTCTGCTAAAACGTAAATACCTTAGGAGTAAAGGATACCACTCACTGAAAAACAGAAGCGTTCTGTCGTCGACAGGCACACACAAAGAGAAAGGATTCGTTCCGAAAGCTAGGAAGAATTCTTCCTTTTCTTTTTAGTGTGTCCGTCGGTGATTCAACACTTCTGCTTTTTGGTGAGTTGTCTCTTGTACACCTAAGGCGTTTACAAGTAACACGCCGGCCGCGGTGGTCTAGCGGTTCTAGGCGCTCAGTCCGGAGCCGCGCGACTGCTACGGTCGCAGGTTCGAATCCTGCCTCGGGCATGGATGTGTGTGATGTCCTTAGGTTAGTTAGGCTTAAGTAGTTCTAAGTTCTAGGGGACTGATGACCATAGATGTTAAGTCCCACAGTGCTCAGAGCCATTTGAAACATTTTACAAGTAACAGATGTGTCATCCACTTAAAGAAACTAAGAAGAAGGTTGTATTGGCGCATTACTTAATGCGTGTGATTCAGAATTTTCCGTACAAATGTCAGCTGCCGCCGCCTGCAAAAGCGAACCCACAGCAACAAACACATTGCTGATAAAATTATCCTTTTTATTTAAAATAGCTCGATCATAGAAATTATCCTATCAGGTCACACACGTCTGGAGCAAGTTTGACCCCTATGATCACCGTAGTAACTGCTACTGGGATGTTAGTAAATAAATATTTCACGTCGAAGCTTGTTAGAATGGCACTCTCGGTCATCTTCACAATGCAATACATTCGGTATAGGGTATAGGCAAAATAATGTGAACAGTGGTATTAATGGGATGCTGTGTCTGACGGTCAACAACGAAGGTAAGGCAAGTGTCGCGCTAGGCTGTGCGTGTTCAGGTTGGTTACGAGTAGTGCACACTTCGTATTAGCATTCAGGGGCCGAGGTCGACGTGCAATGAAAGACCTAAAAGAGTTCCAAAGAGTGTAGATTGTAGGGGCCCGATTAGCTGGAGCATCAGTAACCAGGATAGCCAATTTATTGAATATTTCAAGAGCAACTGTTTCACAGCCATGACAGCCTACACAAAACATGGAAAGATATCATCGTGGAAACGTAATAGTGGGCGCAAATCAAAGCTAACTGACGAACTGTGTCAAAACAACACAAAAATACGGCGATTTAAGTTACTGCAGAGCTCAATAGCCATCTTCGAGTCCCCCTACCTATCGACACTGTCAGTCAAGAACTCCATAAAGCAAATATTCATGGACGGGCTGCTATAACGAAACCATTAGCGACGACAACCAACGCAAAGAAGCGTAAAACATGATGTCCGGAGCATAAATCCTGGACGGCTGATCAGTGGTAACACGTCATGTGGTCCGACATGTCAACGTTTTCGTTATTTCCAACATTGGGCTGGGTTTACGTCTGGAGAACGCCAAAAGAAGCTTACAATGCTGATTGCCTGATTCCAACACTTACGAATGGAGGTGGAAGTGTGATGGTGCGGGCAGCCGTATCATGGTATTCTGCTGGTCCCATCACTATTCTCAAAGACCGTGTTACAGCCAACGGTTATGTGAACATTTTAGGTGATCAGGCGCTTCCCATGATTCTAATGTTGTTCCCCAACAATGATGCCATATTTCAGGACGATAATGCACCCATTCACACAGCCAGGACAGTACAATCGTGGTATGAGGAGCACTCAACTGGAATGCAGCCTCTTCCCTCGCCAGCAGAGTCCCCGGACTTGAACATTAACACACCCTTGTGGCGGTATTGGAGCGCAAACTCCGGAGCTGATTTCCGCATCCCTCGTTACTACAGGAGTTAGAACTGGTTCTGATCGAAGAGCGCCATAACATTCCACTGGAGACTATACAATCATTACATGGCAGTATTCCAAGAAAAACCGCAGCTGTATTACGGACAAATGGGGGCCCAACCTCTTATTAATAAACCATTCCCAAGTAAGTACAGCCGGCCGTTGTGGCCGAGCGGTTCTAGGCGCTTCAATCTGGAAACGCGCGACCGCTACGGTCGCAGGTCCGAATCCTGCCTCGGGCATGGATGTGTGTGATGTCCTTAGGTTAGTTAGATTTAAGTAGTTCTAAGTTCTAGGGGACTGATGACCTCAGATGTAAGTCCCATAGCGCTCAGAGCCGTTTGAACCATTTTTTGAACCAAATAAGTACATATGTTCACATTATTTTGGCTATCCCCTGTATATGGCAACAAAGTAAAGAAGAGCTTCATAGGTTTTATAGTTTCTCAAACGATATTTATCCCTAAATCAACTTCTCTCTGGAGGTAGAGAGTCAGGTTGATCTACCATTCGAGATGTGTTGATCTATAGAAGACATGGCAATATTCTGGGACACACAATAAACAGAAAGCCTACAAACACATATAGGTGTATATCTGTCACGTTGCATCACCACCGATCCCAGAATCGAGCAATGCTCAATACACTGTCTACACTTGTCTTCCGTATTAGTGACAATAACAACCTGGAATCAGAGCTTGAGTTCTTAAAAGAGTTATTTAAAGCCAAATCTATTATAGTTTGTCGATAGGCGGATCTTTCAGACTAAACATTATTAACTGTGATAATAAGAACTAGTAACTGCCTCTCACTGTGTTAGGTTACCGCTCGTTTCTAGAATTACTGGACGCATAAGCAGAATTCTTCTGTTAAATGGCATAAAGACCACACTTTTCAGTCACAACAAAATAAAAGACATTTTCCGCCGCAAAACGGACTCAACTGATCACCTGTATACTGGGAGAACCTGTGAAGCGAAGTGTGGCTGTGCCAAAGCGTATGCAGGTGAAATTGAAAGGACAGATTAAACTGAAACGTGCAGTAGTGCCTGGCCGTTGTGGGCGAGCGGTTCTAGGCGCTACAGTCTGGAACCGCGCGACTGCTACGGTCGCAGGTTCGAATCCTGCCTCAGGCATGGGTGTGTATGATGTCCTCAGGTTAGTTAGGTTTAAGTAGTTCTAAGTTCTAGGGGACTGATGATCTCAGATGTTAAGTCCCATAGTACTCAGAGCCATTTTGCAATAGTGGAACATCAAGAAAACTGCGGCCTAGACACAAATTTCAGCAGCATATTATTGTCGGTTAGGAATGCAAGATTTATAAACGCTAAGTCCGAGAGACTGTTGGGATTGCTAAGAACAAAAGTAATTTCAATAGATATGACGACAGAGGCTTCCAGCGTAGTGCGTTTCCAGCATCAAGGAAGTAAATACGCAGCAAAGGTGGGTGAGGAATACATACAACGACCAGGAAGCCCCACCTCTGTGGCACGGCATTCTTTTAATAAACACTTGAAATAGCTGTGTAATGGAATAACAATGAAGATTTGTGACAGACTGGGACTCGAACCCACATTACCGGCTTATCACGAGCGGTCGCCTTAGCATGAGGCTCTCTGAGCCAAACTTCCATGTGTCGTCAACCATGTGTCTATAACAGGGGTGGCTTAGGATTCGGCTCGAGGGCCGTGCCACCACCACCTAGAGATGCTTCATACAGAGAGATCGCTTTTTAAACATGAAAACAGCAGTTTTAACATTCGTTAGCACTCATGCTAACTAATGCGAGAGTGAAAAACAACACCCACTCACAAATAGAGAATAAAACGTATCAGTAATGTGTAACAAAATTGTGGTGTGCGTACTGTAAGACCTTCGGTACACACACCATCAGATTATTTGACTGGTCGCTCTAACTAAGTAAGTGAGTGTCAGCAATATGCTTCGTGGTCTTATCGTGGCGTGTTTATCTTCTGCCATTTGGTCAGACGATAGAAATGCCACTTGCACACTTAGAGTAGCAGATTGACGGTGACCAACATTAAACAGAACTTGATTAATTTTCACACACATTTATTAAAATAATAAGAGTCATAAACCTTACTTAACTTGATTCTGGATGCTATTCACAATTGACAATCTGAAGTTCCTTTGGTCTTGGTACGTTAATCTTATTCTCACATGTCTCTGATACTTGACAAAGTATCTATACATTTCTCTTCACGGCTATGTACAGGAATATGATAATCTTATTAGGCGCAGACTGAAACTTGACTATAGACTGGTACAGACAAATGCAGTCTGATGCAGACTGATGCAGGCTGACTAACCGGAGATCAGTACACACGTTATAACACCTCGAGCGTTCAGGTATCACTGCGCGAGTGTGATCCGCGAGGAGAAAAGGTTCTACATTAGCAGCAATCTCACTGACTGCGTTACATATTAATACGCGGATCGGCGGAAGCAGAATTTGGTCTGTCTCTAAGACAGCGCCATCTCGTAGTGCGGAGACGGACGAGCGCTGCGCCTGCGCTGTTGTGCTTAGCGGGGCGAGCTCTAGTGGGAAAGTTGTGTACGCGCTGACTACGCGGAACTATGTACACAACAAAAATACAAACTGCAGAGAAATTTAGATACGAACAAAATGTAACACGAGCTACAAATTTATATTTCGTTTTCAAAATCAAAATAAAGCCACTTGAAAAAGAATACTATTTACTGCGAACTTTTGCTCACAATTTTAGTCAAATGTATCCAAACTTCAAGATATTCCACTAGCAAAAAAATAATAATTGTACTAGGTATATAGTTTTTACACACCTTCGGGTGCTCAGTGGATTGAAAATTGTCCTGATGAATCGCTGAAAGCCATTTCCTACGCAGATTCGCATCTTTCGGAAAGGAAAACAACATCACTTTCAGTCCAGTTCCGCAATTCCCATGACACCTTGGCACACAACCTTTTGTAAACCATGTTCACAGTAGCTTCACTACGCGTAAACACTGTAATCGCTAGTTTTAAGCACGAATGTAGCACTCGATCCAACAAACGTGTAGATAAACAAACGCTTCGAAACACAACATGGTGGCCCGCTCGGAGTGACGTCACGACCTGCTATGAATTTCGCGCCGCGGCCTTGTCTGTAGGTGGTGGTGGCCGTGCCCTGGCACGAGGGCCACGCCGCTCAGCCTGGCTGGCCTATTTCCCCAACACCACGCCACACCATTTCTGAGCGTAAGGAGCGGGAAACACGAACGCGCCGCATTTAAATGACAATACAGCCGCACTGGGCCAACTTCGTGTTATATTTCATATTTCTCAATATAGTTCAAAAACAAAGCAAATTTTCAGTATCATTGATTTCTTTTTGGCGATCTGAAGACGTAGGTTTTATCTGATACAAACTGTCAACACACGGGCAGACAATTCTATAGATTTTCACGCCCAGGTTGCCACGTGATGTTTAATTATTTACTTTCAAAATCCAAAAAACCTCTTTCACACACATATGTTATTTGAAATATTGTATCGCTTTTGCAACCTCGTTATGGAGACGTGGAAACTACTTGAGGAAACCAATCTAGATGTCCTGAACAGTTGTAACGTTAGAGGGATTTGTCATTAAAATGGAAATTACATTACAGATCAGTTAGCTACATCTGCACATGCATAGGGGCACTTTAAACTGAAACACCAAATGATCTCAAAAACATCTCGGAAACAAATGTAAGACCGGCAGTGCCCTCAAAACGTTTAGGAAACTATCGTCGTAATTTTTTTAACCTCGAGTTTTATTTAACGCCAGTGAGCTTAGGGAACTGGGCTGTGTTTGTCAGAATACGTCCCTTCTACAACGCGATTTTCTTTTCGTAAATGCATCCCCATTAAATCAGAAAGAAGTTGTTTCTCATCCTGCAGTGCCTTACTGTGAGCAGTGTGTAGTCAAGTACACTAAAAATACGAGGTCTGCAATCCATTCTGGATATTCTAATTTTCGTTTCTGCACTCTTTTTCTCGTTGTTAATTCAACAAAAGCGAATTTTAAATCGAAAAATCGTTCCAGGTATGCGCCTTGACCTAACCACCGTAGTTTGCAGTAATATATAAAGTCTTCACACTCTTCATTCAGTTGAATGGAAAACTGTTGCAACTGACAGTGCAATAATTTATGCGACTTCAGATAGTTTACTATTCGTACCACCAGTTTCTTTACGTGCTCCACGCCTGCAAATTTAGCACAGATTGCTTCTTGTTGTACAGAACAATGAATCCCGTTTGTCGATCCCTGTAATGTTTCATTTATTTTTTGCCGACTAAATATTTAAATTCTTTTTGCATGGTATTGTAATGTTGTTTACAGCAGGTTTGCGGTACCCATCGCTTATGCGACTGCATAATACGCATCAGGAATTATTATCCTTCTCTCCTGACATTCCAATTAATTTGTAAAGGTTTATGACAATTGATCGGTAGATTGCGTTCTTTTGTGCAAACAACGTCCTTCATATCACGCTACGGTCGCAGGTTCGAATCCTGCCTCTAGCATGGATGTGTGTGATGTCCTTAGATTAGTTAGGTTTAAGTAGTTCTAAAATAAGTTCTAGGGGACTGATGACCTTACAAGTTAAGGCCCATAGTGCTCAGAGCCATTTGAACTATTTTTTTCTTATCACGAAGAAATAGCGAAGGCTAAACAACGCTGGATTTCGATTTTGAAACATGAAGTCGACAGACCGTGGCCGGTCCTGGTGTACAATCTGCTCTCGTACATACATCGTGTATATTTCCGTACAGGGAAGACATTTTAAATGTAAGTCGCTTGCATGGACGTCCCAAACAACTTTGCATCTTTCCAGAATGAGATTTTCACTCTGCAGCGGAGTGTGCGCTGATATGAAACTTCCAGGCATATTAAAACCGTGTGCCCGACCGAGACTCAAACTCGGGACCTTTGCCTTTCGCGGGCAAGTGCTCTACCATCTGAGCTACCGAAGCACGACTCACGCCCGGTACTCACAGCTTTACTTCTGCCAGTATCTCGTCTCCTACCTTTCAAACTTTACAGAAGCTCTCCTGCGAACCTTGCAGAACTAGCACTCCTGAAAGAAAGGATATAGCGGAGACATGGCTTACGCCGGTATTACACTATCAAATTTCTTTGTCAAATATTTGATCAAAGATGTGATCCAATATTCCGTCCAATATATTTGACAAAGATCTTTGACGTAGCGCTATAGGGGGTATTACACTGTCATCAAATTTTTCGTCAAAGTTCAAGATGGCTGACAACAACTTGTTACTAACCGCAGCAGTTCTACGTACAAAAAATTGCATTGTGTGCACATGCGGAAAAGAAGTGGGGGAAAAAATGGAACCATACATACGAGGTTGACAGTCTTAAAAGTCATGGGATTACAACTTGATAATAAATTCAGTTGGGAGGAGCACACCACAGAACTGCAGAAAGGTCTTAACAAATCTGTATTTGCAATTCGAGTGTTAGCAGACATAGGAAACATAAAAATGAAAAAGCTTGCATACTTTCATTCCATAATGTCATATGGGATAATATTTTGGGGTAAATCTTGAAGTCAAACAAGTTTTCAAGGTCCAAAAGCGTGTAATACGTATTATTTGTGGAGTAAATTCACGGACCTCCTGCAGAAACCTCTTCAAAGAATTGGGTATACTAACTACTGCCTCTCAGTATATTTACTTCTTAATGAAATTTGTCGTAAATAATATATCTCTTTTTCCAACAAACAAGTCAGTTCATACATACAATACCAGGAACAAAAATGATCTGCACAAGGACTTAAAAGCGTCTGTGATCTATTCTGTTACTCGTTTTTATTCTCTGTGGGTGTTTTTAGTATTTGGAAGAAGGGACCAATGACTATCGCAGTCTGGTCCCTTTAATCCCACAAACCAACCAACTTACTTTAGTTCAAAAAGGGGTCCACTACTCAGGAACACTCATCTTCAATAATTTGCCAGGAAACATAAAAAATTTAGTTAGAAATAAAGATCAGTTTAAAAGGAGCCTGAAAGACTTACCACTGGCCAACTCCTACTCCATTGGCGAAATTTTTAATAGAAACAAATGATGTATTGTATTTATTCATACTATTAGTATTGTTATTTCAGCTTAAAAAAAATCGACATGTTCCACATCCACGAGGCTCTCCTCCGCACGGATCTATGGAACGAAAAACTTATCTAATCTGGGTGAAGCCGTGGGTTTTACGAGGACACGATAAAAGCATTCAACAAAACTTGTTACGTGAGCTTACAGTGGAAGACGTCAAGTCGTACATCAATTACTTAAAAATGGATGAGCATACATTTCCGTATGTGCTCAATGAAGTGTATCCTCATATCACAAAGCACAATATTCACTTAAGAACTGCTACATCTTCTGAAGACAGGCTCACTATAACACTCCCATTCCTTGCTACAGGAGAGGGTTATGTTAGGTTAGGTTAGGTTACATCAGATTAGGTCTCCAATCTTCTTAATCTATTTTTGTATTCAGGGTGCCTCACGTTGTAAAGCGCCTCATCAGCTTCAGACATCTCTATTAATTTTGTAGTTGTCGGCACACACCAATTGTATTTACTGGCAATGGTTATAAAAACACTACAGACGACAGTACGCTGCAGCGATGCTAGCGCTCCATGTGGTAACAAGTCACATTGCAGTGAACAGAAGACAAGCGGTTTCTTTGATCAAATATACAGCGAGGTCCTATATTTGATCAAATATTGGACGACATTTGACAAAGTCCCTATTACACTATCAAATATCTTTGACAAAGATATTGGACAAAGCTATTGGACAAAGAAATTTGATAGTGTAATACCGGCCTTAGCCACAGCCTGGGGGATGTTTCCAGAATGAGATTTTCACTCTGCAGCGGAGTGTGTGCTGATATGAAACTTCCTGGCAGATTAAAACTGTGTGCCCGACCGAGACTCGAAGTTGGGACCTTTGCCTGTCGCGGGCAAGTGCTCTACCATCTGAGCTACCGAAGCACGACTCACGCCCGGTACTCACAGCTTTACTTCTGCCAGTATCTCGTCTCCTACCTTCCAAACTTTACAGAAGCTCTCCTGCTAACCTTGCAGAACTAGCACTCCTGAAAGAAAGGATATAGCGGAGACATGGCTTAGCCACAGCCTGGGGGATGTTTCCAGAATGAGATTTTCACTCTGCAGCGGAGTTTGCGCTGATATGAAACTTCCTGGCAGATTAAAACTGTGTGCCCGACCGAGACTCGAAGTCGGGACCTTTGCCTTTCGCGGGCAAGTGCTCTACCATCTGAGCTACCGAAGCACGACTCACGCCCGGTACTCACAGCTTTACTTTTGGCAGTATCTCGTCTCCTACCTTCGAAACTTTACAGAAGCTCTCCTGCGAACCTTGCAGAACTAGCACTCCTGAAAGAAAGGATATAGCGGAGACATGGCTTAGCCACAGCCTGGGGGGATGTTTCCAGAATGAGGTTTTCACTCTGCAGCGGAGTGTGCGCTGATATGAAACTTCCTGGCACATTAAAACTATGTGCCCGACCGAGACTCGAACTCGGGACCTTTGTCTTTCGCGGGCAAGTGCTCTAGCATCGGAGCTACCGAAGCACGACTCACGCCCGCTACTTTGCATCTTATTTCTGAACGACACAAGCACTGCAATATCGTAATTCACAATTATTCCCCTTCCCTGCCTGTTTTGTTACCTAATCGGTGACGGTGGTCCACCAATAGCAGATAAATTTCACCCAATAACACCACTTCTTCAGAGTAAGCTCGGGGAAAGACACTTTTACAAGTAGCTGTGACCGATGTTTGAGAATGTTCAGATAACTGCGAACACCGGAAGATCCTGAAGAGGACCGTAGCAGAGGGACAGAAACGTCGATTGTGTCAGAAGAAACTGAAGAGGAGCATGACGCTGTCGAATAACCTACAAGACCTTTGACAATGGCCACGAGAACCTTAGAGTTATACAACGATGGTGCTTACTAAACATTTAATTGTAATAGACTATTCTGTTTCTGATTTTCAGAGCCGAAGACGACAATTTTGGGTGAGCCTTTTAGAACGCACTGGCAAGGCAGCGGTATCAACCTGACGTGCGTAGTTCAGCCCCGGCGACAGCCAGAAGATACCGTCCTGTGGATGCACGACGATTTGGTGGGTTGTAACGCCAACGGTTTCAGTTTCTGCATGCTCATTAGCTAATTACGACGGTAAAGAAATAAGAGAGTCTAGTACTTGCATCGTCGGCTACATCTCATGAAGTAATAGCTCAGCTGCATAAGGACGGTGAAAGATATCACTGACCTTATTTAAGCAACTATCCATTTGCTTGTCTGAGGCGCTTCAGTGGAAACACGAAAATCCTGAAACGGTTTGCCATATGAGGCCTGAATCGCATTCCTTCCGAATAAGAATGCTGTCTACAAAGCCTCGAACACTGAGCCAAGTCGCTCAGATAAAGAGAAGGACAATGGCCAGTTCGCTTATGCCATTTGTCCACTGGTAATCTTCCGCAAGTAACTAAGATTCTTATGATACAGCCACAGGTATCAGACTGAACACATGAATTGTCGGACTTTGAAATGAAACTTTAAACCGCAGTTACTCTACGCAAAGTAAATTTTGTCAAACATTATAGCGAATATTTGATGCTCTATCACATATACATCTCCCAGTGACGCATGGGAGGATTAAACTAACAGTCAAAGGCATGTGAGGTTTTAGAAAGAAGCTCTTGGATGGTCTGTTTGCAGTTCCTTCAAGATCAAAATCAGAAAGAAAGAAAGACGTAGTTTTCACACTTGCAAAGGTGGCAGTCATGAGCTAGGTTTAATGAGCTTGACGATGTGACTCTCTCTTCATAAAGCATCAAATCTGGCATGAGTTCTCAGCAACCATCTACCTTACCAAGTACACTGCCTGAAAAATTAATACACCCTTTTAGAGGTAGCCATTATACTCAAGACTTATTATTGCAACAATGAATATCGAGTGCATGAAATGATTACCTTTGTAGATCAATGGAGCAAGCGGTTCTGAGGTACCGGGTATCGACCAATGCTGAAAAAAACGTATTAGTATGTGATGTAGCCTCCGCGGGCGGCTATGCAGGCGTTGACTCTGGCATCCAGTCGATCGTACACATCGCAAATACTGTATGCGTTATTTTGAGCCTGCTCGACCTGTTCGCGTAGTTCTGTAAGAGTTATTGGTTGACGAGCGACACGAAGCACTTCTCATCCCATCAAGTCCCACAGGTGCTTGATTAGAGACAAGTCCGGAGATCGTGCTGGCCAAGGAAGTTGCTGCATGTCTTGTAGTGCACGTTGAGTTTCACGGGCAGTAAGAGGCCGAGCGTTATCCTGTTGGAATTACATATCACTTTCCTGACCAAGAAGGGCAAGAGGACGGGTCTAACAACTTTCTGCACGTACCGATCAGCAAAGGTGAAAGAGATTTGTAGCTTATTGCATCCCAGACCATTAGAGGGAAAGGGGGGGGGGGGCAGTGTGTCTTGGAACAATGCACTCTACGAGATAGCTCTCACTAGATCTACGTCGTACGCGCAAATGACAATCATTTGCATGAAGGCAGAATCTACTTTCATCACTGACGACAACGGCGCGGCATTCCATGTTCCAAGTGATCCGCTGACGGCACCAGCCTAACCGTGCGCGTCGTTGCCGTTGCGTGAATGGAAGATGGGCTAGAGGTGTGCGCGCCCCTAGTCCTACTTCTAATATCCAGTGCCCAACGATTCTTTTTGACACGTCTGGGCTCTCAAGCCCTCTTATCCGAGCTGTGGTAGCTGTACGATCTGCCACTGCTGCTCTCACAACACGACGATCCTGGCGGGCGTCTGTGGTGCGTGGACATCCAGAACCTCGTCTACAGGTCTGCAAATGTCGACGCGACCAATGATACCAGCATCTTTGCATAAATGACATAACAAGCCCAACTTGAGTGAGAGTTCTCCGAAAGGACCATCCCGTCACTCGGAAGGCCACAAAATGACCGCTTTAACACGCGCACCGTTGGCTGTAGGAAGCACAAGTGTCTCTCTGTGACATGGTTTCCTGCGTGCTTCACACGCTGCACCACACTGAACCTTCTGGCTGTGAGGATTCTTTGTTTAAGGGTAGTCACAGATGGCACTCTGTTAGCTATGACACTACGCTATTTGTTGGCGGACGACGCTGAAACGATTATCTGCACATCTAATGTCTTCCAGGCAAAGGCCTTCCCGCAGTGGATACACCAGTTCCCGTGAGATCACCGAAGCTAAGCTCTGTCGGGCGTGGTCGGCACTTGGATGGGTGACCATCCAGCCGCCATGCGCTGTTGCCATTTTTCGGGGTGCACTCAGCCTCGTGATGCCAACTGAGGAGCTACTCGACCGAATAGTAGCGGCTCCGGTCAAATAAAACCATCATAACGACCGGGAGAGCAGTGTGCTGACCACACGCCCCTTCTATCCGCATCCTCAACTGAGGATGACACGGCGGTCGGATGGTCCAGATAGGCCACTTGTGGCCTGAAGACAAAGTGCTTTAATGTCTTTCAGGTCGCATAAGCCGTCATAGAATCAAAATCGACGTCGTTTTTCCAGGGGTACTAATTTCTTATGGGGGTGTACATTCACCAGTCATCGACTATTTATTTACTGGATTTATGTTCTGTATGGAACTGTAACTTCTCAAAATGAACAATGTACTCTAAACTGCTGTAAATTTAAGTTGGTCGGGTAAGTTAGCCGTTTCAGTCTCACATTCCAATGGTATTGGAATAAATGTTTATAACCGTAAACGCCATGAAATGTGAGAGATACTTCACTAATATGTTATTTTGGCTATTATGGTGCAAAATTACGGTTTGTCTACTAGTATTAATTTTGTTTTGAATCGATTTAAATCATCGTAAGATAACAACTGGGAAGTGTCCACAACAACGCTGTGCGAGTAAATCTAACCATGCAAACTTAAGACATTAGAAGGTGTTCATAGTTCTTGGTAATAGTAGTGGGCAGGAAACGTCATACCGATAGCTCTTTAAAAGCGTCGACGGGTGTCATATTTTGGGCTTCGCTTTCAACTAAACACTTTTACAAAAATACAGAAAATACAGAGTAGAAATTCAGTGTGGGGGAGGGGTGTATTTGGGAGAAGGAGGGTAGGAGGCGATGAGAATGATGCGACTGAGTAGTATAAAATACTTAATGTCAGTATCTATAACTTAATGTCAGGACAGATATTTAAAGAAACGAAGCTATACATCTATACCTAATTACATTCTTACATGTGTAAATCGTTAATTACAACGTAGCGAATGAATTATCGCCAATCGCAGCGTGTACAGTACGCGAAAATAACATTGCAGTATATAAGACTAATCTTGATACCTAGCTACATCATCAGCTTTGATTGTTTGCAAATTGGGTTATAGGAATAATATGAGCATTAAGAATAAACAAACATCACATGCGGTTCGTAGGAGGCTTATGTACAGCAGTAAAGTGTAAATTTTTCTTACATGCTGTGTTATGGTAAAGGGATTGTGATAGGGTTCGTGACTGTGTAAACGACGATGAATGAAACAAGAAACACTATATTCAATTGGTAACCTAGAATTCAGTACTGTACTATTCAGTATTCAATGGTTAACACAAATAATAAAATGCGATTTCTTTTTTTATTTTCATCAATAGGTCATCCACGCAGACCACGACTCCCGCCTCACCATCATTACAGAGACGGATACCTCCACAATAAGCCAACTGCTGCTCGAGGATGCCCAGCCAAAGGACTCCGGGACCTACACCTGCAAACTCCTCAATGGCAGCAGTGACAGCGTCGAAATAGAAGTGATGCAAGGTGATGATCCCACTTTATATTTATATCGTTGTCAACGACACATTTCTACAGGGGACAAACAAATGTTCTTCAGAGATACCTTCTGAATGCTTTGGTATTAGGGACTCACTGTCTCTGGCGACTCATTACAGAATAATGTAATTATGATTCATTCAGTTCGTTAGCACAGGTACCCTTGTTTCTCTGAAAATACCTTCGCAGCAGTGAAGATGCCTGTTACATGTAATTAGCAAAATGTGCAATACAAAACATAGTGAAATGCAGTAACCGTCAGACAAGTGCAAAAGCGCTGTCATGTGGTTGCCACAGGTGCGGGAATAGTTCAGAACAGCGTTGTTGTGCCGCTCTTCCACTGCATTTGGTGAATCGACACACGAGGTGCAATTCATTACGTAGACGATTTTCCGCGTCAAATTAAATTCTTTCAGTGGTTTTTGCAAAAGTATGCCATTCAACCGGACTTTCCGAACCGTGTACATTTTACAAATGGGGCATCCTTTAGACTAGAGGGTTCGACAGCCACAGTCAACACGTATGGGCACGGAAAAATCCGCTCGCCGCCTTTGTTCGTGGTCACCAGGATCGCTTCGCTGTCACCATTTGGGCCGGCTTTGGAGGCGATACTCTGATTGGTCCCCACATGTTCCCCCCGTCGACTGAAAGCAAACTAATACTTAATCTGGCTACGGAAAACTCTGCAACAGTTGTTGGAACATGTTCCGCTCAACTTGTAACGGAGAATGTGATACAACACGATTGTGCACCTGCGCACTTCACATTCGGATGAAACCCTTGGTGTGAACTCGACAAGGAATGATGGGTCGGTGGCATAGCCTGCGTGAGGGATTTGTAAGTGTGGAGGATGGTGGAAGGATGCAATCCCCATGTCCGGCCAGACAGGAGTTTGTGACAGTCGAGGTTGAGGCCATGGTATCTCAGGGTGCAGGTGAGCTGGATGGTATGACCATAAATGGTGAGGTAGACATCGTGGAGACGGAAGGAGAGGGTGATATGGCCTATCATGATTGCCTGGGTTTTGGAGGAGTTGATACAAAGGAACCACTGGTTACACCAAGTAGTGAACTGGTCAAGGTGGGTTTGTAGGGCGCGTTGGGACCGTTGAAGGGAAGGACAGAGAGCCAGGAAGGCGGTGTCATCAGAATATTGGAGGAGGTGGACAGGAGGGGGTGGCTTGGGCATATCGGCAGTGTACAGGAGATAGAGGAGAGGGGAGAGGACACAGCCCTGGTGGACGCCAGCAGTGGGATGAAAGATGGGAGTTAGTGTCTTGGAGGGTGACATAGAAGGATGGCATGAGAGTAAAGAAGCGACCAGACGGACAAAATTGATAGGCAGAGCATAGGTTTGGAGTTTAAAGAGGAGACCGGGATGCCATATGCAGTCGTAGGCATTTTGGAGGTCGGGGGAAACAAAAATGGTGGAGCGATGGGAGTTAAGCTAAAGGGAGAGGAGGTGAACTAGGTTAAGGAGTTGGTCTCCAGCGTAGAAGGAGGCTCAGAAGCCACACTGTGCAACGGGTAGGAGGTGGTGTTGATTAAGGTGCTGATGGATGAAATGGGAGAGGATGGATTAGAATACCTTACTGAAGACGGTGGTGAGGCAGATGGGACGGTTGTAAGAGGCTACAGAAGGGGGTTTGTTGGGTTTGAGGAATAAAAGGACGCAGGAAGTCATCCACAGGTCGGGATAGAAGCCGGTAGAGAGGATGACATTATAGAGATGGGCAAGGAAAGTCAGGAAGGAGAAGGGGCTTTCTCTAAGGTGGTGGTAGGTGACACAGTCGTGACCAGGAACCGAGTTGCGTTTGGATCAGAGGATAAGTTTAATGTCTTGTGCTCTAAATGGAGTGTTGATGTCGGAGGGGTGCAACTGCCCCAAGTACTGGAGACTAGGAGCAAGTGGAGCGACTGAGGTATCGGCGCGTTTCATGACGGTGGGGAAAAAGGGAATAATCAAAGTGTGGATCATCAGGGACGGAGAAGACCTCTGAAAGGTGGATAACGAAGTGGTTGGCCTTACTGAGGTTGTCAGGGAAGGGGCGGTCGTTAAGGAGAAGTGGGTAATTTAGTGTGGAATGGGAACCAGTAGGGCGATGGAAGGCGGACCAGCACTTGGAGGAGCTGATAGGGAGGGTGGCGTTGAGTCGTGTACAGGTCTGGTGCCAGTTCCGGTGTTTATTTGCTGTAATAAGGTTCTGTACGTGTCACTATATTTGCCGGTGGCGTTGGAGTATATCGGATCCCGATGTATTTCGCTATGAAGGAGGTGGTCATAATGTTGTGGCTCATGAGTGTATTCGTATATACGCGACCCATTGACATTAATATGAGTTAACTCCTACGTGTATATTGGCACAAAAGCCATGATTATGCCCTTTGGATGTCAGACAAAGCGCTCCATTTCCGCATTAGGACATCATTGTTTTCCACGTCTCACCGTCACGTCGGCCTCAACTCGCAGTAAACACTCACAGATGGCAGGAGGCTGCACCAGCTGGGAGAGACTATATAAATCGTGTCGGAGGGGTTATGGAGATGAGAACCTGTGCAATGGTTTTTGCAATGGAATTCACCAACGCCCACATTCCTATCGCGATATAACTTGCTATGTGTCAGTTCCTATTTAGATGGGTCCTCAGGGTGATACCTTATACTACCAGGAAATAATATGACGTTGTCGGCTAAGAACTAGGAAGATTCCCCGTAGTTAACTAGGATTTGAGATCCTTTTTTATTTCACCATGGTAGTGCCCGCTTGTTAAGTGATATAAAGGATATCAGGTTGTATCTTTTTACTTCGATTTGGTGTATAACGGATGCTCGCAAGGTATCTGTGACTATTCTTCGCGTGCTCTTTGAAGTCGGTTTTTTCGGGGTTTGGGTCAAGTTGCATTTTTGCTGCTGTGAAAACTAATTCCATCACCAATTGTGATAGTACTTAGATATGCACATCATTGTACTTCATAGGTTATAGTGTGACAGTTTACTTTAAATGAGGATAGGTCCTCATATATACTAGGGGTTTTCTCATCTACAAGAATTATACAGGATTTTTATATTAAAAAGAAAGAGAGAGAGACCAGCTCTGTTCGTTTGGTCTTCTGATTGTATGCTGTTTAATTCTGGGCTTTTAATGTTTTGCATGTTCTCTTATAAATCCACGATGTCAAATAGTTTCACGACTAACAAGTATATGTATACATTTTACTCTGTTGTGCTGGATGTACACAGAGACTTGTCTTAACTCTGCTACTTTCATTTTATAGTTTTAAGTGTTTCTGTTACCCACCATTTTCTGTAAAGCTTGCTGGAGTACACCTCGATATACACTATAAGTATACTCTTTTATTATGCAGCGGCCTCAAGATGATAAAATGGAATATCGAAACTGGTAGCAAAAATAAAATAAAATTATATTACATCTCAACTGCACGGCTGTTGTCGAAATTTTGTCAAATACTTGACCAGCCGCTATCCCATGTCCACGAGGAATCAACAGACGCGATTTCGGAAATGGAGCGATTTATCTGACGTCCAAAAGGGCATGATCATTAGCTTTTGGGCTATGAGTAGAAGCACTTCCGAAAGGAGTAAGTTTGTCCACGGCACAGTGGCGCTATCCAAAACCAGCTCCGAGGCAACTGCGATGCACTGTAGGCCATAGATGACAGGGATGAATGACGAATACTGAGACATGTATGGGCGAATAGATGAGCAACAGTTGAGCAACTGACCGCCCAGATGAATCAAGGGGTTAATCACAGATCTGCCGGACGACTGTTCAGAGAACGTTGCTGTGTATGGGCCTCCGCAGCAGGTGCCTGGTTCATGCACCCACACTGATTGCTGTTCATGGATGACGAAGGCTGGAATTTGCACGTCAGTGCTGCAATTGGACGTTCACTAAGTGGCGACAGGTAGCCTTTTCTGATGAATCACGTTTTATGCTCCATTGCCGTTCGCGTGTACGGTGTTAAATGTTTGAAAGCAAACACCATGCAATGATCGTCGGAATGGACCACGCTGGAGGAGGGAACGTCTGAGGAATATTTTTACGCCATTCCCTGCACAATGGGTCAGTAAGTATCTTCGGGACCCTGTCTACCGCTACATGCAGTTTCTTTTACCTCGGAACGATACCATCTACCAGCAGGACAACGCAACGTATGACACAGCTCGAAGTGCACGTGCGTGGTTCGAAGAGCACCAGTATGAGTTCACCGTTCTCCCCTAGCCACCAAACTCACCGGATTTAAAGTCAACCGAGAATCTGTGGGACCACCTCGATCGATCGGGCTGTCCGCGCTATGGATCCTCAACCGACAAACCTAACTCAGCTGGCCACAACACTGGAATCGGCATGTCTTCATATCCGTGTCGGTACCTTCCAGAACCCAATTCACTCTCTTCCTGAACGTCTTGCAGCGGTCCGCGCTGGTTATTCACAGTTATGACAGGTGGTCACATTAATGAGACTAGACAATCCATATTGGTTAACTCTGCTACGAACATATGTTCTTGGCCTTTATAACAGTAAACTACTCTGTGGTGCCAAACGCCTCTTTGCAGCTTCCGTCAGTGGACTTGGCTGAGTATCTCCGACAAACCTCCGCGCTTATTAAATGAACCTGTAACTCAACGCGCTGCTCTTCTTTGGACCTTCTCTGTTTCCTCTGTCAACTCCATCTATCAACTGTTGGACAGTTGTCAGTTCCTTTTGTGTCCGTTGTCAACAGTTGCAGCCCCTTTCCATCTTTAATCTGTTTTTATCCATGCAGCCTGAAATATGATACTAGCCAAAGCAGTCACTAGATGAAATGTAAGTAATGCTGCTACGCTGCTTCTGGTTGTCACTCTGCACCAAAGTCAGCCCATACGACACTAATGCTCGACACGTACACAGATACTTAGAATGAATTAATCAGCAGTAGTTAACACAGTCAGATATACAGTCACTGTCCACTTTTTCAGAGCAACAGTTGAGAACAAATACTTTACTAAATACTGTCTAGAAACAAACTGCTGGCGTGTGCACTCGACTTCGCGGCTGCTGACTCCACAGATAAAAACTAGGCGTATTGTAATGGCTGTTCATTGATAGACAGTCCACACTGTACGGTGGTGCGCGCACTGCAAACGCTGCCTCTTGTGAACAAACGCTGCCTCTTGTGAAGAGAGGTATACATATTGCTGGTTGGCTTCCACCTAGGTCGCCGACACGACCTTATTGCTCAGGCTGAGTAACGAAAGTATCAGCCTCAACACTTTACCGTCCACAGCTGAAACACCTGCATGCCGAACTTGCGGTGATAAACTGCTTCCACAATGTATTAACAACAAACGGACGAGCACTTAACTACCTAACCACATCTGTATGACTTTGAGACGAGTTCATTCTAATAGCCGTCCATGTTACACCCAATTTTTCTAGTAAATACGCAATTGAAAAAAGTTTTGCATCACCTCGGTTGTGAGAGTTCTGGAACCTGTACAGAAAATTGGAATAGAGATCAACATAAACATCATTACTGCCCTTTTTATTGCTCATGCAAACCATACAGCGAGACCTTCAGAGGTGGTGGTCCAGACTGCTGTACGCACCGGTACCTCTAAAACCCAGTAGCACGTCCTCTTGCAATGCTGCATGCCTGTATTCGGTGTGGCATACTATCCACAAGGGTTCATAAAGGCACTGTTGGTCTCGATTGTCCCACTCCTCAACGGCGATTCGGCGTAGATCCCTCAGAGTGGTTGGTGGGTCACGTCGTCCATAAACAGCCCTTTTCAATTTATCGCAGGCATTTTCGATATGGTTCATGTCTGGAGAACATGCTGGTCCGCTAGTCGAGCGATGTCATCCTGAAGAAAGTCATTCACAAGATGTGCACGACGGGGGCCCGACTTGTCGTCCAAGAAGACGAATGCTTCGCCAATATGCTGCCGATATGGTTGCACTATCGGTCGGAGGATGGGATTCACGTATCGTACAGCCGTCACGGCGCCTTCCATGACCACCAGCGGTGAACGTCGGCTCCACGTAATGCCACCGCAAAACAGCAGGGAACCTCCACCTTGCTGCACTCACTGGACAGTGTGTCTAAGGCTTCCAGCCTGACCGGGTTGCCTCCAAACACGTCTCCGGCGACTGTCTGGTTGAAGGTATATGCAACACTCATCGGTGAAGAGAACGTGATGCCATTCCTGAGCGATCCATTCGGCATGTTGTTGGGCCCATCTGTACCACGCTGCATGGTGTGGTTGCAAAGATTGACCTCGCCATGGCCGTTGGCAGTGAAGTTGTGCATCATGCAGCCTGTTTTGCACAGTTTGAGTCGTAACATTTGTGTCGTAACACGACGTCCTGTGGCTACACGAAAAGCATCATTCAACATGGTGGCGTTGCTGTCAAGGTTCCTCGGAGCCATAACCCGTAGATAATGGTCATCCATTGCATCAGTAGCCCTTGGGCGGCCTGAGCGAGGCATCTCATCGACAGTTCCTATCTCCATGTATCTCCTCCATGTCCGAATAACATCGCTTGGTTCACTCCGAGACGCCTGGATACCCATTGTTCAGAGCCCTTTCTGGTACAAAGTAACAATGCGGACGCTATCGAACCGCGGTATTGACCGTCTAGGCATGGTTGAACTACAGCCAACACGAGCCGTGTACCTCCCTCCTGGTGGAATGACTGGAACGGATCGGCTGTCGGATCCCCTCCGTCTAATAGGCGCTGCTCATGAATGGTTGTTTACATCTTTGGGTGGGTTTAGTGACATCTCTGAACAGTCAAAAGGACTGTGTTTGTGATACACTATCCACAGTCAACGTCTATCTTCTGGATTTCTGGGAAGTGGGATGATGAAAACTTTTTTTGTGTGTGTAATTCGTTTATCAGGATGGGTATATTTGTTGCCTTCTGTCACTGACGTCTAAATTAAAATGTTTATTCAGCGTAAGTAAGCGGTAAGAACATCGTGTAGAGTATATAACTAAACACCTTGCAGAAATATTTTTGAGGCTTTGGAAATTTTACGCTCACTTTTAAGTACATTTAACAGTTAATTTTTATATTGTTTATAATAGACATAAATTTTTACTGGAAATTCACCTGCGTAATCACAGTAAAGACACAAAAATTATTTTCCTTTCGACTTTGTTTCCTTGTCTGGTGTTTAGAGTGGAATTATATATGTTATGATGCAGATGTATCCAACAAGCTATCAGCTATCGTAAAAAATGAAGAATGCATACAAATCAAAAAGAAAATTAAAAACATATTTCATAAATCATGCGTTTTTAAAACTACTTAAATTCAAACATTGATAATTCCAGCGGGTTGTAGGGGAAGTATCAGTGTCAATTACAAAGTTGAGCGTGATGGCGCCGTTTACTGTAGACACGTCTGTTGATGTAGATGTACGTAAATATTTTATTTGAAAATGTCAAGTGGGGTCATAGGGGGCATGATAAAGGTAGCTACTAAAAAAAATTATAAGAACACTTGTTAGGGTATTCTGGTCTCTAAATTATTATGTCACGTTTTCGACTAAACAAAAAGCAAAACTTCTTGACATTATTCAGTGGCGATCACTGCAAACAAACACAATAAGGAATATTAAGGGTTAATCTCCCATTCGTCATGTCACCAAAGGTGGAGAACAAGATCAGAATGGCCAACGATATGTCGACAAATCGCCTGATGATGCTTCAAAGCAATCATCATAGCATTGTCCATAACCGATATAGGTACAGTTAATAATTCAGTGCTGACCGCTACATGCAGGGTTTAATGACCCAATGATGACGAGGTCAGAGATGGAGTACAAGCTTGTAATGAATAAGGGTATGATTACAAATCTTTCGTTGGTTTTGCTAGCAACCATCCTAGCTTTTGCCAAGTAACAGATAATCCCTATCTGGACGGTTGTAAAAGTCGCGATCACCCTAACAGTTGGTTTTGTAGAGAGAGCACGGTTGCGTTACTCTCACCTGGATCTCGACCTGGAGATTGTCTGCAGTGTTGACAGTTGCCATATATATGGTTAAATTTGCACTGTCATGCTTTGAACGTTGCGCGGACAGTGACGTCCATTTTTTTAAAAAGTAAAAAAAGTTTAATTTACGAAAGCAGCTTAAAGCAAAACAACACAAGACATTTCAGGTACATGCAGTTCATCACTTCATAATTTCGCAGAACGCAGACAGAATATGACTGAGTTATCTGTTGCAAGGCCAGAAGCAACTTTGAGGACAATACGAATTTTCTGAGATGAAATTAGGAACTACATTCATTTCCAATATGTTCATGAAATTTAGCAGATGCATTTCCTATAAGGCCATATTTTCGATAGGCAACAGTTAACCATTGTGTGTGACTGTTTTGTGACAAAGCCTTTCTGAATATTACCGTCAGTCATTCTTTATATTCAATTTATTTACAGCTAATCATCATTTCAGTGTAATTAGCATTACACACATTAAAATTAATTTACTCGGCTAATGCTAGTACTCAAAAGTAGGGAAGCAAAAGCATTTGTATTGGACTGGTGCATAAGTTCGTTGCGTTTTTCATTAAGTTTAATAAACACAACAGGTACACATTTCAGAGATTTTAGTCACCAATAATATTTTTCCTTCACTACTTACAACAGTCTGCCAACTCTGGGACAACTTTTCGATTCCACGACTGTAGAAATCACGTGGTTTTGAGGCGAAGAACTAGTCGAGCCATGTTCGGAGCGCAATTTAATCCGGAAAGGATATTCCTTGAAGGCTGTTCGATAGAGAGCGGAAAAGATGAAAATCTGAGAGTGAAAGTACAGGTGAATAAAGCGGGTGCGGAATGACTTCCCAACCCAGCTGCTTCATAGTGTTTTTTGTCAGTCTATCAGAATGCGGCGTTATCGTGTAATAGCATCACTTCACTCAGTCTTTCTGGTGGTTGTCCTCCGATTACGTCTCAAGACGTGCCACTTGTTGACGATAAATGTCAGCTAGCGTTACATCTCTAGGAAGCAACTCGTAGCACACCACACAGTCGCTGCTCAACGAGATGTATAACATTACTTTTTGTGGATGCAAGTAGGCGTTTGTAAGGGGAGTTGCGATTTGTTTGTGCTCACTCATTCCTTCCTTTTCCTTCTGTTAGCATAATGACACAATTCCTCGTCACCAGGAACAATACGGGATAGGAATGGTCGGTGTTGTTCACGAGCCATTGACGTCGAGCAAGTAGAGATCCACATGTAGCCACCCGCCGGTTTTTGTCATTATGGCTTAGAGCGTGTTGTACCCATAGACCCGACTTTTCAACCTTCCCCATTGCATGCAAATGTCACATGATGGAGGAATGATTACATTTCATCGCATTAGCCAGTTCTCGAGCACAGTGACGTGAATCATTGTGGGTTAATGCGTTTAAATGATCTCCATCAAACCATGAGGTCACTATCGTCAAAACAAATCTCCTTAAAAAATAGAAAACCATTTTCTTGCCACGCTCTGTTCAACGCCCCGTACACGGAGTAAATGTTTGTGGCTTCCTCTGATTTTTCACCCTTCGATTGCACTCAAACAGAAGAACGTCGGAAATGTTCCGATCGCACCACTTGGCACTGCCTCTTCTAGCGTCCACAGATTCCCTAACTATCTCTAAATCTGAAAATGACAGTATGTTAATTCAAATAGCAACAGTGAACTACAGATAAAAAATGGCAATCTATACATAAATACTTGACAATGGAATGTTGTTGTTGTGGTCTTCAGTCCTGAGACTGGTTTGATGCAGTTCTCCATGCTACTCTATCCTGTGCAAGCTTCTTCATCTCCCAGTACCTACTGCAGCCTACATCCTTCTGAATCTGCTTAGTGCATTCATCCCTTGGTCTCCCTCTACGATTTTTACTCTCCACGCTGCCCTCCAATATTAAACTGGTGATCCCTCGATGTCTCAGAACATGTCCTACCAACCGATCCCTTCTTCTAGTCAAGTTGTGCCACAAGCTTCTCTTCTCTTCAATTCTATTCACTAACTCCTCATTAGTTATGTGATCTACCCATCTAATCTTCAGCATTCTTCTGTAGCACCACCTTTCGAAAGCTTCTGTTCTCTTCTTGTCCGAACTATTTATCGTCCATGTTTCACTTCCATACATGGCTACACTCCATACAAATACTTTCAGACACGACTTCCTGACATTTAAATCTATACTCGATGTTAACAAATTTTTCTTCTTCAGATACGCTTTCCTTGCCATTGCCAGTCTACATTTTAGATCCTCTCTACTTCGACCATCATCAGTTATTTTGCTCCCAAATAGCAAAACTCCTTTGCTACTTTAAGCGTCTCATTTCCTAATCTAAATCCCTCAGCATCACCCGACTTAATTCGACTGCATTCCATTATCCTCTTTTTTCTTTTGTTGATGTTCATCTTATACCCTCCTTTCAAGACACTGTCCATTCCGTTGAACTGCTCTTCGAAGTCCTTTGCTGTCTGCGACAGAATTACAATGTCATCGGCGAACCTCAAAGTTTTAATTTCTTCTCCATGGATTTTAATACCTACTCCGAAACTTTTTTTTGTTTCCTTTACTGCTTGCTCAATATACAGACTGAATAACATCGGGGATAGGCTACAACCCTGTTCCACTCCCTTCCCAACCACTGCTTCCCTTTCATACCCCTCGACTCTTATAACTGCCATAACTGCCATAACAATATGAAAACATAAACGATACGAACATCTGCAACAACCTAATAGACCAAAGTACACGGGGAACATTGTAATCGGAATTTAATATTACCTGCTTTCACATTGCTAGCGAGAGGCTATAGTAACACAGCTTCCACCTAGCAATTAAGTTTCAACCTCGTACATCTGTTTCTACTTGATCCGCCCTGCCCAGTGGCCGTTGTCTTCTACTGTGGCCTGCGTCTTTCTAGTTGTGTTAGTTTCAGTTTGTAAACAAATGGTGCAAATGGCTCTGAGCACTATGCGACTTAACTTCTGAGGTCATCAGTCACCTAGAACTTAGAACTACTTAAACCTAACTAACCTAAGGACATCACACATATCCATGCCCGAGGCAGGATTCGAACCCGCGACCGTAGCAGTTACGCGATTCCAGACTGAAGCGCCTAGAACCGTACGGCCACAACGGTCGGCAGTTTGTAAACAAAAGGTCTCATGTTACAGTGGTCAAAGACGATTTCCATGCTGCCATGTCCGGGGGGCACCGACCTCTGTCTGCGGTGCCGGCAGCGGCTCTGGTGTTCCTCGTCATCGCCGCCGCCGTCGGCAGCGTCTGCCGTTGACGGAGACGCCGCGGGAGACCCAGACTTTGGCTATGCAGCCTGTGGCGGTGCTACCAACTCTGCGCTCCTCATCTCTCAAAAGACCAAGAAATCTGATAGCCATTAGCGGTGTGTCGCCTGAATGTCGAAGGGTTGAATTCTGCTGCAGGGGTGTCGAATAAGATAACTTTGATTCGACCTTGCCACAGTAAAGTATGCTATCTCTTACCAAAGTGATCAGTTATAGATGATTACAGCGTGAAGATCTGGATACGACAATGTGGATGAATGCCCAAAGAAACAAACTGGATTAAGCACACTCTTTAGGTCAAAGAATATCTACTTTCTTTGGTTTTTATTTGTTATTTGGACAACTGAAAGTTGGTATGTTTTCAAGTGAATAGTTCATCTGTATGTTGATACAATATTACATATTATAATACGACAAGAATAAAAAGTAAAATGGAAAACATTTTAGTAGTTAGCACTACTGATTTCTTATTTTCATTTGGATAACGAGCATTCAGGACTAAGAAGGAAAAAAAAACAATAATTAGAAACATTACGAGAGTAGCGTGTTCTTGGTTTCACACAAACGTTAAGGGGCTTGCAGGGTTTCGTTTAATAACGAAACGAAGAACAATGTCAGAGTAGCTACATCAGCCACCGACCGTAGGGGGTCGAAGTGAGCAGTTCCTTGTACAGAGGCATGTTACAGATCACGATTGCATGTATACGCACTAACATTTGGAGAAAGGTGTACCCTTTCTGTTTATGTCAGTCCATTTTATGACGGGCAGTCAAATGAAAAGACCTGCAAAATGAGAACATGGAATAGTTCCATTCAAAAAGTAACCACCACACGCGCTAAGACATTTGTCCCACTTGGAGGCCAGTCGTTTCGCAGAACGCGGTCGGTCGCTAACGGATCCAAAACCGCACCCAGTCTGGCACTTCCTCGTCCGACTGAAACCGACGTTGATGTATGTCTTTTTCAGGTTGCCAAAGATACGAAAATCACGCGGTGAAAGTTCCGGGCTGTAAGGATGTTGTTGCAGAGTTTCCCAATCAAATGACTGAATCATACCCTTCGTCCGTTTGGCAGTGCGGGGGCGGGCGTTACCATACAACAGTATGACTCCGCGCGGCAGCATTCCGAACAGCTAGAGGGCATACGGCAAAGTCAGTGGCGGAAATATCCAACATCTTCCTCTCCGAAGAAAAATCTTCACGCAAGTTCCGATAAGGTCATACTGACCTTCTTCGACTGCAGGGGCCCTCTGCTCGTCGAGTTCCTCGAATGTGGAACCACAATCAACGCGCAGCGCTATGAAGACACTTTGAAGAAACTGCGTCGCGCCATGATGTCAAAATGCCCCGGAATGATGTCGGACGGAATCATCCTACTGCACGATAACGCCCGCACGCAGTCGGACGGAGGCTGTGCTTCATCGGTTTGATTGGGAAACACTGTATCATCTGCCGTACAGGCCGGATCTTTCACCGTGTGATTTTTACATCTTTGGCGACGTGAAGAAAGCCGACGTGGACGTCGGTTTCAGTCGGACGAGAAAGTGCAAGGGTGGCTGCGGTTGTGGATCCGTCAGTGACCGACAGCGTTCTGCGAAACAGGAATTGATCGATTCATCTTCAAGTGGGGTAAATGTCTTAAGGCGTGTGGTGATTACTTTTGAGTCGAACCATTCCACAGACAAGCTTTGGCGGGTGTTTGGTTTTCATTTGACTGTCCCTTGTATTTACAGTTTGTTTTATTCTGTGGTAGCATTTTCTGAGCTGCTATGACGCTATTTGTTGGTGAAGATGTAAATCTCTAGGCAGTAACTTTTTAATCATCTAAGTTAACCCTTGTATATTTTAATATCCGTGTAAATAGCATCGATCTACTGCCGATGTTCTTGAACCACTTTGGATGAACGAGCCTCTTTAGTACAATCTATTTCCATCTTCTTAATGGTGGTGATAAAAACTGATCTGAAAAACAGTCGTTCGATTTGTACAGGCGTGATTAGATTCGGTTATGAATTTTCTAGCTAAGCCTTAGCCCATACATTCAGTTCCAGTGTTTGTCTGTGGACTGCGACGGTGCTATACCCTCACGTCCATGATCAGTTATAAATTCGTAATCCAACCAAAGCAGACGATGGTACTTTCTGTTGCGTCTCGGTGACGCACTATATCCTCTCTAAAATAGGCGAAACAGCACAAAGTGCTGTGTATCGTGAAGTGATGAGAAAACCAAACTCACGTACACCCCACTACTGGGAACGTTAGAACCGCCGCTTCACCTGGGATGACGCTCCTTAGTAGCCAAACAAATTCTCAAGCAGAGCTACTTCCAGAGTTGGTCAGTGTCAGTGACAATACTGGAGTTTACTTTACCAGCGCTGCTGCATTAACAAATATGCACCTCTCTATGCTCTCGAGCATGCCGAAGCCATTAACCACTGGAAGAAAGTTGTAAACTGTTGGCCAACTAACGAAAAACTATTCTACTGGTCTCTGGTAACACCTCCTATCGAGAATGGCTTGACCGATATGGGTGATTTATTTTTGTTTTGTTTTATTCGTAACTGTCAGGACAAAGCTTGTATTAAATAAAACTTTTGGATAATCCACCGGAGACGTCGGAAATATGTATAGTATTTTCATACGAAAATCTCAGTGAAAGAAATGAGACGGGCAGTTTGGCAATCTTCTGTCACACGTTTTCATAACAGAAACAGGCGACGTTCAGTTTGACAGTTTTGCTGTCGCATGTTTTCATAACAAGAACAAATTCCGCATTGAATGTTGATATTGAATGTTGATATTTTTCGAAGAAGAATAGAATTCAAAGTAATATTTCAGGATGTTATCCAGCGGTGGTGATCATATCCTTGGTGTGTTGCAAGGATTGAATTGATATCAGTTCGTGGTAATTTGGGGTGTTGCAAACATTTAATTGATTTCCATTCTTGGCTGACAGATGTTATTCAATAATAACTTTCTGTTAAGCCGGCTGCGAGAAACAATATGCACGCTGCACTGTGAAAAAGTGCGTCTTTGTTTTCCTTTACGCAGTCATTATTAAGATAAAACAGAAAAGCTGTGTTGATGGCTAACCTGTTCGTAGATGAAAACCATGCGAAATACTGTCATTAAAGCAACTGTCCTCACAGATGCAGCAGCTGGAGAGAACAGGCTCTGCTGACGGTATACTACGCCTTTCACATCACTGGCAATGGGTTCTACACAACGCTGGTGACAACTTTTAAGGACAGTAACAGGTGCAAACATGTAACTTTTTTTGTATCGGATGTGAATAAATAGTTGCCACTATTTAAGTTCCAACCCTCGTATGTAGCCAGACGAGACTTTCATCAATCGAAAACGGATAGTCTTCCACATTTAGTGCTATTTATTGTGATCTTAGAAGAAAAATCGACTGACCGAAATCACAAACAACACTTCTCCATCTCAATGATTCCACAGTCCTAAGCAAGAGAATACCAGGCATCTCTTGAGGGGGTAGCCGTCCCGGATCTGTGTCCATCTTTCTTACTATCACATTGAGCTAAATGCCTCACAGATCCATCTGACGTTAAACCTCAGAAGACAGTACCATTTAGAAATACGCTGGAGCAATTGGAAGCTCTATGTGCAATTGGGGAGAAGGGGAGTTTGTGGCACAACTTGACAAGAAGAAGGGACCGGTTGGTAGGACATGTTCTGAGGCATCAAGGGGTCACAAATTTAGCATTGGATGGCAGCGTGGAGGGTAAAAATCGTAGAGGGAGACCAAGAGATGAATACACTAAGCAGATTCAGAAGGATGTAGGTTGCAGTAAGTACTGGGAGATGAAGAAGCTTGCGCAGGATAGAGTAGCATGGAGAGTTGCATCAAACCAGTCTCTGGACTGAAGACCACAACAACAACAACAACAACAACATGTGCAACGTAAAGAATTATAATGCACCTGGGCAATCGCTTAAAAATTGCGATGCTGGCTTGAATATTACATCGCTTTCTCTTTACAGAAGGGTTAACTGGAGTTCAAAGTATCAGCAAACATGTGAAATTATTGTATTATTTTAAGCGAAAGATTTTGATGCTGTTTCTGCTAATAATCTCATATCCTCTTCAGCCCCTTGGTATCATATGTCTCCAGGTTTTTTCTCGGGTTAGGAGGCAGCTGAAGTTTTTCTAGTGTGTGGTATCATGCACGATAGGCATTAGGCTTATGGAATCACACTTGTTCGTTCTACTGCCGAGCACCATCAGGTGACAGCACAGATTGGAAACTTCGGATTCTGCAGCCGCACAGCATGTCTAGGCGAAATAAAGATAAAGATATATCTTTTACTAATTACATATATTTTCACATGCTTTAGCATTGTTTTAAAACTGTACAGACAAACCTCAGTCCAAAACGAAATATAAATTAACATTATGACGGATTTATAAGCTTTAAACTTTGGTATCACATATGACACTTCGGGACTCAATTCCTACTTTGCTTAGATCAGATGATGTATTGTTATATTTTTTTCCACTTGATTATCAGGCTTGACTGATGACGAGATCAATGAGTTGATCAACTGAATTAATACAGACGAATCTGAGAATGTTTGGTGAAGATAATGCTTTGATGCAAAGAGATCAAACTGAAGAAAGTGCATCAGAAGAGGAAACTGTACTTCACGCTCAAATCATAGAAAGAAATGTTCTGGAGGCATTCAAATGAGAAAGAATAAGAGTGATATTAAAAGAGTTACTGTTTTCCACTAGGTACTTTAGTCAGAAAACTTATTGCCTTTTCAGTTTTCGTATGGGTGGCACTTCTACTAACCTCCAATCTAATACAGCTGCCAGCAACTCTGCAACCACAGATGAATTCAAGAGCCCATTTGAATATTTTCCATATACTTACTTCGTTCATGTTTTGAGGATATATCTCAGTTCACAAATATTAGGTATGTCGGTAGAATAGAAAAATTACTTCATTCTACTATAGAAAAAAAGCAGAAGTTTTGGGGAGTCCGTATTTTTGCAGAACTTTTAGGTGTACCACAACTAAGACTGTGCTGGCAGAGGAAAAATAGGTATCCACCAACTGCAGACAATGTTTTAAAGGGAGAGGTATTACCTGTTACTGATTATTCTAAAATTAGTTGATAACTTATAGCTACTGAAAGTTGTGGTACCAAGTGTGTAGTTGGACCTATCTTGAAATTGCCAGCAAATATGAACAATATGCGTAATTTTTACGAGAGCTTTTTGATAACAAAGCAACATTAATCTGTATAGTTCTATGTATAATTGTCCTGGTGAAGTCCCAAGGTATCTTATCTACAAAATATTCACTATCGTTCCAAAAAAATTTGAGGGTCATTCGTTGTTGATTAGCATTAACACAAAGCAATTAACACAAATGTATCTCACTTGCACTTTTAATATGTGCTTGGGACTGAAGAGGATTTAATATCCTGATACTTTTGATCACATATCGACGGTGTAGAATGAAAACCTCGTATTTCAGAAAAATTATGCGTGGTTTTCTCCCTTAATATGGTTGCCTAACAATAGAAGGGTTTTTTGGTCGCTAGAGTGCAGAACATAGGTCATTAGCTTTCATGTCATTGAGATCGAGGTTTCCTACCTAGTAACGCAATAAAAATATTTTTGCTTTATTTTTGATAGACGAGTTTATCATTACAAGCCGACGAAGTGTAGTTGATGCTGTTTACATATCCCTAAAATTGAAGCAGGCTTCAATTTTTTTTTCTAATGACAGTGGTGCACTGCGTGATGAAGATCGCCATTGTCACCAAGAGAGGTTTGCTGATAATAGCGTAGTCTTGTCAGGGCAGGCAGGCGCGCTCCGGTCGCACCTGTGTGGCAGCGACTAGGTACGAATGATCTGTTATACACTCTTCCATTTTCCTTTCTTTCCATTATTGACGTAGAAGCCTGTGAATGCGTTTATCTGATGGATGTTTACAGGAAATGCAGTTGTTAAAGTCCTCCTTGATCAACAAAAAAGTGTCTCGTCAAATGAGTACATGTTATCTAGGGGATCTGAGAGCGGACTCGAGGGCTTCAACATTACAAAGAAGAATCGCTTCTCAGGCCTTCAGCTACTTATTAACCCCACAAACGAATTACCCCTATTGGCCAAGAACAGGGAAGCCTCACGGTTAATGGCCGAGGAAAACAGTTCACAATTGATAAATTGGACGAATTTACACAACAGGCAGATAAAAACACGCATAAAGTGTCGCGAGATGACACGCAACGTGTGTGCAACGTTCATGCGACATGCGTGCGACGAGTGTTAAAAGGAAGCATTGGAATTAGTTTGTTGGTATCTTAATGTCAGACAGCCAATTATTTACAGTGTACAGTTACAGCTGCATTGCACGTCTCTTTTCTATAAGAATGGACGCGTTTGCAGACATCATGCCAATTGAACAAATTAATTATGGTCCTCTCACTACATGGCATGGACATCAAATGATCCCTGCCAGTCTTGTGATGTGATTGGTCAACCTCATTCCCTTAACCTCTGCACCTCTCCCAGTCCCCCTACTCCCCTGCCCCCCCCCCTTCCCAGTAGTGACCTTCGGTATAATAAGCACAATTGCATCACCTGTCATCTTACACTGAAGAGTGCTGACTTTGGCATTCCAAAACACCCATTGATACAGTACTATTGTGCATGAGGAATAAAAGGAATGGAATATAATGGTTTAGCAGCTCCTCTTAAGCCATACTTTACTGTAATGAATGCTAAATGTCACTCAAGATGTTGTAAAGAGTAACTCCACTGAACAGTGGAAGACTGAAAACGAGTGATTTGGAGTAGCGAATCACGCTATATCATGTGGCAACCAAATGGAAGGGTTTTGGTTTAGCGAATGCTTGGAGGACGTCAGATGCCATCATGTGTGATTCCAGTAGTGAAGTACAGTGGAGGTGTTGTTATGGTATGGGAGGGTTCCTCGTGATTACATTTTGGTCCTCTTAAATTTGGAATGTTATGAACGCATTCTACAGCATTGTGTACTATTCACAGTAGAGACACAATTCGGAGGCGATTTGCATCAGCATGACAGTGCACCTTGTCATAAGCTGTCATGAAGTAGTACCATTGAGGCAATGGTTAGTGAGCAATAACATTCCTGGAACTGGCTAACCTACCCAGACTCCCGACCTGAACTCAATGGAACAAGTTTGGGATGAGTTAGAACCTAGAGTTCGCTTTAAACCGCAGCGTCCAACATCACTACTTTCTCCGGTTTTGGAGAAAAAATGGGCTGCCATTCGTCCACAGATATTCAGACACCTAATTGAAAGTGTCCCCAGAAGAATTCAAGCTAGTCGGACCCCATGTTAATGTCTACTAATAGGTGTCCAGATACTTTTGGTCATATTCTACACGAAGGTTTCGAGGTACGCTGTTTTTCGCTCTGTGGGGGATCAGCATATGCACCTTACGAAAAGTTGGGTGCAGGTGTGGGACATAAACATAATGGACCTTTTTTTCCCAAATGAGTTAACGAAGAGAACTAAACACATAAGGTCTGGTGGGGCGCGATAGCAAAGAATCAAAAAATGTCTGCAATAAAATTCGTAGCATATCGTTGCCCTATATTATTATCTCACATATTCAGAATTCACAAAAAGTAAAACCTTGAAATTATTCGTTATTGGTCACTACAGGTAAAAAGGAATTTAAATGCTTAATGTGCCATTGACCATAAGGTCATCATAGCCGGAGTGGCGAAGAGTTGATTTCTGCGACAGGAAAATCGAATGGGACGACCTTTGAAACAGTCCTGCCTTAGTAATGTATTCTATCTCGCACAAGAATAATGAAGAATCAGACTAATATATTACATTAAATTATACATTATACGTAATGGAACGATGATACAGTATGGTTGGGCACATGAATTGTTGGTGCCAATTGCGACTACCTAGAAGTTACTCCAGGGTGCAGAGTGTTGATGACACAAGACGCAGAAGTTATCATGCACTGGAAAGCATAGCTAGCAAGCGACCGGTATTGAGAAGTGCCTGAAACCAACCTTATGGTTGCTGTATGGTCGTCTCAACACTAGGAAAAGCTTCTCTTTGGTTCCGGCCGCATTTGCATAATCACATGTTTTTAAAGACTCAGTTTTATGCCCTCTGCAGCTGTTAAAAGATTAAATGGTATTTCATAGATGAAAATCACGAACTTAAAGCAAACTACCGATATGAGTTTAGTACTCAGGGTGTGAAAGTTGAAAGGTGCAACGAATGAATGTCAAGTAGAGCACCACGTCTCCAACAGTGTCAAATAAGAAAGCGTCCTACATCCGAACCGAAGAGCGAGAATGCGAAAAGAAAACTGAACACAGAGTTATGTATACACTATATGATAAGAATCACTACAATTAATTCACGGTGTATCTAATGCAGCACATGTGACACATTAACACAGCATTGCGTCGAGGGAGCCAAGCGGCTATTATCTGTAACACTGCATCAATACTCAGTGGAATTTCCACAAAGTAGGGGAGACCGCATCTAATTGACATACATTTTGGTTGTTGACTTTTCTATTGTTTTGTGCAATTTTTGGAGAAATTCTAGTGAATGCTGCAGGTAGCTTAGGCCGGTATTACACTATCAAATTTCTTTGTCAAAGATTTGATCAAAGATGTGATCCAATATTCCGTCCAATATATTTGACAAAGATCTTTGACGTAGCGCTAGAGGGGGTATTACATTGTCATCAAATTTTTCGTCAAAGTTCAAGATGGCTGACAACAATTTGTTATTAACCGCAGCAGTTCTACGTACAAAAAATTGCATTGTGTGCACATGCGGAAAAGAAGTGGTGGAAAAAATGGAACCATACATACGAGGTTGACAGTCTTAAAAGTCCTGGGATTACAACTTGATAATAAATTCAGTTGGGAGGAGCACACCACAGAACTGCAGAAAGGCCTTAACGAATCTGTATTTGCAATTCGAGTGTTAGCAGACATAGAAAACATAAAAATGAAAAAGCTTGCATACTTTCATTCCATAATGTCATATGGGATAATATTTTGGGGTAAATCTTGAAGCCAAACAAGTTTTCAAGGTCCAAAAGCGTGTAATACGTATTATTTGTGGAGTAAATTCACGGACCTCCTGCAGAAACCTCTTCAAAGAATTGGGTATACTAACTACTGCCTCTCAGTATATTTACTTCTTAATGAAATTTGTCGTAAATAATATATCTCTTTTTCCAACAAACAACTCAGTTCATACATACAATACCAGGAACAAAAATGATCTGCACAAGGACTTAAAAGCGTCTGTGATCTATTCTGTTACTCGTTTTTATTCTCTGTGGGTGTTTTTAGTATTTGGAAGAAGGGACCAATGACTATCGCAGTCTGGTCCCTTTAATCCCACAAACCAACCAACTTACTTTAGTTCAAAAAGAGGTCCACTACTCAGGAACACTCATCTTCAATAATTTGCCAGGAAACATAAAAAATTTAGTTAGAAATAAAGATCAGTTTAAAAGGAGCCTGAAAGACTTACTACTGGCCAACTCCTACTCCATTGGCGAAATTTTTAATAGAAACAAATGATGAATTGTATTTATTCATACTATTAGTATTGTTATTTCAGCTTAAAAAAAATCGACATGTTCCACATCCACGAGGCTCTCCTCAGCACGGATCTATGGAACGAAAAACTTATCTAATCTGGGTGAAGCCATGGGTTTTACGACGACACGATAAAAGCATTCAACAAAACTTGTTACGTGAGCTTACAGTGGAAGACGTCAAGTCGTACATCAATTACTTAAGAATGGATGAGCATACATTTCTGTATGTGCTCAATGAAGTGTATCCTCATATCACAAAGCACAATATTCACTTAAGAACTGCTACATCTTCTGAAGACAGGCTCACTATAACACTCCCATTCCTTGCTACAGGAGAGGGTTATGTTAGGTTAGGTCAGGTTACATCAGGTTAGGTCTCCAATCTTCTTAATCTATTTTTGTATTCAGGGTGCCTCACGTTGTAAAGCGCCTCATCAGCTTCAGACATCTCTATTAATTTTGTAGTTGTCGGCACACGCCAATTGTATTTACCGGCAATGGTTATAAAAACACTACAGATGACAGTACGCTGCAGCGATGCTAGCGCTCCATGTGGTAACAAGTCACATTCCAGTGAACAGAAGACAAGCGGTTTCTTTGATCAAATATACAGTGAGGTCCTAGATTTGATCAAATATTGGACGACATTTGACAAATTCCCTATTACACTATCAAATATCTTTGACAAAGATATTGGACAAAGATATTGGACAAAGAAATTTGATAGTGTAATACCGGCCTTAACGTTTTTACTACAAAATAACGAAGTGTGCGGTTAGTTGGCGTCCCCGCAGGTGTCAGTTTGCATAAGCTGATATGAATAGGAATACTCAGGCAGAACACAGCAATTAGGAAAAACATTCTAATTTATCAAAACTTGGAGTAACTTCCGTATCATTAAATCTTTCAAAAAAAAAAAAAAAAACTGCTCATGAGGAAATAATCCTTGAATAAAAATAAATTCCGGTTGAATGAATAAACAACAGTATGAGCTTACTGTATCAACAAAAAATGAATTATTGAAGAAAAATAAATGCTGATTATTATTATAACTAATTATTGCTGTTCAAGCAGAACCAGCTCAATGTTTCAAATCAGCCGAAAATGTAGGACCGGGTGCTCGTTCATTTGAACACATGGATCAATTTCTTCACAATCTTACTTTGATCATTGCCAACTAAATGATCCTCCTAGCCTTTTCCAGATCCCCCCCCCTTTTGACCATGGTGGAGACACAATCTCGTTTTCATTGGTTTCGACTATCTTCCCAGGCTAATATCGGGCATTGTACTTCACCAAAACAAAGGTATTTACAAGGAATTCAGGGTGATAAGAAGGCTGTTGTGAATGTGGGAGAGTCAATGTTGATCTTGTTCGATATGACATGTTGGCATCTTTGTGAGGATCTCCAGTGTTTGTGGAAACTGTTGAATGAAAACCCTCACCATTGCCTTGGCAGGAGTTTGAGGGTGAAAGCTCTTCGCCATGGTGTGTTACTTCAACCTCTGAACTACCACCAAGGAAGGCCAGACTGTCGTCACTTTCGGCATCTTTAATGTATGACACTCCGTCAACACAACACGTAGTAGAAAATTCAAATCAACACGCAATCACAAACATCAGAATAAAGGGAAAGAGGGAAAGAAGATTAGGGTTTAACCTCCCATCGACAACGGGATCATTAGAAACGGAGCACAAGCTCGGAGTTTTTCAAGAATGAGGACGGAAATTGGCCGTGCCATTTCAAAGGAACCTTCTCGGCATTTGCCTGTAGCGATTTAAGACAATCATGGAAAACCTAAACTTGGATGCCCAGCCGCGGTTTTGAACTGTCATCCTCCAGAATGAGAGACCAGTGTGCTAACTGAAGCGATAGGCAGCTACTAGAGTGAGTGGTAAGGTGCTGGGACAATAAAGGCATATAAAATTTGAAAAACATTTTATTAACATTAGGAGTCACTAAAAAGCAAATAGTAAACACTTAATATAGAAGCTCTTATGGTTGTCGAGAAAACGCCTAGCGAGGCACGATAAATAATTGTCACAATTTTCCACCGAGAAAATAATTTAGAAAGAAACTTCCTGGAATTTTTTTTTTTTTTAGTTCGTTGCATCTGCTCGGGGGGGGGACATCGTAAGACATCCGTTTAAGTTTGATGTTGATTGATTAACTCAGTTTTTTTATTATAGAGGGCAGCTAACCCTCTGACCGAACACGCTGAGCTACCGTCCTTACAGCTTTACTTCTGCCAGTACCTCGTCTCCTACCTTCCAAACTTTACAGTAGCTCTCCTGCGAACCTTACAGAACTAGCACTACCGAAAGAAAGGATATTGCGGAGACATGGCGTAGCCACAGCCTGGGGGATGTTTCCAGAATGAGATTTTCACTCTGCAGTGGAGTGTGCACTGATATGAAACTTCATGGCAGATTAAAACTGTATGCCGGACCGAGACACGAACTCGGGACCTCTGCCAGGAAGTTTCATATCAGCTGGCCAGCTGCTTGAAAAAAAGTAGATAGATATCTCTATTAGCTACTGCATTCAGAAATTAAATAGTGCATCAAGGTGGCTCTTTGTTTTAAATTATTTGTCAACTATAGTCCTTGATAGCAGGTACGTAGAACTATACATCGAGGCTCCCATTTGGACTGCTTCGCCATCTACATACAATAACAATTAAAAAATTAGTAATCCCATGTTTCCATGCAACATAGGAAATTATATTAATAAAGTTCTCACTAACAAGGTACACACGCACAAATCATCTTCATAGCAGAGACAAGAATATAAAATTCAAACCAGTAAGGAGGTTTTCAAACAAACCTCTTAACAACACAATCACCAAAAGAATAACAACATACACTGAAGAGCCAAAGCATTATGACCACCTGCGTAACAGCTTGCTTGTCCGACACTGGAACGAATTACATCGCTGATTCTGCGTATCAGGGACCCGACAGTTTTTTTTTTTTTATATCACATTTTGTTCATTTTCGTTCATTGTATCTGCTCTGGGCGGACGTCGAAAGACACCCGTTTCAGTTCGTTGTTGATCTGTTAACTCAGGTTTTTTTTCTGACTGAACACGCTGAGCTACCGTGCCGACCCAGTTTGTTAGTAGGTGTGCGGAGGTATGTGGCATTAGTTGTCTACGCACAGGTCATGTCATTCGCATAAATAATGGGCTGCTGATTTGAGTAAGCGGTGATGGCGCCAGATGGCGACCCAGATGGGTGCGATAGGATTTACATCTGGTGAATTTGGTCGCTGAGACATCAAAGTGAGTTCACTGAAATGGTCCTCAAACCACTGCAGTATTACGGTTCTGGCTCCGAGACACGAACAATAGGGTATTTGACAGTCTTCTGGATATTGTCTTCATTTTATGCTTCTAACATGTTTTTTTCCTCTTAGTTTAAGTCTTCTTCTATGAAAACGAAATAGAAATTCAAATAATTTGACAGCCCGCTAAAACGACCCATTCGAGTTATGTGATACCTATGACATCACTGCCTAGCTCGCTGCTTCTACTGTCATAATACTAATTCACAGGTGATGTCTAGTTTTGGAATTTACGTTTCGGAAAATGGGTTACAAATGATGTGCAGTAGCATACTGTACAAATACACCTATAAAAAGTCCTGAAAAGTTGTTTTTGAGTGTTCCAGAAAATGAGGAGATGCATAAAATGTAGTTGCCACCACGTCAACACACAAGTTCACTAACTTAATTAAAAATGTATTGCACTGTGAAGTTAACATTAACTTACCTCCAAGATACGGTCTCCCACTGTTACAAAGAAGGATAGCGTCATTCAACGAAATTAAGTTCCTAGTGAAAATTGTCTCGATTCCTCACAGTCCCAATCTCCCTGACATGGGGATCCAGTTAATTATGTTGGTGAGAATCAGCTGGAATGTGGCATACACATGTAGACTATGTGACATATGGATGTTTGGGTTCATCTGAGGGGCTTGCATGGTCAGTCAAAATGTTTGATTGTGAACCAGCTGCCAAGATGGGCATCCCAAATGTTAACAACAGTTGTGTCACTGCCTACCAGGTTAGCCAGTAGCTGCTCTGTGTGATTCACCACATTGTCTTGGAAAAGGTAAAATGAGTTTTTTGAATTATTAATGAAAGGATGCCATGAAGTTTGCTTTTGACCCAAATTTTGTAAGACCTAAGGCCATGCAGATCAAAATGTAGGTAAAAAATGTTGAAATACTTGAGCATAATATTGTGGGCATTCATTTATGTTTGTTTTAAACACTGTCATTAGGCTGTTGAATCATGGGCAGTGTTGAGGTGTAATTAAGTTGGTTCACTCTGAACAATTAGTGCTGTTACTATGTATCTTGCTTGGTTCGATAACTGGATGATTATAATTTGTGAACTCCTTGTCAAAATCCCTGCTGAGGAAATTAAAGCGTATGGTAGAATCACTTCAAATTTTGCAGAAAAATGGTCTCAACCATGTATGTTCTCTGTCCTTAATGGGGTTTGGTGGTCAAGATAGAACTACAAAAGCTTACCCCATCTTTCATAAATGTATGTGGGTACTGACACTAGTAATATGTGACAAACAGCCCTTAACCTATGTGTTGTGCAGGTCTACTGATAACATTCGTGCTGAGAGTATCAGCAGGCGGGTGAAGCAGATTTCCACTGGTGAGGCCCAAGCCCTATGCAAATGCAACAGCTGTCCACAATTTCCGTGAACAACAATCAACAGAACTGAAACATGATTACAAGATATAAAGGAATTTGCATAAAATTTACAACAAACCTTGAATACAATGAATATCAGTGGTATTACAGCTTCCTTTCTCACCAAAATGAACTGTAATGAATCCTCAGCATGAATATTAGACTGAGCAGCTGCTCCTAGTACAGGTTACTGCAAAAAATCTATCCCAAGCTGGGTTCTCAAATAAAAATAAAGCTAGACAAGTAACACTGGAGGCTCATAGTAACCAATTAATAAGAACAGAATTACTTGATCTTAACAAGGTATATGAAGAAACAGAGAAAAGGAACCAGAGAAGGGACAACAAAAGAACATGAATTGAACCAAGGCAAAGGAACAGAAGTACAAAATGTAAAGAATATTGACCCATCTACATGGGGAGAAAAGACCTTTCATGCCTACACATTACATAGAAAAGATGGAAAGAAGTCACCAATAACATTGCCTTTGAGACTGCCAATGGAGTTCTCATTGTGGTCTCCAAGGAAATCACCAACTAACCAGAAGTGAATGAGAAAAGGTGATGACCATGCAATGGAAGAAGACAAGGAAACAATGCTTTTGATAACAAGTCAGGCAGACATCAACAATGTAAGAAGCACTACAAACAAGATTTAAAAAAAAAATTGGAAGGAAATGATACAACTCAGTATGGACATGTCTGACAATCAATACCAATGGGCAGATGATGCTGGAGAGCAGATGGACCTAGAAATTGAGGAGATCCATGAAGTGGAAACTATATGTGCAACAACACAGCTACAAACAACTGGGTGAATGCCAAATGAAGTTGGGAGTCTAAATACTCTCAGCCATTTCACTACCACTGAAGTACTGAATGACTGGAACAAACATATAATATAACTATGCTCGATATAAGTAGGTTACAGAATGACATGAAGTTCATAGAGTTAATATTAAAAACTTACATGTTCCTGGTTTTTAATGCAGTATAAAATGTAACCCAAGAAAGTGTGTATAGTACAGCAATTCTAGTGAAGGATAGGACAGAGACCAAAGATGTCGGTTACTTAGAATCTGGATAAGGCATTAATTGTAGGACTTTTAATACAACTATAATTCATGTCTATCTTCCCTCTGCTAATGATCTTAGGGAAGAATGGAAAAAGTCATTTTTTTTCTTTTTTCTTTTTTAAAAAAATAGTGGTATGGTCTATCTGCTTAAGAATAACCCAATAGAAGTTTTAACTGGTTGCAACTGCAACTGTGTCCTATGATGATAGGATCAGTACCCAAATTTCAACTCCTCCAAAGAACTTGAGGGACAAGTTAAAAACTTGGGTTGGAAAGATGCTTGGGTGTTAAATCACAAAGCAGGATTGATAGAATATATGTTTCTGCTAATTTATAATTTAAAAACAAGATTAGTGCAACTGAGATGATACTTGTGGCCTTTTCTGACCATCTGGCAGTGAAGTGCGGCATCACCTCTGTTAAGCAAAAACATACTGGGGACATCCTACATGGAAACTAAATATGAGTGTGTTCCACAATAATTACCTAGATATGTGAATACCTCTTCTTGGCAGGTTTCTCTAAGATTATGCCACAAATTTAGGATGAATGTAGACTGGTGGACATTATGCACAAAAGGAAACTAATACCTACATTAATAGCTCACAGAAGAGAAAGTATGAGGTGACAGAAATATACATTGGAATTTCACTTCATGTCTGCATGAGCTCTACAAATAGCCAATGTCTCAAGATGTCATAACAAACATAAAAAATGAGTAAGGCTACACTAATAAGTTTTAAAAGAACAGCTCGGGGGATTGAATTTAAATCACATGTTAAGATAATTCTAGAGGAAGAACACACATCACTCTTCCATTTAATACAACATGAAAAGAACATGAGAAGGAATTTTATTGCTCATTATTTGTGTTGTTAAACTCCTACTTTGCTCTTCAGTTTTGATATACTGTAGACCACTCTTTTTCAGCAGCTCGTGTATAAAGCGTGGTTTAAACTGATTTTCATTGTATAAGCAAAGCAACAGTCTTCACTCACTTTCACAACCTATACTTAATACTGAATAACATAGGATACTGAATCTTTGCAAAAATAGGATGGTACAGATTATCACAGGTTTGACTGACATAGAAAAGTAATCATGGAAATTTAAGAAATAAGTGAGGCCCATATTTGAATAATGACATTATTTTTCTCCCTGAAACTAATTTACATAATATACACATCAGAAAAAGTTTTGCATCACCTCTGTTCCGAGAGTTGCGGAACCCGTACAGAAAATTGGAACAGAGATCAACATAAATATCATCTTCACACTTTTTATTCCTCATGAAAACCACACATTGCATGTTGTACCACCATACAGTGAGACTTTCACAGGTGGTGGTCCAGATAGCTGTACACATCAGTATCTCTAATACCCAGTAGCACATACTTTTGCATTGATGCATGCCTGTTTTTTAAGTGGAAAACTATCCACAAGTTCATCAAGGTACTATTGATCCAGATTGTCCCACTCCTCAATGGTGTAGATCCCTCAGAGTGGTTGGTGGGTCACGTCATCCATAAACAGTTCTTTTCAATCTATCCCAGGCATGTTTGATAGTGTTTATGTCTGGAGAACATGCTGGTCAGTCTAGTTGAGCGATGTAGTTATCCTGAAGGAAGTCATTCACAGGATGTGCACAATGGGGATGTGAATTGTCGTCTGTGAAGAGAAATACCTCACCAATATGCTGCTGATATGAATGCAGTTTTGGTCAGAAGATGGCATTCACGTATTGTACATCTGTTACGGCGCCTTCCATGACCACCATCGGCATACGTCAGCCCCGCATAATGCCACATCAAAACAGCAGGGAACCTCCACCTTGCTCCACTAAATGGACAGTGTGTGTAAGGCATTCAGCCTGACTGGGTTGCCTCCAAACACATCTCTGATGATTGTCTGGTTGAAAGCATATGTGACACTCATCGCTGAAGAGAACATGATGCCAATCCTAAATGGTCGATTCGGAATGTTGGTAGGCCCATCTGTACCACACTGCATGGTGTCGTGGTTGCAAAAATGGACCTCACTGTGGACATCGGGTGTGAAGTTGCACACAGTTTGAGTCATAACACAATGTCCTGTGGCTGCACAAAAAGCATTATACAACATGGTGGCGTTACTGCCAGGGTTCCTCAAAGTCATAATCCATAGGTAGCAGTCATCCACTGTAGTAGTAACTCTTGGGTGGCATGAGAGAGGCCTGTATCTCCTCCATGTCCGAACAACATGCTTTGGTTCATTCCAAGACGCCTGGACACTTCCCTTGTTGAGAGCCTTTCCTGGCACAAAATAACAATGTGGCTATGATCAAACCACAGTATTGGCCTTCTAGGCATGATTGAACTACAGACAACATGAGCTGTGTACCTCTTTCCTGGTGGAATGACTGATCAGCTGTCAAATCCCTTCCGTGTAATAGGCTCTGCTCATGCATAGTTGTTTACATCTTTGGGTGGGTTTAGTGACATCTCTGAACAGTCAAAAGGACTGTGTCTGTGATACAATATCCACAGTCAATGTCTGTCTTCAGAAGTTCTGGGAACTAGGGTGATGCAAAACTTTTTGATGTGTGTATAAAGGAAAACTATTTGTTGGCAGATTCGGGGATTTATTTCATAATGATTTTAAGATAATTTTACAACAATTGAAACTCTCAAATGGCATAAAAAGCAAATTTATGGGTGCTTTTGTTGATTTTTAAATCTTTTTCTCTAAGTCATCCTTACCTTGGCAGTCCTCTTAGAGCAATTTGAACATGGAGAGATCACCATGACACTTCTCAGTTAGAGCCCACATATCCTGTGAATACACTTTCAGTGTCCTTAAAACAGTAATTTCCTCAGTTGTTTTCTGTATCTCTATGCTTATGCTTCCATCTGTTAAGGACAGTTTCTCTTCCCTAGGGCAAGAATATGCTCTGATCCTTTTTGGTTGCTCTTTTACCATCTTTTTAGAAGGCCTCAGGAACTTAATGTTGACTGCTAATATAAGTATTGTGACTCTCACAGAGAGAAAGAATCATGCCAAGTGCATTTCATTGATAAGTAGAACAGGAAAAATCTGTAAATTCTAGTGTATTGCAAAGTATCCATTGCTTTCAATTTTATCTATTGAGTATACATGTAAAGATATGGTATATATTTCAGACATTAATTCTTATTATTATTAATTGCAGATTTAGTAAGACTTGGATTCATTCATTCACATAAGGGAAATTCAAAAAGCCCTCTGTTAACTAAAAAGTAAGATTTCTGTAGGCGTTGGTGATGTGTCTGAGAATTTACTGAAGTATTCTTGCATGTGGATAAGTGGCATTCTCTGCCATATTTTTCATTCTTCACTTGAAAAGGCTTTGTTCTTGACAAACTGAAGTATGACACATTGTGAAGCAAGATAGCTGATAAAACTGAGCTTGTTATTGCCCTGTTTCTTTGTTAATAACTTTATATAAAATTCTTGAAAGGTTAAACAATGGAAACTCCAGCTAGGAATATCAACAATGTAGAAAAAGACAAATTTCTACTTACCCTAAAGAAGACACATCAAGTTGCAGACAGGCACAATTAAAAGACACTTACATAAAGCTTTTGGTCACAACCTTCATCAGTAAAAGGATAGACACGCCATTAACACACACCTCACCCACATGCGACCGCCATCTCCAGCATCTCGGGCCAGTGTGCTGGAGTTTGTGGTCATGTTTGCTTGAGATGTGCTTGGTTGTGTGTGTGATTGGTGTGTGTCTCTCTTTTACTGATGAAGGCTGTGGCCAAAAGCTTTACGTAAGTGTCTTTTAATTGAGCCTGTCTGCAACTTAATGTGTCTTCTTTATGGTAAGTAGGAATCTGTCTTTTCCTACATTGTTGATATTCTAGAAAGGTTACTGGATATAAAAATTACTGAATACCTCTTGAGGAATGGAGTTCACAACAAGAGCCAATTTGGCTTCCGAAAGGGCTGTTTGACAGGAGATGCAATATTTACACTTGCAGATAATGACAAAAACTGGTGTCTCCTGTGATTCACCAAAAGCTTTTGATTGTGTCAGACACCATATTCTTAGCTGCCTCACACAAAGGATGTGTTTTATTGTGCTCCACAGCTTCTATTGTTTTAGTGAGAAATGCTGACACTACAATGTTTCTCATTGATATGCTGGTGTAGACAGAAACCAGCTAACTGCAACTGGTGAGTAGCAACTTTCCTTCTCACTGTTGTTACATTCCATCCTGGATTTTCCATTGTTGATTTCTAACTGTAAAATCTGTTATTAAATTTAGTTACTTATATTTATGTAAATAAGCTGGCTTCTGGGATTCCCTTTATGTCTAATTGAAATTATGTGTGCCAGGTAAGTTTTTTTCGATATTCTAGATCCTAAAACTTCAAGTAAAATTTAACTTCCTTTGTTTATTAACTATGTCAGAAATCATTTGTATGCAGAGACACACTGATGAGCCAAAATGTTATGCCCACATGCTTAACAGCATATTGGTCCATCTTTGGATCGGCATGGATTTGACTAGTCCTTGGTAGTTTGATGGAGGTGTGTGGCACCAGATGTCCATGCATAAGTCATGCAATTCCTGCAAATTATGGGTCAGTGGTTTGTGGTCATGGCAAGGGCATTTGCTAGTGTCCCAGATGTGTTCCATTGTGCAAAGATAAGAGAAATTTGATGGCTAAGACATCAAAGTGAGTTCACATTCTTGCTCTTAAAACCACTGTAGCACAATACTGACCGGGTGACACAAACAGTTGAGGCTAGATAATGGAAAGCCACACACTGAGCAAAATGGAAATTTGTAAACGTTTCATAATTGGTAGAGTATGGCAAGTCACTGACAGCATAGTATTTGAAGAAATCAGGAGATGTCAGCAATAGATAGCAAATAATTTTTGTGCTTTAGAATGGCAATCTACAGCCAAGATGGTGCCTTTCAGAAGAAACAGCACTAGCTGTTCAGATGAAAAAAATGTGCTGTAATCATTAAGGAAACCAGTTGTTTTGACAGTGAATACCTGTGTGATGACAGTGTTGTAGATGTGAATTATTGGCCAAATCCATTTGGTACTGCATTGTCATCAAATGTCAGCAACAACAAAATGTTACTGTGCAGCAAGCCACATTGTAGCATATGGCTGTTGCTTATCATGACAGTGCAATGCACTCTTAATGCTAATATTTAATGGACTCATGAAGTAAGTGATAATTTCTAAGAGATTTCTATTGAGCCCATTAACCATAAATGATTATAATATGTGAGATGGAAATTCATAGATGCCTGCTATAGGGGTTGTTTTGGCTTGCCATTATATAGGCGTTACATTGTTGTATTATTCAGTATAGGTGCATTTTTTCCTTCTGTAAGGAGCAAGACTTAACTCCTAATGTAACAAAAAGAAATATAGAAATGGTTGCACATCCTATTAACTTTCCAGAAGCTAAAGTATTCAAATTTTTGGCCCATATCTTGATTCAGTTTTTATGAAGCACAATGTTCACAGAGATTTCTGTTAAAATAATGTCAAGAACTCATCATGGATTATGACCTTAACACCATATCATAGACCAATTTCTGTATAGCATAAGAAACTGTCAGACATCAAAGACCTGTTCCCCTATGTACCTGCAGTGCATCATGGATATTATTTATCCTTGACTCAGTATAAAGCTGCAGAGCAGATGAATCAACCTGAAATAATTGAGGACAGTATCCTGAGCTCAGAGCAACATGAACTGTGATCAATGAAGCCAAATGTTGGCACTGAAACGTTGGTGGTACACGATGATGAGCCACATAATTGTGAGCATTTGTATTCCTTATACTTTGTATTGTTTTTCACTAGTTGTAGTAGTTAAAAATGTTCTGCTTCATGTGAGGAGAATACCTTAATGTATATAATATCTTATAATACACTAACTATATAAATATATGTCTTATGTCTGTCACTTGATTCACAGAATTTTTTGAACCTTCGTATGTCTCTTCTGTAAAATTTACTTAATTTGGTTTACCATTATCTAGCCCCAAGAATCTCCAATGTCCTGATGGAAGATGCAATTACCATTGTGGAAGACATCAAGGAATCTGTTAATCATCAGCAGTTCAAACATATGCCAAATAATGGCACCCCTACAAGAAACGACAGTAAGTGATGTGAAGGAACTCCAGTTGTCCTCATTGTCTATGCCAGGGGCCTCATTCAACATGTTGAAGAGCTTGTTACAGCAGCTACTGAGAGAACAGAGCACAACCAACTGTACTGTGTGGCACACAGTGAAACAAACAGTGTCTATTGTTTGGGATTTAATGTCCTACTTGGATCTTTCCAATGACTGGCAGAGAAAGTAGAGAATACCATCTTTTATCACAGAGTTTCAACAACACTTGCAATTTGCAGTAGTATCCTCAGAACTGATTACAACCCCTGTTTCAGGAAAGGCTTGAACCAGTGACCTTGTTCTGTGGGAAGATAAGCAGTGACTTTCAAGACTTATGCTGTAGGCTTGAGAACTGTGAGTTCCCCTAAATTGGCCTGGTGTGCATTACTCATCACAGCCTGTTTGGGATGCCCCTCATCCCCACCCCAGATGAGAGTATTAAAATTCAAATGATGAACTTCAAAAACAGTCACAAAAGTGCCATAGTTTGAAGTGCACCTTAAAAGAAGTGCCAGTACCCAATATCAAAGTTGTAGTAAGAACAAACACAATTTATTGAATGTAATACTTAACAGAGCAACACCTAAGATACAATGAGTACAGGTTATGCTCAGCACTGAACAGCACTGGACAACAGTAATACAGGTTACAGAATAGGCTGAGTACTCGTTTGCAATGCTTAAAAAAATACTGTTTCTTTGGCAGCTCACCAGAGCAAACCAGGGGCCAATCCAGGTGGCCTCTATAAGCAGTCCTGTGAAATTTATGGATGTGGACATCATGATTGAATGTACATCAGGCATAAACTTATAACAGAATCTTCCTATTGAGCTTGAGACTACTCCCCATATGTGACTAAAAACTTAAAAAAGAAAACATAGTTCTCTAGTACATCAGTTCCCTGATCATACGATCATCACTGGAGGAGACTTTACTCATTCAGAAATCAACTGGGAAAAGTCTTGTCAGTGATGAGCATGAAAATATATTCTGTGAAACATCACTAAATGCCTTCTCTAGATACTGTGCAGAACATATATTTCAGAAATTCACTCATGATGGGAAAAGAAGTGTGTGGAAAAAGTAATGAGACTGATTTTCTGTCTATTAAACTTGTTATTTTACGTTTTTAAATAACAATAATGTGGTAAGTAGTTCCCTTCAGTAGCTACACACTGGAGTCATCATTCCCAGTCTTGGTAGCAGTGCTTAAAGGCTTCAACTGGTATGGGTTTAAACATGTCAGTCACATTCTTTTGAATGTCCCCCAGAGTCTCAAAATGATGTCCTTTTAAGACATTTCTCAATTACTGGAAAAAAATGTCACAATAACTCAGATTAGGTGAATACAGGGGGCTGTGTAACAACAGGCACCCCTTTAGAGGTCAAAAATGCTGTGGTGGAAGTGATTCTGTGACATGGAGCATTATCATGGTGCAGCATCAAATTGCCTGCAGTGTCTAGTCTCAGATTAGATTAGATTAGATTAGATTAGATTAATACTAGTTCCATGGATCATGAATACGATATTTCGTAATGATGTGGAACGAGTCGAATTTTCCAATACATGACATAATTAGGTTAATTTAACAACATACTTAAGTTAATATAACAACTTTATTTTTTGTGTGTTTTTTTATTTTTCTTTATTTTTTATTTTTATTTTTTTTATTTTTTAATAATTTTTTTTTCTAAATTTATATCTAAAAATTCCTCTATGGAGTACAAGGCGTTGTCATTCAGAAATTCTTTTAATTTCTTCTTAAATACTTGTTGGTTATCTGTCAGACTTTTGATACTATTTGGTAAGTGACCAAAGACTTTAGTGCCAGTATAATTCACCCCTTTCTGTGCCAAAGTTAGATTTAATCTTGAATAGTGAAGATCGTCCTTTCTCCTAGTATTGTAGTTATGCACACTGCTATTACTTTTGAATTGGGTTTGGTTGTTAATAACAAATTTCATAAGAGAGTATATATACTGAGAAGCTACTGTGAATATCCCTAGATCCTTAAATAAATGTCTGCAGGATGATCTTGGGTGGACTCCAGCTATTATTCTGATTACACGCTTTTGTGCAATAAATACTTTATTCCTCAGTGATGAATTACCCCAAAATATGATGCCATATGAAAGCAATGAGTGAAAATAGGCGTAGTAAGCTAATTTACTAAGATGTTTATCACCAAAATTTGCAATGACTCTTATTGCATAAGTAGCTGAACTCAAACGTTTCAGCAGATCATCAATGTGTTTCTTCCAATTTAATCTCTCATCAATGGACATACCTAAAAATTTGGAACATTCTACCTTAGCTATATGCTTCTGATTAAGGTCTATATTTATTAATGGCGTCATACCATTCACTGTACGGAACTGTATGTACTGTGTCTTATCAAAATTCAGTGAGAGTCCGTTTACAAGGAACCACTTAGTAATTTTCTGAATGACAGTATTGACAATTTCATCAGATAATTCTTGTTTCTCAGGTGTGATTACTATGCTTGTATCATCAGCAAAGAGAACTAACTTTGCCTCTTCATGAATATAGAATGGCAAGTCATTAATATATAATAAGAACAACAAAGGACCCAAGACTGACCCTTGTGGAACCCCATTCTTGATAGTTCCCCAGTTTGAGGAATGTGCTGATCTTTGCATGTTACGAGAACTACTTATTTCAACTTTCTGCTCTCTTCCAGTTAGGTACGAATTAAACCATTTGTGCACTGTCCCACTCATGCCACAATACTTGAGCTTGTCTAGCAGAATTTCATGATTTACACAATCAAAAGCCTTTGAGAGATCACAAAAAATCCCAATGGGTGGTTTTCGGTTATTCAGATCATTCAAAATTTGACTGGTGAAAGCATATATGGCATTTTCTGTTGAAAAACCTTTCTGGAAACCAAACTGACATTTTGTTAGTACTTCATTTTTACAGATATGTGAAGCTACTCTTGAATACATTACTTTCTCAAAAATTTTGGATAAAACTGTTAGAAGGGAGATTGGACGGTAATTGTTGACATCAGATCTATCCCCCTTTTTATGCAAAGGTATAACAATAGCATATTTCAGTCTATCAGGGAAAATGCCCTGTTCCAGAGAGCTATTACACAGGTGGCTGAGAATCTTACTTATCTGTTGAGAACAAGCTTTTAGTATTTTGCTGGAAATGCCATCAATTCCATGTGAGTTTTTGCTTTTAAGCAAGTTTATTATTTTCTTAATTTCAGAGGGAGAAGTGGGTGAGATTTCAATTGTATCAAATTGCATAGGTATGGCCTCTTCCATTAACAGCCTAGCATCTTCTAATGAACACCTGGATCCTACTATATCCACAACATTTAGAAAATGATTATTAAAAATATTTTCAACTTCTGACTTTTTGTTCGTAAAGCTTTCATTCAATTTGATGGTAATACTGTCTTCCTCTGCTCTTGGTTGACCTGTTTCTCTTTTAATAATATTCCAAATTGTTTTAATTTTATTATCAGAGTTGCTGATTTCAGACATGATACACATACTCCTGGATTTTTTAATAACTTTTCTTAATATAACACAGTAGTTTTTATAATTTTTGATAGTTTATGGGTCACTACTCTTTCTTGCTGTCAGATACATTTCCCTTTTCCGGTTACAAGATATTTTTATACCCTTAGTAAGCCATGGTTTGTTACAAGGTTTCTTACGAGTATATTTAACTATTTTCTTGGGGAAGCAGTTTTCAAATGCATTTACAAAAATGTCATGAAATAAATTATATTTTAAATTGGCATCAGGTTCACGGTACACCTCATCCCAGTCTAACTGCTGTAGGCTTTCCTTGAAATTTGCAATTGTTAAATCGTTGACTGAACGTACTACTTTGGAGGACTGTTTAGTATTGCTGAATGGAGCTATGTCATATATTGTAACTAGCTGTGCACCATGATCAGAAAGACCATTCTCAACAGGCTGAGCATTTATCTGGTTAAACTTATCTTGGTCTACAAAGAAGTTATCTATCAATTCACCCTCTTCCTGAGCTTTTTGAGGACATATTTTTAAAGCACTTGGTTGACAGTTTGTCCTGGAGGAGCAAATTCTTTGTGTACAATACCCCTAATGCCAGAAAAAGAAATCAGCATTGTTTTGATCCTTGATGTACTCGTTTGAGCTTTTCTCAGTTGAGGAGATGTCTCAGTGTGCCATCCCTGACTTTACCACTTTGTCTGAGGACCATAACAAAAAATCACATGTGATCACATGACTGAACCATTCATGGGCATTGGCATTCTTCTCAATAAGATAAACACACACATTTCTTGGTTATTCTTCTGCTATGCCTTGAGATTTCTTGGCACCATTTTTACACAAACCTTTCACTTGTGCAAAATTTTAATCAAAATGTCATATGTGGTAAAAGTGTTAATGTTTAACAGGTCACTCTTCATCCTTATTCTCAACTGTTGGTGTGATCTCACAAGAGTACAAACACTTTTGACATTTTTGTCAGTTTTTTGAAGTTGAAGGTCTTCCTGAGTGAAGCTGATCTTCAACTTGTACTCAGCCTTGCAACTATGATGCGCTCCAGTGAAAAATTTGTGCTCTTCATAAGAAATGTTCCCCATAGGCCTTTTTCTACTTTTCAAAGGTCTCACTCATAGACTACCTAAGTTTTACACAAAACTTGAGGGCATAATGTTGCTCTAAATTCTGCTGCTCCATTTTTATAATACACAACAAAGGCAAAACTTCACTGATGGGACTCTCAAAAATCATGTAATGGATTTACAGAGCTGAAACTTGGACTGAGCATCTGGGAGCAATGAACACACTGGTACACACAAGTAGAACAACATAAGTTTGGCAGATTGCTCACAATGTTCTCAGTCTCATTACTTTTCTCATACACCTCATATGTTGGGTCTAATGACAACAAAAAGATCTAAACTCTTTGAGGGCATCCACACTGAAACTGTTATCAGTGACCATGAGCCAATTGTAGCAGCAATGATTACTGAAGTACAAAGAGCAATTAAAGTGAGTAAAAGATTTGTCTCAGTGAGGAATTTGAAACATTAAGCTCTGGACAGAAGCACATAGAGCTGTGGCAAGAGTTTCAAAGAATGGCCACACACATGACAGATTTGCACACAATGGAACATTATGGATTGGAGGGACTTTCCACAGTATACAGTCACTGTAAAGAAACTTTAAACAAACAAAGACTACTACATAACAGGCATAAAATAAAGCATAGTGCTATAGATAGAGAGATAATGAATGAAATACATTTGGCTGTCAAGGAGACAATTGCATGAAGCCTTCAACAACTACCATAGCAGACTATTATCAAAATATCTCTCAAGATATCTGGTCATATGTCAAGGCTTTTAATGGCACTGAAGTTAGCTTCCAGACTTCCATTCTGGGATGAACATGGACTAAATTTGAAGGTAGAACTCAAAAGCAGAAATGCTGGACTCAATTTTCAAGTTTCTTTACAAAATAAATCCCATGAGTATTACCCCAAATTAATTCTTGCACCATTGCGTAGAAGAGTGAGATTGATATTAGTGTGATTGGCATTGAGAAAGAGCTGAAATCACTAAAAATAAACCATGTTGATGGAATCCATGTCATATCTGTTGTGACCAGATAAAACTGCTTTCAACGAGCCATAACTGTGGGTGCTTTGATTCCTTTGGTAGAAGGCTCATCAAACTAGAACACATGTAATATTAGTCCACTTTATTACATAATGGATAAAAGATTTTATTTAGCTTTATCATATTTCTTTTCACAGGATTGTTGTATAATTTACTACTGGCATTGATTATGAAAGCATCACTTGATGAACTAAGTAACAAACTGTTCATTTGAGGTACAATGTTCAACATTTACAAAAGTACAGGTTCATCTGAACTTTAACAACTCATTGATCCTAAACTATAATGTTGCCTCTTTCAGATGGGGTCATGAACTGGAGCTGAATCTTTTGGATGCTTGACACTATATTGAGCTCAGTGAGAGGTGCTGATATGCTGAGAGGGAGGTGTGGTCTTCTAGAGTGCCTCCCACTGGTGGTTGCAGATTGCAGTGAGCCCTCAATTATGTCTGTGGTATCAGTTTGCATTGCTGCCTTTGATGTGGCACCATGATCTCTGGACCATACCACAGATTCTGTTCCAAATCTAAGGCTGAGTTAGCCCCTCTTTTAACTGCAATGTGCCAAGCATCCCTAAACAAAATGCCACATTGCATGTTTTGAAGAAATTACAGGTCTCGTCAGTCTGCAAAAAGGGTAACAGAAATGATACAAAAAACTACTGTCCAATATCTTTGAAGAATATTATGAAATATTCTGAATTCAAAGATAACCAGATATCTCCAACAGAATGACTATCTCCATGCCATCTGACACATATTCCAAAAACAATGATCATGTGAAACAAAACTCATGCTTATCATATGTAAAGCCTAGTTGTCAATCACAATGTTGACTCCTAGAAATTTATTGTCATTCTGTCTCATTAAGATTTTACTTTCATTAAACTGTCATTCTAGCTAGCTATGCGTGTTTTTATATTTGTGCTGAATCGATGGATCAGAGTCCAAGGGCAGGCAGAATCCACACTAAGATGCACTGTAGCTCAGCATTCATTCAATAACCAGTCATGATGGTGGGAGAGAGGCTCTGTGGTTCCCTCCCGTGTCTGTCTGCAGAGACACACTTTTGAATTACATTCTCTTGCATATGAGACCTCCTACAGGGAAGGCCACTTTATGACATCTTCCTCTGTCTCACTTGTGCTCTAGGTCTTCTAATGGAACCTTGACCAGCCTGTAATTGAAATATTAGTAAATAACTGACCTAACAAAAGTACAGCTGCAATTCTGTTGATGACTACCAGACATTTGAATACATTTACAATATAACTCATAGTGGTACATCACAGACAAGTTACATTTTGACTTCTCTCCATCACAGCTCACATCCATCTCATCTAACTAGCCAGAGAAAAAGATAAACCAAAGATACAAAAGCTTTACATTGATAACTCATAGTGTGATACATGTCAATATTTGTTTGCACATGATATTTAGTGGAATATGTTACATTAAATTCTAATTGAATTTTGTTAAGTTTTGAATAATCAGTTTAGTTTTGGACAGTCTTCCATAATATAAGAAGATAAATAAAGATGATATAAAAATATGGGTCCACAAACTTCAAAATAAACCAACAATCTCATATTGAAAAAAATGTCCATTACCAACATTACAAAATGTTACAATAGCAAAATGATGTATTAAGGTCTACAATTGGTTACAGTTGTATCACCAGCTACTGTACTCCATAATTACATAGATATAGTATTGTTATAATCTCCTCTATCACAGATAACTTAAGCCATCTGCTTGTAGCTCTCTTGCCACTTAGTGCTGCATCAGGGCACGCAGTATATGTTGCGTGTCCCTGACTCCTTCAAGACTGTGTCTGCCTCAGTCCCAGCTTATTATTGTGCATATGTCATGTAATATCACTGCTCCTCTTTAAAACCTTTTAACTTTTGACCACACATCCCTGTTGCCTATGTGACTGGTATACGGAAAATCTATTTCATCCCTGGAGGGTCCTGTTGTAGATGTAATCTGCAATAAATGCAGACTTTTCTTTAAATGTATGACTTTAAATAACTCATTTCAGATGCCCACATCCTCATTCATCAGGACCAGGACCCAATGCAATTCTAAAACTGCTACTAGAAGTGGGATCTGCCCACCTTTTGGTCTATAAAGGAGGTCATAATTCTTGTGGCAACATTTGCTGTGAGTTGTGGTTAAAAATCTAGCTGGAACTGGTAAGAAGTAGTCAGAGTCTTGAGACAGTGAAGCAACGCATCACTGGCAGCTGAGCCAGCTGTTCACCATCATCTTCCCATGCTGTGTCATTGGGGTCAGCACGTTCCACACTACTGCCACCCCAGATATCATGCCATACTTCACTCTGCTGGTAGCAAAGCCAGCCAAGTCAAGCACCTCTGCTGCCCACAGACCAGCCATGCTGTTCACAGTATTGAGAGTCTGCTCCTCACAATTTGTGCACCTATAACCTCACTGCATTGACTCACACTCAATCATGATACAGCTTCTGTGTCATTAAAGCACAGATTTACAGCTACCAACCTGCCCATCTGGACTGCAGGAGATGCATCTGCCTTCTGAGAAGAAGACAGTGAAGGACAGTTTAGTAATCTATCACCCTGACACAGCGAGTTTCCAGTACAAAAGATTAAATTCAAACAACATGAGTTTACTTTGGATAGCACCACTAATGTCTGAATGTCTGTTCTGTTACAAATGTTAGTTATGCAACACATATCTGAACAGCCTCATGGAATGAACACCTCTTTCAGTATTTCTGAGCATTTTTTCTAGCTTTTGACATAAATCAAATAACACAGTGGTGTGAACTCATGCAATTACCTACACTGCAGTTTGAATACTGATCCTACAATGTATTTTAGCCTGGTATTTTAATGCCAACATATGAGGTTTGTTGAAAAAATTCCAGAACTTTCTCCACAAAATTTTTCTATGCTTGCCTTTTGCTTATTGTGCACTGTCTCCTTTGACATACTCTCCTCCACAGCTGATACACTGCTCCCAATGGCGTTTCCACTTCTGGAATTTGACTTGGTACACCTCTTGCTGGATCACGTGAAGTGCTATCTACAAATTTTGTTTCACTCGTCTATCATTCAAATCTTCATTCTTTCAAATGGGTTTTCAAGTTCGGAAATAAAAAAAGAAAATAATTCTCAGGGGCCAGGTCAGGAGAGTATGGAGGATGAGGCAGCACAGAAATTTCGTTTTTTGTGCAATAGTCAAGCACCAACACAAATGAATGTGCAGGTTGTTCTTGTGATACAAGAACCATGAACTGTCTCACTGCATTTCAGACCATTCCCTTCTCACATTTTCTCGCAGGTGTTGCATCATGTCCTGATAGTACGATCAATTAACATTTTGTCACTGTGGCTGAATTCATGATAAAATAATCTTTCAAAGTCAAAGAAAACTATCAGCATGGCTCTGATATTTGACCTGACATGACCTGATGAACTTTTTTTGGTGTAGGAGAACCTTTTCCGACCCAGTGTAAAGACAGAATCTTTGTCTCAACATCATAACTGTAGACCCATGTCTCATCATCTTTTATGATTCTCTTAAGGAAAATCTTGTTCTCATTTGTGCAATCCAAAAGTTCTTCACAGATTGCGAGGTGAAGGTCTTTCTGATCTTGACTCATGAGCTGTTGGATGAACTTGGAGGCAACACAATGCATTGAAAGATACAGTGTCAGGATTTCATGACATGATTCAGCTGATATGTTACATTCCTCTGCAATCTCTCAGACAGTCATTCTTTGATTGCCATGCACAATTTCATTGATGTTCCTGACATGAGCATCATTGATAGATGTTGAAGGATGTCCTGAATTAGGGTCATCTTCAACTTCTGTCTGGTTATTTTTAAACCATGTGAACCATTTATCACACAAAGTGCAGCTGAAGAACTCATCATCTTATGCTTTCTGCATCATTTGGTGTGTATCTGAAAAGGTTTTCTTGAGTTTCATACAAAATTTAAGGTAGACACATTGCTCCTCTAATGCTGCCATCTTATAATTTGCAAACTGTCTGACACATGTTCTAGTCAATACAACACTGAACACATCTAACAAACATATGGCAATTAAACTTCCAGCAGTTACACATTAAACACAGGCATGTGCAGGGATGCCAATCACATTTTGCTCCACCATGCCATTGGCACAAAATTACGAGTGTTCTGGAATTTTTTGAACAGACCTCATACATAATGTTCATCAGCTATTTATATGAAGTCCCCAAGGTGTCAGAATTTTAATGTCTCTACTTCTTGATTATGTATTTCACCACCTAATTTCTTGTGTTTTATTTATTAAGCATTCTTTGTAAATGAAAATAATGTATCAGATTTCCTGTACCCTTAAACAAATGGATTACCAGTTATTGTACCTTTATATTGTCACTGAACATCCTGTCAGCATACCCCAGTCTTCTGTGTGGTCATTAGTTGCCTTTGTATTTACATACTGATAATGCGCCTCCCTGCACACAGCTATTGTAGTTTAGGTTATGCACTGGTTGTGCAAGGCTGGAGGACAGTCATTATTGGAAGCTGGAATGTGATAACTATAAGTTGCTGGACTGCCTTTCATCTCATCACACCATGGAGCCCCAAGGATAAAGTTGAAATACGATAGTACCCTTGTGTCCTGCCCTTGAAATAAAGAATATTCACTCAAAGAACTGGAAAAACCCATTATTATACCTGCCTCAGCCTGTAGCCTCTGAAAGCCAACCTATAGATTTATTGGTTTCCTTCAAACTCCTGATTTCTGATCCATGTGTACAATAGGAACCCAACATAAGTGCACTAATACTTTGGCTTTCATCACACAACCACAAACTGAACAAGTAATCACACCCTTTAAAACCCTTCATAAGAAAAGTCATTCTTATACAGTGTGTCCTTTCATGTAATGACATAATCTCTCTCTCTCTCTCTCTCTCTCTCTCTCTCTCTATCTATCTATCTATCTATCTATCTATCTATCTATCTCACATAAAGTTCTGCTTCACCTAGTATAACTTTTTTCCATGTGTTGCTACGGACAGGCTTGAAAAAGTTACTAAAGCAGGTAAGCAGCAGCATGGAAGCTGAGTTTCTGAGGTAGTGATAGTGCTATTCTATAGTGTTAGCATAATTCATTCACACAATGCAGACCCTGATGCTCCAAAATCAAGCATCATGAGTTGGTTCATTGTTCATGCAAACAACAAGTGGACGCAATGTGTGTTACAGAGCTGGCCAGTACTATTCTCTTGCTGAGAAGGCACCTTGGGTTGCATCACTTGTAGTTGCGTAAATATGATGCCCACAGTCTCCTATGAGGACATGTTTGCTGCATGCTTTCTCTCATTTATTTAAACTTATAGTGCTACCTATTACGTAATAGATATTTTACCTCGTGTAAATCTCATTTTGAATATTAGGTTTTATTATAATCAGTTTTTAGGAACTGACCACTGTGGGTCTTAGTTCTTTTCTACAATTGCTATGAGAAAATAGATTAATTCTTGGGTTTTTCTACATTTTTCATAGAATTTGTTTGTTTAATGTTTAGGAAATATTAATGATGCACATAATTGATTAACAATGTTAGTACATTTTTAGTGAGAATCTCTCATTTTACATGAAAGTATTATAGATTTAACACTGAATAGAATTCATCTCAATCCTAACAACATTATAACTTTGTACTTGTTCATGATAAATCCATTGAAATTGATATTTTGATTCTTTTCTGTGTGCCTCATATTACTTAGCATTATATTAATGATTAAAAAAATTAAATTAAAGCATTGGTTGTTACATTTGGCCCTCAGTACCCAAATACCATATTAATTTCTAATATTTCCCCTTAGGTATCCAAGTGTGTTAGACATTGTCCTCATTAGCAGCTCATGTCTGCAGACAGCAATAAATGAATCTGGAACACCACAGCAATGAAGTTGGCTATCATAAAGGACAGATACTTTAGGATCATTCCATGGTTATAGGTGTAACATTTGTACAATTTACAATGAAGTATTAACATGAAAATAAAAGATAGACCTGAATATGACACTATATACAGGAAATGTTTCATGAAGCAAGCTGTGTTGATTTGCCACTAAGCAAAGGAACAGGAAGTGTACAAAAAAAGTTCACTTTTCATAGAATGACCCTTTCATGTAAAGCAAACTGAAATATTACCAATATTATAGAGCACAACCACAGCTGTCAGTCTCAACAAGGACCCCAAGAAATTTATAATTTTTGTTGTCTTTCTGTGTAGTTCCTTAGATTTTAAATTCAGTACCCAACCGTTCTAGCCAGCTACACATGCCACTATATGCATGCTGAATGAATGGATTAAAGCCCAAGGAATGTTCAGATTCACACTAAGTTGCAGCATAGGCCAGTATTCTTACAATAACAAATCAGGAGGGATGGCAGAAAGGACATATGACTGCCTCCCACATCTGACTGCATAGAGACACTTTTGGATTACACCATCTTGTGTCTGAGGCCTCCTACAGGGTAGGTGGCTTCATGGTGTTTGCCTCAGTGTGTCTCACATTCTAGGTCTCCTCCAGGCCAAACGGCTTAAGCAATCGGCTGCTGCCTCTCTTATCATTTAATCCTGCTCCAGGACAAGAAGCTTTATGTCTTCTCTCCATACCTCCTTGTAGACTATATCTGACTCAGTCTCTATTGTTCTGTATTTGATTGTAACACCACTGTTCCTTTTTAATATCTTTCAACTTTTAACAACCCATCCATGGTGCCTATGTGACTGGCATATGGAAAATCTACATTCTCTCAGGAGGGTTCCATTGGAGTCTGAATCTGCAATGCAGGCAAATTTTATTTAAATGTAGGACTTTAAATAACTCCCTTCAGTGTCCACATCCTCATTCAATTTGACCAAGATCCACTGATTGTGTGCACCTACATGACATCATGAAAGCAGTGAATTAAGGCAGTCAGGCAGCAACGGTACATTTTTTTTTTCTTTCAAAAGGCCTTCACCTCAGTACCACACATATGCTTATTATCAAAAGTACAACTGTATGGGATATCAAGCAAAATTTGTGACTGAATGGAGGATTTCTTGGTAGGTAGGAAGGATCTTGGACATAGAACATCATCAGCTGATGTAACTACAGGAGTGACCCAGGGAAGTGTGCTGGGACACTTCCTGTTTGTGTTATATGTTAATGACTTTGCAGACAGTATTAACAGTAACCTACACTTTTCACAGATGATGTGGCCAGCTTAAGTGAAATACTATCTGAGAAAAGCTCCACAGTCATATCATGATAAAATTTCAAAGTGGTGCAAAGATGGGCAACTCGCTTTAAGTGTTCAGAAATGCAAAACTGTGCACTTAACAAAGAAAAAAATGTGGTAGCTTGTGACTACAATACAAATGGGTCACATCCGCAATTGGTCAACTCATTGAAATACATGAGTGTAACAATTTATATGCATATTATGTGAAATGAAAGAACCACATTGTCTCAGTCATAGGTAAAGCAGGTGGCAGACTGTGGTTCATTGATAGAATGAAATGCAATCATTCTGCAAAGGAAACTGCAACCAAAATGCTTGTGCAACACACCCTACAATATATGCTGAAGTGTGTAGGAACATTCTTATGAAAGACATCCTAGAATATATGCTAAAGTGTGTGGGATCTATTCTAAATAAGACAAACAGGGGATATTGAATATATACAAAGAAGGGCAGCTCAAATGATCACAGGTTTGTTTGACACCTGTGAGTGCATCACAGAGATACAGAAAAAGCTGAACTGTCAGATGCTTGAAGACAGATGCACACTATGGTGTGAAGGCCTATGTATAAAGTTCCAAGAACCAGCTTTAAATGATGAATCTAGAAATGTACAATCACCTCTTCTGTACAAATCCTATACGAAACACAAAGACCAAATTAGACTACTTACAGAGTCCACAAAGGTGTTTAAACGCTCATTCTTCACACACTCCATATGTGGTTGTAATGCAAAGAAGCCATAATAACTGGTACAATGGGAAGTACCCTCTGTGATGCACTTCACAGTGGCTGCCTGAGTATGTATGTAAATGTATGGATTGTTGTAGATATTCTCTTGCAAAAATCCAGATTAGTCTGAATAAGAGATTTTTAAGGTAATTTGCTACACTCATATCTCCAGAACAGAAAACAAAATTAATGCTAAATAGCTCAAATGGAGTATGTGATATCTCTGCTCACTGTGAATGGATTTCGATCACTTATAGAGTTTCTCAGGACTCAGTTCTTGGGCCACTGTTATTCTTGATCATATTAAATTTTCTACTATTATGTGCAAGCCTTTCTTGTGAAGTTACTTTACTTTTTGATGATATCATACAGTAGATCAGATGATAGACTTCAGGAATCCATTAACTACAAACTCTTGGATGTGGTCAATTGGTTCAATGCAAATGGTCCTTCACTAAATTCTAATAAGACTAATTTTATTCAGTTGTGTACAAAAAAAAGCAAAAGAGCAAGAAGTAAATGTGACAGGTAGAAAGAATGGAAGGGACTAAATTGCTTGGAGTGCAAATAGATTAGAATATCAGTTGGTCTTCTCATACTGTAGATCCCTGCAAGAGAGTGAGTTATGTTACTTTTCCCTTACATGTTGTCACTACATGGGGAGAACCAAGTAATATAAAAGTGGCATACTATGGGTATTTCAATCCACTGGTTGAGTATGGTATTATCTTTTGGGATACCCAGCATTTACTAAGGAGAATGTTTATTTCTTAGAAGTGAGCTGTAAGAATTATTTGTGGATTGCACCCAAGAGCCTCAAGCATTAATGAATTTTGGAAACAAAAAATTTTCACAACCAAATATCAATATATTTTTTCTCTCTCAAATCTTGTGACTAAAAATATGGAGATGTTTGCCACAAACATAATACACAGAGAAAAAATGATATGCACAGTGGGTATAAAAATTTGAGCTGGTGCAAAAAGGTGTTCAATACATTGGAACAAAGGTTTTTCAATGCTTTCTTCTAAAAACAAAGACACAGATTAGGAGGAAGGGAGAAAAGAAAAACTCACTAAAAGTTTTCCTTTAGGAAATAATTTTTACATCTAATTCTTAAAAAAAATGTCTAAAATTCATGATTTTAATATTATTTAATATTATATTACTATTATTAGATAATATTATACAGTGATTGTAAATTATTTACTATGGTCTGGTCACTAATAATGTTATCTGTCTTTCACTCTGTGTTTGTTTCTCTGCAGAGTTTTATCTATGAAAACATAAATCTACTATAATTATGAATTCCAGTGTACTGTAAATGTTAAATGATTTTGAAAATAAATGACTGTAAATATAGCAACTGACTCATTTCACATCCTTGAGAACCTAATGCAGTGACACCTATGGAACATGAAATAAAATAAAACTATTCACTACATACATACTTTCATCATCTAGAGGAATTTTCAGAGGTGTGAAACAATTCAAAGTATACATTAACACAGAGAAGCAGCTGTCAGAAACCAATTCTCTACACTGCATTAAACATAATTAAACAGTTATATGCTATTTTTGCTGACATAGGTTAAAATTGACTTATGATTACCTGGCATGATCATTCTACGCATGAGGTGATCTAAAAATTTGTATTGTAGTCTTCTTGTGAAAACTAACTTATTTGCTAAGACTGCTATGTGAACACAATACTGGATTCCTAGTTTTGGTGATATGTATTGCTATCCTCAGATCCATTGAAACAGGCAGTGGTATTTACATCATGCAGTGCTTAAACCTCTCTGTCAGATTAGGACTATACAATACACATTACAAAGTCAAGGCATTAAAATGACATGCCAGATGTGCTGTCAACATGTGTGCACATCTTTGGATATGAGTGGCATGAACAAGATGGATACATGCCACATCTTTCCTGTTTGTGGTATAGTGCTATGTCAGCTGTGACAGAGTAACTGATAACTAGATTTGGAGTATAACAGAAGATAGTGCTGAGAGATACCACTAGATAGTGATCTGCGTGGCATGATGTCAATTACAATTAATATAACAGGGTCAAACTTTTTTTTAGCTTTCAAATCATCAAAAGAAATGTAACATCAAAGTAGTACACACCAAATAATGATAATGACCAAGTTTACACAAATGGTATGTAAATGAGACACAGTGTGCTGTAAAAGGTCATGGATGGCCTACATCATCAAATAAAAATTGGAAACATTTTGTGGTCTAATGATGACATAATATATTACATACATTAACAGATTTATGCCATACAACATATGTAGTAGGATTAACTTTAGGGGAAAGCTGCACAATTGATATTTACGGAATTATGAACTACGATTTGACCTTGTTGTTTAGTTTTGCTGCAAGCAGAGGGTAACAATTAATACCTATGTCGTAGGAAACTGTAAAATAAGCCCCTATACAATGTAGAATATCAATATAAAATACAATTCATACATAAAATATTATTAATAAAAATGTATATAAATCACATATAAAATATATCTTTTTTTTTTTAATTTCATCTTTACATAATTGCCAACTTTGTGTAGGCAAAACTGTAGTTGGTTTATAGCCATTAGAAACCATTGCTGACAATACATAATGGGACTATTTATGAGAGAAGTTTACGTAAGTTTCACATATCGGCCAGCTAAGGGCTTACATAAAATCCCAAGAGAAGTACTAACAGGGAAGCTAAACGTTTATGTCATATAGAGTAAATTGGTTTCATACTTGAAGCAACCACATGTCATTGTCATCCCTAAAATAATGTAGACTTTCTAAGTAACAAGTAACTATTTACTATTCTAACCTAGACCTTGAGCTACACTGAAACACTGCACCGGGCCTAGGATTCTGATAATCACTGTTCCAGTACCTATCTTATTACAACAAATACAAGTGATTGTCAATAACCAAAAGAATAGTAGCCAAGCTAAGGCAACCATAAGCTGCATATACTGTTTTGTACACTTAAGTATTTATTTCCTTGTTACTTAGAAAGTCTACATTATTTTACAGACAATAGCGACATACAGTTACTTAAGGTATGAAACCAATGTTCTCCATTTGTCATAGATTTTGACTTAACAATTAGTACTCTTTTTGGATTTAATGTAAGACCTAGGCCTCAGGCTAAGGAGTGTCTCTCCGATTTTGTCAAACTGTCTCCATACTACAGGAAGGTGATGTATGTTACACCGAAGTATTAATAAAATAATATGAGTTTCTTATGTTACATATGTCATAGTGGGTACTGATAACTGATATCATGTTGATGTGAAGATGGAAATTTTTATTACAAAAGGTTTTACATGTGAATTGTGTTTTATATTGCTGTCCTACATTGCACAGGGGGCTTCTTTTACAGTTGTCTATTACATAACTGTTAACTGTCATCCTTTGCTTGTAGAAAAACCTAACAATAAGGTCAAATTGTGTTTTACAATTCTGTAAATGTTGACTGTGTATCTTTCCCCTAAAGCTAATTCTATTACATATACTCCATGGCATAAATTTGTTAATGTATGTAATATATTATGTCATAATTACATCATAAAATACTTCCAATTTTAAAATGATGGTGTAGGCAGCCATCCATGACATTTTATGGCATGCTGTGTCTCCTTTACATACAATTTGTGTAAACTTTATCATTGTGATTACTTGGTGTGTACTAATTTGATGTTACATTCCTTCTGTTAATTCCAATCTTAAACAAAACTGAGACCCTGTTACATTAGTTGTAATTCGTGTCATGCAGTGCAGACAGCCATCTGGTGGTTTCTCTCAGCACTAGCCTCCATTACACACCAGATCCCATTGAAAGTTACTCTGCCATGGCTACCATGGTGTTATACCACAAAGAGAGAAGTTGCAGTAGGCATCCGTCTTGTTTGTGCCATTCATACTCCAAATTCTACATACATCAGGATAGCACATATGGCATGTCATTGTAATTCTTATGTGTATTGTGCAGTCCTAAAATGACAGAGAAGTTTAAGCACTGTATGATGTAACTACCACAGCCCAGTTTTATGGATCTGAAGATGGCAACACACATTGCCAAAACTAATAATCCAGTAACTGTGTTAACATAGCGATCTTGGCATATAAATTGGGTTTCACAAGAAGACTACAGTACATAAAATTAACAAGTTAATACAGTATTACCCATGAGAAATGAGCTGTTTATAAGTGAACAGTACCATAGTATATTGGTTTTTAAGAAATTATCCTAAATCAAAGGTTAACACGTATGTTTATATATATGATATAAATGGATTTTTAGATAACAAATCTACTCATCAAGTGCTTCCTAAATCAAAAGTTAACACATCTGTTTATATAGATGATGTAAATGGATAGATAAAAAATCTACTCACCAAGTGGTGGCAGGGTAACACACACACAAAAGGATGAAGAAGTTTAGGGAAAGTGGTACAGTTCAGAAAAGTCACCCAAAACCCCCTGTCAGGGAAACTTACTGGATGGGATGAGAAGGATCCTGCCTGGTAAGTCTCCCCTGACCCAGGGTTTTGGGTGACTTTTCTGAGCTGTACCCCTTTCCCTAAATGTCTCCAGTCCTTTTCTGTCACTCCTTTTCCTTCCCCTTCAACTCTTCTGCCAGAAGATAGAGCCACTGATTCCAAAAGCTTGTAAAAGCTAAATCCTTTTGTGTTTGTGTTCCCCTGATGCCACTTGGTGAGTAGATTTTTTTATCTACCCATTTACATTATATTATCAATAACCGATTATTTTTCATTGTTATATTTACATATATGTGGCCACTTACAAAAAATTAAATCATACAACTGGCAGCCATTATCTCAAATGCAATTTTGAACTCTGCCAGCAGTTACTCACAGCTAAGGCCAGTAAGCATTTGTTAATGAAACATACATTTTGCTTAATGACAGCTTTCATGATTACAGTGACTTAATGCTGTGTCATTAAAATGGAGGCAAGGTATCACACAAACATGGTATGCTGTGTATGTGTCATCCACTGTTCCATTGCTACTGAAATTGTGGACAGTCTCAAAGTGAGTGACATGTATGCTGTTTAACCCCACCCATCCTCCTCCACCACAATACTGACTGCACAGCAGTAGCTAATCAAAAAATGTGCACTACCCTTAGGTCACACTGTAGCAGTAGTGTGGTATTTTTCATTCTTTTAACATGAGTTCTCAGTTCTTGAATATGGATAAGCAAATATGTTATAAGAGTACTAGCCAGTAAATACGAGTTTAATTTTTTTCAAATTATAGAAACGTTTGGCTTTATAGCTTTTGCACTAGAACACTGAAATAATGTTTGTACCTCTTACTGTTTTCTGCATTTCATCTGCAGCTGATTCATATTATTAGCTGCAAATATCAGCATAATTCTACATTGGTCTAACAATAGTAAGTTTATACTCACTGAACACACTTTCTGTTGCATGTTGTGTCTCATTACACTTTAGAAGTTGAGGCTTGGAAAATGAATAAATTGTGTAGACTACCCTCCTGCAGCTTACACCTTTCTGATAATGTCTCTGAGACACACATTTGTTAACTCAACCAAGTTATACATGTTTTTTGAAACCTCATTTATTCTCTTCTTCCAATTCGTACTAATCAGTGTAGCTATTCTTTGCTTGATTCTCATTTCTGTTATGAAAGTAAACTTCGTTTAAGTACATGTGAAAATCAATAGTGTTGATATGATCTAGTTGCATGTCTTTGAACAGTATGGGTACTAAATGTTATTATCTCCTTACTTTACCAAATCTGCTACTGAGATAGTGTAAAAAATGCAGCATTGTTCATTTCCACTTGAATCCCATAGAATATTCTGTAATATATTTTATCAATTAAAAAGTATGAAGTTTTGATGTTTTTGTTTCAGCACAAATCTGTTTTTGGAATTAATGTTATCCAATTGCTGAATGCATGCTATGGATAATAACAGCATACCAAATTCTGTAGCACATTAAAATATCATTGGTGTACTGCCCACATAATATGTTATTTGATGCTGAAGAGGTACAGTTCTGATTTATTATTATTATTGTCTTACAAGACATTTGGGACATTGTTCTCAGGTTCTTTCTTTCTGTGCATGATTCATAATTGTGTGCAGTATTAAGACCAGACACACACTAATGTGCAGCTGTTGGTAGGACAGCATAATTTATGTAATTTTATGTTGTTGAATGGAAAAATGAGATTGAGAAGAAGAGCGAAGCATGTCAGTACTGTGTCACATGTGGCCTTTGTAGCATTTCTGTGGTAAGTTGTGCCTGAACTTGCCATTCAATAATTGCAGGACAGGGAACTAAAGTACATGAGAAAATGAAATGCAATGATAAGAACCTCTGTAGCACATTTTTCCATGAATATTAGATGGAAGCTTCAGGCTGCAGTTTGATGAAGGTAATCTAATTTCTATGAAAACAGTGGCAAAATAGTTGTAATTGAGATCAGAGTTAGACTCATATGCTGGGCTAAACACATTAATACTACACAATCAGAAATCAAAGTTATAAAGTCTGTAGGAAACTAAGTAATGAATGGAAAGAAAATATTTTTTTGAGTATGAAAGTAACGGAAATGATGCCTAGAGTTGTTGTAATCTTTTCTATGCCCTAAATTTGCTACTATACATCTGTGAATTTTTAGGGCCCATATTATGATAAGGGTTAGATTAGATTAGATTCAGTTTTTGTTCCATAAACCTAAAACTGAGATGACTCTCATGGGTGCGGAACATGTCAGAAAGTATAACATAAAAAAACATGGAACACTCAAATATAGTACTTGCTTCCCTGATCATTTGTCAGGGGATTGTCAAAATAAGCGAATCAACTGGAACTGCTAATATTTACAGAATTAATACACTGTCAGAATGAAACATACTGGTAATTATTAACATCTTATTAAATTTATCTAACAAAATACCTAATCTGGACTGTTGTGATCAAGTGCTGTCAAAATTGAAATCTGAAAGACATTTTTACTTAAGCTGATCTAACAGTACCTGTTAAGATATTCATCTAAGGAGCAGAAGGAGTTGCCCACCAAAAATTCTTTCAAACTCTGTTTTATCTGAAACCAAGTTTCTATTGGTTACTGGCAATTTATTGAAAATGTGTGTTCCTCAATATTGGACCCCCTTCTGAACTAAGGTAAGTGATTTTAGGTCTTTATGTAGATTGTTCTTATTTCTAGTATTGATGATATGTATCAAGCTATTGGTTGTAAATAGAGACATATTATTTTCAAGAAATTTCATCAAGGAATAAATGTACTGACATGCAGTGGTTAGAATGCCCAGTTCCTTGGACAGATTTCTACATGATGAAGGTTTCCTCTAACAGAGCAGAAGAATGCTCTGTATACCCTCCTCATATTCAAAGAATTTTATGAGATTAACATGACAACACATAATATAGAGAAAAGCACAGTAAGATTTTAAGGTGAAGATAGACAAAAAATAGTCTTTATTTCTGACAATATGAACATGTGAATTAAAATATAACTAACTTATAATTTTTTATTTCATTTCATCACAGATATGAAAAATGGCTAAATGGGGAAAAGAGGAAAAGAAGAATCAGTTCTTTTGAAATGTAATGCTGCTACCAGATGCATGGAGATGAAAAAAAGATTAATAATGATATTCTGGTCAGTAGAGGGCATATCATGATTATGAAAGACTATCAAGCCAAATGACCCCTTGATCGGTCTTATGCTTTCTGTCCAGAGTCTGTTGCAGATCATATTGGAATGACATCTACATGACTAGAATGCAATAGAAAAACTGGGGATGCAGTGTGCTCTTCAGTTTTAGAAAGATGGGGATATCAGTCCTACCTTGAATGGGTAATAATGGAACAGGGTAGGAGACAATAAAAGTATGAAAAAACTCCTCCAAATCTGTCTTAGGATTGAATCTACACAAGAAGAAATTATTTCTGGGGGCAGACAAAGACAGAATTTAATTTGTGTAATGAACACAAAAACTTTCATTTTATATATATAGACTACATCAACGCATGCAGAGTTCCATTACACAAATAAAATCTCTCATCAGTGAACTGCTTTAACCTAAAGAACAGAAATTAAACAGCTTCCAGCGATTCAATTGCAACTACATAATGAATTTCTATTCCAAGCAGAGAAAAGCTTAGGTGTCTATATCCTTTGTGGAATAACACAGTACTGTGGTAAGTGTTTGGAGAGAGGAATTATGTAATGGAATGAAAATGTTCCTGAAACAGTCTAAGCCAACTTCTAAGTTACAGGCTTTTAATTTTCATTGGATTTTATATATTTTTAGTACAAAATAAGTCTTAAATTTTTATTTTTACCAATCAAATATAACAAAAAGTTAAATTAAAACCAAAACTTTTCTCTACTGTGTCATAGAAAATGTAATTTATATAGCAGACTGTATTGCTATCAAGCTCGAATTCCAAACTGAATTTTTGTGTAGTGATTCACATAGTATAAATGTAACATTATGAAAGTAATGGAGTGTGCCCATGTGCATTGTGATGTATAAAAACATTAGAATACATCAAAACATTAAGTAGAGTTTAGAAAAAGAAAATATTCAATATTTACAGTGGCTTTGTTTATTTACCTGCTACTCCTAATTGTCACTGATTTTTATGTACTTATCTTTCAAAATAAGTGTTAAAGCTCCTCTAGCAGGCAGGTGTCTAAAGTTACCTGATTTCTGGGCTGTGTATACCATATACCAGTTGATTTTCCAAAGGATCTGGAATAGGCAACCGTAATCTCATGTCTGACACATTGCACAGTAGATTTTTGTAAGTGCTAGTAAGTAGTCCAGATTTCTATGACTCCTCTTGGTCACATGGACAAAATCAAAGCAATAATCCATTTCATGCCACACACTTGGAAATGTATGTGGAGTCACCAATGGGAGCACATTAGAAATTTACATTGTGAGTTCTGGAGGTATTTTCAGAGAAGGAAACACATACACAAGGTCTCTCACATAACTGCATGGAAAAACGTTTGTAGGTAGCAGGTCCAGTGTCTCTAGGTGGCCAAAGCAGAATACAGTGTCATTATGTCTGATATGGCAAATCCAAGAGAATGTAAGATGTTGATCTAAAAACATGCAAACCTTCTCAGTCACTGCATTTGCACACAATGATCAAAAATAATAAAATGACTTTTAGAGTCATTGTAATTCTCGTCAATATATTGCAGTGCATTATATAGTTATATTTGTTTGTAATCACTGTATTCACTTTTGAGTGCCCTGTACTGTAAAGCTGCTTTGAATACACTAAAACCATGTAACCACATTGAAAGATAAACTGCATAAATTTAAAAGATTCAAGATTGATTCATTACTCTTCATTCAAGTAGTGGAAAACTTAATTTATAAGATCAGTAGCCATGTTATTCTGCAAGTTCAGTTTTGTTGACAAGGTGATTAATTGAGAGCTGAACTATATTTACATTTTGCTTTTGAGAAAGAAGGTTGTAAATAGATCTGGAGTGCTGAGAAGTTGTGATTCTTTGTAACTTGTATGTAAATGTATGCTGGATCATATTTTAATATATTGTTTTTCAATAATGATTCTCTTAATAACACATTATCATATTTTAGAGTGTGTTGCAAAACAAGTAGTACAATAGTTCTGGCCTAAAATTAGTAACTGACTGATGGATGGATCAAAAGTAAAATAAAACAAAACACATTACTGGAAAACTTCTCTGACATCAAACATAATGTTTCACAGTGTCACACAATGATCCTTTATTGTTTTTTGGATATAACAAAACAATAACCTGTTACATTTGTGAAATACATTTCTTAAAAGAAATAATAAGAAAGAGTATGCAAAGCCTGGTAAACAACAAATGACTGAAAATTAAAACAATACTCTGATGTATTTCACAGAAAGTTCATGCATTATGATGTAGTGTGTACTGCATTAAAAGAGATCAGGCCATCATCAGAAGATACTGCCCATAGGAAACACAGCAACTTCAATGGGAAATTTCATAACAACAATATCATTCTTTCATGGCAAAGTATAACACATAAGAAATCATTAACAATCCTTCAATTATAGTTGTATATAACCTCTCAGGCACAATTATGAATTTGATATTGAGCATCTTGAAAAGAAATTTGGAATAAAGAACTATTTGGTCCACAATAAAATATATGTATACATCTGTGAAACTAGCCATTATCTTTCAGGTAACACTCACAAACACATAACAACAGCTAAACTCTCACAGGTAAAAGGACCACCAGAATGTTTATAGAAACAGTAATGTAAAACTGATGATACACCAGTTTCATTGCAATGCATCACTGAACATCTACACAAATTCAGCAGGGAACTGCTACCTTCAGAAAGTATTACATCAGGAACATCAGTGTAGGAACAGTCACAATTTTGGGCCTTTTAATTTTATTTAGACCAGATTTCAGTATGCAAATTGCTTGTGCTCTGAGCTAACAAGAACAGTTACATACATAAAAATGTCTTTTTATAGTGCTTGAAGTACACAGATTTACACCCATCACTAGAAAAAAGGTAGTTGGGCTTTATTATTTTGTCAGTCTTGTGGATCTAATATTCTGTAAGATTCACAAGCTCTCAAAGATAAAAAAAAGACTGATGTGGTTCCACACCAGTTAATGTGATTGTCAACATTTACAAAATCTTGCTCAGACACCAAGGATATTTGAAATGAAACCATTTACATGGAGGGAGATGTTAATGTCCTTATTTCATGTACAATTATTAACACAAATGAACTTTTAATAGTGCTGCAGAGTTTTTGTCCAGCCTCACTTGACAATGACCCTACATATGTTTGGACTGTAATGAGCAATAAATGATATCTAATACCAATTCTGCAGCCATTTATTAATATTAACAAATATTCATTTCATCATTCCAGAGTGGAAAACAACCAAACTTTGAGTATGGATGTAAACTAGCTGTGGACAATCACTATCTCATCATTTATATCAATGAGTAATTCACAATATTACCAAAAAATGTACAGTCTGACAAATAGACATAACATTGTATTGACAGATGTTTTCAAAGCAACCTGAGGAACAAGCCTGTCAATAGCTTCTTGTATGTTTGTACTCTTCATGTTCAATAACTTAAAACTGTAACAACAGTAGAGTTGAGAAAGAGCACTGCAAGAAAATAATGTTCCAAAAATTGCAAGTAACTCAGGGCCTAACTAGATAACGTTAACCCTGTTCATTCCTAAAGAAAAAGAAGAATTGCCACAATGAATCCTGTGTTAAGATTCTGTCCGATTGCCAGTAAAGGAATGAAACAGTTTCACTGCTCCATCCATCCAGCAAAAGCCAATACTACCGCCCAATGATAGTGGGTTCATCAGCCATTGCAATTTCTTCATTTGGAGCACGAGCACCTTTGTGTTTACGAGAGTACATCATGAAAGAGACACCAGAAAATAACAAGAAAACGAACACCATCCATGCAAGGTATATGGAGAAACCATAGTGGTGTGTGGCACCTGGCGGGAATGTGTATGGTAGGTGTTTCTTCTCGTACGCCACTGAGCTGATCAGGACCTCAATCACTGCCAGAGTTGAGCCACCTGAAACAACAGGGGAAATGTTTATGTGACATCCTAAATTTTTCTATGGTGTAAGTGCATTTAAGAACAGTAATGTCATTTCTAAAAATGGAAACAGCTTTCCCTCTCATTACATGAAAAAGTGGCCTGTGTTTTTCTAAGAAACTATAAAAGAAAGCTATCCATATGTACAGTCATGCATTAAACATAGATCTCCAAGAGCATTTTAAAAATGTATAAAAATGAATTCTTAAAACTGGAGACAGATGAGTCATGTACTGCTACTGTAGGATATTTAGCACTGAGAAAAAATATTTATTTCAATATTTTAGTCATTACATTTTTACAGCTTGATGTGAAATGAGAATTGATAAAAATGTCCAAATGCAGATAAAATTGTAAGATATCACCACAGAGGACAAGGCAAAGAAAAAATGAAAGACTGACTCATTTTTCACAATCATTTATACTTAACTGACAAAATTGACCATGCATTGAAGTTAATGCTTTCATATGATGCATATCTTCTGTAGTTCCAATGACCACTACAAATTTAACATGTTTTCCTTCTGTGATTACTCCAAAATGAAATTTCAAGTACTTTAGTAATAAGCATCTGTTCAGTTTGCATTAATTAACTTAATGTAGTGGTGGATATCATCATTCACAGAGATTTATTGAGGAGTTGGTGGTTCATTCAACATACTGTTCTCGCTCTATGCCGACAGATTCTAGATGTACCCTTGTCCGGTTTTCAGCTACGCTACAGATCACTTTATTTATGTAAATACAAAGTACAATCACCAATGAATTTTACATATTCACAAGTACCTTTCCCTTTGATCCAAATAAATACAGTTTCATTAGTTGATAACTTACGTCTACTACGTGTATATAACGTAAAGGGAGAGGGTGACATATAGGTAGATTTGCCAAAGTCTTTATTAGCATTTTCAGTAACATGATAAGTTCTGTATGCGATGACATCTCGGTCGACAAAGCTTTCGAGGCCAGATACATTTGGGACACCTGAACCACCACGTACAATAGCCTCGAAAGCTTTGTCGACCGAGATGTCATCGCATACAGAACTTATCATGTTACTGAAAATGCTAATAAAGACTTTGGCAAATCTACCTATATGTCACCCTCTCCCTTTACGTTATATACACGTAGTAGACGTAAGTTATCAACTAATGAAACTGTATTTATTTGGATCAAAGGGAAAGGTACTTGTGAATATGTAAAATTCATTGGTGATTGTACTTTGTATTTTCATAAATAAATTGATCTGTAGCATAGCTGAAAACCGGACAAGGGTACACTCTGAAATATTCTAAGTCCCTTATCTGTGACGCGCTATGGCGCGACTGTAAAAGCGAGCGATCGCCGCCCAGTGGCTCATTCGCGCTGCTGCTGCTGCACAGGCAACTCCATTGAACGCTGCCACGATGCCTTATTACAGAAGATATCGGCGACGTTCAAGACATACCATATATAAAACAATTGAAGATGTCGAAATGACAACATCTGCTGCAGACAAGAAGAAGAATACTATAAAATCTGTCGCTGAACACTCTTTACTCGATGGACCAGCAGTATTCTGTGGATGTAGACTGAACTTCAGCATTGACATCAATGATTCCTTCACACATGGCAACGGATGGTTAACCGTCGCTATTGTACGTGGTGGTTCAGGTGTCCCAAATGTATCTGGCCCCGAAAACTTTGTTGACCGAGATGTCATCGCATACATAACTTATCATGTTACTGAAAATGCTAATAAAGACTTTGGCAAATCTACCTATATGTCACCCTCTCCCTTTACGTTATATGTTTCATATACAGTGGTTTTTTTTTAAAGTCATGTAGTTCTTCAGCCAATAGTATTGCTCAAAACTAAAAGAAAAATTCTGATAATCATATGTTCAGAAACTAACATCTGTTGAAATATGGGCCATTTTATTTGTGACGAGTAATGTTTAGTTTTCAATGATGAAGTCAATTCTACTCTTGCTATTCATTGGATGATGAATTACCAGTAATCTTGTAGACCATTACCCTTGCCGAAAAACAACTGTAATTTATACGTGGCAAGGCATTACCTCTTTTTCTATAGATCACGTGACAGTACCCTACCTAAATGTTTCATGGATGATAGATTGGCCAAGGAGGTTCAGTAGTATGACCTCCCCATTCATTGGAACTGAATGCACTGCATTATTGACTATGGGGACATTTAAAGGTGTTGATGTATGTCCAAACCGTGTGCAGATGTTACAGGTGCATTTGACCAGTGTATGTGATGAAATCCAAATGGAGCTACATATATTGGAATGAGTATGTGATTCACTGTGATGAAGGATTGGAAGATGTGTCAGAATGTGTAGATAGTGCATGCAGCACTGCCTGTAGTGTTTACTTCCATGTAACAGACAGATGAGACTGAGAGGACAGATTTGCCCTTATCTCTGCAGGTATTGGTTTCTGGACATATCATTAAATGAGCTTTTCTTCTATTTTTGACCAATAATACCTCCTGTAGGAATATGTGGCACTTTTTTAAACACCCTGTTAATTGATTCATCATTTCCCAAGAAATAAATTTTTCTTGTAATATTTTCAGACTAAGACAGTAAGAACCATTTGATTGGTACATGTTAAATAGATATTTTTATATTATTAAAATAATTACAAATGATGTATTCTTGAACTTAACAGTTTGACATTTTTTGCACATATTATTAAAAAAATATGCATCTAGCAAAATTATCAACAACACATTAATATACCTAAAACATATTTATAATTTTTTAGCAGCCATATTGGATTTGGCATTGAAAATGAAAACCTAGAACACAAAAAATTCTAACCTGAGGAAAGCCTTTTTGGTACAACTGAGAAGCAGCATCTTTTGAATGTTAGTTCATTTGCCTAGGTGAAAGTGTGAAATCTCCCAAAACCACATACAAATTGGACAGTAGAGCTGACTTAACAGCTCAAGATAAAATCTTGATGGTATGCATCTTTCCTCTATTTGACACACTACTATAACAATGTTTTAACAGAATTCACAGTTCTGTAAATGCAAAAGTGTTATCCCCCAGTTGAGTTCAAGTAGGTACAAACACATGTAGGTAACACCTTTTTGAACATTATGAAAATTCAGTCCCTTTTTCCCCTGCAGCACAGAATACAGACTGTCTTCTTACAGACTGATAAATCTTGGCCTATAGATGGAACTTAAATATACATATTTACAGAATAATACATTGTCATGGTTATCACATGCACAAGGTGCTTGAGAAAAGTAATGATACTGACAATACTGCCAGTGATCTAGCAACTCTCTGTTGTTGTTCTTGTGTAGGCCAGTGTGTTCATCCTCTCCAGATGCCCAGTCTAAGTATCAGCCCCATACAGCCATCAACAGCAGAATTTAGGGCAACATAATGACATCAAGCTTAAACTTGGGAATCTCAGAGTGTGATCTTTGTAAAGTAGAAAGAGGTCTTTGGGGAACATTTCTTATGAAGAGCAGATATATTTTCCTGGCACAAATACTTTTTGGAAGGCTGAGAACACATTGAAGATGAACCTTGCTCAGGAAGATCTTCAACTAGAAAACCTAATGAAAACATTGAACATGTGTGTGCTTTTGCGAGGTCACACCAATGTGTAATCATAAGGATGATGGGTGATGTGTTAAACTTAAAGACTGTCACCATACATAAAATTTTGACTGAAGTTTTGAACATGTGAAAGGTTTGTGCCAAAATGATACCAGAAAAACCTCACAGCTGAGTGGAAGGAAAAATGTATTTGTTGATCTTCTTGAGGGGATTGCCAATGACCATGAATGGTTCAGTTGTGTGATCACAGGTGATGGATCCTGGATTTTTTAGTATGACCCTGAGACAAAGTGGCAAAGTGAGGATGGGTACTCTGCAACCGAAGAAAGCTCAAATGACCAATCAAAGATCAAAACAATGCCAATTTGCTTTCTTGACAGAAGGAGTATCGAGAATAAGGAATTGGTTCCTCCAGGCAAAACTATCAACCAAGTGTTTGACAAAGATGTCCTTGAATGGATTAGGAAGAGGGTGAACCAAGTGAGACTGGACATTGCAGATGAATGGATGCTCCATCGCAACAGTGCCTGCATCATCACCATTTTGGGACTTTGGAGAGCATTCAACAGCAGCACCAATATGTTAAAGGCACTGTCAAGGCTGGAAATGATGACTCTACCAGTGTATAACTGCTATAGGGAACTACCTTGAAGAGGGCAGTATTGGTTTTTGAAATAAATAAAAACTTTGTTCAACAAAAAATTGACTTCATTACTTTTCTCACAGACCTTGTTTTTGGCTCTTTCTTCTGAATATGTTGCCAATTCCAAGGTGGACATTAGGGTGGGACCTAAGAGTAAGGGCTTAAATTGCTGAAAGTGAAATGGGCATCAATAAAACTTGTAATTGTCCTCACAAACATTTGGATGTTTCCTCTAAACGTCATGTGATTTCCAAGGATATGGTTATGGTGAGACCTGGTAACACAGCCTCCCCCTCCCCCCTGGATGTGTAGTGGATTTTGCACCTATGTTATTGCGAGGATGACAATATACCTTTGTCTCTGGCTTCCAAACATGTAGCCTGCCCAATGTCCTCTCATTGGCTGAGTACAACCAGCAGCTAACACTCCCCCTTCAGTTCCCATTGTACCTTATGGTGAGCACTGACAACACTGCCGCGTGGAACACATAAGTACACCATAGGCCCATGTTTGGCAGCCTGATGAAATTTACTTCCCACCCATCACTTCCCTCCCCACATTCACTATAGTTTGTAGCCATGCTGGAGTCACTGTTTCTTCTCCAAATTTTCAAAATAAGCCTGCACATGACCTTCGTCACCAAAGCTTCATCTGTAAATGTAGGATAACCCCTGTATTAATCTGTTACACAACATAAAAATGTTGATCTTTGCAGCAAGTTTAATCTGTGAGTATAAGGTGGCCTGTATTTTTTGAATGATGAATTTGGGGAAAAACCCTCATCTTATGATTAGGTAAATATGTTGATTGGGTAAATATGCTAGGTTGTATCTCCAAATATCAGTTCTTATATTCTCAAAAACATACAAAATGCATTGCATATTTTATTGTCCTAACATATCACTCTGCCTATGGCCTTCAATGCAATACACTCATTTCTGAACTTAATTTATCCATTTTCATACAAGGGTGATTTGAAAAGTTCTCATAATCACCACGAGAGGTCAGGGCTAGCACAACGAGTTGTTCACATGATATTCATTGTACTGTTCTCTTGTAAACACGTGCCACATCAGTGCTCTTGGAAGAGAGCTGTGGCAGTGACATGGCTCTGTTGTTGTAGTGATTTGTGAAGGTGGAAAAAATTGAGATTCAAGCAGTGATTAAGCATTCCATACAGAAAGTTATGAAAAGCAAAGGACATTCATGCTGATTTCCTGAATGCACTGGGAGACTCTGTTCCTTCATATTCAGCTGTTGCCAAGTGGACAAATGAATTTAATTTTGGTCGGTAAGAGCTTATATGATGAGCCATGCAGTGGTCGGCTAAGATGTATCACTACTTCAGAAATCATTGCAAAAGAGCACAAAATGGTTGTGGAGGATCGCTGATTGAAAGTGCTTGAAATTGCTCATGCTTGCCAGATGTCATCTGAAAGGGTATATCACATTTCAAATGAAGAATTAGAAATGAAAAAATTATCTGCAAGATTGGTGCCATGACTCTTTATGCTGGATAAAAAACGCATGAGAATGGACATATTGGAACAATGTTTTGCTCGTTTCAGGAGCAATGAGCGAAATTTTTGCACCAGTTTGAGACCAAAGATGAAACCTGGGTGCACTACTATACCCAAGAGACAAAACAACAGTCAAATCAGCAGAAACATGCTGATTCTCCACCACCAAAGAAAACAAAGACAATTCCTTTGACGGGAAAGGTCAAGGCATCAGTTTTCTGGGATGTGAATGGGATTATGTTTGTAGATTATCTCCCCACTGGGCAAACAATTACTGGAGAATACTATGCTAACCTTCTGGACAAACTGCAACAAAAGACACGTGAAAAAATGCCACGTTTAGCAAGGAAGAAAGTCATCTTCCATCAAGACAATGCGCGTCCGCACACATGTGCCATCGCCACGTGAAAATTGCATGAACTTAAGTACGAATTGTTTCCACACTCGCTTTTTCACCTGATATGGCTCCATCAAACTTCCATCTATTCCCGTAACTGAAAATTTTTCTTGGTGGATGAAGATTCACTTCAATCGAAGAATTGATAGCTGGAGTTGACAACTAATTTGCACGCCTGGAGAAACTTATTTTTGAGATGGGATCAAAGCACTGGAACATCACTGGACTGAGTGCATTAATCTACAAGGAGACTACACTGAAAAATAAAAAAAAGTTTCAGTGATGTAAGCACTTTTTTTCTATTCCGTTCCGACTACTTTTCAAACCACCCTCATACTATTACTTTGTTTAAATAGGGTTTCAGAATGGAGGTTTGTACTGTGGTGTAAATATCTTTAATGGTTTCCTGGCTTTTATCGGATAGTACAAGCCCCAAATATTCACAAAAAGAAAATAAAAATAGTACCTTATTAGGCACTCTTCTATAATATAGGGCCTATCTGAATTGCTGGATTCAGAATGTAAATTCCAGTTAATGCTAATATTGATATTAAATATATTTTCAAGTTTACAAGCACCTGACAGTGTCCTTTGAAATCACTTAATTTACTTACATGTTTAGTATGAAGTAATAATAAAAACAGTATCTGAGTAAGTAAAAGGAAGGATAGTCACTTTTGCCAAAATAACTGTTTTTATAGATAATATTCTGAATTATAAAGTATTACAAATTTACAGAGGTCAGAAACAGACTGAAAAGCCTGTAAAGGTGTTGCAAAGTAAGTTATGCTGAGAAATAACTGTTAAGAAAAAAATTTGGTATGTTGTTCCTTTCCTGAGTTGATAACATTAAAGTTAGTCAATCAGGCCATTGCATGTGCAAATTCAAGTGGCTCACCAGGGATGGTGTTGCCAGACATGTTCTTCATGTGTTTTCCTAAAACCAAACAAGAGAAAGATACAAAAATGAGACATGGGACAGAAGTAAGGATTAAACTTGAGCCAAAGGCCAAGCAGTCTCGTGTGCTGTCATCTATTCTATGAGAACAACTTACACTAATTGTATCTGTTGGGCCTCTTGAATTTGTGTACACAATGACCTGATTGGATAACTTTAGTGCTCTGAAACAGTGTAACATATCAATTTTTTTTAATGACTATTTCTCAGCACAACCTACCTCGCAACCACTGCACAAGTTTTTCAGACTCTCTGTGATCATCTTGTATATGTAGAAGAAATTCACATAGTGAACAATTTCAATATATGGTATTGCTATTATACTTCGCAATGGTTCTCTCCACCTATGAATGTATATACTGAGAGCTGTTCCTCATTTGTTCTAAGTCTTTTCTTTTTCTCCTCCTCTGGTAATGCTGTGTCTATAGCATGTGGCAGATACTATAATACTCCCTTAACAATGTAATGCTCTGCCATTGAACTATTTTTCCCAACTTGGTACTCAAATTATCTTCTTCCTTTCCACTACCAAGCCCCATGCTGTTGGCTTTTAATAACTTTTGGATATTTTTTTAAAGCTTCAATCTAAGTTTATGGAAGAAAATTCTTCAGAATATTATATTTATAGCATTTATTCTCATCAGCTACTTACTATTATTCCTCTGCAGTACCAACTCTTAGATATGTACTATCCTCTTCAAGAAAATATATCAATCGGAAATCTTTCACTCATTGCATAATAGCAATACAGTTAATACAAAGAGGTACTTCATGTTTTACACAGATTATTTTATTAGTAATGCTACCTGAAATTATGGTGTTACTTCAGGGGTCACATTAATAATAATTGTAGCAGTTACATTTAGTAGTCTATGGTCACAAACATTACATAAATGAGACTCTACACATCAACAGAAACTTTCAATTGAAATGTGGCGGCTGTCTATAGTTCCTAATTGATAAGTTAGTTTGTAACCATAAAAAGATTCCAGAAGGCTTATATATGGTTCGATAGCCAGTCATCAGTGTAAAGTGTGATATAAATAAATGTTAGTGACAACAGTTGTTGCAGTCTATCTAACTTTTATACAGGGTGTGCTGTTTAAATCCAGACAAATGAAACTTTTTTAAAAAGGAAATTAAAAAAAAAATACAAATGAAAATGAAAATCCTTTTATGTGTAAATAGTCATATCTTTCAAAAGTAATATTACTCAATATAACCCCCTTCAGCAGCACTGACTGCCTTCATTATTGTCCTGGAGCGATCACACACAGTCATTAAAAGAGTGCTGTCCATATTTGTGAATGCTGCCTTGAAGTGGTGTGACATTAGGTTTCCTCATCTTATTGACAACTCTTTCAATGATGCTCCAAACATAATAGTTGAGAGGGCTCAAATCTGGGCTATTCAGGGGCCAGAATTCTTTTGACAAGAACATGTCTACATTATCTGAGAGCCAGTTTTGGATTAAATGACTCATATAAGGCCCTCCTCTGCCATCCAATGCATTGTTTGTTTGCTGACATTCAATACTGATGCCAATTTCCTCAACGATTGCCATGGGTCCTCCGAAATTGGGGCCTACACCTTTTCAATGACTGCCGCAGTTCACAACATGTGTTTCCTCAAATGAGGTTCCCTCATGAGGTTAGTGGAAGCTTCCTCAGACTCTGTTGAAGTATTATACTTGGCCACAATATTGTAAACAGTTCATCTTGGGTACACAAAGAATTGAACTATTCTGGTGGGCAAACACACAGTGTGAAGACTTTTGATAATTGCAGCTCTTTGGTTGTACTCCACACTTCTCCATAACATCTTGGCCATTTTGAGGTTCCTATGTTTACTAGATTCCTATGGCTTTCAATTGTGACCTTCAGCATAACTACAATACTGCTGGAAATTCAAATTGAAAGGTGTCTTGATTTAAGTGTAGCACCCTGTAGAGGCAATACATGTGTCATTACACCTGATAAATTCTCAACCCAGAGAGATAGATATGTACATGAAATTGGATAATTTTTGGTGAGGGGAAGAGAAAAAATCACTACATGCAGAAGAGGAAATAGATATTAAGATAATTGTTCATGCCAACATTTGATGAGAGAGAAAACTCATCATTGTATCCTCAGGTTCCCATTACAATCAGTCATTTAGAAAAGAAAAGTAAAAAAGTAAATAAGAGAAGAGCACTATTTGGTTTCCCACCAGCACCTACTGCTTCCATTTATTTCATTTTATTGGGTGCTATTATGCATCACAGGATTCTGGTGCATTATTATTTGTGATTCTACAAACTGCAGTTTAGTGTATTCGAACATTGTCAGAAAAATACTACAGTTTTAGCAAACACTTCAGTATTTAGGGTGGTTTGTCTTCTAATGCAGTTCATGAGAACTTATGCAGGTTTACTTTGGCACAATAACAGTTTGTGTGTGGTTCTTCAGTAAAGCTGTATGAGAACCTATGCAGAACATTGATGAAATGAAGTCCCCAATATTTTTGTTTGTTACTTCCTCCCTCAGATTCTTAATGAACTGCGAGAAAGGACTGGTCCAGCATCTTGATCTGTGGATCCCAGACAAATCCCACTCCCCTCCCCAACTGCACAACATAGATATAGACCTGTTAGGAGTTTTAGAATTGACACAACCTGCTCCCCTCCCTCACCTATGGCTCCATCCCAGCCTAATCAACACAGATTCATTTCATCTGAGTTAGTCCTGTGGTGATTTGGTGAAAGTGTGTTAAGTTTTCTACATCTGGGAAACCTTAGTAGACTGAACAATAGACAGATTATAAATTTAAATGCCAGTTGTAAATAGAAATACATTCGCCACCTCTTATTGTTTAGTTGAAATTGTCATCCCAGATAATGATGCAATTTATAATGATAATGATGGTGAATAAAAATAGTGAAGCTATGGTTGGTTGGTTTAGATAGTGAGCATAGAAAGAAGAAAAGGTAAAAGTTATTGTTAGCCATTTCTTTTGGTGTACTTTATTTCTGTTTGTATTATCAAAATATTGACAACCAATAAACAGCATAAGTTTAGCATAGGTATAGTATTAACTTACTTAGGTAGGTTCTTTGTATCAATAAAACATACTGTAGTTTTGATTAGTGGAAATACATTGAAAATTAAATTTTCTTGAGAAAGCTTCTTTAAAAGAAAGGGAGTTGTCATACATGTAGGATCATCTCATAGCCAGGGAAATATATTTCTGCCAAAGTAGGTACCAGTACCCTACAGTAGTGGATTGTGCATTTCAGTTTGTCTCTGAACAAGCTTACTGAAAGAAATAAAGTAACCAGCCACTTTTTGTGCAACTTTATTTACACCGATACATTTATATCTTCATCAGTTCTTATAAATTGGCTATATGTCAAATGCTGCACTGCACCAGTGCATCAGTGAAGATAAAAGTGTGTGTATTATGCATTTAAATGCTAAATAAGAAGCTATAAGTTACAGAATAAAAAGCAGCTGCACTGTTCAAAAGGTTCTATTGATGAAAATAAGTGTATTACACAAACTGAAGATTTAAGGAAATCTAAAATGCATTTTGGTGTAAACAGAGCTACATAAAAGAAGGCTGGGTGCTGCATTACCTCAAGTAATTTAATCTCCAGGCATATAGCATTTTCTCTCACTTTGTAATTTAAAAAAAATATTTCAAGGTGTTGATACAATAAACTGATTGTGAACACTTGTTCTGTATGCAGCAAAAAATATGTAACAGCTCTCAGGAAAAGAAATATGAAAAACTGCTTCAAGTTTGCATTTGTAGGTAATCTATTTTCGTTTAAAACCCATGCCAGAAGTTTATTTGGAGCACGCTGTTTCTTGTCATACTTCCAAACCCAATAGACAATTGTTTGGAGTATTTTTAGTATACAGTCATCAGGATTTTGGCTCACTCACTGGGAGTTCATTGTAAGCTTTAGCAGATGCAATACAAGACAATGTAAAAACTGGCAGAATTAGTTCTGCATGGTGGATGCAGGTACATTTCAATTCTACAAAAGCTGAATAGTCTCTACACATTTTTTACTAATGTGATGGGACTGTGGCATTAAAACATTACAGTATAAGTCTCAGTTGAGTGGTTTCCAGCACCTCCTTGAGCTGGCACAGATATTATTGCATCTAACACAACCAAATCATGGAATCAAGTACACACAGACCAAGAGTTTCTTAGATGCAAGGTAATCAAGGAGAAATACCAAAAGTGATGTTCTGAGCATAGAGAGCATGCACATACATCAGCCACTTTCTGTGAGAGAACAATACGTACACACTCAAAATTTAATAGAGCCTGACTGTTAATAGAGACATTACAAATAATTCCAATTTTAAAATACCATATTGTTTTTTTCTCTAAATATTTAAAATCTTAATACAAATATAAATAGCATAAAATTTTCCATTTCCATTTAACATCCCACAAATGTTCTCTCACTGATCATGTGACTGTCATCCAGGTGGTAGTTCTACTTTCAGTAGTATTCCATTTTCAAATAATCACAGTGTACTTACTTTTCTGTAAGAAATATACCAGTTCTGCAGTTGAGAAAGTGGGTAAATATAATCCTTAATACAAGAGCTGCTCACCCCAGAAGAATAAATTATACCCTCTCCTTCAAAACTCAGCCATAATGTGTGAATGACCTGACTACATTTAATGTTGCTTTCAAATTTACACTTTTAACCATGTTTATATAGATGAAATTAACTGTATGATTGTATCTATTGCAGCGCAAGAAAAAGGATTTAAGTGTTCCATTTCTGAACTACTTGTTTTATGTGTTCAGCCTATTTCACAGCATCAAGTGAGCTGGAGCACTAGTTTTGGTACTGCCAGCAGATTTCCTACCCCATCACAGTCCTATTCAAGCTAATACTCCAACCCTAATTACAACTTTATCAATGGGACATTAAACCATAATCATCATCAATTCCTTTCCATGTCATATCACTCAACAGCAGACCAACTGAAACACTATCAGAGGTTCCAGAAGCTTACTACTGATTTTAAAATTAATTGTTATCAAGTTTTTTTGTTTTTATTATAGCATTGTCCTGATTTTATTTACATTGAAAAAGAGCAAACATTCTGTATACCAAATGAACATACTGATCAAATCACTTTGAATTTCATGAAAATCATACTTCCTGTACTCATCAGTGATAAATCTGATTGTGGATGTATACTGAGAATATTCAGGCTCTTCTTATGCTTTCCTGCAGAACCTCTGTTGTCACTCTTATTTTTGTTTAACATATGCCATCCAGTACAGTGCTATAGGCTCTACATAGTCAAAAATTAATGGAGCTAACCATGTGACTGTGGAGCTAAACTAGATATGGTAATACAGGTTGTCAGGTGACAGTGTGCTCCAGTGCCATACACCAATCCTAAATCTATGAAGACAAATCTTCCTGGTCACTTGCATCTACTGTTATATCACATTGTCTGTGTAGAAAGGAACTGTTACCACATTAGTGACTTTTAATGAATATGTTCTGATTCCCTCCAGAAGTCCTTTTCCTCCAGCACATTATGAATTTTGAGCTTAGAATGTGCTCCAGGATCTTGCAACTGATGATCTTTACCGATGGGGCAGATCCAAGTGGGAGATGGAGGAGTGGGAGTATCATGCACCCACCTCCCCCCACCCCTTACCCACACACATTTTCACATTTTAGTGGAAAATGTTCATATTTTCACAAATACATATTTCTTATTGAACCTCTTGAGTGTAGTGAAAATGAAGTGTCTTGAAAATGACAGTTATTTCTAGAAATTACAAGCTATGTTAACACAGTTGCTTGCTTGAGAGCAAGGTCCACATCCACAGGTTGACTGTACCTATTGTCAACAATCAAATCAACTGTGAGTTTGCAGGCGAAACAGACAAACCACAGGAAGCTAAGACAAGACAGCAAGGGAAAGGCCCATATTGTGGGGGAAAAACTTATAGAAACAGAATTCCTCTCATCCACATGCTTGTATAGCTAGTATGTACAATTGTCATCACAATCTTAACACTAAATAAAATACTTATAATGCCAAGGGCACACTTTTACTTTATATTATGTAAGTTACCAAATTTGATGCTATTATAGTTCTTAAATCAACTGTGTGACACTGAATGCTTCTCAAATATTCAGGCAAATGCTTTTCAGGTGCTGTATTTCCCAGAATGGCAATTTCTTGGAGATTATGCTAAGGTAGTGCACCAAACACTGATGTAAACAACAAATTGTTATTAAACATATGTATTTTCCATTGTAATTATAATATTTTATTACCAGTATATTAAAATATTTTACATATTTTACTGCTGTTATTATTAAAATCGTAGGCACCTGTGGCAGGCATATATATATTTTTCTATTGTAATTAAAATATTTTATTACCAGTACATTAAAATATTTTACATATTTTACTGTTATTATTATTAAAATCATAGGCACCTGCCGCAGGAATATTAAAAGTAAGTTTTACTGTGACTTATATTTTGAAGGATAGCAGGATCATAGCAAACTGTGATGCCTGATCCAATAACGTAATCCTGGATTCACAACTGGTTATGGTTACTTATATGTAATTTCTTATTAATGACTCCCCACAGTGTGTTGGATGCAAAGAAAAAATACTGTTTGTTGATGACAGCAACATGGTATGACAGCTAAAACTCCAACACTGCACTCAAAAAGCAATCCACAACCTCTCACAAAAAATAAAGTGAAAGGTACTTGTTGTTTTATTGTGATTAAGGGTAGTACAAATCGTCGTAGATTTCTGGGGGGTTATCATTGACAAATCTTGAAAAGAGTTAACGAATTTCCGTTCCTGGCTGATATAATCATATCTAGGTCTTCCCTCGTCAGTCATCCCAATCTTCTGTTACAATTTTAAATCTTTCATCAACCCAAACTGCAATGAACGTACCGAGTTCTATCGGTAGAAAATGAACTATTTAAGCCAGGGGTGACCAAAATTTGGAGCTCCTTAGGGCTCAGCGTTGCTGGTACAATTGCCCCCCTGTCACGACTAGCTGTCTGAGCGCGAGGAGCAAAGATGAAAATACTGATGAAGCTATCAATTACTCCGAAGTCCGCAGCTCATCTCTAGCCAAGCTTTCAATTATTTGCTTCTTGCCGTTTCAGCGAGCTAGTTGGAACAACCTCGGAAGGCAGTAATCTCTGTGGCCTTTCACCACTCATCTGCTGCGTCCGGCATGAAACGATTTTGTTCAGTACCCCAAAGTTTATCTGAGAACCACAGAATCGAATTAACTCTCAGATACTCCCAGCTTTTATCTGACCATGCGCGGCAATGAAAGTATTCTCTATAATCTCTATAATTCTGCGAGGCAATTTGACTGAACTTTACAATTACTCATGTATGTGACTGCACATTCAGAGTCCGCCCAAAGCTAACTGGCCTCGTCATGTTCCCAAAACCCTTTCAGCTCTCCTCTTCGCATCACTAATGCTGTCTATTCTCACTACAACGTCCAAGACGGCGCCAAGCCCGCATTTTTTCACAGTCCCCACCAACCAGTTCTCTGCCTCGCTTTTGTGCATGACGGCATCGCCAATCACATACCGAGAAGAGGGTGTAGAAATACATCTTACGTGGCGCACTTCTGTCTAGAGAAAGCTACCAGAAACTTCTCCCGTAGAAATCGGACGGGCCAGTGAAACGCCTCACTTGTAAATTTGGCGGGAATGTCCATTCTGACATCGGCATATGCCGACTAACTCACGTAGACCACACAGAAATGCACCGTTTGGCTCTCCTGCATTTTTTTAGCATGTCCATCTCACCACTGAGTCACCAAAGATAATGGAGCCTCCGTTGCTCTCTCACCAACACAGAGCAGAAATCCGTCCAAAAACTTAGCTAAACCTACATAATGATGCACTACAATGAATCGGTACAGAGTTGGGATTTGCTGATCAGGAAGGGCACTTAAAACTGTAAATAACACTCGTGTTAAGCCGGCACTTTCTCTTGGCATCGGCACGACTGCATAGAATTGAGCCGGCCGCGGTGGCCGTGCGGTTCTGGTGCTGCAGTCCGGAACCGCGGGACTGCTACGGTCGCAGGTTCGAATCCTTCCTCGGGCATGGGTGTGTGTGATGTCCTTAGGTTAGTTAGGTTTAAGTAGTTCTAAGTTCTAGGGGACTTATGACCTAAGATGTTGAGTCCCATAGTGCTCAGAGCCATTTGAACCATAGAATTGAAAACAAACAGTAACATAATAGTGATCCCAACTGAAATTAATCGATCGTAGAATCAGTGAAAGAGATACGAAAACGAAGTACGTCTTACAAAAGTAGCTCTTCACGTAAAGAAAACTAATTGTATGTTCTTCCTGCTGAATGAAAAACACCATGATGCTAGATTAAAAATACAGTGCTGATGTATTAGAATATGTAATGGACACCAAATTCTTGAGGTTGAATGTGACTGCCAGTTGAAGCAGACAGAACATGTAAAAGCTTTGGCATAGAGACTGTGCATAACATTTTATGCTCTCTGAATAGTTGAACCATTGTGAAATATTTCAAGCCTCAAAGTGGCCTATTTAGGATGTATAGCCTACATTCAATCCTCAGTTACGGAATCATATTTTGGGGAACAAATGTTGCAAACATAAAGACTGTCTTCAATGTACAGAAGAGGGTTATACAGCTAACAACAAACATTAGCATTAGGGCCCACTGTACTGATTTATTCAAAAAGCTAGAAATTCTGACTGTCGCCTGTGACTACATTTTCCAGGCTATAATGTATACAAGAAAAAATATTCGCCTGTATACTACAAACAGCTCAATACACGACTCTGAAACTGTACCCAGTCATTACTTATACCTAAACAGGAAAAAAGTCAAAAACACAGAGCAATATGCTACATAATGGAATAAAACTGTACAACTTGCTGCCACAGGAAATTAAGGATGTAAATAAACTTCATATCTTTAACCAAATGCTAAAACTATTTTCATTAGGTAAATGAATACTTAGAATAAATACAGGTAGTCACTTCATACTCATGAATACTCCATATTTTAAGAAATACTATATGACGTGAACATTGTAAACTAATTATAAGAACTGTAAAAATCGTAAGTATTCATATATGTATATTTAATAAGTACGTTTGTACCAACAGTTGACTACATGCATACAATTTTATTGTTCTACGTATGAATAAATATGTCACTCAATTAATCAACCAATGCTCGCTCGGAAGTTGATTGTGATGGACCTGCATTCTCTGACGCGAGAAATTCCTGTCTGGCTTCGAAGAGATTGTCATTGACAAGGTGAGTCTCCAGTCCTTGCTGGTGACTATATTTCAACGACCACTATTCCAAGGCTGTGAGTGCATCATTCCTTGTAGATATGTCTCACACACCGCATTGATAAAGCAACAAATCAGTCAGCTTCATTCGCGATATGACTATGAGCAAGCCCAAGTACCATAAGCCCCTTCCGCCTTTCTGTCACTTCTCCAGGTCAACCTATCTTCCTGCGCTCATTTCGTACAACCGGCAGATACGTACCCACCACTTCAATGCCATGCTGTCCCAGTATCTCGACGTCTGTACCAAAATCCTCGTGCGTTCATACTGGGACAGCGTTGTTAGAGAGGCCATCGAAATTCGCACCAATGACGACCTCATAAACCGTGACTGTGGCTATAATCTTCGCAAGGCTTGGGAACCAGCGATTGGGTTAATCAAGAGTAAATCGAGCAAACGTGTAGTTGTGACGACCACGGCGGACAGAGCCATCACACCGACGTCATCTCAGACGCCGTCGCAATCTGTTCCACCGCGTCACCGTGGCGCGGGGCGCGGACGGCGGAGGGAGTGCGCCGCGGGCGGAGGGTATTTAAATCGGCCGCCGCCGCGACCGAACCCAGTTCCCCCTGAGCAGCCATAGCGTACGGATCTCCGTACCGGCACGTTCACAGGAGCTCAGTCCGTCAGTTCACCTGATGATGGCGACATGTATGATCGCCGAAATATTGTGCCCGTTGGACACTGTAGACCGACAGTACACCCGTGGATATTTTGATTATCAAATACGCCGGGAGAAACTTAAGAATTGTAGTTATATTGTTTGACATATTCTCACAGGGCTTTGCTCTGACATAGAAAACCTCTTTTCTTTCTTTTACGTATCAGAAGTGCTCCATATGTGACCCTTACTAGTTCTGCAGATATCAAGTTTCTCCCACGTTCCGCAGAGCAAGTCCCTATCAATTCTTTCAAAAGCACCGTTGATGTGAGCTCACAGTTCCGGTAGATTTGCTGATAGAAGAGGCATAAATACTAAATATCCCACGTAACCCCACACAAAACATCTGCCTTGGTTTAGGCCGCGAGACTGGCGTGAATGCATTTCAAGCATAATAGACGCTTTATCGGTGCCTGCCATCATCTTGCCTAACTGCTCACTGCCGCACTCTTATGACAGAAATCTGAAATGCGGCTGCAACAGTACAAAACTTTTTGACTTTTTACAATATGTGTGTTGAGTTTTGTGACACTATGTAAATTAACATCCAGTGAATTTATGAAATCGCTTCAATCATTTGTGGTAAGGTAGTATTTACAGAGCTACAAAGGGGCCAGTGTTCCCCTGTAAGGGGGTGCCTAATATTCTGTCGGGTGAGCCTGGGTGAATATGGATGTGATGGGCACTCCCTGTTAGAACAGGACGGTACTTACAAGCGAGGAAGTGTATGCCACCAGCCAGCCTCTTGAACATGTAGCGAGGATTCCGGAATGTGTACACCGAGAAGAAGGTGCCCATGAAGATGAGCAAAAGGCTGATGATTGAGAAACACACCTCCGACCGCGTGTAATCTGAAACATACAGGCGTTCATGCAACCAACTGCGGCGATCTCCATCGAGCGGGACATAGGTAAAAAGGTGGAACTGTCGCCAACTATACATAATGTGCTTGCATGTGTCTATAAGGTGCAGTCAGATGAAAGCAAGAATGATGGTAAAAAAAGTTAGTAACCTTTTTAATCGCCATAACTGCTAATACATTTGTACCATTGTGAGACAAGACAGTTAGTGCCTTCATGGATAAAGTTTTGCAGCTGCCTAAAGAACCATAATTGTACACACTCGGGCACCTCTTCGTCTGAAGGAAGTAGATAGCCAATAATGTCTTTCTTCATGGCTCCAGAAACATGTAAATTTCATGGGGAGAGAGGGACTGTACAGACCGTGTAAGGACTTCCCCGCGAAACTTCTGTAGTGTAGTCTAAACAACCTTGGCAACACGTGGGAAACCGCATACGTTGTTCCATGAAGGCATTTACCTTTTTGTCTCTCAGTGGGATAAATGTATTAATAGTTATGTCAAATTACTTTTCAAATAATAAACAACTGTAATTACTTTTTTCCATCTGTCTCCTTTTCATTTTACTGCCCCGTTATCTGTCATTTGTTCAAATGGTTCAAATGGCTCTGAGCACTATGGGACTCAACTGCTGTGGTCATAAGTCCCCTAGAACTTAGAACTACTTAAACCTAACTAACCTAAGGACAGCATACAACACCCAGCCATCACGAGGCAGAGAAAATCCCTGACCCCGCCGGGAATCGAACCCGGGAACCCGGGCGTGGGAAGCGAGAACGCTACCGCACGACCACGAGATGCGGGCCTGTCATTTGTATTGTGACATTTATATATAAATGCACTAATACCTTTTTTAGTAAGAGGATAGCATTCATTCTGTATCTCTCCGCATATAGCTTTCTTCTTTAGAATGTAGTTTGATAACGGCTCATACTTTTCAATATTGTCTGTTCAGTATTCATTCTTGATATTAAACTTCCATTTCACACCTTCAGCCAATAAAAATGCATAGTGTTTCTCAACTAATATTGTTACTGATACGTAATACGTTCTAGAAAAAGAATCCTTTTTTCTTAACTGTAACTTAATTACTATTATTATTATTTCTATTATTATGCTAACCCATTACTTTGTAATCAATCAAAACGTGTAACAACTACAAAAAATGTTAAAACACGATCTATTATATACACTGAAGCGCCAAAGAAACTGCTATAGGCATGCGTATTCAAATACAGAGATACGCAAACAGGCAGAATACGGCGCTGCGGTTGGTAACACCTACATAAGACAACGAGTGTCTGGCGCAGTTGTTAGATCGGTCATTACTGCTACAGTGGCAGGTTATCCTGATTTAAATTATTTGAACGTGGTGTTATAGTCGGCGCACGAGTGATGGGACACAGCATCTCCGGGTAGCGATGAGTGGGGATTTTCCTGTACGACCCTATCACGAGTGTACTGTGAATTTCAAGAATCCGGTAAAACATCAAATCTCTGACATCACTGTGACCGGAAAAAGATCCTACAAGGACGGGACCAACGGCGACTGAAGCGAATCGTTTATCGTGACAAAAGTGCAAGCCTTCTGCGCATTTCAATACTGGGCCATCAACAAGTGTCAGCGTGCGAACCATTCAACAAAACATCATCGATATGGGCTTTCGGAGCCGAAGGTCCACTCGTGTACCCTTGATGACTGCACGACACAAAGCTTTACGCCTCGCCCGGGCCCGTCAACACCGACATCGGACTGTTGATGACTGGAAACATGTTACCTGATCGGATGAGTCTCGTTTCGAATTGTATCGAGCGGATGGACGTGTATTGTATGGAGAGAACCTCATGAATCGATGGACCTGCATGTCAGCAGGGGACTGTTCAAGCTGGTTGAGGCTCTGTAACTGGTCTAGGGCGTGTGTAGCTGGAGCGATAGGGGACTCCTGATACACCTAGATGCGACTCTGATAGGCGACAGGTAGGTAAGCATCCAGTCTGATCACCTGAATCCATTCATGTCGATTGTGCATTCCGACGGACTTGGGCAATTGCAACAGGACAATGCGACGCCCCACACGTCCAGAATTGCTACAGTGTGGCTCCAGGAATACTCTTCTGAGTTTAAACACTTCCGCTGGCCACCAAACTCCCCAGACATAAAGATTATTGACCATATCTGGGATGCCTTGCAACGTGCTGTCCAGAAGAGATCTCCAATCCCTCGTACTCTTATGGATTTGTGACGGCCCCGCAGGATTCATGGTGTCAGTTCCCTCTAGCACTACTTCAGACATTAGTCGAATCCATGCCGCGTCGCGTTGCGGTATTTCTGCGTGCTCGCTGGTGCCCTACACGAATTAGGCAGATGTACCAGTTTCTTTCGCTCTTTAGTGTAAATGGAGAGTGTAGATCTAAAAGGAAGCAATAAAATAAATAATTATGATGAACGCTTTTTGAGTGGTATTGGATGATTAACAAATTTAAAAAGAAAGAAGATTCTGAAATATGGCCCGGTGAATAGCGTATGACAGTACGCCCGTCGAGGCGCGGCAACGACTCGGGCCGTATACCGATCTTGTACAATCCTTGTACGGACGAATAGATGTGCAATCTTTGCGCAGCTGACCGCCCAGATGAACGAGAGACTACCAACAGTGTCTCCATAATCACCGTTCAGCGGAAGTTACTGCATATGGGCCTCCGCAGCAGGTGCCTAGTTCATCCACCCATGCTGACTGCTGTTCATCGTCGCCGAAGGCTGGAATTTGCACGTCAGTGCAGCAATTGGACGTCCACTGAGTCGCGACAGGTGACCTTTCCAGATGAATCAAATTTTGTGCTCCATCGTACAGTTGGCCGTCGGCGTGTACGGCGTGAAACATCTGAAAGAAAACGTGGAGTGAGCGTTATGATCTGGTAAAAGTTTGCTTGGCGTTCCCTGGGTGATCTCGTCATTTTTGGAAGGCGCAATGGATCAACACAAGAATGTATCTATCCTTGTGGACAATGTCTGCCCCCACATGTAGTTTGTGAGACCACCTCGATCGGGCTGTTCGCACCGTGGATCCTCAGCCAAGGAACCTGGCACAGGTAGCCACAGCAGTGGAGTCGGCATCCTTCCACAACCCAAATGACTCTCTTCCTGCAAGCCTCGCGGCGGTCCGCACTGCGAAAGGTGGTTGTTCAAGCATTTGACAGGTGTTCGCATTTGTGTGTAATCTTCCATTTCATTGAACTCGCATGTACACACCAGTGTCTTCTGAAAGGTCCACATCATGTTTCCACTTAAGTTTTGTAGGAAATTTTAAGACGCTTTACGGAAAGTTTGCTGAGTTGAATTTCCTGATGACCTTCTAAATGTGTGAACATTTTCCGTTATCGAATCTAAGCGAAAACATTATGTGAATGAAATCTTAACAAAGCATATGTTCATGTACGAACCGAAATGTCCGAGATCTCTAACATTCGATAATTTTAATTAAACTTGACGCTGTGCTCGCACGTCAAGAGCTAAGCGGTCGTCCGTTTCGCTTCATTGCGTGAAACAGAGCGCTAGGTTTATAATTAACACTTTATTAGCTTTCTAATCAAACTTTCTACTTACTTGTAACATGACAAAATAAAATGTACCGGTATGCCTATGGATCGAGCTGGGGAAACGTCTCTTGTCGGTTTGGAACAACAAGAATAACGTCAGCATTGCAACAATTGTAACGCAAACAGTGATAGGCATTTGTCTCGGGCGATTAAGACTAAGTTTCCTAGATGAAATTCGCTCGGACGCAGCTGCCGATAAGTCTTCTTATTAACAGTCAAAACTTAATAAATTTAAATTTGCTGTGCAGGTACTTAAAGTGCTCAAACCAAATGTTCAGCCGGATCTCCCTGTGCAGTTTTTTGTGATGATAATAGAAAAACCATATTGGCATGTTTAATGAAACTACTCTCGTAGTTATCAAAGATGCTTGGAGTGACACTGTCACTGAACCCATTTAATGACATGCAGTGGCGTCTCGCGTATAAGCATTCCCTATTTCCTCTTGATATTACCGACAATATTTAATATAATGCGTCATTTTTATTTTTATTTGTTCTTTATGCTTGTACGATATATATTTCTTAAGCTTAATGTCCGGTGTTTATGAAAAACATGCGAAATTCTTTGTCTCAGTGTTCCAGCGGCGTGGTGTCTCACAGTTGCGTCCATTCGCACAAAGGCTGCAAAGGAGAGGGAGCACCGCAGTTTCCTCAGTGCAGGCCTTAAGATGAAGATGGATCGTAGTTATTTTAAATTTTTTTCTCGGCGTGCATTGTGTTTAACCACGTTCCGTTTTCTTGAAAGGTGTAAAGTATGGAATTACAATATTATCCTGCTTCCAGCTATTCTATTTGATATATTTTTATTTCTTTTATTTTACAGAAAATTCTGTCGTCTTGCAACCCAAAGAATTGCGTTCTGTCACTACAAGTGAAATTCAACTTAAATTTTCACAGCTGTCTCTCCATGAGAAAGTTAGAGTTAAGAAAAGTGGCCGTTCAACGCATGATATTCTAAGATCTCATCCAAGCATAGGCAACAAGTAGCTTAATTTCTGAATAGTTCAAAAGGAAATATTGGCTTTGCTGCTGTCAAATAAAAAATACGTTGTTTTACATTCCATGTATGCTGTTTGGAGGTGATGTAATGCCGACAAAAAGATGATTTTAGAAACATAAACGAAATGATAGAAACAACTGGAAAGCATGAGAAGTAAAAGAAGGAAACTGATAATGTAGTTTTCCTCTGTCACTTTTAGGAACCGTTACTATTAAGGAGAAAATTCGTGAGAGATATAGACATTCAGACAATGAGGATAATACGAAGATTAAAAAGAACCGTGAAATTCTGTCCACAATAATAGATTGCATTTTCTTTTGTGGAAACTGAAACTCTTTTATGTGTACATGATGAAAAAGACGATTCATTAAATCTAGACGTACTTAGAGGAATAGTAAAATCTGCATCTAAATTAGATTCAAATTAGAAGAATCACGTATAAACCAGCTCAGTCTTCATGACTGTCTTAGATGTTTCAGAATGAGGTACTTTACTGCCTGCTAGAAAGGAGATAAGGACGGAAATTAAAAAAGATTCCTTTGTAGCTTGCATGGCTGATGACACAACAAATGTGTCGGAACACACATAAATAGTTCTTGTTCTACGATACATATTGAACGGAGAAGTATTTGAGCGGTTTTAGGGATTCTTTATTCCAGATAATCAAACTACAGAGAGCATATCAAAACTTATTTTAGAATAATAAGACATAATCTTTCAAGGAAATGGACAAAAACTGATGTTCTAGAAATCTGATGGTGCAAATGTAACGAAGGGCAAAAAAGCAGGTGTTAAGAAAACACGAACACAATTTATAATAATGCACATTTCATTCGCTGTTATGCACATCAGCCTAACCTAATAATGAGAAATGCATCAAGTATTACACGAAACGCAAGAATATTTTTCTTCGACCTTTTGGCTTCAAATATTCCTCTCAAGGTCACCGCAACGTCTGTCCATTCTCAAGAAGCTCATGCACGTCGTCATTTCACGTCCATTTTCTATAAGGTGAAACTTCAACATATGAACCACAAACAGAGTTCACGGAAGTTTGCAACTTTTAAAAAACGTGTTTACTGAAATTCAGTGAACATCCTATCATTGCAAAAGCAATAGGAATTTTAAACTACCTGAATGACAATTTCATATTTCAGTTAGAACTTTTTCATAAGATTTTTGCCTCATTTTGAAATAATTTACGACCAGTTGCAACTCGAGAAATTAGTGTACATAAGGTGCTATTTCAGAATTATGTTAGCCACAGTACTGTGAGAATCCTCCAAAGACACTCACGGTAGAATCTTAGGAAGTGTGTGATTGTATAAATGTTGATATAATAGACAGATTTTTTTCCACTAAGAACTTAGTAGCTGCTAAATTGTTCAACATGAAATGCTTCGCTGGTTTTAGGAATGTACACCCTACACAATAGCATATCTCACGATCGACAAAGAAAAGCTTTAAAGTGAACTCAAAGTATGTTGCAAATCTGATGTTAATGATTATTGGAAATTAACTGAGCTGTTGAAATTTATCTTAGAAAAAAATCTAGACAATGTTCTTTGTAAAATTTCTGAACTGTTAAAAAATCTCTTGACTGTTCCCATAGCTACAGAGGCAGAATGCTGCTTTTCAAAACTCTAAAGAATAAAAATGTTTCAAAAAAGCATTATGAATTCGTGAAAAGTAAGTGCACTCGCAGTGCTTTCAATGGAGAAAAATTTCTTCATGACATCCAGAGATAAGGACAAAATTATTGATTTTGCCTTTCATTTGGGTACATACCAATTCTAATGGGCTGAAATGACAGTCTCAATGTGGCAGCCTAATGGCTGAATGCCTGTACGTTTAGCACCAGCTCGTGAATTTCGTATATGGGGAACAGTGGATTATTTAAAGATATTAGATTCGAAATTTATCACTTACTTAGACTCTGAAGCTAATCATCTCCTCCTTTCACCTTACCATGATAGGCGTCTTGTCAACACAATAGAATAGTTGTGAGCATCATCAATAACAATTGTGGACGATGTAGACACGTAACACTCAAAAACTCGGACATCGAAAGGCACTGCCTTTACCAATGAGCGACGCTAATATTTCCATTGCATAATATTTGAGAACTTGCTTTTGATATTGTTCACTAATGTACAACAAATAATAGTAATAACACCCAAAATATTAATCCCACAACTGTAACAAATGAAAACAAATAAAATCTCAGCACACATCAAATGAACCCAGAGGACAGAAAGACGCCTGAAAATACAACACAGTGCTTATGGGAAGTGTTGTTGTGTTTCGGGCGATGGTCTGGCACCCGCAAGTGGTTTCTGTGGCTACAGGTCTCATGAGACTGGCTGAAAGTGTGATTGGCTTTCCTCGTGAGCCTCGCCCCAACTCCTCCTTCACAGTTATCAATACTAAAATAATTTTGATCAGACTCTAGTCCTGATTACAGAATGCAACTAATCTGTGAACCTTACCTTTCAAGGATAAGGTGCTTACTGGTCGAGCTGTCCAAGTGCGACTCACAAATGGCATAGGGGTTTGAAAAACGTAAGAGGCCGCGGAGCTTCCTTATCCTAGTACCAAACCAGTAAACTCGCACCCATGATTCTTTAAAAAATCGAACTCACATGTGTAAAACAATTTAAATATTTGGCGTTAAGTATGTAAGGGAGAAAAAAGTTTGAAATTATGTCGCTAATTGCTCTCATTATCAGACGCAAGATGGATATAGTCTGGGTAAATTGCACGCCTTTATTTGCCGTGAGCAGGCCATATACACAGTTTCTGTCTGTGACAACTTGACTACTGTGTCAGACCTTTGACTTGACTAATGTGTCAAACCTTTAACGTAGCATTACACCTCTTAGTGAGTAGATCATGACAGCATTTTAACCCTTAATGCATAGTGTAGCTGATCAGCTACAGACTTCATTTCTTCGATGTATCCTATTATGAGCAATATTTTGTAACAAATTCGTTATGTAGTTAAGTGTATACACTCTACTGCAACTGCTAAGCTGTTGGTAGTTCTTCATAGCGATCGTAAATGGCAGGATGTATTGAACCAGTTCGACAATCAGCTCTGTGGATGTACTGCCGCGCGTGTGTTTTGGTGGAAAGTAGAGCCGTTTTCTTGGTGTTTGTGCACTGATTTGTGGGTTTGAAAATTACTTTTTTATTTTGAAAACGTAAGTAGATATGGTGTAGACAGTTAATTTGAGTGTCTTTACGATAGATTTGAAATTAGGTCTGTTTTTGTGTTTGTAGCGATTGTCAACAATAATGCTTTGTTAATATAATATAAAAAAATTTTTCATATTTTTTTTCGTAATATAGGCACTTTAAAATAAACGTGGTAATTTTTACAGCTTTAAATTAAAAGTCATGCATTTAACGGTTAAATTTTTAAACTCAGTCAATAATGATATGAAATATGGAAAGCCAAATTATTTTAGCCTCTGGAACCTGCAACTGGACTTGTGCAGCATGAAGCAGGTTAGCTATTTAGTAATACAGATATGAATGAACTGTGACATTTGGACCAACATAAAATGAAATAGTCGCTTCTTACACGGCTACAGTTCAGTACCGGTGCTTGCAGTAGTTTTTAATCTGCTAGGAAGATTTTCGCTTACAGTTCCCTTCTTCGATGACAAATCGCCTAGATAAGCAATACTGCCAGAAGCTGGTTGTAGAAACAGCAAGAAAGAATGAAAGTTCCCATGTTTGTTGATAGGGCTTCACCAAAGCAACACGTGAAGAGCTGCTCGGCCTGATGGTAGGCAGCCCGCGACTCGCGGTGGTGAGGTTGCTGTTGCTGCTGTGGACTTAAAATTGGCACTCGCGACAGAGGAACCGGTAAAGCTTCACTGTTTGGCAGCAGGCACTGGGAGCCTCTTAGATGTATGTCGATAAATACTTCACGCCAGCTTATTTCAGTGTTCTGGTGAGCAACATAACAGCCTATTGCCTCACATTTCCCAATTTAACAGCTCCGCAGAGACAATGGCTTGACTGAAAGATACATCGATTGGCGAAATCGAGAGATCCTTGGCTACTGCGCGTCCAGTTCCTTCCTTTATCCAAAGAGTAATTTGTCTTCATTTGTTTGTTGTTGCAAATCGTTTCTGGAAAACCTAAAAAGCTCTACATGTCCTGCTGAGTAACAAATGTTGTCACTGCCACCCAAAACAATGAATAAATCCTTCTTGTCCCATCTTTGACCAATCACTGCCATAATGAACCGTCACGTAATAACTACGGATTTCTTTGACTCAAATATGTTCCTTGAATGTGAGGATAAACTCGACGACGCGATGGCTATCAGTAGTAAACTGCTCAAAAAATGTTTTGCATCGTCTGCATATCGCCGAACGTGTATGGCGCACTGGCTCTCTTCGATTTTCTTTATCCCGATAGGATCTGAAGATCAACATTTGAACACCTACTTCGTAAGGTAGGATGAGGCCACTCTTAAATTTTTTCTAAAAAAGTCACCTCGAAGATTATAAGAGTTCCAAGAAATGTTAATTACAAAAATTTCGCTGACACACAAAAAATTGATGTTAACTGAGTGCATAATGTAATTGTTTTATGTCTCTATGGTCAGAGGTCCGATTCTTGATATAAGCAACTTTTTCACTTTTATTTAAAAATCTATATTTATTATCACATGAAAATCTTAACTAACATATACTTAATCATTTTTAATTAATAATTGCATGAAAATTCTAGTATTGAAAAAAAATTAAAATTTCGTACAAAAATGAGAAGCATCAAATAGAAAAAAAGTGTACTGATCGAAAAATTTGTATAGATTGAACAGTTCTAGTGTGTATATAATTTTTTATTTTAACACTTAGGCATTTTGTATGTCTGGATCAAAGTTTAATATATTTTAAAGTAATTACCGTCTAAAAATTTAAAAAAATGTTATTTTTATTAAAAATTTAAATTCAATAATTTCCAGTTATATTTTCATTTGACAATAAATACAGAAGTTTTAAATAAAAGTAAAAAAAAATGCTATTCATGAGAATCGAACAAAGGACAACACACAGACAAAAATGCTACGCTACAGGTTTGTGTTAAACAGTGTTCAAAAATAGTCTAATCTTCGAGGGCTATTTTGAGAATTGCTTCGTACTGCTCTTCGATACTGATGTCTGTGCACCAAACTTCAAATCCAGGAAGTATGAAGGACAACGAAGAGTGCCAACCAGCAAGATCCCTACTTAACATTCGACGACAGCAATCAATGAAATAATAGTGTGCCGTGACAGCTTTAATTTTAGCGGACATGCCTCTCCACCGGCGTCACTAACTACTTGTACAGCCGATACCGATCCTGATCATATGCCAGGGCTAGGGTCTTTGATCGAGTGGTGTGTTGTTGGGTTTGGCGGGCCGTGGTACCAGCAGTTAGCGGGAGGCCACGTGGCTGTCCAGTTGGGTTTTGCGGCACTCCCGCTGCCCGGGCGTGGAGCTCGTGAAGCCGTAAAGTTGGTCGCAGCCGAAGTTTTCCGGCTGGATTAGGTATTCACAGCAGCGAGTTGCGGGAAGGGCAGCTGACGCCGCAGACAACCTGGTCAGCAAGCACCGGGCCAACTCTGGAAGCTTAGACATTACGGCACCTGCAGATCACCTGCACTGATTGGAGGCAATAGCACCCCTGCTTTGAACCCTGGAAGTCATGGCACCTTCGCACTTGAGTGGAGTTAAATGTTAATCTTTCTATTGGTACGTATGATCGTAGGCCCACGTCTGTGTTATTGTTGAATTAGACTCGTAATGTTCATTACGCCTCGGAGTGGTTGTGTGGATGGTCCGAAGCACGCCCTGGATCGCTGCTAACTAAAGTAAAATTCCGTTTCCGCTTTTTTCCGCACACAGGCGTGACGTCACATGTTTTGAAAACTTGAGCGCAATTCGCAATTGTCGGTTGCTGTCGTCCGCTATTGCTTTCACCCCATCGTGGAAGACTGGTACACATCTTCTTCAGCGCTGGAATACAGATATCATTCAGTTTCACACACTTCTCCTTCCGGTTTAAAGTGCTGGGATGTTTAGTAATCTCTATGGCCTGCGTACAGCCTTTCATAATATCCGCTTGTTGCTACCAGTGTCGGCCGGCCGGAGTGGCCGAGCGGTTAAAGGCGCTACAGTCTGGAACCGCACGACCGCTACGGTCGCAGGTTCGAATCCTGCCTCGGGCATGGATGTGTGTGATGTTCTTAGGTTAGTTAGGTTTAAGTAGTTCTAAGTTCTAGGGGACTTATGACCACAGCAGTTGAGTCCCATAGTGCTCAGAGCCATTTTTGCTACCAGTGTCCAAGTCTTAACAAATAGAATACATAGCCTCCTGGCTGCAAAGCATATTCCGCAACGGCTGATCTGTTTTTCGCCTTCCACAGTAGCCCTAGTGTTCTTCTAGGTGTTTTAGACCGTTATTTTAGTATCCAGGTACACTTCTCCACAACTACATGGTGTCCTGTAAATACCTGCTTTTCCCAGCGGTTTTCGATTACTCTTAGGCGACTTTAGGCGTTCCCGTAGCTACTGGGTGGGTTTGTAAATTGCAGTGATTTTTTGTTTCTTCAGGATCTTTACTATATGGTCCATGGCTGTCTTAACGCTCTTTTTATCGATTCCTTAGCAACGCATTGGCCTTGTCACTACGGCCTCCCGTCGGGTAGACAGTTCGCCGGGTGCAAGTCTTTCGATTTGACGCCACTTCGGCGACTTGCGCGTCGATGGGGATGAAATGATGATGATGAGGGCAACACAACACCCAGTCCCTGAACGGAGAAAATCTCCGACCCAGCCGGAAATCGAACGCGAGCCCTTAGGGTTGACATTTTGACGCGCTGACCACTCAGCTACCGGGGGCGGACAACGCATTGGTGAAATAGTCGAATTCTGCATTTGAGCAACTCCAGTTCATAGAAGTTTCTTACTCTATCCACTAGTGATTTTTATAACACATCGCTTGATTTGAGCCCCGTTGTAGGTATGCTGTGGGGCCCAAGCCGCCATCTACTTTGACGAAGACTGACACAGTAAGGAAATTTAATCTGCCCTCTGCCTCCGCCTCCATAGTTAACTGAACCTTCTGATTAATCTCTTAGAGATTTCATGAAAACGACCTATTTCCTGTCTGCCACATCTCCACAAAACAAACGTATCACAGCATAGCAGCACCGCATATTCATTTTATTTGCTTTTTTCTGTTCATAATGCCTGTTGTTCCACTTTTTTCGTAAAGAAATATGCTTCAACCAGGCTTACGGGTCTCCAAATAGCAACGCCACTCATCTGTTCGTAGAGCTTATCATTCCATTTGAAATGGCAATATTTAAACAGTACTGCAACATCGGCACGAAAAATCTGATTCAGCTGTTCGAACACCGCATTCAGTGGAACCATGGTAAACAGATACACCACATCGAAAGTGAGTAATATGTCCACCCTCCCGCTGGACCACTACGCCATTATATTTACTGATAAGTGTGTCGAACTGTTGGTGTAAGAGTCCATTCAGATCACATGTAATCATAATAGCGTTGTCAAGAACTTAGAAATTAAATAGGTGGGTGAAGCAATGGCTCCCGTTATAGGTCTCAGCAGGATGTTTTCTTCATGAATTTTCTGCAAACTATAGTGTCTCGTTGGTAGTGATAGCGAACTGAACAGACATTTCTGAGTTCCCTGTTCTATTGATGACTTTTTAATTAACCGTGTAACAGTCCTGAGAACTTTGTCAGTGGGCTCCCTACTCAGTGCCTGCGGAACCAAGAAGTCAGTAATCTTACTGTGATAGTGGGCCACATTCATAACTACAGTCGCACTGCTCTTGTACTCGTCCTCATTAAGCCGTTTTGTGGCATTCCTGTTGTCCACAGTTACATAGCTTTTAAGAGGCTTCTTACTGCTTTTGTACGGGTTTCTTCAACTGTTATCACGTCCACACTGTGAATGCATGCTTCCAAATCATTTATAATTTCCTCCTGTGCATAGCATTCTAATATTCCACATGTCCATCCTAATTAGCATTAACTATATGTTTAATAGCTATTCCCCAGTAGTCCCGAGCCAAATGTATGAATAAGCGGACATCTTACCTCTGTGATATTTTATCTGGAGGAAACCACCATATCTTTAGCAGAGAAGTGCAAAAACCAAGGAAAGAAACGGTGACGGTTTCATGTCGCCTTTCACATCTGAGTTGCCTACAGCTGCCTTGCTAGTGTAACATGGCATGTCGTTAGGAAATGCCATGGTACTCTCTTAGCAATGAAAAATATTCACGTGAATATAAAGATAAACACTATTATTTTAAATTAATTCAACGAGAGTGGAGCAAATCATTATCGCTAGGCTTCTGTTTATGCAGAGCCAAGAATATACGCAGGAACTGCACCTCCCGTGGACATGAGTGGTGAACAATAATCTGCACTTGGTGTGGTGGACGTATTATTCGATGCAGCCGCTGGTGGAATGTGTTATAGTGGACCGCCAAAGAGTAACTAAAGAGCTCAACAATGAATGTTATGTAAAATGTAATGTACTGGACTTACTCTATTGTATACGGACCAGAGAGGAGGAGCAGCCTGATGCTCATTGTAAAGTATATTGTATTAATGGTTAATTTGATAAGATATGGTTGAAATGATGAAACTCTGGTTATGAATGCTTTACCTTGTTTGAGGAGAGAAATGAGCTCCTTCTCCAGGTAATTCACGAAATCTTCGGGGAAGAAGATCCGAGCACGGTGAAGTAAATTATTAGCTGCGACTGAATAGTAAGACCAACTGCACGAGATAAATTTATAGTTGACTGTAGTATCCAGAAGATGTTAGCAAATGAATAGAATTTACAAAAGTCGTGTGCTATTCCAGAGGACGTATGTAACAGGTATATTTGATGTCTCCCTGTGAGCACAAGGCACACGACAGACAGCATCACAGTTAAACCATCAACTTCTTTCGCCTTCGTCCAGAATTCGTATAAATACGTGGCTCATTATCTGTGCCTCGAAATATAATTGCTTGGAAGAAAAAAATAATAATAACGGAAGATTCAATGTTGTGTAGGTCACCAAACTGTTGGCGACAGGGTCCCACTGTTGGTTCAGGAAACTCGCCCCTGTATTGAGGGCTTTGAGACCGCCCTCAAAAACCACAAGAGGTGTACGGTGGCCTCATATAATGCCACGCTAGAACATCACTCCACTATCACCTTGTTGCGTATGTGGAACACAATGCTGAAGTGGTTCGATGTTATCGGGCTGTCTCCAAAGACGTTGTCTTCTACTATCAGAGTACAAGTAGATCTGAGGTTCGTCCCTAAACAACAGCCGACTCCAGCTCTTGGGCTTCTATTCTGCATGATTTCTTGCCCATCTGTAATGGGACCATGGTGGTGTGGTGAACGGCATGGTGCTCGCCATGGTCGTAGGGAATGGAAACCCACATCACGCAACGGTCTCCTGAGAGTTTGATGCAATACACGATGACCTGTAGCCTCTTGTAACACTGAATTTAGAAAATTGGAAATTTGTGGTAAGTTCCTATGGGACCAAACTGCTAAGGTCATCGGTCCATAGGCTTACACACTACTTAATCTAACTCAAACTAACTTACACTAACGACAGCACACCCCCATGCGCTGAATTCAGATCCGGAGGACTCATCACTGGTTCTTTTGACTGAAAAGTGGTAGATCTCGATCTTCCTCTACACCTGTCGAATGTGCATGGACTGTTTGATGTAAGTCCTCAACACTACCTGTTAACTGGAATCGATTCCATGTCTGCACCACATCACTTTCACCCCGATGCAAACGTCGGGCAACTTCCCTTGTTGACAAGCCTTCTGCACATAGCATGATAATGCGAACCCTATCATGGTTGCGACTGTTCTTCGTGACATGTTGGATGTTCACTCTACTGTTGCACAGAAGTCTCTAATGCGTCCCTGCTGGTGACTCACTTTCAACAGAAATGTTGCAAACCATTCGAGTGTGTCGCTCTACCCGTAGGTAGCGCTCGTGGTACTGTACATATGTTTACAAAGTCACTTGTCACATTCTGATTGGTACAGGAACAGACACAATAACAACACACCTGCACGATACACCAAGGTGATGTAGTACTTCTGTTGGTGTGCGTTCAATGATGAGACAAAACATTGTGACCGCTGCCCATGGAGGTGGACTGCCACCTGCTGGCGCTGCAGGCACGTGTCGAGGCAAGAAAAGCATAAAAGCTGACCAGAGACGATAGGGAGTTATTCTAGCAGGGTAGATGTAGAAATTCATTGAAATAAGGGACGAGCATCTCGGAAACTATGAAGCTGTTTGGCTGTCGGCCTGCAACTATGAAAAGTTGTTGAAGGACGAGGAATACACGAGTAGCCAACAACATGCTGGAGTGGACGAACACGACTCATCACAGAAAGTGGAGGTCGGAAGCTTGCTAGCTCTGTCAAGCAAGATAGGTGGTGATCTGTGATAAATCTGGCGATGGAGTAGAGAGTACAGTACTGGTGCAGGAACAAGTGTTTCGGCTAACACCGTTCAGCGTACATAGTTGAACATGGGCTTCCGCAGCTGTTGACCATCGATATCGACAGTTACGATTGTAGTGGGCGTGAGATTATTGACAATTGGCAGTGAATCAAAGGAAACGTGTCGCCTTGTCGGATTAAAAAGACGTGTCTTGTTACACCAGCTCGACGGGCGTATCCGAATACGCCGTTATCCAGGCGAACGGCTGCTGTAAACACGCACCACACTTCGGACTCATGGCGTTATGGACAGTTTTGTGATATGGGGAGACATTCACCTGGATTCCCATGGGACCTTTGGTAGTAATATAAGTCACTCTGATAGCTGTGGATTACGTGAACATTGTTGCTGAGCTGCTGCATTCCTTCATGCTTTACATCTTCCCCGACAGCGACGGCATCTTCCGAAGCAGTATATCTGTTCGTGCCTCAAGACCAGAATCATGCTACAGTGGTTTGAGAAGCATAATAATGGACTCATGTTGATGTCTCGGCCATCAAATTCGCCAGAACTGAACTCGATGGAACACATCTCTGATACTTTCGGGCACCATCTCCGCACACATAAACCACCGACCCGTAATTTATGGTGAGTTCGTGACCTGTGCGTAGACATCTGGCCCCACATACTTCCGGAAAGCAGTTCACATAATATGCAAAAAAACTGGTGATTTCTCAAACTGGGGAACAATCAAGAATGGGGTGCTGCAAGGTTCGGTCTTGGGTCCTCTGCTGTTCTTAATGTATATTAATGACTTGCCATTCTATATTCACGAAGATGCAAAGCTGGTACTTTTTGTCGATGATACAAGTATAGCTATCACACCCAACAGACATGAATTAACTGGTGAAATTGTAAACGATGTTTTTCAGAAAATCATTAAGTGGTTCTCTGCAAATGAGCTCTCATTAAACTTTGACAAAACACAGTATATACAGTTCCACACAGTAAATGGAAAGACACCATTAATAAATATAGACTTCGATCAGAAATCGGTAGCTAAGGTAGAACATTCAAAATTTCTAGATGTATGCATTGATGAGGGGTTGAACTGGAAAAAACACACTGAGGATCTGCTGAAACGTTTGAGTTCAGCTACTTACGCTATTAGGGTCACTGCAAATTTTGGCGATATACATCTGAGTAAATTAGCTTACCACGCCTATTTTCATTCTCTGCTTTCGTATGGCATCATATCCTAGGGTAACTCATCGTTCAGTAAAAGAGTGTTCATTGCGCAAAAGCGTGTAATCAGAATAATTGCTGGAGCTCATCCAAGATCATCCTGCAGACACTTATTTCAAGAGCTAGAGATTAGCCTCACAATATATATATATATTCATTTCTGAAATTTGTTATTAACAATCCGAATGAATTCAAAAGTAATAGCAGTGTACATGGCTACAACACTAGGAGAAACGATTATCTTCACTACTCAAGGTTAAATCTAACTTTAGCTCATAATGGGGTAAATTATGCTGCCACAAAAGTCTTTGGTCACTTACCTAACAGCATCAAAAGTCTGACAGATAGCCATATAGCATTTAAAAGGAAATTAAAATAATTTCTTAATGGAAACTCCTTCTACTCATTAAAACAATTTCTTAATGGCAACTCCTTCTACTCATTAGATGAATTTTTGGATATAGTAAGTGAGTAATTTCCCCAACACCTACAACAAAAAAAAATATATATATAGTATCACGTAATATTTTGTGTAATGTAATATCTTGTACAGACGCCTTTCATTAACCTGACACATTCCACATCATTACGAAGTGTCGTATTCATGATCTATGGAACAAGTACTAATCGAATCTACAAAGGACGTGGTTGAATCCGTGCTACGCAGAATCTCAGCTGTATTGTATTTCAGAGGTGGACCAACATGCTGTTAAAGAGATAATCATAATGTTTTGGCTCGTCAATGTATATTGAGGTCGTCTGTCTGTCAGGACGAGATGTCTTGGAGTGGATATCCATGTTATAACCTGCAATATATGGCATCTTATAAGCTGTTCCGAAGAGCGTTCGGTTGTGTTGTCCACGATTGCCCCAGCGAGGTAGACTGCCAGCACGTCACGCTATGGAGTTTGGCATACGCGTCACGCCAGGAACAACAAATGTACCATAATCGTCACATTTGTACCGCATTTTTATCGATAATGCAGTTTGTGGCTATTATATGAAACCTATCACCCGATAGTGTAACGTTAATGGTGACCCAGATGTAACTATTTAATGATGTAGTTAATGTGCTACTGGTACAATAAATAACAGCGTTTTTGTGTTTCATGCTTATTGTCCTGCTTGGTACTCTGCCAAATTCTTGTCTGTTACTCATTGAATATACTGTTCATAAACCTGTCTACGTATTCTTGGCCGTTTTCTTCTTGGCATATGCTGCAAACAGTATTCTCGAGCTTTGTATGCGCCCGGCATCTTTCTTACTCAGCCTTGATAAATACATCACTTCTAAGAAGGGAGAGAAGACAGAATTATCAGATGTATCCGTGTAAGATCACGCATATAAGAGTCACTAAGTGCCATCCCGAAAATTTGCATGCGTACCCTGAATGATGAGGCTCTAATATGGCAGCTGAGAAAAGAATTTTGCAACCTAATGCGCAAAATGATAATGCGAAGCCTAAAACATCTTTACTGTCCCTTGGAAAAATTACAGTATAATTAAGGTAAGACGGTCAATGATCTGCTCAGTGCAAATGCACAGCGGGCTAGGACTCTTACGGAACACGGCGAAGTGCCGTGAGAAATGAAGATAATGTGCAAGGGCCACTACATTAGTAATATGCGGATAAGTTCAGTGTTTGAGTTCAACGGGAGGCGTGGTAGAGTATTCCGTGCACTGTGTCTGGATGGCTCAGTGGTGCCGGCACGGTAGCTCAGCGTGTTCGGTCAGAGGGTTAGAAAAACTCAGTGAACGGATCAACGAACAATCTGAACCGGTGTCATGAGACGTCCGCCCCGAACATATACAACGAACAATTTTTTTTTTAAGTGGTCGGAGCATTTGCCTGATACTCAGGAGACCCGGGTTCAAATTCCAGTCCAGCACAAATATTTCAAATTTCCCTATTGAAACTTCTGCTATTGATTTCAATCAATGCCCCCTAGCAGCCAATGTCTGTAATTCTTTTGAATCTTAAAATAACATTCGTTTATTAACTGTGTGCTTCCGTGTTTACAGCCGAGTTGTTTCCATTTTTGCACAATATTTGGACGACCAATCCAGTCGTCTTCTTCGGCTGCTGTGAGTTTTGTTGTTACGTGTTCTCGCTGCCTGGCGCAAAAAACAGGAATCAAAAACTCTGCTGTATGCACAGATGCACACCATTATTCAATCATGCCGAGAAAATCTAAGAGATAAGACTATCAATTAATGTGAAAGGAAATATGGGAACCATATAACTAAAAATATCGAGGGTACGTAACATACTTGCTGCTATTCCTCGCGATGAATGACGTGTCTATTGCGAATTCGTGTCTGGCTAGCTTTGCGAAACTTTAAAGAGTTCTTTTTATTTCTTTGCTTCATGATTAATCTTGTGAATCTACGTTAATTTTTATAAATTTCATAAAATACAATGAGTTTGTAAGGCTGCTAAAATATTTGCAATACCTGCTCTTGGAAAACCTACTTTTCATCGAAATGTGGCCTTAAATGCAAGAGAATGAATTATTTGTGCTTCATCAAATATCTATATATTTCAAATTCATCAGAGAGCCTAATCTTCGCGCAGGTCTCTAAACTCCCATGAGTCAGTAGCAGAAGTAAAGTTATTTTGAGTTTTATCTAATAGGCTTTAGCGAATTCTTCATGCTCAGTAGAATTTATAACTCTCGAAGACAATGAGCGGCTTATTCTACAAGAATCACTCCGATGCCACGCGTGCCCAGTGGATTCTTCAGCTTCCATTTTACTGGCTATCGTTACAACGAATATTTTTGCAACTGCATTTCAGTACGTACAGTTGCTAGAAAAAATTCAGAATTTCACCAATCTTTTGTAATCTTACTCGCTAGTCTTTACCGCTGGATATCATTTGTCTTCGTTGGAAATACTTAATAGCAGCTGAACGCGGCAAATGAGTATGTGCTCTGTCCTTGTCTGCTGTGATATGCTCACTATACTGATACGATCAGTTATATTCTTTTTGAACCACAAAGATTTTGGAGATGTTTCGCTGAAAGGTCGTAAGCTAATGAATTAGAAATCCTATCATTTTTCAAAGAAGAACGAATTATCTTCAAAGCTCTCATCATTCAGAAAGCCCTGTGTCGAATAGCATATATTTGCTGAAAGGGCTTCCATTTTACACTTCTGGAGTAGTTTAGAAAACCTAACTCATGGTCTTCGAAACAGATTTTCGTGTTGCATGTTCCAAATATAATCCCCAAATTTTTTCTGGCTCGGCGATGTACACGAGGTCGAAGATGTTGGTTTGCAGTTACTTTAAATAACTAACATATCGTATCATTCTAGTTTTTGCTTTTAAAAGGAATTTACGCTGTCTAAGTCATCGTTAATTAACGCTACAGTCGAATTTGTCAGTGACCATAACCCGAAAAATGTTTCTAAGAAACAGAAATTTTATACCTAAATTTTCTGTTGTTGTAATAGACATCATTTATTGTTACAGCACAGAGTAGTCTGAGGTAGAAATTAGATAAAAAAATATATTAAAACTCACCCACATGCCTCAGACGAATTAGTCATGTCAGAGACGGAGTCAGAAGCAGAAAGCCAGCCATTATGTCGCTAGTGGGTCAGGTCGAGAACACTTGTCTGCCGAGTAATGATTAAGCATTAGGCAGAAAAGAGGATGGAAAACTGAAGGATGTGATACAAGCATATCTGTTAGCTCGTAGGGCATGTTGCAAGAAACTACAGCCAAAGAAACTGGTATATTCATGCGTATTATAATTCAGAGACATCTAAACAGGCATAATACGGCGCTGCGGTCGGCAACGCCTATATAAGACAACAAGTGTCTGGCGCAGTTGTCAGATCGGTTATTGGTGCTACAATGGCAGGTTATCGAGATTTAGGTGAGTTTGAGCGTGGTGTTATAGTCGGCGCACGAGCGATGGGACACATCATCACCATTTTCCCGTACGACCATTTCACGAGTGTACAGTGACTATGAGGAATCCGGTAAAACATCAAAACCCCGACATCGCTGCGGCGGAAAAAGCTACTGCAAGAACGGGACCAACGACGATTGAAGAGAATCGTTCAACGATACAGAATTACAACCCTTCCGCAAATAGACTAGGCGACCCTCCATCCGGTCCAGATAATGATAGCTGCAGGAGACTCCGTAGTATCAGCGCAAGATCCAAAGAAATCCCCCACGTCCAAAGGTGAGAGTATTAAAATCCTAGAGGTTAATTGCAGAAGCATTCGTAACGACGTTTCGGAGTTTGAAACGAAGAGGCCAGAATCTGAAGCTCTCCTAAAAATCAGTGAAGCTCACATAATACTAAAAACAGAAAGGTGGTTAAATCTCGAATTGACAGCAGTGAGATCTTGGGGGAAAATTTAATCGTATATCGAAAGATTAGGGTAATGGGAAATGGAGGTGGTGTATTTGTTGCAGCAGACAAGAAACTGAAATCCAACGAGACAGCAACTAAAGCTGCATGCAAGATTGTTTGGGAAAGAATGTGTGGGCATAAAATTATAACTGGATCCTTCTATCGATCATCAGACTCACTTCCTGAAGTAAACGAAAACCTTAGAGAAGACCTCAGTTGGCTAGTACGTAGGTTTCCCGATCACACTGTAATCATCGGAGGAGGCTTTGATCACCCATTAATCAACTAGGATTATTACAGTTTTGTTGGTTATGGGTGTGACAGGACATGCTGTGAAACATTGTTAAGTGCTTTCTCTGAAAATTACCTAGGAAAGATAGTTCAGAATCCCACTGATGAAGGAAATATATTTTTTCTAATGGCAACAAATGAACCGGAAATATTTGAGGATTTCCACATCGAAACTGGTAGCAACAATGATTGGCAAACTAGAAAGCCAACTGAAACAAGTAGACTTATATTCAATAGTTGAGGAACGGGACACTGTTAGCTCGGGACAGGAGTATGTAAGGGAACTATGGCACAAGTTTAAAAGAAAAAATGATCTTGCCAGGATAGTTATGTACCCAATAGATCACAGTTCAAGGTAGGCGGTGGGGAGTACATAATAAGTGTAAAACAAAGCATAGAGCTATATATATATATATATATATATATATATATATATATATATAGAGAGAGAGAGAGAGAGAGAGAGAGAGAGAGAGAGAGAGAGAGAGAGAGGGAGAGAGAGAGAGAGAGATATTGCCTGTCAAGAGATCACGTAAAGCCTCCAATGGTTACCGTAGCAGAATTACTGTTGAAAGATCTTTCTCAAAACCCGAAGAATTTCTTGTCGTATGTAAAGGTTGTTAGTGGAATCAGAGTTAGAGTACGTCACTCACGGGCTAGACAGAATCTGACATTGTAGGAAGCAAATCAAAAGCAGAAAAACTTAACAATGCTTCCAAATGTTGTTTTACAAACAAAAACCCAGGAGTATCGCCCCCAGTTTTATTCCCGTAATGGTGAAAAGATGAATGACATAGATATTAGCGTCAGTGGCATTGAGAAGCAACTGGAATCGTTAAAACTGAACAAATCTCCAGGGTCAGATGGAATCCCTACTAGATTCAATATTGAATTTGCAGTTGTGTTATCCCTCTTTTCATTATAATCTATCGTACATCCCTCAAAGAAAAAACAGTGCCTTGTTACTGGAAGAAAGCATAGGTGACATCCGTCTACAAGAAGGGTAGTAGAGGTGACCCATTAAACTACCGTTCAGTATCGTTGTCACCTATCTGTTGCAGAATCTTAGAAACTATTCTGAGAGCTCAAACGTATGAGGTGTCTCCGACAGAATGACCTCCTCCGCGCCAGCCAGCATGGGCTCCGAAAGCATCGATCATGTGGAATCCAACTCGCAAGTTTCGCACGTGATATATTGAAAGCTATGGATCAGGGCTGTCAGATAGATGCAGTATTTGACTCAGGGCCACATCGAAGCTTATTATAAAAGGATACTACCGTATGGAATAGAAAACGAAATTTATGACCAGATTAAGAATTTATTGGTAGGGAATACACAGATAATTTTCTTGGATGCAGGGCCTTCGACAGACGTAGAGGTAACTTCGGGTGTGCCACAAGGAATGTCGGAACCCTTGTTGTTCATACTGTGTATTGATGACCTAGCAGGCAATAATGATGGATCTTTGACTTTTCGCAGATGATACGGGTATCTACAGGGCTATTACGAATGATTGAAGCGATTTCATAAATTCATTGTAACTCCATTCATTGACATATGGTCACGACACACTACAGATACGTAGAAAAACTCATAAAGTTTTGTTTGGCTGAAGCCGCACTTCAGGTTTCTGCCGCCAGAGCGCTCGAGAGCGCAGTGAGACAAAATGGCGACAGGAGCCGAGAAAGCGTATGTCGTGCTTGAAATACACTCACATCAGTCAGTCATAACAGTGCAACGACACTTCAGGACGAAGTTCAACAAAGATACACCAACTGCTAACTCCATTCGCGATGGTATGCGCAGTTTAAAGCTCCTGGATGCCTCTGTAAGGGGAAATCAACGGGTCGGCCTGCAGTGAGCGAAGAAACGGTTGAACGCGTGCGGGCAAGTTTCAAGCGTAGCCCGCGGAAGTCGACGAATAAATTGGCTCATGCCACAACTGGAGACCGACAGCGCCGACTTCATCTTTCAACAGGATGGTGCTCCACCGCACTTCCATCAAGATGTTCGGCATTTCTTAAACAGGAGATTGGAAAACCGATGGATCGGTCGTGGTGGAGATCATGATCAGCAATTCATGTCATGGCCTCCACGCTCTCCTGACTTAACCCCATGCCATTTCTTTCTGTGGGATTATGTGAAACCTCCTCTACCAAGAAACGTGCCAGAACTGCGAGCTCGCATCAACGATGCTTTAGAACTCATTGACGGGGACATGCTGCGCCGAGTGTGGGAGGAACTTGATTATCGGCTTGATGTCTGCCGAATCACTAAAGGGGCACATATCGAACATTTGTGAATGCCTAAAAAAACTTTTTGAGTGTTTGTTTGTGTGTGCAAAGCATTGTGAAAATATCTCAAATAATAAAGTTATTGTAGAGCTGTGAAATCGCTTCAATCGTTTGTAATAACCCTGTATAAAGAAGTAATGTCTGAAAGAAATTGCCCAAAAATACAGTCAGACGTTGATAAGAATTTACAGTTGTGCAAAGATTGGCAGCTTGCGTCAAATATTTCAGCTGCGGACGAGCGTTACTGTGATACTGAAAGAACTGAAGTGGTAGATGCTTGAAGACAGAAGCAAACTATCCCTTGAAATCCTACTTAGATACTTTCTAGATACTTAAGTGATGAATCTGTGAATATATTACAACGTCCTATGGACAGCTCCCCTAGGGATCATGAAGATAAAATTAGATTAACTGCTGCACGCACAGAGGTATTCAAACAATTGTTATTCCCACGCTACAATAATTTGCAAAGTGTAGATGTAGACATTCATGATGCTCGCAGCATGTGATAATGCACGGCAGAGAAACTCTCTTACGAGTTTACTGTGAATTTCAGAAGGAATTTTTCTTTGTGTGTTTATTTCTTGTATATCTTTTTTTAACCTGTTCTTTCCCTCGGCTCACACATGTCGACCTTCATTCATTATTTTTTTCTAAGTAAACTGGAGTAATTTTCCACATATAGGTCGATGGGCTGTGAGTGTGGACCCTCTAGTTCTTAATTTTAAAATGAGGGCGCATCACCTTGCAAGCAATGATTCGTATGTTAGTTTATGACAGGTCATAAATAATTATTATGCCCATGAGAATCTGTGTTTTTTACCTAAAGTTCGCAATTACTCTAGAGGTTGAAGATTAGTTCAGATTTGTACACACTTTACTCTTTACACTAAAATAACTCATTATCTGAAGGTCCAGATCATAATGCATATTTGCTAATTTAAATTTGGTTTTCGATAACGGAATACTGAAATAACAGCTATTTCTACACTCTATAGCAATGCATGAAATGTTAACATATGAGCAATTGGAAGCTCTCCTTAATGACAGCACTGTGGAATTAACTGATGCAGAAGATGGTGAATTCTTGTTTTTGACTAAGATTGTCCTGCTGAGCTTGATGAAACTAACTGGTGAACAACCAGATAGCTAGGAGAAGAGGAAGATGTAGATGATGTTGAAAATATGAATAAAAAACTAAGAAGAACTGTGTTGGAATCAATTTCAGAGGTTAAGTTTTACAGTGTTGGCCAAGTACCAAAATTTGTTGAAGTGAGAAATGTCTCAAAAAACAGGAAACATGGCCGCCATACCAAGATAAGAGACAAGAACACAAAATGTGAAATGTATCCACATTGTGTGAAAAGTAATTGTTTTTAGGCTTATCATAAAGTCTACCGTAAAGATTTACTTACTGGAAGTAGAAAATTATTACTTGTGAGAAATTGTGTATAATTATTATCTGCTTCCATTTATGAAGTTATTTTAGAGCACCAAAAAATTCCTTTATTTGAAATCAAATAACTCAAAAATATTAAAATTAAGAATCTTATTTTCTGTGTGCGTTGTCAAATACAGCTTACCATTTCAAATCATATATATACGAGGGTTATTCGGAAAGTAAGGAGCGTTCGGTCACGAAATTGAAAATATGGTGAAAATCTGATGAAGCTTTGCACAGATGCGTTGGGCACTGTGTCTAGTACACCCATCGATCGCGTCATGTCTCTCTTTTCAGTTCTCAGCTCACAGTGAGAACGTAAAGACGGCTAGAAATTAGAGCCTCCCACCAAGTATGAGGGCCTGGCGAAAGATTTCGCCTGAATCTATGCAATTCACATAACATAACTGTCATGCAGTTCGTTCTGCACGACAATTCTTGGCCGCACTCTGTAGGGGCAATGAAGATGTTCCTGCAGCATTTTCGATGGGAAGTGTTTGATCACCCACAATACAGCCCGTAATTGGCTACCCCTGAGGTTCATCTCTGCTCAAATGAACCGCTGGCTATGAAGACAATACTTTGACACAGACAACGAGCTGCAGTCCAGAGTAGAAAATTGTCGAAAAGCGCTGGTGGCTGTCTTCTATAACGAGGGAATTGAAAAGTTGGTACGACGCTATGACAGATGTCTAAGTCTGAGCGGAGTTGTGTAGAGAAGTAGCTGGAAGGTGTAGCTAACCGTTGCAAATAAAACAGTTTTGACTTTCACTGTGGTTTCGATTTCGCGACCTATCGTTCCTTACTTTCCGAACAGCCCTCGAGTGAAATGTTCCTATTCAAGAAAGAGAAAAAGAAGTACGAAGAAATGTCAAGCACGTTTTCACGATAAGTGAGACCTGAGGTCCACATACGTGGACATCCATTTATGCCTTAGTGAATCATCAAGAAAGTGTTGCATTCGCATTTGTGTCATGCTAATTTATTAGTTTGCTGAGAAATGTGAAAAGAAAAAAACCGTGCGATTTTTTCTTTTTTTTTTTTCCTCAGGAGTGAAGAGATTAAATTAAGATCATCAATATTTCCTGAAAGGTGCAAATTTTAAATATTGTGTAAATGTCGTACATGTATTTTCTTCTGATTTAAGTGCTACCCACAGAGAAATTAATATCAATGTAACATCAGAGAAACTGGGAGATGCAGACAGTTGACGGACAGTGGCGTCTGGAGGAACTTGTAACGGTGTTTGCTGGAGTGAATAGTTGCGCTATTCGCGAGAGAAGCACAAAACGTTATAGAAAAAGACATCAGTAATTAATTACCTGTGTCGACCGTAGTTTAAAGTGAATCTACCCTGTTAAAGCTAATAGGAACTGATGAAGTGCGTGTGTATCCGGTACGCTACGCTTAAATAAGGAAAAACATTATTTAAAAATTGCATTTATACCAATGATGCGACAGACCTCTGCTTCCGCTTCCACAACTGCGAAAGTTCAGCACATTTTTTACTGTTTCCACATCCGGCTGCACATTTTTCTACCGGAAATCCATCAGAACTTTCAACAATGGCGAGACTGTCGATGCCCGCGCTTACTGGCCCAACGCGCCGGCTGCTGCGCAAACCAGAGTTGGTTGGGAGGTGTGTGTAGCAAGCCGACAGATGCCGGTAGCGATTGCTGCGTTTCCTGGGTTATTATGCAGTGCTCTCTGCCCATCGACGCGAAAGTATAGCGTTTTCTAGCTCGTCAGTCTACTTTGTGTTTCTGTATAATATTACTATATTGTACAGCGTTTTTTAGCCAACAGTTTAGTGGTGTAAAGTTAGTGAAGAGGCAATAATGAAACCAAAAACAAGTCTTGTCTGGAACTACTTCGTTGAGATTAATGTTTAGAGTGCCAAATTCACAATCAGTGGCAAAGTATATTCGCGAAAAGAGCGCATGACCACCGCATTGAAGAGTCATTTTACGTCATTACAAGTCGAGAAATCTGCAGAGCTTGAGAAGTCAGATGAAACTATTAAAATTTCAGTGGAGGCGAAAAAACAAACCGTTAGCCAGTATTTATATAATAATGCTGTCGGTACTAATAATATAGTTCGATTATTATAGAGTGAGTTCTGTCCACTGCTGGTACAAAGTTGTTTAATTCGAATGATCACAATACGGTAAGAACCCGGAATTTTATTTTTGTATTACTTTTAACGTATTTAATTTCTTGGGGTATTTTACTATTTCTATTGTGTCGTTGTTGTAGGTTTCTTCCACTCTGGCCAAATATATTAAAGAACAACTAACATTGCAGCAAACTCTGCAAGTAAATGATTATTGGGATTTCTCACACCTAAAGTTTTCATAAATGGACCGTATGATATCTGAAATGATAGGTCTCCAGTACTTACCGTTTAATTTTGTCGAGGGTACCGCCTTTCACAGGGTAATGAATGCTGCTCTTCTTAAGTATAAGCTGAAAGGTCGTGAATTTTTTTACTTCGTATTTGTGCGATAACTTTTACAATATGCTAGCAAGAAAAATAAAAAATTCACTTGAAGAATCTGAAAAAAGATCTTTCAAAGGTGACATATGGTCTGTCTGGATTCTGGATTTTCATTACTTAGTTTAACTTATCATGGTATTTCAAAGGTTTTTCACACGATGTCTGTAATTTTGAAATGCGACGTGATGACCGGGCGTTATACAGGTGACGTAACATAGACAGGATTTGGAACGCCACTCCAAGAATGGGGCGTAAATGACCAAGCGGTGCATTGTGTTGTTCATGATCATGGAACTAACATGATCAATTAGAAACATCGTTACAAATGTTAGAATTCTTGTTAAACATGAACGAAATCAGCAAGAACCGACTATGGCTAACGATAACGATAAACTGCTTTTGATGTTACAATCAAGCCTGCTGGAGTACAGAAAGGAAAAAAGACTTCCTCTAAAAGATGATCCACTAATGTGGTGAGAGTCAAATGGACAAAAGTACCACTATCTATTGCCACTAGCTCGCCAGCATTCGTCAGCTCCTCCCAATAGCGTAGGCAGTGAACAATTATTCAGTGGAGCTGGCCTCATATACGAAGAACATTGAAATAGACATAGGACGAAAAAGCGAGAAAATAACTTTTTGCTGAATAAAATCTGCCATTGATAAATTTTGGGTTTTAATATAAGAAAAAAATACTGTTTGATAAAGAATTTATACTTTTTTTTCTTAATATACACACTTCTGCATCCACTTCGGTTCCACTTCCACTGAAATAGGCTTTTGACATCTGTTTCCGCTTATGCTTCTGTTATGACACTTCCGTCACGTCACTAATTTATACAATCAGTGTTGTGGAAGGAAAAACATGTGGCAAAAGTTGAAGTGCAGGGTGCTTCGTAATCATTAACCGTCGCTCATTTCTACAAGTAAAGACTCGGGGAGTGATCTGTACATATTAAAGCGGTATCTGTGAAAATTTAAAACCCAGCCCAACAGAACATCCTATCGTACTACGTACATCTGATTTTCATGAACTGCTAAGTCCTAGAGAATTTCGTGGAATTTAAGGAGAAAGAGTTGTCATAATGGGTTCGGCAGACGCAGCGGAACCAGAGATTGCAGCATCTCTCGACAACGTTATGCGTCATTCACCCCGTTTACATAGGATTCGCAAAATTGGATTTCGTAAACCGATTTTCCAATACCGCTTCTGGATTGTCATGTAAACGCTTCAAAAGCGATTCTGAAAGTCCACTTCTAGTTTCCGGTTTTCCAATTTCTCAATAGAGTTTCGCTCCCATGTAAAAGCTACCGATTTCGAAACGTTCTTGGACTGTCAAGTTATATCTTGTTTTCAGGATATTCGGTTAATACGGGCTTCTTGTGCAGTGAAGGAGAAGCAGAAATGTTAGACTGAGCATGAAGCTGTCCACCTGTAATATTTAAGTGAAGACAATTGAAGATTATGTTGACTGAATCATTAACTTGATCAGCTGTTTTCCAGACGCCATCTATAACTGGGGTAGCAAATACGTTTTAGACCTTAACATGTAAACCCGAAAGCGAAAAACTGTTTCCGAAATTCGGTTTTCGGAAGATGTGTCACATGGAAACGTACTGACTAGGTTGGCGCAGCTTACTTGCAAGCATCTTCGGTCATAGAGAAGCAAAAACAATAGAAGCGAACCAAAAATGAACTGAGCCACATGTACATTTAGTGCGTAGCAAGCAGTAATCTTTTGAACTGATACACAGACTGAATGATTTGAATGAAATTGTTTTGATTCCAGAATCTAGTAACAACATCTACGGAATATTCCGTCGGTAATGGGTGGAACATGGATGTAAAAAAAAATTAAATACACTATATTGATGTTGCACGATGATATTTATTTTATAGTTCGTTGTGAATCGGCTTTCGGCTGTCTAGGCCGTCCTGAGATAACTTACGAGCAAGCAGATCGTCCACAAAACATTAGCGAGTGTTTACAGCTGCAAAAAGATCACTTTTCTGCTGATACGTGATTATTTTTCTATACGTACAACACATCATACTGAAATACACAAAGAAGTTCTGAATAAATAACTTATATATTGCATTACAATTGAGGTTAAGTATAAGAATGTAAACGACAAAGAGTAACAAGACTACTATGTAAGTGTTAGGGTATATAAACAAAATAACTGATGAATGTGATGAACAGGTAAAAAAGGGATGGGGAGCAGAAGGTAGAAAGGAATCAACGAAATATAAGTGGGGAACAGTTATATTATTAACAACAAGCATTTTATCTTATGGTGAGAAAAATATTAAATTGGTGCCGCCACATTAGCAAGGATGAAAAATGGAACTGTATTTGATTACTGAGTCAGGATTCTATGACCGGTGTTTATTGACAGTCAAAATTTAAAGTAATGTTAGTTTGCTGCCTTTGTCTGCTCTACGGAGAACATCACATTTAATATCATTAGAAGTACATTTGTTCAGAGCATGTTCAGTGAATTATATGAATGCGAGGTGTCTGTTTCTTTGGACATGTTCGAAAGAACAGATACCACGCGGAATCCGCGGCTGTGATACATATAATGAAAACATAAGGTGGAGAGGGGAGAAAGGAAAGGAAAAGAAAGGGAAGGAACTAATGATGTCAGCTGCCTAACGTCCCGATGCATCCGGTATCATTAGTTCCTTCCCTTTCCTTTCCCGCCTCTCCACCTTCAATTTTCAGAATGTGTTCAGTGAAGCTGGAATCTTTCTTTTTCAGTCTCCAAACCCTTTCCTGTTCTGTCAGTCTACTAATTATAAGCCTACGTGATGGAACTACATATAATTTGCCACACAAATTGCAGGACATCCTTTAAATTGCTCTTTGTTCTAAAGATGGAATCTTATCCTCACTGTTGAATAGTGTGTTGGCAACTGTATTCCTAATACAGAATGCTGGTGCATATTTCCTGGAGTTGAGTTTGCTGGGAAGTACCTGTGAAGGCCTAGCTATATACAGTGATCAGCCACAACATATGAGCACCTACCTAATAGCCGGTATGTCCACTTTTGCACGGATAACAGCGATGAGGCTTCGTGGTATGGAAGCAGTGGGTCCTTGATAAATGGCTGGAGGGAGTTGGCACCACATCTACACACACAGTTCACATAATTTCCGTAAATTCTGGGACACACTTTTGTTCTCTCCAACGTTAAAGTCTGATGTTAGTTCTCCCACAGTTCGTCGCTTGTCCTGTTTTATCAGGCTGCCCAGCCTACGACGTCCGACATTTGTAATGAGAGATGGCCGTCAAACCTCACGACACCTGGACGTGGTTTCAACTTCATTTTGTCACGTGTTGAAGACACTCACCATAGCTCTCTTCGAACATGTGACAAATTGTGGAGTCTCCCAAATATTCGTGCCGAGCCTCCAGGACTTCAACAATCTGCCCTCTGTCTAACTCATATAGGGCGCACCTTCCCGATTCTACACACGGACAGCACGCCCACTGATACTACACTACTGGCCATTAAAATTGTTACACCAAGAAGAAATGCAGATGATAAACGGGTACTCGTTGGACAAATATATTATACTAGAACTCACATGTGATTACATTTTCACGCAATTTGGGTGCATAGATCCTGAGAAATCAGTATCCAGAACAACCACCTCTGGCCGTAATAACGGCCTGGATGCGCCTGGGCATTGAGTCAAACAGAGCTTGGATGGCGTGGACAGGCACAGCTGCCCAAGCAGCTTCAACACGATACCACAGTTCATCAAGTGTAGTGACTGGCGTATTGTGGCGAGTCAGTTGCTCGGCCACCATTGACCAGACGTTCTCAGTTGGTGCGAGATCTGGTGAATGTGCTGGCCAGGGCAGCAGTCGAACATTTTCTGTATCCAGATAGGCCCGTACAGCACCTGCAACATGCGGTCGTGCATTATCCTGCTGAAATGTAGGGTTTCGCAGGCATCGAATGAAGGGTAGAGCCACGGGTCGTAACACATCTGAAATGTGACGTCCACTGTTCAAAGTGCCGTCAATGCGAACAAGAGGTGACTGAGACGTGTAACCAATGGCACCCCATACCATCACGCCGGGTGATGCGCCAGTTTGGCGATGACGAATACACGCTTCCAATGTGCGTTTACCGCGATGTCGCCAAACATGGATGCGACCATCATTATGCTGTAAACAGAACCTGGATTCATCCGAAAAAATGACGTTTTGCCATTCGTGCACCCAGATTCGTCGTTGAGTACACCATCGCAGGCGCTCCTGTCTGTGATGCAGCGTCATGGGTAACCGCAGCCGTGGTGTCCGAGTTCATAGTCCGTGCTGCTGCAAACGTCGTCGAACTGTTCGTGCAGATGGTTGTTGTCTTGCAAACGTCCCAATCTGTTGATTCAGGGATCGAGACGTGGCTGCACGATCCGTTACAGCCATGCGGATAAGATGCCTGTCATCTCGACTTCTAGTGACACGAGGCCGTTGGGATCCAGCACGGCGTTCCGTATTACCCTCCTGAACCCACAGATTCCATATTCTGCTAACAGTCATTGGATCTCGACCAACGCGGGCAGCAATGTCGCGATACGATAAACCGCAATCGCGATAGGCTAAAATCCGAGCTTTATCAAAGTGGGACACGTGATGGTACGCATTTCTCCTCCTTACACGAGGCATCACAACAACATTTCACCTGACAACGCCGGTCAACTGCTGTTTGTGTATGAGAAATCGGTTGGAAACTTTTCTCATGTCAGCACGTTGTAGGTGTCGCCACCGGCGCCAACCTTATGTGAATGCTCTGAAAAGCTAATCATTTACATATCACAGCATCTTGTTCCTGTCGGTTAAAGTTCGCGTCCGTAGCACATCATCTTCGTGGTGTAGCAATTTAAATGGCCAGTAGGGTACATGCAACTTGGGTGTGTCTGACTAGCAGTCATTCCTCGCTAGGTGACGCTGCTATCTCCTGGACGGGTTTGAATCGATAGTGGGTCGGTGGTCATAATGTTCTGGCTGATCACTGCATAATATGAAAGCTCATTTGTTGTCAGTGTGATTTAGCGCCTTCTGAGAATGATACAGAAATGCTGTTATAGTCTTCTCTTATTTCTACTGATTATGTTAGCTGGTGCAGGTCTAAAATCATTACTGTATGCTGCTTTCGTAACTCATTTTAAAATCTGATTTGGTTCATGGTATAGATAACAGGCCGTGTACCATGGAGAGGAAGGCTGCAAATTTGTGTGTGGCAGGATGCTGAGAACTGGCAGATAATGCAGTGTCTGTAGAAGTTGGTTTCCTGTGTATCGTTAAGAAACTTTTTTTTTCTTAATTTTGCTATAGTATGAATTTCAACATTTTTAAAGCATAAAGGAAAGTAACTTCTACACAGTAATATCTGCGAATTCCCATCAGCCTGTAGCACACATCTACACAGTCGTCCACTTGTGGTACACCGCCTGCTCTCTATACCGCAACGGCAAATGATAATTTTAAAATAATTTAGTTGAATAAATTGTATATAGTTATGGCTATAGTCCTACACTAATTGCTAACTTACTGCGTAGAAAGAAGAAAGACTATTACTACATTTCTGTAACCTCCAAAGGCGCTAATCACACTGACAAGTGAACCCTCTACAACTGCACAGGTTGTTGGTGTTGTTGTGGTCTTCAGTCCTGAGACTGGTTTGATGCAGCTCTCCATGCTACCCTATCCTGTGCAAGCTTCTTCATCTCTTAGTACTTACTGCACCCTACATCCTTCTGAATCTGCTTTGTGTATTCAACTCTTGGTATCCCTCTACGACTTTTACCCTCCACGCTGCCCTCCAATGCTAAATTTGTGATCCCTTGATGCATCAGAACATGTCCTACTAACCGGTCCCTTCTTTTTGTCAAGTTGTGCCACAAACTCCTCTTCTCCCCAATTCTATTCAATACCTCATCATTAGTTATGTGATCTACCCATCTAATATTAAGCATTCTTCTGTAGCACCACATTTCGAAAGCTTCTATTCTCTTCTTGTCCAGACTATTTATCGTCCATGTTTCACTTCCATACGTGGCTACACTCCATACAAATACTTTCAGAAACGACTTCCTGACACTTAAACCTATACTCGATGTTAACAAATTCCTCTTCTTCAGAAACCCTTTCCTTGCCACTGCCTGTCTACATTTTATATCTTCTCTACTTCGACCATCATCAGTTATTTTGCTCCCCAAATAGCAAAACTCCTTTACTACTTTAAGTGTCTCATTTCCTAATCTAATTCCCTCAGCATCACCCGACTTAATTCGACTACATTCCATTATCCTCGTTTTGCTTTTGTTGATGTTCATCTTATAACCTCGTTTCAAGACACTGTCCATTCTGTTCAGCTGCTCTTCCAAGTCCTTTGCTGTCTCTGATAGAATTACAATGTCATCGGCGAACCTCAAAGTTTTATTTCTTCTCCATGGATTGTAATACCTACTCCGAATTTTTCTTTTGATTGCTTTACTGCTTGCTCAATATACAGATTGAATAACATCGGGGAGAGGCTACAACCCTGTCTCACTCCCTTCCCAACCACTGCTTGCCTTTCGTGCCCCTCGACTCTTATAACTGCCATCTGGTTTCTGTACAAATTGTAAATAGCCTTTCGCTTCCTGTATTTTACCCATGCCACCTTTAGAATTTGAAAGAGAGTATTCCAGTCAACATTGTCAAACGCTTTCTCTAAGTCTACAAATGCTACAAACATAGGTTTGCCTTTCCTTAATCTTTCTTCTAAGATAAGTCGTAAGGTCAGTATTGCCTCACGTGTTCCAATATTTCTACGGAATCCAAACTGATCTTCCCCGAGGTCAGCTTCTACCAGTTTTTCCAACCGTCTGTAAAGAATTCGTGTTAGTATTTTGCGGCTGTGACTTATTAAACTGATAGTTCGGTAATTTTCACATCTGTCAACACCTGCTTTGTTTGGGATTGGAATTATTATATTCTTCTTGACGTCTGAGGGTATTTCGCCTGTCTCATACATCTTGCTCACCAGATGGTAGAGTTTTGTCAGGACTGGCTCTCCCAAGGCCGTCAGTAGTTCTAATGGAATGTTGTCTACTCCCGGGGCCTTGTTTCGACTCAGGTCTTTCAATGCTTTGCAAACTCTTCACGCAGTATCATATCTCCCATTTCATCTACATCCTCTTCCATTTCCATAATATTTTCCTCAAGTACATCGCCCTTGTATAGACCCTCTATATACTCCTTCCACCTTTCTGCTTTCCCTTCTTTGCTTAGAACTGGGTTTCCATCTGAGCTCTTGATATTCATACAAGTGGTTCTCTTTTCTCCAAAGGTCTTTTTAATTTTCCTGTAGGTGGTATCTATCTTACCCCTAGTGAGATAAACCTCTACATCCTTACATTTGTCCTCTAGCCATCTCTGCTTAGCCATTTTGCAATTCCTATCGATCTCATTTTTGAGACGTTTGTATACCTGTTTGCCTGCTTCATTTACTGCATTTTTATATTTTCTCCTTTCATCAATTAAATTCAATATTTCCTCTGTTACCCAAGGATTTCTACTAGCCCTCGTCTTTTTACCTACTTGATCCTCTGCTACCTTCACTACTTCATCCCTCAGAGCTACCCATTCTTCTTCTACTGTACTTATTCCCCCCATCCCTGTCAATTGTTCCCTTATGCTGTTCCTGAAACTCTGTACAACCTCTGGTTCTTTCAGTTTATCCAGGTCCCATCTCCTTAAATTCCCACCTTTTGGCAGTTTCTTCAGTTTTAATCTACAGTTCATAACCAATAGATTGTGGTCAGAGTACACATCTGCCCCTGGAAATGTCTTACAATTTAAAACCTGGTTCCTAATTCTCTGTCTTACCATTATATAATCTATCTGATACCTTCTAGTATCTCTAGGATTCTTCCATGTATACAACCTTCTTTCATGATTCTTGAACCAAGTGTTAGCTATGATTAAGTTGTGCTCTGTGCAAAATTCTACCAGACGGTTTCCTCTTTCATTTCTTACCCCCAATCCATATTCACCTACTATGTTTCCTTCTCTCCCTTTTCCTACACTCGAATTCCAGTGACGCATGACTATTAAATTTTCGTCTCCCTTCACTACCTGAATAATTTCTTTTATCTCATCATACATTTCATCAATTTCTTCATCATCTGCAGAGCTAGTTGGCATTTAAACGTGTACTACTGTCGTAGGCGTGGGCTTCTTGTCTATCTTGGCCACAAAAATGCGTTCACTATGCCTGTTTGTAGTAGCTTACCCGCACTCCCATCTTTTAATTCATTATTAAACCTACTCCTGCATTACCCCTATTTGATTTTGCACAGGTACTCCTCAGCAAACTTAAAATTGTGGTATTTGGATGAAATTCCTATGTGTGCTTTGAATTCAGTTTCCCGCGGAAGTAAAGATTAGCAGGTGTAGGACAATTTTGTCAGTTATAGACTGCTGTGTTTATTTTATACTCTTCGGGTTCTTTGCAAAAACAGACATAATGTCTGAAGGGATACCGCAATCACTAGTTATAGAATTTTACTTATAATTCGTCTTGATTGCAAAAATGTTTGTTCACATGACCGGTTTCGTTTCCTCGAGAACCATCTTCAAATCTGCTCTATTTCGGTTACAAAATGTGACGCAGCATGTGAAGGTTGCTGTGTGTAGACGGGTTACTCCTGTAACCGAAATTGCAGATCTGAAGATGGTTCTAGAGGAATCGAAACTGGACATTTTTGCAATCAAAATGGATTATAAGTATCATTGTACTTCGGGTTCTGATTAAATACGTTTCCTCCACAATATTTTTAGTAGTTTTCAGCACTTCATAACGAAAGGTAGTTGTCTGAGGAGCTTTTAACTTTCATGTCCTCTTTCCTGAAGTCGAATTAAAAGAATAGTAAGTCACTGTTTCCAACGGTCTACGCGTTTAACTACCATTCCTCGGCAATTGTCACCTGGCATTTATCTGAAACATACAAAAAGAGCAGCAATACGAGGGGCGTTCAATAGGTAGTGCAACACATTCTTTTTGTCGTACGATTTCGGTTTAAAAAATGCAAAATTTGTTGTGGAAACATCGTGGAATATTAAAGCTTCCTCACCGAGCGAGGTGGCGCAGTGGTTAGCACACTGGACTCGCATTCGGGAGGACGACGGTTCAATCCCGCGTCCGGCCATCCTGATTTAGGTTTTCCATGATTTCCCTAAATCGCTCCAGGCAAATGCCGGGATGGTTCCTTTGAAAGGGCACGGTTAACTTCCTTCCCTAATCCGATGAGACCGATGACCTCGCTGTTTGGTCTCTTCCCCCAACCAATCCAATCCAATCCAATTAAAGCTTCCGCCCCTGTAGTTTCACGACGTTCCGATAGGCGGCGGCACTATACGTGGCCTCTGTAGCGTTTGTAACGGAGGTGCGTTCCAATCAGAGAGGTATCATTGATTTTCTTTTGGCAGAAAACCAGACCATCGCAGATATTCATAGGCGCTTGCAGAATGCCTACGTAGAACTGGCAGTAAACAAAAGCACGGTGAGTAATTGGGCGAGGCGCCTGTCATCATTGCAACAACGTCGCGCAAACCTGTCCGATCTGCCGTGAGCCGGCTGGCTGCACACAGCTGTAGCTCCTGCAATGTAGGAACGTGCGGACACTCTCATTCGAGGTGATCGACGGGTCAAGTGAAACACATCGCTGAACAAACTGGACGTCTCTGTTGGTAGTGTTGACACACTCATCCACCAGTTGGGGTACTCAAAGGTGTTTGCGTACTGAGTTACACGCAAAGAGCAACGAAGGACCACCCGTGCGCAATTGCTTGCGCTACGAAGCTTATGTGGCAATCTTTTGTCGAACATGGGAACAGGCGATCAGACATGGATTCATCACTTCAAACCGGAAACAAAACGGTAATTTCTGGAGTGGCGCCACACCACCTCTCCTCTGAAGAAAACGTTCAGAGCTCGCCCTCAGACGGTAAAGTCATGGGGACTGACTTCTGGGACTCCGTTTGATGTCCTCCCTCATGGTGCTACGATCAGCTCTGGAGTGTACTGTGCTACCTTCAGGAAACTGAAGAACCGCCTCCAGCGTGTTCGACGCCACAAAGTCCACCCCCGGTACCTGAGTGGTCAGCGCGACGGAATATTAATCCTTAGGGCCCGGGTTCGATTCCCAGCTGGATCGGAGATTTTCTCCGCTCAGGGACTGGGTGTTGTGTTGTCCTAATCATCATCATTTCATCCCCATCGCCGAAGTGGCATGCACAACATATAAGTCCGCGTTTGGGACTCTGTCGTCAATCTTGCGACTTTCTCTGAGAATCGCCGGATGATACACGTCCGAAACATCAGCGGAAGTAATTTTATTTGCGCGGCTGCATGCCTAATATTTCATGGACTATTTTTTTCTCACTAAGCAGTCAACACTTTTTGTATCCTCATCAGTAAATGCAAATGGCACACAAGGAGATTTTATAGACTGTCTTCTTCTGATCTTTAAAAAACTTATTGTTATACTTCCTGGTCCATTATGAGTGTATCACACATGTTATTTTAAGATTATAGTGGATAGTATGTACCACATTTCACACAAGTTTGTTAAAAATAAAAGCAGGTTTGTCGCAAATAAAAGCATTACGGTTAAAAAAGTACATTGTGTAACTACGGTTATCCACACACACAACATTCCACTGATGATACTAGATGTTGAAGTGCGTAACAGTGCACATTTGAGCATGTTTTTACTTTTACATGACGGGTTAAATGCATCAGAGTTGGACTGTGTACGTCAAAGAAATTGGAGCCCTGATGTACTTAACTCGTCACGTAAACGTAAGTGCACAAATGTACACTATTACGCAATTCAGCGTCTAACAACCATCAGTGGAATGTTATGTGTGTGGACATCCCTAGTTACACAACCTGCTTTTTAACTGTGTTGTTTTTATTTGTGAGAAACCTGTTTCTATTTTTAACAAACCTGCTAGAAATGTGGTATATACTGTACACTATAATGTCGACATGGCATGTGTGATACCGTCATAACGGAACAGGACGTATAACAACAATTTTTTTAAAGATCAGAGGATGGCAGTCTTAACTGTTAAAACCCGTCACCAGGAATAAATAATACTGAATGCGATCTTGGCTATTAAATGTTATTCTTAGAGTTTTTGCATTTAGTTGAATATTTCTTGAATATCTACAGTTTCGGTAAACCGGATTACGTATGGTCACTCCTGTGTGCACTGTTTCTTGGTTAAACCGGTTTCGACACTTTTGTCATTCTTAATACACGACATTATCTCTTAACTTCAGATCTCCAGCTAAAGACCTGAAGACATGTAAGCTCCTACTACATACTGACTCAGGCAGCGGTTAGACAGAGAATCACATAAATGTCGGAACCGGTTTAGCCAATAAACAAAGTGTGAGTATTGACTGTTATCCTGTGTAGTTAGAATACTATAAACTGAAAATACAAATAGCTGTAACTAGTACCTCTTCTTAACCTGTCCACAACGCACTTTGGAGGATTTAGATAACTCAATCTGATGATGGTCATATAACCACATAGTGGGGAGGTTAGTAAAAGGGACCGGTCGCAGCTAATAGTGTCTTTCAGTTGATATTCGGAACAGTCTCTGTTAGATTTTCGCATTTAAATACAAATATTATTTCCAAATAGAATTAAAATGCATGTGGGGGATATGTATCTTAGATAATTGCGTTACCTTTATAAAAATGTATTCTTTCTTTTCTACATAATTGTTCGTCATACTACTGGGGAAAGTTTGTAATTACACAATTTCACTTAACGTCGGAAGAGAAGATGTTTAAACTTCTCTAAGAAATATTAAAGGGTTTAAGATTCGCCTTTGCTACTACTGCTTTAGTAAATGCAAAGACCGATTTTAAACAGTCTATGTTTCTGCAGGGGGGGGGGGGGAGGGGGGGGGTAGTAAAGAGGTTCCGTGTAGTCACTCTAATAATGCATGGAATGAGACATCTTCAAGTCGCAGCTAATGTCACTTTAAGTCAAAGCGATTCGTCTAGATTGTGGAACAAATTTATAGCGACACGATCAGTTGAGAGTCGTTACGGAAGTGATCGTGAAAGAAAAACGACAGATGCACAGGTGATATCTGCATATAAAACAAAGCAAAAACCACAACACGATGTTTAATGTCTACAGTGGCGGTTAGAAACAGCTACAGGATTTAATTAATCTTGCCTCCACAGAACTTGCGTGTCTCAATCGAAATGTTCGATTCCGTGTTAATTTCGGTATGGCGTAGTTAATTTTTATATTTAAATGATATATTCCATATCTAAAGATATTTAGGCACGTATTTGATGACCAAAACACTGTTTTTGTGATAATATAATTTTATTTTTCATATCGATCCATTTAGCGACATCAATCTTAAACTATGAAAATTAGTAATCACGATTATTAACTTGAATGAGTCAAAAACCACTGTACAGTGAAACTAACATCAGTGTGCTCTAGTTTTCATGTAAATAAACTTTCTATTTTTATTTTTAATTTCTCTGATTTTATTATCGATTATTTAATCGACAGTTATAAAATAACAAGAAGGTGATAGTTTCTATACTGCCAAAATTATCAACCTTCATTATTGATTATTCGGTGCATAAATATTTATATAAATAATTATTTCCAGAAAACATTATGTAATTTATACCTGAAAAACAATTTCAATTAACACATAATAAAATTCATTTGAACTGCATCCTGTTAAAAAAAAAAAGAAGTATCTGGAAGCTATGTAGGAAATACATATATAGATTTTAGGCCCAAATGCGATATAATAGTTTCAGTTGTTGTCGAGATTCGTCATTGTAACTATCAAGTCCCTTTTTTGTGTTGAAATGTTGTACAATGCATTTGCTTAACAATTTGTGTTGCGAAAAGTGTCAATAATTTATGAAAAAATATTGATGAGGTAAAAAACACTATATTCAAGCGATTTTTACTGAAACAAAAAACCTTGGACCTATTAACTAGAAAGGATAAAAAATAGCTGATACCCTAGACACCGAGACAACCGTAACAAGATAAGCAACATTCACATTGAAGAGCTAAAGAAACTGGTACACCTGCTTAATATCGTGTAGGGCCCCCGTGTGAGCACGCAGGAGTGCCGCAACACGACGTGGCATGGGCCTGACTAATGTCTGATGTAGTGCTGGAGGAAAATGACACCATGAAACCTGCATAGCTGTCCATAAATCCGTAAGAGTACGAAGGGGTGAAGATCTCTTCTGAACAGCGCGTTGCAAGGCATCCCAGATATGTTCACTAATGTTCATTGCTGGGGAATTTGGTGGCCGGCGGAAGTGCATAAACTCAGAAGTGTGTTCCTGGAGTCACTCTGTAGCAATCCTGGATGTGTGGGGTGTCGCATTGTCCTGGTGGAGTTGACCAAGTCCGTCGGAATTCACAATGGACATGAATGGATGCAGGTGATCGGACTGGATGCTTACCTTCGTGTCGCCTATCAGAGTCGTACCTATACGTATCAGAGACCCCATATCACTCCAACTGCACACGCCCCATACCATTACAGAGCCTCCACCAGTTTGAACAGTCCCCAGCTGACCTGTAGGGTCAATGGATTCGTGCGATTTTGTCATATGATGACATGGTTGGAGACCGTGACTGTTATTTGAAGACAAATGTTGATGGTGTTAGGACAAAACAAGCCACAAATTTACTTTCAGTTCCTTTATTCAAAGGGTACCGTTAACGGTTTCGAATCGTTATGATTTATCTTCAGACGGTTTACATGCTTTCCTTTCAACATCTAGTGCGTTTTTTACAGATTAATTGTCCTAAAATATAATTAACATATAATTATAAGCACACCACACACAGATGGTTGCGTTGCAGATTTTCATTGGATGTGACTTACGTGAAATGTCGGTTTGGAGTGGTTGTTTTCATAACATTCGTCCAACAGATGTGAATACATTCCCAGTGCATGTGCAACGATAAGAATGCAGTGATAATGTATTCACATCAATCGCCGACCAAATACACCCTGAAGCTCTAACACTTAACGAGTCCAGCCTTAAGAATGAAATTAATACATTCATCTCTTTCTTGTGAAGTTAAAGTAACTTCTGAGTGAAGAATGGAAATGTCTCAAGAAAGAACTGTTACTTATTATTATTATTATTGTTATTATTATTATTATTATTAATTACTATTATTAAGTTTCTTTCGGACCAATTGGTAACAATGTCAGTTGTTACACTTTACTTTTAATTTCCCTTTTTTCACCACTTCCCACTTTTTCTCCATAGCCTCTTTTTCGATCAGTTGTCCACGTTGTTTCTGTTTTTTCTTCTTATTGTTTTGCCTTGGGAACATTCTGAGTTGAGTATCTTTTTTCTGAAAGAGTTTCTGCTCGGATTTCTTAGTGTCATTAACTTTCAGGTCGTAGTTCTATGATCTAAGCTATCGTTCACTTCTTTCTTTTCTTTCCCGGCAAACAGGAATATTTGTTAAGTTGGGCTACCATTTTTCATTCAGAAGAGATGTCTATTAATGCCGAGTTTTATAAACTTTTATGTACATTTTACTGTTGTAATAATATTTATTGTAGCTAACACACGCCAGCAGTAAACGCAAGTTTCAGAGATAGTAAAAAGTAATAATGTAGCCTTCACTTCTAAATAAAAAAACTGTGATATTGGTCATAGAATTCTTTGGCACACGACTTCAAAGTCTTTGGTGCCCGTATTAAACTCTAATCATCATCATCATCATTTAAGACTGATTATGCCTTTCAGCTTTCAGTCTGAAGCATAGTTCCACTCATAAAATTCCTCCATGATCCCCTATTCAGTGCTAACATTGGTGCCTCTTCTTATGTTAAGCCTATTACTTAATCTAAGACAGATATAATTCTTCGGGCAAAGATGACACATGAAAACAAGAGACAGTTTTTTTTAATACCTGTTGGCATTTCCATCGATAGAGAGCTCGTGACTGTACCATGGAACTTAAGTTTTACAATACTGGTAACTCTCACAAAATGTGTTTCGTAATTGTGCTAAGATCAACATAAAAATTTTGTTGTGTAGATGATTCTAGTGAAGAGATAGCAATGATCATTCCTGCGAGACAACTGCCATTGCTGTGAAGCAATATAGCCAGCACAAGTATTTGCGCACTTTATCTTCAGCCTCCCTCCATACACGGTTTAACACACACTAACCGCAAACAACGGCTTGGTGCCAAAAGCTGCCTTACTTACAACTCAGACAATTATTGTTGCTGCATCAGCAACTGACTCATTTTTAGCAATGATTTTTATCTTGCCCAAAAATTGCCTATTTCTGCAAACCTATTTCTGTATTAATTTTCAACTTTTCATCGAGACTAACGCAGTCGTTGATCTTGTTGCTAACATTTTGAGTCGCTCTCTTATCGCCGTTCGGAAGTCCTTGTATTCGGAGCCTCTAATACTAAATTACGGTGTAGCCAGAACCTAGTTTCGTTTTCGGCAGATTGAGGATAAGTTTCCTCTTAGCGCTTCAACTTAGGTTTTTGGTGGGTTCTTTGAATTTAAACTATGTGTTGTCCGTTCATCAAGACTACGTCGACTTCCTTCTTCATAATCACCAAATCAAAGCTACTGCCCCGACTCTAATCACCTTGACGACGAGGATGTGCTTATTTGCCATTGAGATAACTTCCAAGAAATTTGCAAGTGTTCTTGCCGTTTTCAAATGTAACAACATGTGAATGCCATGTATTTTTTAATTACTTTCTTGAATTTTACAAGAAAGTATTCAATATCTGGCCAGTGACGTTCTCTCTATGTGCTTAGGAACATTTGCGTTTGGTTTATCAGTTTTTCGGAAATTCAGCAGAGTATTCACGTCAAACTAATCTAAATTTTTTAAATTCCAATAGGAAATGCTGTTGCTGATACGGAAACCATTTACCTCTTGGCTCTCTGTCCTTTGTTCCATAATTTCAAGAACGCTATAGTTTTCACTCACCTTGTCTATACAGTTACATGTAACTTTTGGTACGTATAAGTTCCTTTGGAAGCTACACGCCCCTGTTAGTGTTACCCGTGCAACGTACGATTTCATTAAATTTGAAAATTTGTGGTAATGTCTTATGGGACCGAACTGCTGAGGTCATCGGTCCCTAAGCCTACACGCTAATTAATCTAACTAAACTAACTTACGCTATGGACACCACACACACCCACGCCCGAGGGCGGACTCGAACCTCCAACGGGAGGAGCTACGCGGACCGTGACAAGACGCCCTAGACCGAGCGGCGATTTCATTAAATAAATTGTAACATATTAATCTGGACATACTTCGTATCCGAGAAGGAATTGATTTATTTGATGTAACAACAAAGTAAATTTTGATCGTAATATCAACCGTTAGAATACAAAGGTTTAAATTTACATCGTAAGTGTAATATAGAATTAAGTGTGTCAGTTCTTAATTGCAAAAACAGGCAAACTTGATATTTGTCGATTACAGCGCCTCTACCGCGAATGAAAAACTATGATTTGAGTTAACCGTACGTATTTTTGGGGTGTAATCCGAATATGCAGTAAAAACTGGGGTCTCATTTGAAAATACAAAGTTGACTCTTCCCACAGAGTGAGGAGGTAGTCAGTTGTAGTAAAGACAGATGTCCCCTTTACTAATATTGACTTTTCACCTTGATCATTTCTCTTTTTTTGGGACGATGCGTCGCTTTCGAGATATTTACTTGTCTCAAATTAAAACAAGCACTCTGTACGTAGCCCAGTTTTGATGTGTTTTCCAATTCTGAAAGGATATCACCAACACTTGGATAGTACACATGGCACTCAAGACTAAAGAAATGACAACATGTTGCATTATTTCTTGCGACTGTTTGCTCTAAGGCTGGAAATCACAAAGTCAGCTTATGATAATAAATATAGTACTGTTGTTGCGAAGTTGTGGTAAGAATTCATTAGCAGGCAGTCAGCCGAAGATGCGTTCAAATTTATAGCGGGCATTGATCCTGTTTTATAATTTGACACCAACTTATGCGGACAGAGCGTTGCAAATTATCAAACCGTACTCGTGATGCACTTTAGTATCTTAGGAAATGCACCATAGTTACGCCATTAAAGAATCACATATGGCTTTGGATGAAATTTACAAGTAAGTAAGTCTGCCTGGTATCATGAAATAAACAACGAGACATTAAATGTATTTGCATTCCTGTGTAAGTATCTCGATGCAACTAATGGTTCGCCAAACATGGCAACGTCATTTTCAACATGAATTATTCGTAGCTCTGAGAGGAGCTGCAAATTGAACAGATCATATCAGTAAGCATTTCTTCTTTTATAATAGGTCTAAAACTTTGCTTCTGCTGTTTTTTCTCGAAGTTCGGGGCTTTATTGTGAAAAACTCACAAAAAGCTATGATTCATAGTATTGCCCATCGCTGGCCACTACATGTCCCATCTTTCGGATAGCATACGAATCCCGTGGCGGAAGAACTGGGCGTCTTTTGTGTGGATCCACGAATAGATTCAATTTTGCACTTGTTCATGTGATCTGAAGTGCTGGTCAACCGGGCTGTATGCCACTGATCGAAAAAGGTGGTATTCAGAGAGAGCAACGTATGGAGAATACGGCGGAAGGGATAGGACTTCTCGTTTCAACGTTTCTATGTATATTTTAATGGGTTTTGCGACTTGGGGTCGAGCACTGACCTGCTGCAAATTACCTTTACGTGTCTATCGCTGTACTGTGGCCCTTTGTGTTTCAGTGCTGCGCCAGAACGCATCAATTGCTTTCGATAATAATGTCCTGTGACTGTCTTCGTCTGTTTCAGTAGCTACGAAAACATTCTCTCTTCCAGCGCCATGCCTGTCTTCGACATCAGAATCACCGTTCTTACGGCGTTGAAAACAGTCTCTGCACGTTCTTCCACTAATAGTTCTCTCACCCATGGCCGCAGATTTCTTCATGTTAAAGCAGAAAATTAAAACCTCCCGCAAATGGCGAAAATCGGTACGTAAGTTGACGTACTTAATCAAGAATAAACTTATGATGAAATCACAAATTGACTAATATTTTTATGGCAATATGTTTCCAGATGCCTAAACTTATTGTATTATACCTATGACCAACCACCCGAACCCCACTTGCCGCTACTGCCGTCTACTGGAAAACTGCGGAAGCAAAGTTGTAGAACCTAATTCTTTTTTACATCACAAGGGATGACAGAAAATCTTAATTGATGGCTCCCTCTCATCTTTGCAAGATGAAATTATTGCTGTAGGAGAACAGTTATTAAACTCCTAAAAGAAAAGAATTAAATTTCTAGATTGAAATTTTGATTATTTTAGTATACTGAAAGTGTGTACTTACTCAGGATACCCCTATCGATGGATGGATCCTTCCTTACCAGCGTGTCATTGGGCCACATCTCATGGTTTTTACACTTCCCTGAAATGAAAACAAAGCTTTCAGACAGGGTGAACTTCACTCAGTTTAGCTAGAGCGATTTTTCTGGCTAGAAAAGAAAACTGCATAGTAAGTTATTAGTGATGACATCATCCTAATTATAAGTTGATCAGCTTTAAATCTGTGTCGTATACCTGCGTGTGTCTTTCATGGCCGTGTACAACAGGAGAGAGAATATTTAAAATTATGGAAATAGATTAGTAATATGTTAACAACTTTACAGACCACATTACCAAATTTGTAGATAGGACGCGGTTCATTAATAATCCGTTTATTTTACCACATAGGTGGAAATACTTAACACAAAAAACTGGAGAAGTTATTAATGAACCAAGAAGAATTTAAAAAAAATTTGCACATCAATGCATGCTGATTTTTTTGCTTATGTGCACTTCACAAGTATTCAGCCTTCTATAGACGTACTGTATCTTTCCTTATTTAAGCTAAGTACAGATGCATTATTAACGACATGTTAATTGCTATTTGCGTGTGTGTTTTTCTTTGTTTTTATTCTGAATAGCATCACAATTCTATTTACGACTAGTGTTTTCTTGTACATACATCACCATAAGTGGACCCTGTAGGTCCTATCATCCACTGACTGTAGTGGCTCGGAAATTTGGTAATTTGCTACCATTTAAAGCACAGTGAAATCAGCCTGCGCAGTTGATTTTCGTGGTAAATTTGACTGTGTATGCTGCAAAGGATCCAACGCGGGAATTGGAACAGAGGAAACCATCGGCGGTAGATTTGACGACTGGACTATTCCGGGCTCCACTGTAATGGATGGACCTCTATCAACGAAAAGCTGAGATCCACATTCGAGGAACGAGTCAATACACAGTTGTACCTGTCGACGTTTAAGTGTATGTGGTACTGAACTAAAGTATCCTGTAGTACGGTCAGGGCACTAGCGAATATTTAAGGAGTGTAAGTTAGAATTTAGTCCCTATATTCAGTTGTCTGCTGTTTTGCTATTCCTTGACGCAGCCGTTGTGTATTCATGTATGATGATTTTGAGACATCATCAAGAATAGCTGTGAAGCCAATTGGATACTCTCATGACCAGTGAGCTATCCTCACTTTCACTACTGCGACGTAGCGTATGTAATATCGCTGTAGTAGTAGTCGTTGAGGTGACGGTCTGCAGGTGGAAAATTGACTTCTTTGCTGCACGTCTCCATGTTAGCCTGCCGAGTGCAAATCTCTCATCTTTTGCCTGACTGCTGTAACCTATATACAGATGAGCCTGCTTATCATAGTCAACCCATGGTCCCCCTCTGCAAGTGTCATCGAGCACATTTCTTCCCTTATGAAACTGATGATTACTTGATGTCCCTGGATGGATCCCATCAACCGATCCTTTAGTCACATTGTGGCTCGAGCCCACTCCTCCTCAGTTCGATTCAGTACCTCTTCACTTACTTTATTTACCCATCTAGTCGTCAGCATTCCTCTGCAATATGACATTTCAAAAGCTTCTGTTATCTTCTTGCCTTTACTTCTTATGGTTCATATTTTACGTCCCTACAAGGCTGCACTCCAACTAAATGGTTTCAAGAAGACGTCCTAACACTTAAGTTTGTGTTAGACGCCTACACTTTTTTCTTTCCACAAAATCTTTCCTGTACTTTATTTCCTCTCTACTTCGGCCATCGCCAATTATTTTGCTGCTCAAATAACCGATCTGATACTTTTAGTGTGTCATTTCCTAATATAATTTCATCATTGTCGTCTAATTAAATCGACTATTTGCATAGTCATTGTCTTACTTTTGACGCTGTCCATATTGTAACTTCTTTTCAAGACTCTGCCCATTCCGTCGAACTGAACTTCCAAATCTTTTCTCGTCTCTGAGAGAATTACTATGTTATAGGGAAACCTGAAAGTTTTTAATTCTTCTCCCTGAACTTTCTTTTCTGGGTGTGACGTTTATTTCCTCTGCCAGTCCTCCCATCTTTCTTTAGATAATTAGTGTTCGTATTTTGTAACAATGACCGATTAAACAAACGGCTCGGTAATTCCCATACGTGCCATTACCTGTACTCTTTAATATTGGGACTATTACATTAACAATCTATGTCATCTACGTGATTACCCTGCAGTTCACAATTAAGCGCCTTTTTATCATATAGAACAATCAAAAGCAGTAAAATATCAGAAGCAGCACGTAAAAGTATGAAGCACAAGGCACCGGATACTGATCACTCTCCGTTCGTCGTTGTTGGCTATTGACAACAAACAAGATGAAATCAACCGTCTCCTCTGTTGATGCGAACTGCAATTTCCGAACAGTTACAAACAGCGGAATCAAACGCAGCCTTCGGTTTGTTAGGGAGAACGTATATCTCCCACTTCCTTTGTCACTGAGAATGAGTTCAAATAAACCTTCACCTCTGTTCATTACAATTCTAACTTATTTATGACGGTTTCTCTGTCGAAGGGACGAAATTCTGACCTGCTCCTGATCACAGCAGTACGGACCCAGTCGAGAGAAGCGGGATAACAACGGCCCAGTAAAACTGCACCCCGTCTACCATGCAGTGAGTGTAGCATTCAGAATATCTCAGCAACTGACAATAAAAAGGAAGTGCTGCCGTATTTTGTGAGGAGTGCCTTATAATTTAAACGAAATCTCTGAATTGTTTCTGAAACTACATAACTCTGCTATCTTAAAGTTAATTATGGCCGTAGATAATTAAATGTCACCTTGATAAATGCACTAACACGGATAGGAAAACAAAACCAAAACCAAAGGTATCGTCTTCAACAGCCAATTGACATCAGCTGCTGCGTTAACGTCTCTTCTAGTCTCTTCCACCATTTACTATATTCATCTATAAGCATGTATGTAATTTTTTTCTAATGTCATCTTCCCGTATACCCTTAAGTCAATGAATCAGAGTTTCCTTTCTCTTTGAATACTGTAAAAAAATATCAATACATTCCCATCCGCTCCATTTTATCAACTTTAAAGTCATAGTTCCACAACAGTTTTTTCCCTGACCCTTTCTCTGTCCTTGAAATTCTCATCATGTCTCTATCCACTGCCGTCTAATTTTTAGTCAGTTTCAAATGGAGGGTCCATAACAGTGTCCTAGTTCAAAACTACACTCCTGTAAATTGAAATAAGAACACCGTGAATTCATTGTCCCAGGAAGGGGAAACTTTATTGACACATTCCTGGCGTCAGATACATCACATGATCACACTGACAGAACCACAGGCACATAGACACAGGCAACAGAGCATGCACAATGTCGGCACTAGTACAGTGTATATCCACCTTTCGCAGCAATGCAGGCTGCTATTCTCCCATGGAGACGATCGTAGAGATGCTGGATGTAGTCCTGTGGAACGGCTTGCCATGCCATTTCCACCTGGCGCCTCAGTTGGACCAGCGTTCGTGCTGGACGTGCAGACCGCGTGAGACGACGCTTCATCCAGTCCCAAACATGCTCAATGGGGGACAGATCCGGAGATCTTGCTGGCCAGGGTAGTTGACTTACACCTTCTAGAGCACGTTGGGTGGCACGGGATACATGCGGACGTGCATTGTCCTGTTGGAACAGCAAGTTCCCTTGCCGGTCTAGGAATGGTAGAACGATGGGTTCGATGACGGTTTGGATGTACCGTGCACTATTCAGTGTCCCCTCGACGATCACCAGTGGTGTACGGCCAGTGTAGGAGATCGCTCCCCACACCATGATGCCGGGTGTTGGCCCTGTGTGCCTCGGTCGTATGCAGTCCTGATTGTGGCGCTCACCTGCACGGCGCCAAACACGCATACGACCATCATTGGCACCAAGGCAGAAGTGACTCTCATCGCTGAAGACGACACGTCTCCATTCGTCCCTCCATTCACGCCTGTCGCGACACCACTGGAGGCGGGCTGCACGATGTTGGGGCGTGAGCGGAAGACGGCCTAACGGTGTGCGGGACCGTAGCCCAGCTTCATGGAGACGGTTTCGAATGGTCCTCGCCGATACCCCAGGAGCAACAGTGTCCCTAATTTGCTGGGAAGTGGCGGTGCGGTCCCCTACGGCACTGCGTAGGATCCTACGGTCTTGGCGTACATCCGTGCGTCGCTGCGGTCCGGTCCCAGGTCGACGGGCACGTGCACCTTCCGCCGACCACTGGCGACAACATCGATGTACTGTGGAGACCTCACGCCCCACGTGTTGAGCAATTCGGCGGTACGTCCACCCGGCCTCCCGCATGCCCACTATACGCCCTCGCTCAAAGTCCGTCAACTGCACATACGGTTCGCGTCCACGCTGTCGCGGCATGCTACCACTGTTAAAGACTGCGATGGAGCTCCGTATGCCACGGCAAACTGGCTGACACTGACGGCGGCGGTGCACAAATGCTGCGCAGCTAGCGCCATTCGACGGCCAACACCGCGGTTCCTGGTGTGTCCGCTGTGCCGTGCGTGTGATCATTGCTTGTACAGCCCTCTCGCAGTGTCCGGAGCAAGTATGGTGGGTCTGACACACCGGTGTCAATGTGTTCTTTCCAGGAGTGTATAAGGGGCAGTCAAATAAGAACGAGAAAGATGGATAAAGTACACTGTCTATTATTTCAAAAGTAAAAGCCATAAATGTAGATACATTTATTCGACTGTGAAACAAAGTCATTGTCTTCATGGAAAAATATTTTCGGTTGCCTACTGAACCATGATTGCACCGAAAATATGGAAATTGCATGGGGATAGATCGGACTGTATGGAGGATGTGTAAAGGGGCTTCCCTGTGAAACTTCCGCAGCGTACTCGCAGCAGTCTAGGACACATGTTGGCGGGGATTTTGTTGGCAGGTTGTTTCGAGTACACTACAGATATTTGGCTGGGAAGCATTTCAGATCCTCCATACAATCTTGATATCTACCCATGCGATTTCCATATTTTCGGAACCCTGAACGAAACGTTCACAGCTCTCGATTTGCTTTAGACGAAGAGGTGCACGTCAGAGTAAAATTGTGGTTCCACAGGCCTTGACTGTCTTTTCTCAGAGTGGGATAAATGGATTAACAGTTACGGCGATTTCTTACTTTTTTCCATTTCCTTCGTTTACATTGGAGTGCCCCTGACACTAATACACCCTGTGAGCGTCGTGTTTCAGACCCTTGGGGAACGTAGTTGACGTTGCAGCACAGCTTCGCTGTGGGTGGTGACCTATTCCTGCATCGATCAGCTGAGCGACGTCGGAGGGAGGGAACGCCCATCTGCCTAACGACCAAGTGCTATGGAGCAACACCGCGTATTCAGTACGCGAGAACACACATTCAGTACTCTAATGACGCAGAAGGCGCCAGTCAGTACCTCTGCAAGCCGAATTTGCGACATCTCACAGCTCCGACAGGGCTTCTGAAGGAGCTGGCTACACTGGAAAACATGGTCAAATGAAGTCATCATCAACCAATGGCGACGCCTAGCCACTCCAGCCTGCTACTGGTTCCGGGGTGAAGTGCTGCCATAGGAGAAACACTAGCCAGTCGGCTCACATATATACCATGAAAATCAAACTCTCGTTCTCAGGCAGTGCTCAATAATGTCCATGTGTGCGCATTATGCCCAGTGAGGCAGTCAACATCATTCGATAACTACAAGACGACCACTTGCAGTTCAAAATGAAGCAGTCACCATGTTTGACATATTTTACTGCCAACAGCTGTGAGTCTGTGCCTGAACTGAAGTCTGCGTGCAGTGACCTTGGCACCATGACACCACTGAGTCACCCGCTGGACGGCCTCCTTCCATTGATTCCCATCACATTAATGAGCTACGTCTACTGCTGGGTTGGTGCAAAAGTTCATAGAGTTTTTCCGTACACTTAATAAAGACGTTATCACCAATAATATTTTATCTTTCACGATCTACAACAGTCTGCCACAGCTGGGGTAACTTTTCTATTCCGTGACTGTAGAAATGAAGCGGCTTAGAGGCGAAGAACTCATCGAGCCATGTTCGGAGCAGATTTTGATCCAGAAAGGAAGTTCCTTGAAGGTTATTCGATATACAGTGGGAAATGTGAAAATCAGAGGACGCAAATTCAGGTGACTAAGGTGCGTGCGGAATGATTTCAAAACCGAACTCCTGTATAGTGCGTTGTCAGTCTAGCAGAATGCGGGCTGGGTTATAGTGGAGTAGTATCACTTCACGCAATCTTCCAGATTGTTGCTCTTGGATTGCATCTGCAAGACGTCTCAGTTGTTGATAATAAAATGTCAACAGTGATGGTTACACCTCGGGGAAGCAGTTCGTAGTACACCACACTGTCGCTGTTCCACTAGATGCATAACATTATCTTTTGTGGATGCGCGCAGGTCTTTGTACGGAGAATCGTTCCTTTGTTTGGGCTGAATCACTGCTTTCTTTTCCTTATGTTAGCATAAAGACACACTTTGTCACCACCAGCATCGATACAGGGTAGGAATAGTCGGTGTTGGTCACGAACCAGTTGATGACGAAGATGCTCTTGCGGACACCCGCTGATTTTTGTGGTTTTGCCTTAAAGGATGCGGTAACCATACACCTGATTTTTGAACCTTTGTTGGTAAAAGTCGGGCGATGGTGGAAAGATCGAAGTCTATCACATTTGCAGTTCTCGAGTACAATGACACATATTATTGTGAATTAATGCGTGTAAGCGAACTTCATCAAACCCCGAAGGTCTTCCGAAGGTGGATAATCACTAACGTCGCGAACCTCTTTAAAACGAGAAAACCATTGTCTTGCTGTGCTCTATCCAGTGGCATTATCCAATCACGGTGCAAATGTTTCTGGCTTCCTCCGCTGCTGTCACTCCTCTATTGAACTCAAACAGATGAATACGTCGGAAACGTTCCGATTTCTCCAGTTGGCACTCCATTTTTTAGCGTCCACAGCTGCACTCACTATCTGCAAACGACGAAATGACAATATGTAACCTCAAATAGCAATTGTGAACTACAAATAAAAAATTAAAATCGATAAATAAACCAATAGGAGCCACAATACCAACATGCAAAACACAAACGCTAGAAACATCTGCACCAACCTAATACTTATATTAATATGCCAGGTGCTTGTTAGATTTTTTGTCCCAATGATTACGTAGGAAAACGATTTTGAATTTTCGTAGCGACTGTGTGAGAATTTCCACTTTCGAATTTTAAGTGTTTACTGCTAATATAAATAGTTAAGGTGCTGTTTTCTTCTTCGATTCATTGTGGCTTTGGTTCGCATCGAGGCAGGGTCGGCGTGGTTAGGGATGGGGTCAGCGTGATTACTTTAAGGGGTGGGCGCACGGCCTCCCCATCGCCGCCCAGTTGCCCGTGAGTTACGCGTGAGTTTTCTCACGCAAATCACGAACGATGAAAGATTTTTGCAAATACTACTTATAATAACCATAAGATATTTTTTGTTATAATCTGTACCACTTTAAACCGTCTGAGCACGTGCCGTTCGCGTAAAGCTTATTTAACGTGCTCTGTATGTGCAACTTTACACGGCTATGTCGTGGCAACTAATAAAGCTTTCAGAAAACAATAGGATGACCAATAATTACATGTATTTGTCTGCACTGTAACAAAATTTGAACCGATTCGCAAAAGTCTGAAAGAAGTGACAAACGTAAAAACACAAAAAAAAAACATTTTTAATATAATATTCGAATGAAGTTAGATTTTTGAAAGCGAGTTTTCATTTTATCGTATGAATTAATTTTTTTTTAAAATTTGATTAACTTTAAACCTTTTCCGCATATTCTATTCACATAAGAATAAATTGTACGTGCTATGTTTTCCTTGGCTTTAAACCATCGTATCTCGACAACGGGTAAAGATTACCCGACGAAACATATTTCGTTTTGACTTCATCCATTATCTAGTTTTATGCAAAGTTTGAACCGATTTGTACAAGTTTCAGGTATATAAATGGCCCGGTTCAAGAACGTCCCAGGAAAACCTTTTCTTTCTAACTGTTAAAACTTATCTTGGACCAAGATCCAATACACCGGTGGACCAAATTTGAACCATCAGTCTCGCTCCTGTCCGGAGTTATTTAAGGGTGACTGTGTTAGCATGTAAAATCCGAACGTAGCACATACAAATGGTGCCATTAGCTGAGCATTAATTTCAGCTCAATCAAAATCTTTTGCAAAAAGAATGATCGATTCACACAATTTTCCTGGGTGCCAGTTCGTCCGTCAAACCTTGTTTAATATATTGCAACATAGCTACAGTAAGACAAATGTTCCAATGGCTATAAAAATGGCCACTGGTCCTGGCTAAAGCAAAAACTTAGTACCCCATGTTCCCAGCTCAAATAGTAACCCCATCAACCCCGCGGCCTTTTCATCCCTATTTTTAAAGAGCTTTCGCGCTGTAACGATATACTCGTATATATTTGCAGCCCGATTTAATGGCAACTGAATTTATTGGTTTTGTCCATGTGCAGCTGATAAAGTTGAAAGTCATATGCGTTTTGTGATGATTCACAAGTATTCTATTATTTCAGTGCTTAAAAAAGGAGACTACACATGAAAATAAGATCTGTTCTGTAAAGTTAAAACAAATTTTCAGAGTAAAATAAAAAATTCACAATATGAGGCTGTAGTTATCTCGATTCCAAAAATAGTGTGGTAAACATAATTTATGACTAACCATGTTAGCAAGGCAGGTTCCTTCACAGCGAATCACTGCTGGTATAAATAAATTAGGAACAAAGAACGGAAGAATCACTGTGCTAAGCAAAAATAATCAGACAGATAGGAGGCAAACAAACAGCTGAATGGCCGGAGAGATGCCAAACAGGATAGTCTGAGAGACAAGAATTTGAAGTACAGAAGTAAACAAACAAACACACACACACACACACACACACACACAAAGTACCAAAAGACTCACAGCGTGGAAAAAGGAGGCGAAACTGCCTACGTCTAAATTACTGATCACTTTCGTGCTGCTGCATCTAAACTATCCCAGCAAAAGTTTTACGTTTATCTTTTCTATTTTTATTTTGGTGACCTGTCGACACTAACGAAAGCAGCACAACAGACACTCCTGGGGCGAAATGCGTACAGCCTGACGTTGCCGCACCGGACGATGAGGACGAGCGGTTCTAGGCGCTTCAGTTCGCAACCACGCGGCTGCTACGGTCGCAGGTTCGAATCCTGCTTCGGGCATGGATGTGTGTGATGTCCTTAGGTTAGTTAGGTTTAAGTAGTTCTAAGTCTAGGGGACTGATGACCTCAGATGTTGAGTCCCATAGTGCTTAGGAGTCATTTGAACCATTTGACGCTGCCGCCATACCCCGTGAAACGCTCGCCTTTGTCAATTTTTATAAATACTAACTCATTATCAGCTTACTTCCCACGCTTGGTGAGCGCAGTGATTAGACTCTGGGAATAAATATCTAACATTATTTGAAAATAGTGTTGGACCTTTGAGTCCAAACAAAGGAGATGGAGCAATATTCGATAGGAAATAGTTTCAAACTTATTCACCGAGCGAGGTGGCGCAGTGGTTAGCACACTGGACTCGCATTCGGGAGGACGACGGTTCAATCCCGCGTCCAGCCATCCTGATTTAGGTTTTCCGTGATTTCCCTAAATCGCTCCAGGCAAATGCCGGGATGGTTCCTTTGAAAGGGCACGGCCGACTACCTTCCCCGTCCTTCCCTAATCCGATGAGACTGATGACCTCGCTGTTTGGTCTCTTCCCCCCCAAACAACCAACCAACCAAACTTATTCCCGGTGATCTAAACTTTTGTTCTTCATGATTTCCCTAAACTGCTTTAAGTGAATGGTGGGATGGTTCCTCTCCAAGAGCACTGCCGAATTCTTCCTCAATCTGAGCTTATACTCCTCCTCTAAAATCCTCGTTGTCGATTGGTCATTAAATGCTAATCTCCATGTCCTTGCGATTTCGTATTTGTACCAATTAGCTATTAGAAAAGAAGAACTAAATCTCCTTATACGCTAAAACTAAACAATGCTTTCCGTAAGTTTTAAAAATTTAAGAATGTTGTGCAAATTATAACGTTCCGTTACTACAAAGACTTTTTTTTTTACATATCACCAACCCCCACCTTGCAACTGCAAAGGGTTCCATAAGTTGTTCCATAAGCACAGGTAATAATTCAAGTGTCTGTCATGTTTGATTGACAATGCCCCTGACTTTCCAAAATTTTGCTGGAACATGTACACACATAGCTCCGTTTTTATAAACTGAGGAGACAGAAGACATAGGATATCTCAGAATACAATGTCGGACCTCTTTTTGCCCGGTGTAGTGCAGCATCTCGGTGTAGCATGGACTCAAAAGTCGTTCGGAGTACTCTGCAGGAATATTGAGCCATGCTACCTCTATAGCCGTCCACAATTGTGAAATTGCTGCCGGTGCAAGATTCTGTACATGAACTGAACTCTCGATTGTGTAACATAACGATTCGATGGTGTTCATGTCGGGCGATCTGGGTGGCCAGATCATTCGCTTGAATTGTAGAGAATGTTCTGTCATGGCACATTGTCATCCATCAAAATTTCATGGTTGGGAACGTGAAGTCCATGAATGCCTGCAAATGCTCTCCAAGTAGCCGGACACGACCATTTCCAGACAATGATCGGTTCAGTTGGATCAGAGAACCCAGTCCATACTATGTAAACACAGCCTACAGCATGGTGGAGCCACCACCATCTTGCACAGTGCGTTGTTGACATCTTGCGTTCATGGCTTTGTGGGGTCTACGCCACATTCGAACAGTACCATAATCTCTTACCAACTGAATCGGAACTCATCCGCTACGCCACGGTTTTCCAGTCATCTAGGGTCCAACCGATATGGCCACTAGCCCAAGACAGATGCAGCATGCAAAGGCACTTGGGGTGGTTGTCTGCTGCAATAGCCCATTAATGGCAAATTTCGCCTCACTACCCTAACGGATACGTTCATGGTACGTCCCACATATATTTCTGTGGTTATTTCGCGCAGTGCTGCTTGTCTGGCTCTATGCAAACGCCGCTGCTCTCGATCATTAAGTACAGACCGTCGGCCTCTGCATTGTCCGTGGTGAGAATTAATGCCTGAAATTTAGTATTCTCGGCACACTTTTGACACTGTGGATCTCGGAATATTGAATTCCCTAACAATTCGCGAAGTGGAATGTCCCATGCGTCTAGCTCCAACTACCATTCCGCGTTCAGAGTCTGTTAATTCCGTCGTGCGGCCATAAGCACGTCGCAAACCTTTTCACATGAATCAACTGAGAACAAGTGACATCTCCGCCATTGTCCTACTCTTTTATGCCTTGTGTACGCGATACTGTCATCATCTGCTTATGTTCATATCGCTGTCCCATGACTTTTGTAACCCCTTTGTACATGCAGACAGACTGGTCACATTGCGCATGCTCTGCTTCATTTTAGTCTGCTTCCTCGGAAATATGCTCAGTACTGATTACAGTTGTTATAGCCAAACCCTATACTTTTATCGGTAGCCGTACTCGAACAGTTAGAGATGTGTCATTATCATGTATTGTGGGCGTTGCAGCCTAAGAGAATCTGAAACCCCACTATCTTCACCTCAGGTCCGTTACTCTGTATACCAATTCATGTGCACTGTCATGTAAACATGGTAAAATGAAACTGAAGATGGGCTTGTCTGTGGACTTGGGCATCCCATCTGGATATCTCTCATATCATAAGTAAGAGGCATTAAAATTTTTATATAATATGAAGATACCTCAAGAAATAAATAAACTTAAATATAAAATCTTAAAATCTGAGAATTAGGTTGGACAAAAGTCAGTTGATATCGCACTGTCTTACTGCTAGTACATGCTATTAACTGCGGTACTGTACTACACCTACTGTTCCGGCTGCAAGCATTCATGGGTGTAGTAGGTACAGTGTGTGTGTACTACAGAGCAGCTAATGCGGGATTGTTATTTGCTATCTCAAGCAGAATATGTAAGAAGAAAGACAATATCAGTGAGTTAGCAACCATACCGCATGTGCACTGATAATTCGAACAACGTCACAGAAAGTTACAAAGCTGCCATTACGCGTAGCACCTCCTGTTTCAATGCCGGTACTGCACCAGTATCTACAAACACCAGCGCACTCTGCTGTTCAGTGGTAAACAACCGTCTGCGGAGATATAAATAGAAGCAGTTATGTTTGTCGCTGGTACCTGATGTATGACGGCGTATTGATAATGGCAGACTATTTATGTGATTGTTTAGTCAGTAACATGTTATGTAGGTAATTTGCACGTTATTTTCTACTGACGTAGAATGAGGCAATTTGAATAAAGAAAAATGACGGTAACTCTTTCTTGTAGAATTGTAATAGGACGTTATAACGCTTTATGAACTCTAACCAATTATCTAAAACAAATTTCATGAAATAATTTCAGTTCTAATGTTAATATTCCTAACTTCTCAAGCAGTTTACTATTAGACGATCGTACGTGAGCACCGCACATGATTCTGATAGCAAGGTATTATGCAATGAAAACTTCTATATGATAGTACTGAACAAGAATTTGGAAAGTATGTCATTGTCTATGGGAAATGTATTCGCATTTGAAAATACAGGTAACCTGCGATTGTAGACTCGAAGGACGACATTGAAAATTTGTGTCGGACACTGCGACTCGATACCGGATTTCCCACTTGCCGCGAACCGTCACCTTAACCATTTCGGCTGCCCATGCAAGCTTCATGATCCAAACTTCCACAAGTCCATACATTTCCTGTAATTCCCGTACAGGGGAGATATGTAATCGAAAGTCACTAGGGTGGTATCGGCGGATAAATACGGTATTGCAGTGCATGCGTTTGTAAGAAGTACGGTGCAACTTTTTACAAAAACAAGTGCTGCAATATCGTTTGAAACTGTACTGATGTTTTATCCTAAACACAATGATAGAAGTGTAACAGTGGTAAACAGAATTGTTTGAAACATCTAACCATTTTTCCCGATTTCAATTTAGTTCTGAATGGACACTCACATAGTTTTCGAAGTTCTACCTTTGCTTATGAATCCTTGCTTTGATTTTATCATTAACGTCATACCAGTTGATGCACGAAAATGGACACGTTGTATTTTTTTATAAAATTAATGAGACTCCATTTGCAAAAACGCCAATAATGCTTTTAAACACGTAACCTACAATTTTGTATGATGTTGCACATCTGTTGATATCGTTTATAGAACCTGCGTATCTATAAAAGTTAATTTTGATTGATGTGTATTAAATGAAAAGTAATTTACGGATATGAAAAAAAAACAGTGGATCTAGTATCGAACCCTGTGGAAGTCTATCCCTCTCAGTCTATTGGAAAAATATCCCTTACCTACAGCTGTCAAATTATGTGGAACAACTATTTAGCTCCTTTTATTTTGGCTAAACCTGTTTCATTTCTATACCGTTAATTCGATAAATTTTCAATTTTTCAAACAAAGTGTTCCGATTTACATAATACTCGTAAAATAAATTCTTCAGGTCTGCTTTTGGAACACTCTCTTAGATAATTTGCCTATTCTGACAATAAATGAAAACACTTAATTTGGACGGCTTCTGTTCACCGTAGAGATGCATATAGTTGTCGAAGCTGCATGACACTGTTATGTACCTCACTTTTCGTAACATGTAGAATTTTCATGTCTCGAAACAACTGAGATGTAGCCAAAAATTACGGAAGTTAACCGAATAGTAAAATAATAATGCTGCGTCGGTATCATGAACCGATTATAAAACATTGTGCTGGAGATCCAGAATATTACACAGTATGAAGTGGGGCGCACAGCAGAGATGAAGCCCGTTATACTCACAGCATCGCAAGCCCTCACTAATCGCTGGTTCACATCTAACACCCAACAGTCAGTTAAGGGGCAAGGCATGTGCTCTACACGCAGAAGGTGGGACCATCGCATGCACGTTGAGCGTCACCACTGACACTACAGTGTCCCTTTAAGGTTTTTTTGTTAGCTAGTAGGCGAAGCCTTCGTCCCTGAACTGTTTCCACCTAGTCTCATGGCAACGGCAAGCTGAGCCTCGTGCCACTGCCAGTGGTTTATTTTCAAAAGACAGCCGTGTTTACGACTCTCCGCTTCTCGAAATTATTTTTGATCGTCAACGTCGTCTCTCCACCATCGAAAATATCTTTCGGGGACAGCTATAACCGATAAACACGTGACATCAGAAACGCCGCCGTCATCTTGTAGACGTGATTTGCGAATAAATGGTCCACGCACTATCCATTTCGTCCTGTTAGCAACATAGTTACCCACAGCTGGCGCCAACGCCTTGGATGTGGAGCACTAGCTAAACTGCAAAGGGCTAGGCAATGGCCTATTCAAGTAAGAAAGATTAGGATTTAACGTCCCATAGATGATAAGGTCATTAGATACGAAGCACAAGCTCGGACTGCGTAAAAAAATTGGCCGTGCCCTTTTAGTGGCCATCCTAGCATAGTTCTTAACCGGAGTTAAGCAAATCGCGGAAAAATTAAATGTGGATGGCCGAACAGGAGTTTGATATGCCATCCTCTGAATATCAGTCCAGTGCTCACGCCTGCACCACTTCCCTCGGTTTCTCAAAGAAACCAACCCACCACTCACTCGAAATAATTTAGGAGAACTCTGGGAAACCTACATGTAGATGGACCTCTCTTCTCCCGAATACAAATTCCGTGTTTTAACCGTTACTCAAACTCCCTCGTTGGAACTTAATGATGCAAAGCTTTTTCGGTACTTTTAAAAGTTGGATATGTCTTTCCTTAGTTAAATCAACGTTACTTAACTTCTTTCCGTTTGTTCTATTTACACGCATATACTTTATCTACGAATGAGGAAAGAATGTATTATTGACGAAAATGTCAATCAGAATTAAAGCGAATTTGTTTTTGTACAGCGCAAAATGTCTTTTCTGTTGCGCGCACGAGTAAATTTTTAAAATAGAAATATGATCTTTATGTGCGTCTATGCATCAATATTTTAAAAACCCGAGAAACTTGAAGTGGGTTGCAACACTGTTGCCTTCATATCCTCTCCATCTTCGCTCTCCACCCCTCCCCCCATCTCTCTCTCTCACTCTCTCTCTCTCTCTCTCTCTCTCTCTCTCTAAACAGTGGCCTCTATCTCTGTTCATCTCGAACGACCCATGATGCCGATATTTAAACTCTGCAAGCCACAGTCTGCGCATGGCGAATGGTACTTCTCAGCACTGCTAGCGACTTTGTATCCTATACCGCCCACCTAAATTGAAAGAGTTGGAAGAGATTGACTACGCTAGTAGTCCCTAAATATCTTTCTTGCCTTCCGCGATCCCTACGCGAAATTACTGCCGCCTTCCTCGAATACCAGTTTTTTTAGTTAATTCAATGAGGTTTCATCAAAACAACGTCACCTTTCGTCCAGAGCAACTATATATATATATGCTATAACGATCTGTTACAATCCTGGCAACATGTCTCAGTTTCATCAATGCATGTTGTCATTTCTACTGGACAAGAAGTCCAAACAGTGGAACGGTACTCCAGGGTAGCCGCACTACCGTCTTCTAAACGAATTCTTTTGAATAATTCTCTGACAAATGTTCGCATTTCATTCGCCTGACGCGTAGTTGTTTCGCTTTATAATACCCTTGGTTATTCAAATGGTTCACAGGCTCCATATATCTCCTAATCGGATACGATCTGGTTTTTTCTCTTTGTCAATGGATTTCTGTTGTATTCATCCACTTTTGAAACAGATCAGCCATTCACTGCAGCAAGTAGTAACACTGTCGAGGTTGTTCAGCGTCTTCTCACTATTATGCAGCAACGAAACATTTCTGTAGACTACCGACATCAGCAACGTGGCCCATTACCGAACATCTCTGGGAAAACTAGGAAGTCAGAATGTGTATATTCAGCTGCATCGATCAGACTATTATACGGATGGTTTTGTCCTGAACTATTGCCGATCCTTTTCCACGATCGTCATAATGTTAGAGCCTGAAATACGTCTGAGAAACTTACAACAGGCGGTCGTTTGGGTTACTGATCTTTAATTTTCTGAGAATCTTTCTTTACCTTTATAAATTTTACTTACCTGCGCTCTTTTCTAGTTACGTGTGACTATTTTTTATGCAAGAACTTCTCGAGTTAGACGTGAGATCGGAAATAATCTGATTTTACTGCGTATCCATTGCAAATTTTAACAGAAATTTAGGAAGAGTCTTCTATCTTATTTGTTTAGACTAATCTCAATTATTTTTAACACTGATGGTACGTACTACAATATTACTCATATGTGGGTCTTCACCGCGTTGAAACAATACGGTAGTAATGTCCTCATGCGTGATTATACAGGATGTTTCAGAAGTGATAGTTAATATTAACGGAGATGACAGGAATGACCATTCGAAACAAAAAAGTCACGTAAACATGGGCTCTAAAACGCATACCTTAAGGGCTATGAGCAACTCTTGATCTTCGACATTGTGAAAAAAATCTCTCCTACTGCAATCTCTTTGCTTTCCATATTTTGGGAGTGGTAGTATGGACCAAAACAAGAAAAAATTGTCCAGTAAGCACGTGCTCTAAAATGTATACCTTAAAGTTATGATCACTTGTTCGTTAGAAGAGTTGTGTTTGGGTGGAAAATTATGTTCCACCCACAAGGACATCTCATAGCTTACTGTTGTAACACCTTACTAGATTGATTTCCCGTGCAAGCGGTGAGTTACTGCGTTGCGAGACGTGGTCGAGGTCTGGATAGTGACCGTGGTGTTCGAAATGGATCCGTCGACATCAAGGTTACGAAGGACAAACCACATTCTTAGCTGGACAAGGCTGAATGGAGATTTTGGTTGTAACCTCGCTCACTGAACCGTTTAGATATTGTTTCCATGATGATTAAAGGTATCCAAGTAAATCAGCTACTTTTTAATAAAATGGCATCATTTGCGACAAAATCACCAACGTTTCGGCTGCTATTGCATGCAGCCTTGTTCAGAGATGGTCTCCGTGATTAATGCTTCCTGCAATAGGAGCCGAAATGTTGATGATTTTATCACATATGACGCTGTCGCATGCCCTTAAGAATTCAATGGAAACTGACTCCGGCCGCGTAAGCTACGTTTGTTATAAGTAGGGACTTCGGAAAATAAGTTACGCTTATCGTCCCACGCTAAGACCTTTGCACTGTAAGAGTAGCGCATTGTCAGAAGAGAGTGCACGTTCCGGGTTTCTTCCAGAGAAGAATCTTCTACGGTTCTGATAACAGAAGCTTCACAGTGAGGGAGTGAAATGGCGCGGCTAACGTAAACGTACTCCAAAGCTGAAGTACGCATAACAGTACGATTCTTGGTGGCAGAAAGTTTAAATTGCGCCGATTCACAGTAAAAATCTGTCGGTATGTAGACCAACTGAGATGCCGCGTCCGGCCGTGGTGGAATGGGGCCAATAATTTGGAAAAAAATTTTGGAAATTTGTGGTACGTTCCTATGGGACCAAACTGCTGACATCATCGGTCCCTAGGCTTACACACTACTTAATGTAACTTAAACTAACTTACGCTAAGGACAAAACACACACCCAAGCCCGAGGGAAGACTCGAACCTCCGACGGGGACAGCCGCACGAACCGTGGCAAGACGCCCAAGATCGCACGGCTACCCCGCGCGGTTGAGCCAATAATTTGACCAAGGCGCAAACACGTGTGTGATGCTGATCGGGAAGGAATGCTCACATCGACCGCAGAGGAAAACGTCCAGGCAATCTAGGAAGATGTGTAAAACGCATGTTTGACCATCAGCTGCTTCATTATTTAAAACCCAGATATCGAATGGTTTCAGTAACAGACCACCTTCACGGATTCTATAGGGTTGAAACAGTTTAGCTCAGAACATCACATCTGTCATCACTTAAATAATGGCCACGTCTCATACGTAGAGCATGTCCGGTAGACCACACGAGACTTTAAAAGGCAAAAATGCTAATGACATGTTTGCCTTTAAAAATCGTGTGCGGTGTACCGAAATTCATGACATGTTCTACGTATGAGAAGTGGCCATTATTTGATGACTGATGTGATGTTGTGGCTTAAACTGTTTTAACCCCATATAATCCGTCCTAGAAAGAGATGTTCCAACGACTAGCACTTTCACACAACATTTCTCAAATGACTGTATGTCCAAGGAGCGGATTTCCATTGTGAAGGAAATGAAAGATCGGTAGAACGTTACGACCGCTGTTTGGAGAGAATTGAATACAGTGTTGAAAAATACTGTCATGTATCTGTGTCACTTCCAAGCGTACTGCAGTATTTAATAAAAGTTACATGGCCTACCATAATAAAGTTTGACTTACTTTTTGAAGTATCCTCGTAATAAATTATCTTGTATCGATTATTAACTGTAATCACCCCGCATAAATGAGGCATCTCATCCAATGGACTATCCCGCGTAGTGTTTTATGCCGATGTTATGCACACTGTAGGAGACAAACGACATTACGAAGCAAACGTTAAGATTCCAAGTGGGATTAATGAAAATCACGTACCCTGATAAACTTTTTGAGATCTCAAGTGAACCAGTATATTGAGCCTTGTGTTTTTTTCACTTCAGTCGCCTAATGGTAGCAAAAGGGATCTTACATAGACATACCAGAATAGTAAGTGCAGACGAGTGAGAGCAGAATTAAAGGTTCATCGCACAAAAGTTTCTTCCAAAAAATAATCTTAATAGTACGAGAAAAGGATATAAAGCTGACAGTTCCTTAGCGGAACTGATGGTGCATGAAACTGGGAGTTCAGACGAAAACAAAAGATAAAATGCAGCTGAGTAAGATTATTGTCCATGATTGAAATATAAATGATTATTAGCTATAAATTTTGCACATTAAGTGGTACCGAACATGGAAATTAGCATCTGAACGTTGTAGAGATCCTGTTTATCCGTTAGTTCACAGATAGTGTCTACCCTGCAAATTTCTTTCGAGTCTTTAAGATGCTATAACAAGCCAGTAATGTTGCGAACATAAATTTTGTTGGTTGAGTGGTATATGGCGTACAGACCCGTAATGAATTAGAAAGTCAGCGGCAGAACGGAGAGGGGGAGGCGGAGGTGTAGACTGCCAGCACTGGGCAGCTTACCAGCGAGAAAGTTTCCCACTCACTGCGCCGAGGCCAGAGGCTCGTCTGTCAGTTTCATTTTCTACTGCTGCCGTCAGCGTACGCCGGGCGAACATACAAGGGGCAGTCAAATGAAAACCAGACAGATGGAAAAAGTAGGTGAACTCTTCATTATTTAAAACAGAGTGCATATAATTGTTAATCCACTTATCACACTGTGACACAAATGGTCAGTACCTTCATGGGAAAAAAGTTTGTGGTTCCCTGCTGGTATTGAACCCGGGCGTGCACCTCTTCGGCTGAAGCAAATCGACGGCCACGAACGTCTTTCTTCAGGGCTCCAAAAATATGGAAATCTCCTTGGAAGAAATCGGGACATCTGACTGTCTCTAATACATCAGCAGGGTTTCATCCGCTTAGTTACTACGACAGATGTGCAGAACTATAGACCTATATCTCTAACGTCGATCAGTTGAAGAATTTTGGGACACGTATTATGTTCGAGTATAATGACTTTTCTGGAGACTAGAAATTTACTCTGCAGGAATCAGCATGGGTTTCGAAAAAGGCGATCGTGTGAAACCCACATCGCGCTATTCGTCCACGAGACTCAGAGGGCCATAGACACGGGTTCCCAGACAGATGCCGTGTTTCTTTACTTCAGCAAGGCGTTCGATACAGTTCCCGACAGTCTTTTAATGAACAAAGTAAGAGCATATGGACTATCAGACCAATTGTGTGATTGACTATCAGACCAATTGTGTGATTGGATTGAAGAGTTCCTAGATAACAGAACGCAGCTGTCATTATCAATGGAGAGAAGTCTTCCGAAGTAACAGTGATTTCAGGTGTGCCGCAGGGGAGTGTCGTAGGACCGTTGCTATTCACAATATATATATATTGTGGATAACATCGGAAGTTCACTGAGGCTTTTTGCGGATGATGCTGAAGTATATCGAGAGGTTGTAACAATGGAAAATTGTACTGAAATTCAGGAGGATCTGCAACGAATTGTCGCATGGTGCATGGAATGGCAATTGAATCTCAATGTAGACAAGTGTAATGTGCTGCGAATACTTAGAAAGACAGATTCTTTATCATTTAGCTACAGTATAGCAGGTCAGCAACTGGAAGCAGTTAATTCCACAATTTATGTGGGAGAAAGCATTAGGAGTGATTGAAAATGCAATGACCATATAAAGTTGATCGTCGGTAAAGCAGATGCCAGACAGATTCATTGGAAGAATCCTGAGGAAATGCAGACCGAAAACAAAGGAAGTAGGTTACAGTACAACTGTTCGCCCACTGCTTGAATATTGCTCACCGGTGTGGGATCTGTACCAGATAGTGTTGATAGAAGAGATAGAGAAGATCCAACGGAGAGCAGCGCGCTTCATTACAGGATCATTTAGTAATCGCGAAAGCGCTACGGACATGATAGATAAACTCCAGTGGAAGACTTTGCAGGAGAGACGCTCAGTACCTCGGTACGGGCTTTTGATGAAGTTTCGGGAACATACCTTCACCGAGGACTCAAGCAGTATATTTCTCCCTCCTACGTATATCTCGCGAAGAGACCATGAGGATAAAATCAGAGAGATTAGAGCCCACACAGAGGTACACCGACAATCTTTCTTTCCACGAACAGTACAAGACTGGAATAGAAGGGAGAACCGATAGAGGTACTCAAAGTACCCTCCGCCACACACCGTCAGGTGGCTTGCGGAGTATGGATGTAGATGTAGATGTAGACTGTGTGGAAGATGTGAAAGGGCTTCTCATTGAAACTCCTGTGGTGTACTCGAAACAACCTTAACAATACGTGGGCGGGCGTTTTGTTGGTAGGTTTTTACGAGTACGCTGCGGAAGTTTCGGTGGGAATCCCTTACGCATCCGCCGTAAGCCCCCATTCTGCTCACGCAATTTCCACATTTTTGGAGCCTTGAAGGAAGACATTCGTGGCAGTTGATTTGCTCCAGACAAGGGGGTGCATGCCTGGATACAGTCGTCGTTCCGTTGCCAACTGCAAGTATTTTTTCCCTGAAGGCACTGACCGTCTTATCTCACCGTGGGATAAATGTACTAGCAGATACGGCGATTACTTTTGGAATAATGAACAGTTTACTTAATTTTCTTCCATCTGTCTCATTTTCATTTGACTGTCCCTAACACATCAGCAGAGTTCCATTCACTACGTAATCCGCTTAGTTACTACAAATCTGTTTTTAACGCATGAAAATTATGTGATAATAATCATAAAGGTTTGTTATGACGAAAAAGGGCTATTTTTTTACATTTTCGGTCTTGTCAAGTATTTATTTTTGCATCGGAAAGATAAATATTGCTATTCACATATGTGCAGTGGAGTAAATGAAATTGGTTTGTTTTTCACGAAGTACTAAGTCTAATCCAAAAATTAGATGCGGGTTCGATTTTGATTGCACTTTTCACTTCCAGAAGGTCATATTTTCTTCGCTTAAAATATTTCCTGGGGCACTCCGTCCACTTAAAAAACGAACACAACATTCTCTTGAAGTAGTGGACACATGGCACAGAGACACTACAGACCAGAAATGGACAATATGGACAATGTTTACATGATGCTACAGATAATGAAGGACAGAGAATATTGTATAATCGGAGGTTAGCTTGAGGACGAGATCACGAAATACGTATGGAATAAGGACATGGAAGAAAATCGCCCGTGTCCTTGATGTAGTGAAACTACGACCAACCTGAACCTTCGTGGCTTCACGCTAATTCGAATCTCGCTTGTCCCTGGTTAAAGGCCAGTGTGTTAATCACATTGTTAACGTGCAGTATAGTCTTTACTGTAATTACGTAATACTAAGGTGTAAGACAAAAAACAAAAAAAACAAAAAAGATGCACAACGCAGGAATTATTCGAATGTGAGGGAAATCGGTATATATTATATACCCTTACAGAAAAACAAATGATTAAAATTTCAGAAAAATTGGATGATTTATTCAAAAGAAAGGGCTTCACAGTTTGAGCAAGTCAACAACGCGCTGGTTCACCTCATGGCATTGATTGACAAAGTTGCTGGGTGTTCGCCTGAGGGATATCGTGTTACGTCCTACCAACTGTCGCGTTAGATCGCCAAAATTCCGAGCTGGTTGCAGGCCCTGCCCATAATGTTCCAAACGATCTCAATTGGAGACACGTCCCCCGACCTTGCTGCCCAAGGTGGGGTTTGGCAAGCAGGAAGAAAAAAAGTAGAAACTCTCGCTCTGTGCGAGCAGGCATTATCTTGCTGAAATGTAGTCCCAGGATGGCTTGCCATGAAGGGCCACAAAACTGGGCGTAGAATATCACCGATAACAACGAAATGGATCCTGATAAGAAAAGAAATAGCACTCCGGACCATTACTTCTGGCTGTCGGGCCGCATGACGGGTGACTGCCAGGTTGATATTTGCCCCCCCCCACCCCCACCCCCACCCCCATTCCGTCTCCTCCCCCCTCCCCCACCCCCCTACTGTCTGGGGCGTCTCCAGACACGTCTTCTCTGGTCATCGGAGCTCAATTCGAAGCGGCACTCATCACTGCAGACAGTTCTCCTCCAGTCGACGAGATTCCAGCCCAAGAGGGGCAACGTAACTTTGGTCAAGAGCGTCATGCATTATGTTGCTCCTCAGAACCCCTCATTCACAGAGACTCTTTAAAATAATGAATGAAATTGTTCGATATCAGAGGGCGAGAGAAAAGCAAAACGGAATATATTATGATTATGAGTATTATTCCCACAATGGGCCCCATGCCGAAACTTGATGGACAGTAAATAAGAAATGTGATTCAGACTGTTCAATAAAATAGAAGAAAAATTTTTTCCACTTCCGAACCCAAAAATTATTTACCGTTTTAATTTTTTTCGCCCGTGACTGAGCTTTTCCGCTTTATGTGGAATTGAGATAACTTATAGGCAATGAGAAAAAGAAATGCATCAGATTTTATAATTTTCATCTACCAGCGTTCAGAAACCAAGAGGAATGGAAATAAAAGTTATGCGCTCTTTTTACATGGTTGTAAGAGTAAACAAGGGAAACAGCACGAGAATCCGGTAATATCGTCTTGGGCATCTTGTTGACGTAACATAAAATGACGCAAATTCCTAATAAATTAAACAAACTGTAGCTTGAAATTATCTCAGCTGGAATTCTTTCGGTTTATTCCGGGTCTGTGTAATAGAACGTTCGTCCCGTCTGCTAACATTCGTAAAAGACACTCCCTCGTCACTACAGCACTGCAGCGAACGGCGCTGGGGTGTCCACGAGTCTCGCGAGAGCAGCGGGAACTGGCGCTCTCGCCGCGCCGATGTCTGGCGCCAGCAGCTCACCGCACCCCGTGGCTGCGACGATTAAGGGGCAACGACAGGGCCACGGACGAAAATATTGCTCAAATTCAGGACTTTTTTCTTCCGTACTGAAATGTAGTAGACAAATGGGGTTTGCTGCAATGAATAAAGCATGCATTGAAGTTTTTACTGGTATTTTTTATTGAAAAATATTAATATCTTTATTGTGTAATTGGGATTTACCCGAGGCAGCTCTGAAAGGAGGTAGATCGATCGTTGTCGCTGTAACTGGGGTTGTGGTTATCTGAGACACGAAATTAGCCGGCCGGTGTGGCCGAGCGGTTCTAGGCGCTACAGTCTGCAACAGCGCGACCGCTACGGTCGCTGGTTCGAATCCAGCCTCGGGCATGGATGTGTGTGACGTCGTTAGGTTAGTTAGGTTTAAGTAGTTCTAAGTTCTAGGGGACTGATGACCTCAGATGTTAAGTCCCATAGTGATCAGAGCAATGAACCATTTACATCATTTGCACAACTTTTTTATAGAAATGATGTGGAACGAGACAGTTTACAGGATACGTACAAAGCTATTAGACTTAATTTTTTCTTACTGGCTACCGGTTTTTGAGTAAAAATTCATCAATAGAATAGAAGGAGATGTCCAGGAGAATGATTTGAAATTAGATTTATAACTTGCTTCGCTATTTGTCACACATGTTATTCGACAAATGATTAAAAAATTTTGTTGCTGCATGTCGACTCCTTTCTGAGCCACTGACAACATTAACAATGTGTAATAAAGGTCATTCTTCCCTCCAGTGTTGTAGGCATGTACATCATTGTACTTCTCAAATTGTGATGGATTATTTATGACGAATTTCATTAGCAATTACAGCTGTGACGACACAGTTTCCAAGTTTTCATTAAAATGTACACCCAAAAATTTGGAGCATTCTACTATACCTCGTGTGCAAGATTGGTTGTTGGTATGACTGTTTGTTGCACAGAGCTGACTGTAGTGTGTTTTTTTTTTTTTCAAAATTTAGGGAGAGTTCATTTACAGAGAACCACTTAATAATTCTTTGGAAAATGTCATTTACCAGTTCTCTTGCTTTCTCTCTAATGGAATTTATTACAACACTAATATCGCCTGCAAAAGTACCAGCAGTACCATTGTTTATGAGAATTAAGTATTAGCAATCGTGGATCACATATTTTAACAAAGTTGGATTATTTAAATTATGATTATTTAAATTACTCTTCAAACGTACTTCAACGGCTTCCGTGAGAACCGAATCCTGAAACATGATACAGATGTTAAAAGCTGAGCGATCTCCCAGACCACCGCGTGGCCCCTGCTTGAATACAATGGTCGGCAACAGCAATCTGTAATCCGAGGGTTGGAACTCCCCCCCTCCCTCCCTCACGCTGCGTGGGCTACTATCAGAGTAATATTCAGTCTATTCTCAGAGTACTCTCCAGTCGCAAAAAGCTTCCTCGTCGTTGTCACCCAGCGCCATAGCTATATTTCATCGTCTAGTCGTCAACCTGATCCATTGGTGTATTCATCACCATCGTCTCGCTATTGCCGTGTGCCATCACTGTCTTCATCGTCATTGCCGGGCGCCTACGCCATCGACGTCTCCATCGCCTGCGCTGTTCCTCGAATAGCCGCCGCAGCTATCCCAACGTCCTTACCGTCTCCTGTGTCGTCGCTTGCGGTTCTATACGTGTCACTGCCATCCCTGTTATCAACTTCTGTTGTTACTCTCCTAGTCATCGATGGATAATCCTTCCACCATCATATCAAGAACCATACATTCACGCTTCTACTCCACTCCTGCTACTACACACGGCTACAGCTCCTATCCTATCCGCATTTCCTACACACCCCGATGCTGGGGCACCTCCTTCACCCTGTTCACTATCTTCAGGGTCATCAGAATTACCAAATTTTCCATTGTCAACTCTGAAACTCCCTCTGCCGCCTTAACTCAACTTCTGCTCCCTACACTACATGATCAACAGCAGCAAAAAACTCACCTTGATTGGCCTAAACTCCACCAGCTTCATATTCTCACTGTTAACATCACCAGCACCTACATCGACTGTACTAGCACAGTCGTTTCACCGGCAGAACCATGTTGTTGTTGTTGCCTTCAGTCCGGAGAATGGTTTGATGCAGCTCTCCATGCTACTCTATCCTGTGCAAGCTTCTTCATCTTCCAGTACTTACTGCAACCTACATCCTTCTCGATCTGCTTAGTGTATTCATCTTTTGGTCTCCCTTTACGATTTTTACCCTCCACGCTGCCCTCCAATGCTAAATTTGTGATCCCTTGATGCTTCAGAACATGTTCTGCTAACCGGTCCCTTCTTCTCGTCAAGTTGTGCCACAAACTCCTCTTCTCCCCAATTCTATTCAATACTTCATCGTTAATTATGTGATCTACCCATCTAATCTTCAGCATTCTTCTGTAACACCACATTTCGAAAGCTTCTATTCTCTTCTTGTCTAAACTATTTATCGTCCATGTTTCACTTCCATCATGGCTACACTCCACACAAATACTTTCAGAAACGACTTCCTGACACTTAAATCTATACTGGATGTTAACAAATTTCTCTTCTTCAAAAACGTTTTCCTTCCCATTGGCAGTCTACACTTTTAATCTTCTCTACTTCGACCATCATCAGTTATTTTGCTTCCCAAATAACAAAACTCATTTACTACTTTAAGTGTCTCATTTCCTAATCTAATTCACCCGATTTAATTCGACTACACTCCATTATCCTCGTTTTGCTTTTGTTGATGTTCATCTTATATCCTCCTTTCAAGACATTGTCCATTCCATTCAACTGCTCTTCCATGTCCTTTGCTGTCTCTGACAGAACCATACTACATGTAAAATATCCAACCTTAATAAAACTCAACCCAGCTACCAGGCAACATCCGCAAAAGGCCTCTCCCAAAAAACTCCCAGAAAAACGAACCCCTTGAACCTCTCTGCCATTCATATCTCACCCAGCGTATTTATTCCTGTTATCCAGTCCTGACGCTAAATTTCTGGGCGACAAAATCTTACCTATTAAAACGGAAAAGCGCCTTCACAACCTAAATATCTCCCAAATCATATTCGACGATGACTGCGTAATCATCAAGTCTACAAGTCCCGAATTCCATCGCATCCTTCTACAGAAACTCCCCACTATAATTTTGGCGCCCATTCTTCCTCGCTACCAATTGGTCCTCTACGCCTGCGATAACCTTAGCTTCCATAACGCCGCGCCCACTAACTACTATGATCAAAGTAGTTGACCCTGAGGTCACAGCAGACGTGGCGGAGCAGGATCTCAACTCCAATCGTGTCACTCCAATAAGAAAAGGCCTTTACATTCGCAACAACTCTGGCCCCACATTCCTAGTCCGCATCTTCAGTGAATTTCCACCTACCTTTCACCACCTTATTACATCGTATACACCGTCGACATCACGATTACCCGTCCCATTTCCAAACCAAAGCATATCGATGTCACCACTATCATACCTACAACGAACACTTAACACAGCAGTGTATAAACCCTCCCCCATGTCCGCACTGCAAATCTCATCAACTTTTAAAACAATGCTCTAGGCTGTAGTCCTCACCTGTTTGTGAGGCCGTAAATGTAAGGCCAAACATCCTGCGACTAATCCTGAATTTACTGTCACCATCCACCCATCTGACACGCCACTCCACCAAAACTCCCTGTGCCCCACCCCTACCACAGCAGACTTTATCTGCTTCATTACTTCCATCCTTCAGAACATCTGTCCTTTCGAACGACTCCACGTCTTCCCTAGTTGTTCGTTCCAATTTCATTTAAGGCCACCTCAAGATATTTTCAAAATCACTCTCATTTCCTGTTCTTCCGTCTGAATACACTTGCATAGCTCCAGCTTTAATCTGTCCAGCGCACCACGTCCTACCCTACTGAACCCAATTTACTCTACAGCAAAATCCTTTCCCAAATCGTACCCCCTCACCACCTTCACGTAACAGCTTACATCTCCAACACGTACAATAAATCCATCTCCATATTCCCATCGCATACGTATCTTCCCTCTTTACAACACACTGCTATGACCCTCTTTACATGGAGCTGGTCACTGTAGTTTTTAAAGATCGCATCACCATCAACAGTACATCAACTTCAAGAGGGTCACCACTGAAGTGTTAATTATCGTCACATAACTAATTTAAGTTTTAATTTCATTCACCTATCATTTTTTAATTTCGTAACCACCTTTATGTGTTTAAAACCTGTGTAGCTGCAGAACAGCCTTTTAGCTGCTGCCAGCCTGTTCCCAGAAGATGGATTGAAATTAACGACAAAGGAAGGGTGAAAATATATTAGCTGTAGCAGGTGGTTATAGCGTCAATGTTCAATGCAACGTTCTTTAACTGTACTTAAAGTATGTCCAGTATATAAAAATCCATATTCACAGGGAATCTCAGATGTGCCTCCATTCTGTAGAATTAAGTCATCCTCCATAGAGCCCGGCTAGTTGAACCCACATGTTAACAAGAATGTAATTCTAAACTCCAATTGGAGTATGAATCGAAAAGGTAAGCTGAACGCTGGTGGTGGAGATGCGTTTATAGCAATAAAAATTCGATAATATCTAATGAGCTTAGGCCAGATTCAGAATTCAAAGTAATTTGGGTGAAAATAAGTGTTAAAGGTGGCTCAGAGGTGGTCGTCGAATGCTTTTGTAGACCCCCCTGTCTCAGCAGCAGTAGTGGTGGAACAGCTGAGGGGAAACTAGGAGAATATTTCGCGTAATTTACCTCGTCATGTTATAGATGTAGGTGGAACTGTCAACTTTTCAGCTATAGAGTAGGAGGCTCATGTGATTACGACGGGTAGCAACGACGGGGAATCGTGTGAAATTGTTTCAAGTGCATTATGCGAATATCATCTTAATCTGTTACTCAGAGGATCTTCGACTAAGCGTAAAACAGGGAACCCGTGATATAAGGCCGTTACATCATCACCGAATATGGTTGTAAACTGGAATAAATTTTAACACAAAGAACGGTAGGAAGATCTTTTTGTTTAGCAAGACCGACAAGAAACAGATTTCAGATTATCTAACAGGTCAACATGAAAATTTCATCACCAGCACTGACAACATTGAGCATCAGTTAACAAACTTCAACAGCATTGAAAAATACGCTTTAGACTGTTATGCTCCGAACAAAGTTGTGTGGAATCAAAAAGACTCACCGTGGCTGGACAACAGTGTTAGAAAGCTGCTGCGGAAGCAAAGAGAGCTTCACTGCAGGTTTAAATGTAGCCGAAGCTTCACAGGCAAACAAAAACTAAACGAAGCAAAAGTTAGCGCACCGTAAGGTAGGGTAATATCGGACGGAATTCTTTAAGGTAAAGAACCTTAAATTCTCGAGACAAAAAGTGCGAGATATTTTGGATCACATTGGAGAATAATATGATCAAAGAACTTAAGTCAAAAGTGTTTTATAATTAGTCAGAATCTAACAAATAAAACTGTCCTATGTTACCCCTTTGACGGGGTAATTTCGAAAATTCATTGAATTTCAATGCAAAGGTTCATATTACCCTCTAATCGGGTAATTTCGGACAGTGACTATCTTTTTAAAAATGCGCATACTTAGCAACATGTTTTATATGTTTAGAAAACATTTTTTACAGATGGTTACAAAATAGTCTACACATCTGTAATAAACATTTGACACATATTTAGAAAACTTTCACAGATATATTTACAAAGTATTTCATTAATAAAGGCAATCTACTCCTACTGTAAATCAATAATAATCTAAAATATGTTCTCAGTGAAAGGAAACTTCCCGTTTTCTTCTCTTGGAGTCGGCAACACTCTTACAATTTGGTCTTTGTTTACAGTATCATCGTCTGAAATGGCAGGAAAAATAAACGCAGGTTTGCTGCCTTGATATGGACGCAGAAATCTGACTTCCACATCTATTGCGATTCCGACAAACTTCCTATTTTGCTGTTTCCTCCTAGTCATGTGTGGATAATCCACGAGAACAAAAGCCTCCACTTCCAGAACTGCTTCCTCTGCTCTGCTGTTTTCGTCACCAGTGGGTATTGCATCATTATTCACAAGCAATTCAGACACTGAATCAGCATTGTCTCTCTTTCTCACATCGATGCCTAAAATGGATTGTCCTGGGGCAACATCCAATTTTCGCTTTCGTTGAATACTTGTGTTATTTTTCATTCCATCACGAACATTCTGAAGCATATCTTCAAAAGAATTGTTATAAGAATTATCTCCATCAGGCAATTTGTTGAGGACTCTTTCAGAGTCAAATGGAATTAATCCCACTGCACGCAGTGCACTTCTTGTATTGTATTCTTCAGTTGTTGACACTTTTTTAAGCGTTTCCTTCAAAAGCGAGGGGAAAGCATCTTTCGATGTTGGTCCACGAGAGTTTTTCTTCCACTGCGTAAGCACTTCCCGCCAGGCAACTTTTAAATGTCTGAAGAAAGCTATAAAATATGAGTACTGTTGGATGACAACAAAATAAGAGATTTTATTCTTCTCACATTCATCAATTACTCGCAGTGAAATGTGACTTGAAAGGTTGTCTCTTATGATAAGTTTCTCCATTGACTTCAGGTAATGCAGCGCAATAGCAATACACCAGTCTCAAATTTTGACAGATCAAACAATCCACTTTTATTGCAGTTATAGCGGGTTTCTTTGGTACCTCCTTCTTGCCAGGTGTCCCATAAATGTTCCGATTTGTAGGTCACATAGGGAGGTAATAGTTTTCCATCCCCAGTGGCAGCCATCATTACTGAAATAATATTCTTAGAAGAATCTAAGATCCTTTCAGGATGCTTTGTTCCCCTTCTAATTATTACATGCTTCCTCCCAGGGTCGTCACCCAGATTGGTCTCGTCATAATTGGTTATATTTCTGGGATCGATATTTTCCATTTTTCACCAACATTCTGGAAATATGATTTCACTGTCTCATACATCACTCAGCACGTTGCCTTTTAATGTTCCCAGATATCCGGACGCTTAATATGACAGAGTGACGCTGTAAGAACGAACGAGACCACTCAATCCCCGGCACGGTACAAGGAAAGCGTTTTTCTCTTCGTCCACATTTATCAGGATATACTTTCACTATGTACCTAACATCATCAGAGGTAAATGGAAAACCCCAATGTGCTGCCCTTAAAATACCATGGGCAAGTGTGTTCCCCTCAATGGTACTTATGGCAGAAGGCCTTTCAATCACTAAGGTTTGTGTTATTAACTTCATTTTCTAACGTTGAACGTGGTACATTAAATTTGCTTGACGCCTTTCTGTACGATAGTTTTCCTGCTATTGCAGCAGTAACCGCCTTTTCATGGTTTTCAGGATCATAATTTCGCCTCGGAAGAGCACCAAGCCTCCTTTTGTAAGTACGCAGCATTGTCCGATATTACCCCAACGTGTGTAGTTATCTGTAAATACAGGTAGTTCACTAGATATTAGCGAAAGTGAGATGTGGAGACAAACTGTATTCACATTTCCTACTTAACATTTAAGTAAGTAAACTATAAGCAAATTGAGCTTACCAATTTTTTCACTTCTTATACAATGACGAAAGTATTCGCATAAAGGTAACTAACAACAATTGTACAGTGCACTGTAACTCGCTAGACACCACTGTTTCATCTTCCAACTGCAACAATGTGTGTTCGTATATGCTCGACATACGTAAGGGGTAAACAGCACAACGCACGCGAAATAAAAGCTTGCACTCAGTGATACCAACGTAACAACAGAAATACGCTGTTGCCGTCCGAAATTACCCCTGTGTCCAATATTTCCCTATCTTACAGTAAGGAGGGCTCTACGGTAAGGAGGGCTCTGCCTGAAGCCTTTAACTTATTCGAAAGTGAAACTCTGTCAACCAACTTGAGAGAAAATTTTAAGCAGTTTTGGTCTTACGTTAAATCAGTAAATGGATCGAAGCCATCTGTCCAGACACTAGTAACCAAAATAGCTTTGAAACCGAGAATAATGCACAAAATGCAGAAATAGTAAAGTCCTTAACCAAAACTGTTTCGCCGCGCGGGATTAGCCGAGTGGTCTTAGGCTTTGCTGTCACGGACTGTGCGGCTTGACCCGGCGGAGGTTCGAGTGCTCCCTCAGGCATGGGTGTGTGTGTTTGCCCTTAGGATAATTTAGGTTAAGTAGTGAGTAAGCTTAGGGACTGACGACCTTAGCAGTTAAGTCCCATAAGATTTCACACACATTTGAACAAAACTGTTTCACAGAGGAAAATGGCACTGTAGCGCCTTCTTTAAACCGTGGCACGAATGGCAAAATGACAGATATCAAAGTAAATGACCAAGGGACAGAAAAGAAATCGCTCCACAGAGGAGAGGTCACTGGACCTGACGGGACATCAATCCGATACTACATAGAGTAAACTATAGAACTCGTCCCTGTTCTAGCAGCAGCGTACTGTAGGTTTCTGCAGGAGTGAAGCGTTCCTAATGATTGGAAAAAACCACAGACCATTTTTGTTTAGAAAAAGGATCGTGATTTACACGCACAAAATTGTAAGTCTACATTTCTGATGTCAGTCTGTTGTTGAATTTTGAAACATGTTTTACGCTCGTGTACAAATACATTTCTGGAGACCGAAAATCAACATGGATGCTGTAAGTAACGATCGTGTGAAACCGAGCTCGCTCTGTTCGTACATGAAATCCAGAAAGCAGTAGATACAGGCGCCCATAAGGACGCCGTGTTAATTAACTTCTGTCAGGCGTTCGATACAGTTTTGCACTGCCGTCTAACGATCGAAATAAGAACTTACGGAAGATCAGACCAACTGTGTGATTGCGTCGAAGAGTTTCTAGCAAACAGAACACATCATTATCATTCTCAAGCGAGAGAAGTCCTAAGAAATAAAATTAACTTCGGGCGTACCCGAAGGAAGTGGTACGGAACCATTCCTCCAAAATACATGTAAATGGCCTAGTAGATAACGTTGGATGTTCCATGAAGCTATCGTGGGTGATGCTCTTGTATACAGTGAAACCGCAAAGCCACAAACTTGTATCGAAATGCAGGAAGACCTGAAGAGGATCGACGCTTGGTGTAGGGAGTAGCAAGTGACTCTCAACAAAAACAAATACACCGAAGCGCCAAAGAAACTGGTATAGGCATGCGTATTCAAATACAGAGATATTTAAACAGGCAGAATATGGCGCTGCGGTCGGCAACGCCTATGTAAAACAGCAAGAGTCTGGCGGAATTGTTACATCGCATACTGCTGCTACAATGGCACCTTATCAAGATTTAAGTGAATCTGAACGTGGTGCTATAATCAGCGCGTGAGCGGTGGGACACAGCATCTCCGAGGTAGCGATGAAGTGGGGATTTTCCCGTACGACCATTTCACGAGTAGACCGTGAATATCAGGAATTCGGTAAAACATCAGATCTCCGATATCGCAGCGGCCGGAAAAAGATCCTGCAAGAACGGGACCAACGACGACTGAAGAGAATCATTCAACGTGACAGAAGTGCAAGTTGCTGCAGATTTCAATGTTGGGCCATCGACAAGGGTCAGCGTGCGAACCATTCAACGAAACATCATCGATATGGGCTTTCGGCTGAAGGCCCACTCGTGTACCCTTGACGACTGCGCGACACAAAGCTTTACGCCTTGCCTGGGCCAGCCAACACAGACATTCGACTGTTGATGAATGGAAATATGTTGTCTGGTCGGACGAGTCTCGTTTCAAATTGTATTGAGTGGATGGTTGTGTACGGATATGGAGACATCAAGAATCCATGGATCCTGTATGTCAGCAGTGGACTGTTCAAGCTGGTGGAGGCTCTGTAATGGTGTGGGGCGCGTGCAGTTGGAGTGATATGGAACCCCTCATACGTCTAGATACGACTCTGACGATGACACCTGCATAGTTTCATGTCCATTGTTCATCCCGACGGACTTGGGAAATTCCAGCAGGACAATACGAGACCCCACACGTCCAAAATTGCTACAAAGTGGCTCTAGGAACACTGAACACTCTTCTGAGTTTAAAGAATTCTGATGGCCACCAAACTCCCCAGACGTGAACATTACTGAGCATATTTGGGATGCCTTGCAACGTGTTGTTCAGGCACAATATATTATTACAACTTCTCCATAGAAATTCTCCTTTCTTTAAAATTTGTTTTTGAAAATCTTTTGGCATATTTTTCCTATTGCTGTGTGCTGTCCCGATAACATTTTTGTTTTCTTGGCGTAATTTTAAAAAGAGATTGGAGGAGGAGTAGTACCAGTTGTCAAGAAACAAAGTACAAGAAGATAATAATTAAACTTTCGCTATCTGTGAGGGTGCCCATCAATAACGAGTGTCGTAGGAATGGAAACATGTGTACGACATGCGAAAAAGAAATAACGAATGAATCATTGAAAGAGACACATTCCAATTTCCACATGGGAGGCCAACATTTTTTAACTGCGTACGATGTTTATGTTCCAGCTCAGTATGACGACTATCTGCGTCCATGACACCCTGGATACCATTTCACAATCGTTCACAGCACTTTTCGAATGGTGGACCATGGAATGTTCAATTGTCGTGACACAGCTCGTGCAATGCTTGAAGATCCCACATTGCATCCAACATTCTGAGCCATGGCAGCAGTAACTTTCTCAACAATTTTTGGCGCAGTAGGCCTTCGGCTTCTCCCACGAGCAATTCCTCAATCGACTGTTAATTCCACCTTCCGAATCGTGTTCTGCGATTTCGGTGCGGAGAGAAGACCTCTCCGTGTGCCGTTAATGCATCGACACTCACGAAGAGCAGCAGCAATATTGCTGTTGTTTCGATATTACAGCTTTACAAGCGAAACCCTGCTCACTTGGTCCTGACCCATGTCGGCTGCGGGAAACTTTAATGCACACTGATGCTTTTAGTACACAACAATGCCGCCATACCAGTACCGGCACCTGAAGGCAATTCATGACATTAACACTGCTAATAACCCAAATCCTCCGGTGCATAGTGTGTAGGTCATCCCTCTAAAGTTGGGCACCCATACAGTAATTCGTTTCCCGCCTACGCTGGTTCAATTAGCGGAAGTTTAAATATAACCCCCTGTATATCCCTTATTAAATATGGATTTTGACAGGTCCGTGACAATATTCGCTGCTGCTCTATTATTCCATCAATTTTTTCCTGGCCATTGTGTATTTCCAAACCGTAACAATAACCGGCACTTGCCGCAAGTATAGTTTGTAAATTTATAATTCGAAGCTTGGTCTTTTCGAGGGATTCAATTGCGTACGTCTTAAACGTCTTTTATATGCAGCAGCGCTACTAAGTCGCTCCAGGACTGCTGGGTATTCTTCGTGCTTTATTGTCTCTGTTAATACGCATCGTTAAGCCGAATATCGCACTAATTTAGAACCGCCATGTTGAATGGACACGTATAATTCGGCTTTAAAGATCATTTTGCTTGAAACTCGGAAAAAACCGAAGCTTTCTGTTGAAACTGGGCGTCGCACGAAATAAATGATAAGCTGTAATTGTTTGGGTCTAGGCGCTCAGTTCGGCACCGTGCGACTGCTATGGTCGCAGGTTCGAATCCTGCCTCGGGCATGGATGTGTATGATGTCCTTAGGTTAGTTAGGTTTAAGTAGTTCTAAGTTCTTGGGTACTGATGACCACAGATGCTAAGTCCCATAGTGCTCAGAGCCATTTGAACAATTTTGAACTGTTTGGGCCAACTCCATCTACCCATTTCAAAAACGAAATTGCTAATATCTTCCGAAACACCAGCGAAGAGCCGGCCGGAGTGGCCGAGCGCTTCTAGGCACTACAGTCTGGAATCGCGCGACCGCTACGGTCGCAGGTTCGAATCCTGTCTCGGGCATGGATGTGTGTGATGTCCTTAGGTTAGTTAGGTTTAAGTAGTTCTAAGTTCTAGGGGACTGATGACATCAGAAGTTAAGTCCCATAGTGCTCAGAGCCATTTGAACCATTTTTGAATCAGCGAAGACGCGCCTGCGACTGTCAGGAGAGAAACCCCATACACTGTAAAAATAACGGTCTTGTAACACTCCTTTTTGGTTCTTTTACATTCCTGGATTTCGCCACAGTGAGAACGACATCTTGAGTTCTGTAACCTGCGAAGTCCTGAATCCAGACACGAATCTGATTCTATACTTGATAAGTTCGTAAGACAGTGCGAATCTATACGCTCCCTGGGAGTAAAGAAAGGCGCATAATCTTGTCTACTGCGCTCCGGATCTCGTGAACGAACAGAGCGACCTGTGTTTCGCAAAAAACTGTTTTTGCAGAATCGGTGCCTATATTTATGGAGAATTTCGTTTTACGTAGATGTCATAATGCGTGTGTATAGGCCACGTGGTAGGTATGCAATTCCACAAGGGCTGACTTGAACACATCACGACACAAATACAGGGTGAGTCACCTAACATTACCGCTGGATATATTTCGTAAACCACATCAAATACTGACGAACCGATTCCACAGACCGTACGTGAGGAGAGGGGCTAGTGTAATTGTTTAATACAAACCATACAAAAATGCACGGAAGTATGTTTTTTAACACAAACTTACGTTTTTTAAATGGAACCACGTTAGTTTTGTTACCACATCTGAACATATAAACAAATACGTAATCAGTGCCGTTTGTTGCATTGTAAAATGTTAATTACATCCGCAGATATTGTAACCTGAATTTGACGCTTGAGTACCACTCCTCCGCTGTTCGATCGTGTGTATCGGAGAGCACTGCAAAATACATCGCGTTTCTACAGAATGATCTGCCAACGTTGCTCGAAAATGTCCCACTGGAAACGCGTCGACGTGTGTGGTATCAGCATGGTGGTGCACCTGCACATTCCGCAATTGACACTAGGCTGACCCTTAACAGGAAGTTCGACGGGCGTTTCATAGGACGTGGAGGACGTATAAATTGGCCAGCCCGTTCTCCTGATCTTACACCTCTGGACTTCTTTCTGTGGGGTACGTTAAAGGAGACTGTGTACCGTGATGTGCCTACAACACCAGAGGATATGAAACAACGTATTGTGGCAGCCTGCGGCGACATTACACCAGATGTACTACGGCGTGTACGACATTCATAACGCCAGAGATTGCAATTGTGTGCAGCAAATGGTGGCCACCACATTGAACATCTATTGGCCTGACATGTCGGGACACACTCTATTCCACTCCGTAATTGAAAACGGAAACCACGTTTGTACGTGTACCTCACCCCTCATGGTAATAATGTACATGTGCGTCAGTGAAAAAGACCAATAAAAAGGTGTTAGCATGTGGACATAATGTGCTGTTCCAGTCTCTTCTGTACCTAAGCTCCATCACCGTTCCCTTTGGATCCCTACGTAATTCGGTGCACTCCGATACACACGATCGAACAGCGGAGGAGTGGTACTCAAGCGTCAACTTTAGGTTACAATATCTCCGGATATAATTAACATTTTACAATGCAACAAACGGCACTGATTACGTATTTTTTATATGTTCAGATGTGCTAACAAAACGAACGTGGTTCCATTTAAAAAAACGTAGGTTTGTGTTAAAAAACATACTTCCGTGTATTTTTTTATGGTTTGTAGTAATCAATTACACTAGCCCCTCTCCTCACGTTCGGTCTGTGGAATCGGTTCGTCAGTATTTGATGTGGTTTACGAAATATATCCAGCGGTAACGTTAGCCTGTATAGTTATATGGACATAGATCACAAGAAAATAAATCAACAAGACAATAGAAATGACAAATCTTTAATCAGATAATATTACTCGAAAACTGAGGCACATCTAAGGCAGTGTTATCAACAAGATAAAATCTTGTTCTGAGTGCGAAAGTGGACAGAGAGGGCATTTGCACACATGACTGACTGTTTGCTCTTGGCCACCCTCGCACTTTCTGTCCTCTGGTGTGAAGCCCCACGGAGATGGAGGAAACGTCTTTCTGTGCAGCCACAGTATGCGAAATGTGTGGAAAAATCAGTGTGAACGGACTGTTCGTGACGGCGGTTCCCGGACAACAATAGAAACTGCGTATAACTACCGATTGATTCTTCCAGTCCAGAAGCATCTTTTGAAAATATATATTTCAGTAAGATTAGCTGTTAATGCCAACAGGCAGAGGTCAGTAATATACAATTATACGCATTTATCCGAAGATGTTTCTTCAAAACTGGAATGACCAAGCCTTTCCTCCAGTCGCTTAGTACACTTCTTTGCCACGACGGCAGTGTACGGAGGCGAACGTCAGCCTACCCGGCTGTGCGTAGGAAAACCTCATCTCTGCAGCGTTCTCGCAAATGTATACTGAGCTGCCGAAGACGCGAAAGCAGCAGACCGACGACCATCACTCTGGCAACGCGCGTATCGCCGCTACTCTTCCACGGGGCACCGCGTCGTACAGTCGCTCCATCTTAGGTACCCGCTTGAGGTACCACGCTTCTTCAGTCACAAACCACAGGCACCTTAGCCACGAGTGTCGATACGCTTTGCGCACCTGCTCGTAATTCAGCCGGCGCTGGTGGAGTGGCAGCGCCTCGGCCGGTTTGCGGCTGGCGCCACCTGTGGACGTGGCCGGGTGCCAGCTGCCTGCTGCTAGCTGGCGCCAGAAATATTCGCGAGCGCCTCGCAGGCCCAGGTGGAGCTGGTCTCGCCGGTTACGCATGTGGGCGGCTCGCCGTGCTGTCCGCAGCGTCTCTGCCGCGGCTCAGACGCGACCTCCGTACACGGGCTGTTGGATATGTCACTCCTTAGAGTCAAGTGCTATAACTTGCCTGATTACTTGGAAACTGGAGTCGTCCAAGAGGATTTGTTTGCCAGGTCTATTCTTCACTTAGGTAAATTGTGAAGCGGAGGTTCAGTGTGGAAGAAAGAGACATTGTGAGGTGTGAAGCTCTGTAATATACGTACACAAGTGATGGAGACCCGAACGAGGAATTCATGTGACATCAGTTTCAAAACAATTAATAGCTGGCATCTAAAGCAGAGAACTAGCCGTGACACCGATGGGAGGCTATCTGAATAACCATCAGCCACCAGAAGAGACATCAATATTTCTACGTTTAATGTGATGCTCATCTGGAGTCTACAGAAGCCACTGCGTCAGTGATCTCATGAAAGTGATGTAACGTATTGCTATTCGACAGTTTCAAAGAAGAAAAAGTAGACCTCCTTAAGGAAATAGTAGCTACTATAAGAGTAATTCCCTAAAAATTTAGACAGCAGGGTAGAGTTCACTGAATCGTTTCTGAACTGGCTAGTGAGTGGCCGATACTGTTTCTTATTGTATCCGGGTGAGACTTCCGTCCATAGACGAACACGTCAACTTGAAAAGTTATGTCATCGGTCGAGTGACGTTTCACCTGTTTCTGCTGAAGAAGCGCGGGGGCGTCCGTAGATGTGAAACGGCCTTTTGGCGCCTGCAGCCATAGGATATTATCTTCTCTGCACAACGACGACTGGCGAATAGTTTCTCAGTGGGACAAAACTCCACACCTACAGTTTGTAGAGTATGGCTCATCCTGCAATTTGCAACAGACGTTCGTTTCTCAGGTCGATGATTCGCAGACATTGCTACGACGACAAGTGCGCTCACAGTCCATATTACTTCTTCTTTTGCGGATGGTAAACAGAAACCAAAATCCTGGACGAGATTCAGCAGAATTCATTTCTGAGACCTGTAATGTCCCATGCCGTAATGTCGAGAGCGGCAGAGGTGACAGTACCATCTCTGTTACAGAAAGGTATTGTCAATACTGAAACTGGTTTGTAAATATACCTCTTATCACTCAAAACCTTAAGATGTAAACTATTTCAATGATGACTAATAACAATAAAATTATAGTAATCTAAACATAAAATATCAGGTAGTGATGTTTTTGTCACTCCTGATGTGCAAACGACCTATAAGTAACATCTTTAGGGATAGAGTGCTAACACACTCATGCGGATCAAAAGGAAGTTAGTCTAACGGCCGATATGGCGATCATTCGAAGCAATGATCCGCCTCAGTTGGATCGAGGAGAAATTGGGCGTGACTTTGTTGACGGAACCATTCTGAAATTCGTCTGAAATGATTTACGAGCTGCATTTACGAGGCTTCGAACCCGGCCTCTACAGATTAACCATTGCACATCATCCATGAGACATGCTTACGATGTGGTATAATCATGTAGAAAGAATCAGTTCGTACGGTTCTCACCTAAAGCCAGTTTTGATGCAACTTAGTAGAGGTTACTTTATCCTTTTGGCCTTGTAATTTGGGACAAAATTTTCTTCTTCAAACATAATTGTTTGTTTGCAACAAATTTTCATTTTGGTATGATTTTGATTTTACTTCACAATAAGGCCTTTCTTTTTAGATTCCTAACGTTTTCGTTCGGTGTTCGGTTTGAATAAAAGCCAACACATGTTCGAGCATGTGGTGCAAAACTTTCTTTCGAACAGTTTAACCTGCAGAAAAATCTGCCAACTACGGAGGGCGACCCAGCAAGAGTACAGGGGCGCCCGCTATATTGCACCTTCAGATTCACTATCCATTCAACGACAGAAGCGCGCCCTTCTACAGGTTCCAACGCACTCGTGTGTCCTTACAATAACTTTTCCAGCATGAGCAGCTGCTCCGATAAAAAAAATGCGTCTTTCTACGACACTGTCCGACGCATTGCCCGTAAGGCCCAACAACATTTATTACATAAGCAAACCCTTAAATAACTTACTACGTAAATAGTTAAAACAAGAAAAAAATCATGTAAGTGATGTAATTCGTAAGTATGAGAAGGACGCTGCATACCGTAGGGTAGAAGTCCAGAGGATTGGTTTGCAACCTGGGAATAATTACCCACTCACGGTATTTTTAAGAGATTATTACTATGTTTAATGTCTCATAAGACTGTAATATGGATTACATAAATTATATATATATATATATATAATTTCAAATGCTAGCATTAACACGTGACACAGTGTGGTGTAGGTTACAGCCTGTGAAACGAATGTATCATCATTTTTGTTAGATAGTCCACTTACTACGCACATACTTTCTACTTTGTACCACGCACCTATAATAGCAAAAAAATCACTACATCAAATAGTAATTAATGTAAAATTATAAAATTTCTGGAATACATTTGTCTAGGTAACATATTTAAGTGATTAACATTGCAGATTTCACAGGTTACTAGTGAATGTTAGATAAGCCATTCCAAATGTGAAACTCAGGTACATTAATAACCGATGTAAACGCCGGAATGTTTAGTGTAAGCAGGGCAGCGTGCATGCATTGTGTTGTGGAGGTGCCGGTTGTCAGTTTAAGGGATGGAATTCCATGCCTGTTTCACTTGATCGGTCAATACAGTTACGGCCAATGGTGTTTGTGGATGACGCTGGAGTTGTCGTCCGAAATTGTTCCATATGTGATCGACTGGAGAAAGATCTGGTGATATCAAGCAGGACAAGACAACATGTCGACACTCTGTACAGCATGTTGACTTACAACAGTGGCATGTGGATGAGCGTTGCGCTGTTAGAAAACACACCCTGGAGTGCTATTTATGAATGGCAGCGCGACAGATTGAATCACCAGATGGACGTTCAAATTTACAGTCAGGGTACTTTTGACCATAACTCCAGGTGTACGTCCAGTGCGTCTAGCACGCAGATAAGTTGGTAGCAGGCCATCAACAGGCCTCCTCCTAACCAATACACGGTCATCATTGGCACCGAAGCAGAACCAGCTTTCCTCAGAAAACGCAACACCGACATTGGACTGTTGATGACTGGATACAGGTTGCCTGGTCGAACAAGTGTAGTTTCAAATTGTATCGACCGGATGGACGTGTACGGGTATGAAGACAACCTCATGAATCCATGGACCCTGCACGTTAGCGGGAGACTGTTCAAGCTGATGAAGGCCTGTAATGGTGTGGGGAGTGTGCATTTGCAGTGATATGGGACCCCATGATACGTCTACATACAACTCTGACACGTACGTAAGCGTTCCGTCTGATCACCTGCATGCATTCATGTCCATTGTGCATCCCGACAGAGTTGGGCAATTGCGGCAGGACACACCACACATTCAAAATTGCTGCAAAGTGGCTCCAGGAACGCTCTTCTGAGTTTAAACACATCCGCTGGGCACCAAGCTCCTCAGACAAGAACATCATTGAACATATCTGGGATGTCTTGCAACGTGCAGTTCAGAAGAGATCTCCAACCCCTCGTACTCTTACGGATTTATGGCCAGTTCTGCAGGATTCATGGTGTCAATTCCCCCCCCCCCCCCCCCCCCCCCCCCGCCCGTACTACTTGAGACATTAATCGACTCTTTGCCAAGTCGAGTTGCGGCACTTCTGCGTGTTCATGGGGGCACTACACGATATCAGGTAGGTGTATCAGTTTCTTTGGCTCTTCAGTATAGGAGTGCAAGGCTAGTGCGGGTTAATACGAAAGTTGAGTGCACAATCTTATTGTGATGTACTAGCACTGATACGGAGAAATTTATGAACTATCGGGACCAGATGGTCTCAAACGAAGGTGTGCAACCCCCCGCCCCACACACACACACACATGCATACATACATACATAATGTGCACAAATTTATTATTCTATACTCAATATCGGTTGAGTTATTATATGCCACGCATATTATTCGGTCGCCTTTCTAGCTTCGCTGACGCACGTAGCAACCCTCTACCGCTAGAGGGGTGCGAATTGTCGAGTGTACCAAGGAGGTGTGTAATGTAACTATTTCGGTGTCTGAGAAACAACGTGCAGTAATCGAGGTCAAATCGCAGAATACGTACCTCCAATTGAAAAAAAAATGGTTCAAATGGCTCTGAGCACTATGGGACTTAACTTCTGAGGTCATCAGTCCCCTAGAACTTAGAACTGATTAAACCTAACTAACATAAGGACATCACACACAGCCATGCCCGAGGCAGGATTCGAACCTGCGACCGTAGCGGTCGCGCAGTTTCAGACTGAAGCGCCTAGAACCGCTCGGCCACACCGACCGGCTCCAATTGAAACCGAAAGCAGAATGAAAGCTGTGTATGTTGATGATTCCATCGACGTTCTGTTGTTACTGTTCGTAATGAATCAAACAGTGGTTCATGTGAGACAGAGAAGGGAATGGATAACCGCATACAGTAACTGACGAGACTCATGGGAATCAGGTGATGAACTCATCACTGACATACGTCCCAGGTAAGTGCAGCGTATCACGATAGCATGTGTAGGCCATCATTGCAGAAGTACAGGGCAGAAAGCTTTGTGTTCGATGGGTGAATGCTCACTCCTGACATGAAACAGAGTACACTGGACATCTACCAATAATTTCTTCTGCGTTTTGAGCGTGGGGGTGATGAAAGCTTGGTTCACCATTTTGACTCCGAAAACAAGAGAGCATCAATGGAGTTCTGCCTCAAAGGATCACCGACCCAAAAAAGTTCAAGAATGCCATCAGCAGGCAAGGTCATGCATGCAGTGTTCTGGGATACTTAAGGTGTGGTGCATTTGTAATTAATGTATAACAGCACCACCATAAACTCTACTAGGTACTGTGAGATCCTCAGAAACTGAAAGCCAAAATTCGAAGAGTTCTTCCACACATGGAGCACGCTCTCCTTCAGCATGACAACGCCAGACCTTACACAAGCGCTGCGACATCTGCAACAATCCGACGCCTTGGCTTCACGGTCATCAACCGCCCTTCATGCAGTACCGACTTGTCTCCATCCGATTTGGATCTGTTTCCAAAACTGACACACCAACTTCAAGAACTTACCTTTGATAGTTATGAAGCGTTGCAAGCAGAGATGCAGTTGTAGCTCCGTCAAAAGGTCAAGTGTTCTACAGTGGTCCTATCAACTAATTCGTCTCTCACTGGGAGATATTTGTTCGTCACCAGTGTCACTTTGTTGAGAAATAAATATGTAGACGTGAAGAACAAAGACGTAGAATGTTAATAAGGGCTGTTTTATTTCAAAAGCTTTAAGAGTTTTTACATAAAAAATTCAGAGAGATTATTTTCCAGCATGCGTTCGTTTGTTAGTTTGGTGCATAAGTTCGTAGTGTTTTTGTTTTGCATGTTGTTATTCGGGTTGCCATGAGTTTATTTATCGATAGCCATTTTTATTTGTATTTCAATGTTGCTATTAGAGTTTACTTATTGTCATTTTGTCATTTGGAGATAGTGAGTGAAGCCGTAGAAGCTAGAAAATGGGGTGCCAAGTGGAGAAATCGGAACATTTCCAACATATTCTTCTGTTTGAGTTCGACAGAGGGGAGACAGCAACGAAGGCAGCTAGAAACATTTGCTTCGTGTATGGGGATAATGCCACTGGACAGAGCACAACAAAAACTTGTTTTCTCGTTTTAAGGAGGATAGTGACGTTAGCGACTCTCCACGTTCAGGAAGACTTTCGGGAAGATGGTTTCAACGCATTAATCCACAGTGGTACACGTCATTGTACTCGAAAACCGGCAACCGTAATGAAGTGTAATCATTTCACCACCAACGGGGAAGGATAAAAAATCGTGTGTATGGCTCTAAGCCAAAACCATAAATATTTGCTTGCTCGTCATCAATTGGCTCGTGAACAACAGCGACCATTCCTATGCTGTTTAGTTTGTTAACATACGGATAAGAAAGGAATGGTTGAGCCCTAACAAAGCAGCAATTCCCCATACAAAGACCTGCACGCGTCCACTAAAGATAAATGTTATGCATCTGGCAGAACAGCGATGGTATGGTACACTACGAATTGTTACCCTGAGGTGTAACCAGCACTGTTGACATTTATTATCAATAACTGAGACGTGTTGCATACGCTGTACAGGAGCAACGACGAGGACGACTGCGTGAAGTGAAGCTTCTCCCCGATAACGCCCGCCCACATTCTGCTAGACCGACAAAGAAACACCATGCAGGAGCTGCGATGGGAAGTCATTCTGCACGCACCTTATTCACCTGCTCTTGCGCCTTCAGATTTTCACTTTTTGCGCCCCCTGTCAAACAACTTTCAAGGAACTTCCTTTCTAGATGAAAATACTCACCGAACATGACGAGTTCCTCGTCTAAAAAAACTTGATTTCTAATGTCGCGGCATAGAAAAGTTACCCCAGCGTTGGCAGACTGCTGTGAATATTGGGGGAGGATATGTTGTTGATGACTAAATTCTCTGTCATATGCATCGGTTGTATTTATTAAATTTATGGAAAAACGTTACAAACTTTTCCATCATCCTTAACATTACACACAAAAGCGCCAAAGAAACTGGTATAGACATGCGCATTCGAATACAGTGATATGTAAACAGGCAGAATACAGAGCAGCGGTCGGCAACGCCGTATAAGACAACAAGTGTCTGGTGAAGTTGTTAGAACGGTTATTGCTGCTATAATGGCAGCTTACCAAGATTTAAGTGATTTTCAACGCGATCTTATAGTCGGCGCACGAGATATGGGACACAGCATTTCCGAGGTAGCGATGAAGTGGGAATTTCCGGTACGATCATTTCACGAGTGTGTCGTGAATACCAGGAATCCGGTAAAACATCGAATCTCCGATATCGCTGCGGCCGGAAAAAGATCCTGCAAGAAGTGGACCAACGACGACTGGATAGAATCGTTTATGGCGGCAGAAGTGTAACCCTTCCTCAAATTGCTGCAGATTTCAATTCTGGGCCGTCAACAAGTCTGAACGTGTGAAGCATTCAACGAAACATGGGCCTTCGGAGCCGAAGGCCCACTCGTGTACAGTTGATGACTGCACAACACAAAGCTTTACGCCTCGCCTGGACCCGTCAACACGGACACTGGACGGTTATTGACTGGAAACATGTTGCCTGGTCGGACAAGTCTCGTTAAGAATTGTATCGATCAGATGGACGTGTACGTGTATGGAGACAGCCTCATGAATTCATTTATCCAGAAAGTTAGCGGGGGACTGTTCAAGCTGGTGGACGCTTTGTAATGGTGTGGGGCGTGTACAGTTAGAGTAATATGAAACCTCTGATACGTCTAGACAGGTGACACGTACGTAAGCATCCTGTCTGATCATCTGCATTCATTCATGTGCATTGTGCATTCCGACGGACTTGGGCAGTTACAGGAGGACAATGCGACACCCCAAAAACAACCATAATTGCTCTACAGTGGCTCTAGGACTTCTGAGTTTAAACACTTCCACTGGCCTTCAAACTCCTCAGACATGAACGTTGTTGAGCCTATGTTGGATGCTTAGCAATGTGCTGTTCCACCCACTCGTACTCCTTGGGATTTACGGACAGCCCTCCAGCACTACTTCAGACATTAGTCGAGTCCATGCCACGTCGTGTTGCGTCACTCCTGCGTGCTCGCGGGGGTCCTACACGATGTTAGGCACGTGTACCAGTTTCTTTGGCTCTTCGGTGAATATTTTACGTATAAAGAGAACAATATTCACTGCTAGCCGACCGACCAATGCCTTTGTAAATAATAATCGTCGTATCGAGTGGCTGCCTATATAGCGGCAGTGCCGTGCGTTCTCGATTATACTTGCGAACTCGTGTACTCATTCTCTTTTTCACATTTTACGAGGTGCATTCAAGTTCTAAGGCCTCCAATTTTTTTTCTCCGGACTGGAAAGAGATAGAAACATGCGCATTGTTTTAAAATGAGGCCATGTTCATTGTCAATACGTCCCAGAGATGGCAGCACCGTACGGCAGATGGAACTTTACCGCCAGCGGCGAGAATGAGAACTGTTTTAAATACTTAAAATGGCGACGTTTTCCTTACTTGAACAGCGTGCAATCATTCGTTTTCTGAATTTTGCGTGGTGTGAAACCAACTGAAATTCATCGACAGTTGAAGGAGACATGTGGTGATGGAGTTATGGACGTGTCGAAAGTGCGTTCGTGGGTGCGACAGTTTAATGAAGGCAGAACATCGTGTGACAACAAACCGAAACAACCTCGGGCTCACACAAGCCGGTCTGACGACATGATCGAGAAAGTGGAGAGAATTGTTTTGGGGGATCGCCGAATGACTGTTGAACAGATCGCCTCCCGAGTTGGCATTTCTGTGGGTTCTGTGCACACAATCCTGCATGACGACCTGAAAATGCGAAAAGTGTCATCCAGGTGGGTGCTACGAATGCTGACGAACGACCAGACGGCTGCCCGTGTGGCATGTTGCCAAGCAATGTTGACACGCAACGACAGCACGAATGGGACTTTCTTTTCGTCGGTTGTGACAATGGATGAGACGTGGATGCCATTTTTCAATCCAGAAACAAAGCGCCAGTCAGCTCAATGAAAGCACACAGATTCACCACCACCAAAAAAATTTCGGGTATCCGCCAGTGCTGAAAAAATGATGGTGTCCATGTTCTGGGACAGCGAGGGCGTAATACTTACCCATTGCGTTACAAAGGGCACTACGGTAACAGGTGCATCCTACGAAAATGTTTTGAAGAACAAATTCCTTCCTGCACTGCAACAAAAACGTCCGGGAAGGGCTGCGCGTGTGCTGTTTCACCAAGACAACGCACCCGCACATCGAGCTAACGTTACGCAACAGTTTCTTCGTGATAACAACTTTGAAGTGTTTCCTCATGCTCCCTACTCACCTGACCTGGCTCCTAGTGACTTTTGGCTTTTTCCAACAATGAAAGACACTCTCCGTGGCCGCACATTCGCCAGCCGTGCTCCTATTGCCTCAGCCATTTTCCAGTGGTCAAAACAGACTCCTAAAGAAGCCTTCGCCGCTGCCATGGAATCATGGCGTCAGCGTTGTGAAAAATTTGTACGTCTGCAGGGCGACTACGTCGAGAAGTAACGCCAGTTTCATCGATTTCGGGTGAGTAGTTAATTAGAAAAAAAATCGGAGGCCTTAGAACTTGAATGCACCTCGTACATGGTCCTCTTGCAGTTGACTACAGACTCAAGCGATGAGTTTTCAGTTAGATGGGCAGCGACAGAGACTGAAGAGCCGACCCCGAGTGTACGGAGACGGCGGGTCAGAGTATGACTCCGCAGCACCCGCTGGAGGGTTTAAAGCGAGTATACAGAAATCATTTCTGATCTCCGTACGGTAAACTTCCTTATTAGTTATGCGACATGTGAATGGAATAACACGCACCCAGCCTCGCTTTGGAACGTCGGCTTTGTAAGCTTAAGAGTAAGCGAAACCGTGACACACAGGTGTCTTAGGTTTATTTTCAGTTTTGCAGTACTTTTTGTGTGCTAGGTGTGCGAAACGTTTAGCCGGCGACCGTCGGCGCGGCAGACAGCACACGTGCGCGACCACCGCAGCCGCAAACGCGAGGATGCGGCCTGACTAATTGCCAACTGACAAACAGCGTGCTGCCTTAGCTCTGGGTGTTTTCTTTGCTCGAGTAACCACAGGCAGTGATTATTTTGGGAGACTCGGTTCAGTTTATGCGTGCACTGTATTTCTGAACTCCAGCGGGAGGAGTCGGCATAGCCAGAGTGTGCGTTCGGTCTCCTGGGCAGCTGGGAACAGCAGTGACGGCTGGTCTATGTTTTCCAGTCAGCGAGAACGGAGGGGCCATTAGAGATCTTAAAGACGGCTCCCCGCTTGTATTTCATAGTTGCACGCGGTGAGCGCAAGACAGCGCGTGACGGATTACTGAACACAAACTCGTAGCCTTTTGCTAAGAAGCGCTGTCTGGTGGCGTATCTCAAAAGTTACCAAACTCACTGTGTTGTGTGGTATCACGATTATGTATTGCATTGCAGCGTAGACATTTTCAGTGTGATACAGATGTAGTGCATACAGTCCGGAGACTGTTTGGTGCAGTTCTGTACAATCCTCTTGCTCTCTGCTTGACTACTGATATCTACATCCACTTCGAACTGCTTACTATATGCAAGCCTTCGTCCCCCTCTATAATTTATACTCCCAAAATTAATCCCATCGTTACACAAACTTACATTTGTACACCTGTAACAGAGCAAAAATAAAACGCGCAAGTTGTAGCTATTGATGTTCATGTACAGTCAGCATATTCCTTTTGCAAAGATGGTTGAAGAGGTTGACAGACGAGAGCAGACTTCACAAATTTCTACACAGTAACGGGAAACTTTGTTTACTGGTAACATTACCGTCAGTCTTGTTCCACGTATCAGTTACTCTTGTTCAAAGTTTTAAACTGCTGCAGCAGGAAGTTTCTTGTTATAGCTTACTTGGGCTGCAAAAATGAAAAATACAGGAGAGGAATATGTTTATAATAAATTGTATAAAATTCAGTATGCGAAAAACCTGCATATGTCATGAGTTCTGCTTCTATCAACTTCAGACAAAAAGCGTTAGAGGAAGAATATACCACAATCGTTTTTTCGAAATGTTGAAATACAATCCGGCCTTCTGGCTGTTGACGAAACATGCATCTACTGTTACACTTGGATAGAAATTACAGTAAAAGCTATGGGTTGCGATGGTAAAAATGTATCGAAAAAGGTGAAAACCGTTTTGTAGGCATAAAAAGCAAAAACAAACTTTTTTAGGACTCACCAGGTTCAACATGACTTGAGAAACACAATATGGCTGCATTTAAGCTACGGCATTGTTTGCATGATGAGATTAAGGGGACGTGGAACTGACACCTTCGCAATGTAAAGCTGTATGTGGTATGATTTACGCTCACACGTATCTTGTTAACACTGAAACAACGCTATTGGAGAGTTTTGTGTGACAACTGGAATATTAATGTTTTTGTATATGAGCTACATCTTTAGAAAATCTGCCTTTTATTGCCTGTAAATTTTTTATTGTGTCAGTTATGGAGTTAATACTGTTTAAGTACACACATCATAGGTAATGCTATTTCAGTGATTACAAAATCGAGTCAAATTTATAAAGAACTCGGCTGTATGAGCCTACTTATCAAAATGACCCTGTTCGCCCCCGGTAGCTGAGTGGTCAGCGCGACAGAATGTCAATCCTAAGGGCCCGGGTTCGATTCCCGGCTGGGTCGGGCGAACGGTCTACCAAGCGGGAGGCCCTACTCACACGACATTTTTAGGATGACCCTGCACCCTAATTCGGCTGCGAAGGGTGCCCTAAAGCCGTTGTATCTCCTACCGAGGCAAGCTGGCACCCAATTGCTGCAACTAGTCCTAGATACGGAGGACGCTGACACTGGGACAGAAATGACGTCAGAGATGGTCTCACACATGTTCTGTCAGGCACAGATTTGAGAAACTACTGGCCATTGGAGTACCCTTACATCACGCAGACAACTCATAGACACACGTGCCATGTGTAGACGAGCATTGTCCTGCTAAAAACCTGCACCACGATACTGTCACTTGAGAGGTGATACATGAGGACGCAAAATGTCCGTGACGTAGCGTTGTGCCATCAGAACTCCCTGAATCACTACCAGCCATGACCTGAAGTCATACTCTATGGCCCCCTCACCATGATGCCAGAAGTAACATTGCTATACCCTCCAAAATATTGGAGTATGAAGACTGGTCCCAGGTAGCCACTATACTCTCCAACGATGGTCATCTGAGTATCTGATAAATGCGATTAATCGCTAAGCTCAGTGCCACGCCATTAATCAGCTGTTCATGCTTCCCGGTCGCGGCACAGTTCCACATGCAGCCGTTTGTTTTGTCGTGTTAACGACAGCCAACGCATGAAGAAGTAATTCCGTTGTTCGGCTGCTGATAGTCTCCAACCAATGGCGTGGCTTGCCAACGGGTACTGCAGAGAGTCCATTACTTGTTCTCGGATGGCAGTCGCAGATGTAAAGTGATTATGTTTGTGCTAAGTGCACGGTATGGCGATCCTCCCTCGTACTGGTAGGACGTGGTTCACTGGAGCCTTGCTGTATCGCGTCCATCCGTCACGTTCCCACGCAATCTAATATCGGGTCACTATCACATCCGAATGTCCCATAAATCTAAATATTGTATCATCCGACCAGTCGGAAAGTTTCAAAGACTATCAGGTGTTGACAACGCTGTCTCACATGATACGTGACCTGTCGGTATCTTCCAGTTACCATTCAATTCACCATGTGATCAAAAGTATACGGACACCCCTAAAAACATACTTTTTCATATTAGGTGCATTGTGCTGCCACCTACTGCCAGGTACTCCATATCAGCGACCTAAGTCGTCATTAGACATCTTGAGAGAGCGGAATGTGGCGCTCCTCGGAGCAGACGTACTTTGAACGTGGCAGGTGATTGGGTGTCACTTGTGTCATTCGTCTGTACGCGAGATTTCCACATTCCTAAACATCCCTAGGTCCACTGTTTCCGATATGATAGTGAAGTGGAAACGTGAAGGGACGCGTACAGCACAAAAGCGTACAGGCCGACCTCGTCTGTTGACTGACAGAGGCCGCCGACAATCGAAGAGCGTCTTAATGTGTAATAGGCAGACATCTATCCAGACCGTCACACAGGAATTCCAAACTGCATCAGGATCCACTGCAAGTACTATGACAGTTAGGCGGAAGATGAGAAAACTTTGATTTCACGATCGAGCGGCTACTCATAAGCCACACATCACACCGGTAAATGCGAAACGAGGCCTCGCTTGTGTAAGGAGCGTAAACATTGGACGACTGAACAGTGGAAAAACGTTGTGTGGAGTACACAATGTACAGAATGTGGCGATCCGATGGCAGGGTGTGGGTATGGCGAATGCCCGGTGAACGTCATCTGCCAGCATGTGTAGTGCCAACAGTAAAATTCGGAGGCGGTGGTGTTATGGTGTGGTCGTGTTTTTTATGGAGGGGGCTTTCATTCCTAGTTGTTTTGCGTGGCACTATAACAGCACAGGACTACATTGATGTTTAAAGCATCTTCCGGTTTTCCACTGTGGAAGAGCAATTCGGGAATAGCGATTGCATCTTTCAACACGATCGAGCACCTGTTCATAATACAAGGCCTGTGGCGGAGTGGTTACACGACAATAACATACCTGTAATGGATGTAACTGGCCTGCACAGAGTCCTGACCTGAATCCTACAGAACATATTTGGGATGTTTTGGAACGCCGACTTCGTGCCAGGCCTCACCGACCGACATCGATACCTCTCCTCAGTGCAGCACTCCATGAAGAATGGGCTGCCATTCCGCAAGAAACCTTCCATCACCTCATTGAACGTATGTCAGTGAGAGTGGAAGCTGTCATCAAGGCTAAGGGTGGGCCAACACCATATTGAACTCCAGAATTAACGATGGAGGGCGCCACGAACTTGTAAGTCATTTTCAGCCAGGCGTCCGGATACTGTTGAGCACATAATGTACCTTATTCTGTTCACACCCCTTACATACCCTACCAAGTCTGGTAGCTACACTAAACATGAACAGCACTCTGGTGGGCCTTCTATTTGTCACAGGGATTGCCACTCTAATCATTTAAATACTGTCTACACGTACACGAAGTTACAGTGACATCTGACCGTGTCTTCTGGGTTCTTCACTTTTTTGTCGGACAGTGTACATCAGTTGTTTCTCGTGCCGAGGTATTCAGCATCGGTTTAGGAGTAGTTCGACACTAATAAATCATTTAATGCTCCTTTTAAACTGAACTTCGTTAGTTTCGTAGCCAAATTTTTTATGACTGCTATTGAGGATGTGTGTTTATAAATGACGGACGGCTTTCTGGATCGAGGCAGATAACTTTAAATCTTTATGTAGATAATTAGCATTTCTAGTATTCAGTCCATGAAAGGAGTTCTTAATTTTTTTTTTAAAAGTATTTCATTAAGGAATCAATATACTGGGAAGCGGCAGTTAGCATCTTTAACAGGTCTCTGAATGGCGTTCTGAGTTCAAACCACAAGTAATTCGCGTGACACGCTTTTGGTCTCGAAAAACTTCAATGTCTCTTGATGAGTTGCACGAAGATATGGCATTGTGTAAAGAAAGTCAATGAAGTATGTAAGACCTTTTATTTTTAATATCAGCTATACCAGACAGCAATCGAATTGAAATTAAAGATTTATTAAGACGCTTCAGCGTTTCTGTGGTATTACGCTCATCCCAGATTATTTCAGTATGAGCTACAGTCCTAAGAACTAACGCTGTTAACCTCTTCTTGTCATATTTCAGACAGATACGGGGAGGAGAGCTCTTGTAAGTTCAACACTGCATGTCGTTTGTCCTTTCAAGGTCAACTGACAGTTAATTTCATTATCCGTTCTTTGTAAATCAATACAGTTCTCTTCCTTTCGCAGATATTGCCATACGAGATCTACTGAATGAAGAGACTATCTCTGCAATGAAGCAAAATTGCGCACAGATCAGTTCTTTGTATCTGACAGACTAGAAATGGTGGAATTTCACTGGACACAAGAGAGTGGGCTCAAGTGTATTATGTTGAGAAATCAATTATCGTTACCAAGAACATGTTTCTGTTTTTTCTTTTTCAGCTTACATCTACCCAGCGTGTTGTCCGGAACGAAGGCATTTTAGACGCTGTCAGACTATGTAGAGAATACTGTGAGTATATTTTCTGGTGACTATAAAGGCTGAGCTTTCCTATGACTCGTGGTAACACGAACGTTGTGTGCCATAGTCCCCGGACATTTAACTACACGTCACTGTAGCCATAAACGTCGACGCCAGTAATCCAGTGACTAATGTCACCAAAGAATGCAGGTTAACTCTGAGCCAGTGCAGTGTGTTCAAAGCAACGATCTGTGCACCACGGATGTACCACAGTACAGGAACAGAATGCTTGGCGCTCTCTTGTTGTTAACAACTTGACGTCACTGAACAGCCGAAGGCAGCAGCTGCTTATCGTAGATACACGGATTACGGGCGCCCTGGCGTTGGAGGCTGAACTGCACTAAAACTTAAACAATATTAGTGAGCAACAGAAGCGAATTTCATCACAGATGGGTCCGCCTGCAAGCCAGTTTGGTTTCATTAGGAACAGGACGAGCATTGGCAGCGTTTCAACGTAGAACTATGGTTCTACTGTGAAGGCAAGTATTGAGCTCCCGGCAGCTCACTTGTTTGTATATTCGTTTTCATCTCATCTCGGCGATGATCGAAAATAGGAAACGTGAACTTCTTCGGTTAAGCCATTTCGGAAGACAGAATTCAGTATTCCGGCCTTCATTTTATCAAAAATGGTTCAAATGGCTCTGAGCACTATGGGACTTAACAGCTCAGGTCATCAGTCCCCTAGAACTTAGAACTACTTAAACCTAACTAACCTAAGGACATCACACACATCCGTGCCCGAGGCAGGATTCGAACGTGCGACCGTAGCTGCCGCGCGGTTCCAGACTGAAGCGCCCAGAACCGCTCGGCCACCAGCGGCCGCCCTTCATTTTATCATTTTCTACTTCAGTTCATCAGCACCACCAATGAAAAGTTTGACAGGTGATTGTCTTCCGTTAAGTTGTTTCACATAGGACAAAAATCTTTCTGAATCCTTCCAAACTCTTAATCTTCTTGTCGAATCCGTGAACGTTGCCCTCACGAAGGCCCGCGGTATACCTGGACAATAAGGTTGCACCGTACCACATTCAGCCTTCCAGCCACTGTCTCCCCACAACACGACTGCAAGGAAATAAACACTTGAGACTCCACGTCCGCGGCCTGTAAACAGAAGCATAATTACCGACCTTCTTATGAAAAGTTCCGCGCAAGAACGCGGCGCCAGCGTCGACCCAGGCGGCGCTACAATCACGGAGCTATTTCCTGTGCCGGCCACTTGCCGTCTGGAAACTGTTCGTATATACTTCCGCGCCGGTCAGAGTGGCAGAGCGGTTCTAGGCGCTACGGTCTGGAACCGCGCGACCGCTACGGTCGCAGGTTCGAATCCTGCTTCGGGCATGGATGTGTGTGACGTCCTTAGGTTAGTTAGTTTTCAGTAGTTCTAAGTTCTAGGGGACTGGTGATCATAGAAATTAAGTCCCATAGTGTTCAGAGCCATTTGAACTATTTTTTATGTACTTCTGCCGGACGTGTACTTAACCAGCCGCCCGGCCCACAGCAACTTACTCGAACTCCACAACCTTCGGAGGTCGAAGTGAAGTGCCAGCCAGCCAGCCGTGAGCTCCGCCACAGTGTTGGACACCAGCCGTCTCCACGTGCAGCCAACCTGTCAACACGGCTAACCACAGCCTGGAAGAACTTGACTGCAGAACGTTCCCGAGTCGCCTCACCATCACGTTCGGCACCTGCCACCGATCGTAGCCTCGTGGGTCCACCGCGTCCGGCCATCTAGGTTTAAGTTTTCGTCATTTCCCTAAATCGCTGTACGCGAATGCCCGGATGATTCCTTTGAAAGAGCACGTCCCTTCCCCTTCCTTGACACAGTCCGGGTTGTGCTCCGTCTCTAATGACCTCGGATGTAGACGGGACGTTAAACACTACCTATCTTCCTTCCCTCCTTCGTGGGTCCAGCTCCGTACGCTCCACGAACTGATGCGTCGTCACTGTGCAGCCGCCGACCACGGCCTGACTGGACGCCGCCTGTCCTAAGTCCTCCGACCCATCAGCCGTCACCAGGAGCAGCCATTGCTTTCTACTGACCACTGCCTCGTAGGACTCGGCTTTTATAAGCGCGTGAGACTTGCTTATTTCAACGATCGAAGCTAGACTCTGAGTGAACTTTCCTGCTGGTGGATACAATGTTAACCTTATTTCTCATCGTCAACGAGTGACTCTTTATTTCGCCCGCATCTCGTGGTCGTGCGGTTGCGTTCTCGCTTCCCACGCCCGGGTTCCCGGGTTCGATTCCCGGCGGGGTCAGGGATTTTCTCTGCCTCGTGATGGCTGGGTGTTGTGTGCTGTCCTTAGGTTAGTTAGGTTTAAGTAGTTCTAAGTTCTAGGGGACTTATGACCACAGCAGTTGAGTCCCATAGTGCTCAGAGCCATTTTTGACTCTTTATTTCGTTCTCGTTATGACGCAGTGACTCTGAATTTTCCTGTTATACATGTTCTGTGTTCAGTGACATAATACAACATTGTTTATCAGTACGGCTGGCGTATCAGTAAGTGTGACGTTCCCATTGTGGCCACAGACGGAAAAAATTTCATTCAAGATTTATTTCAAGATACGAAGGAATTAAAAGACATTAGCTGCCAGCGTGCTTTGATTTATATCAATGGGGCAGGTTGAAAATTTGTCCCTGACCAAGATTCAAACCTGGGTCTTATCCTTACTAGACAGAAGCACTGACTACTGCGCCATCCACACACGGTGGTCACTACAACCGCACGGATCACCCCAGCACGCCTCCCGTCAGAACCCGTCAGAACGTCTACAGATGTAGTGAGCCTGCTCCTCGTTAGCGTCACTGCTCGCGGTGTCTTCCCGATCCCCGCAAGAGTTCGTGCTTGGTGTGCATCTGCATTGAAGGGATAAAATGGTTCAAATGGCTCTAAGCACTATAGGACTTAACATCTGAGGTCATCAGTCCCCTAGACTTAGAACTAACCTGAGGACATCACACACATCCATGCCCGAGGCAGGATTCGAACCTGCGACCGTAGCAGCAGCGCGGTTCCGGACTGAAGCGCCTAGAACCTCTCGGCCACAGCGGCCGGCTTTGAAGAGATCATTGGTCACCATCGCCTATATATGTATACAATGTCTGATCTTTCGGACACGTCCGAAAGAACAAACACCAGATATACAAAATTTGTTTGTTGTCGCTTGAATCTGTTCGCACACATGGCATATGAACTGGAGGCAGAGATCCTCCGCAGAGCTGATTGGTGAGGTACTTTCTAGAAATTTTCTTTTCGCTCATGCTTAGCAGAAATGTTTCTGCCTTTCTTAACTTTTTATTGAAGAATTTCGGACCTTTTGATTTTAAAAATCCCATTCATTTCCTTTGTTCATAACTTATGCGCAGCGCTCAAAATAAACTTCTGAAAATATGTTTCTTACAATGTTAAAAGCTTCTTTGTCCCTGCCTACCATTCTAAGCATGTTCCTCTTCCATTCTACAGTAGCTAGATTTAAATCTCCTCCTCCACGATTGCATTATCTGAAATTTTACACGCAGTGTTCCTCAAGCCTGCTATGAAGAGTTTCACTTCTTCGCTTCTCGATAGGGATGAATATTATAAATACTATTCTAACCCTACTTAACAAGTTTACTACACGTCGGATCTGTTGACTCCGTGTCGTGAATCTCGTAAGTATCTACGGCATCACGTCGTATGCAGATACAATTAAAATTATTTTGTCGCCATTTTAGTTGCTTATTTATACACTTTGTATGGGGTACAAGTGCAGTTAATCCTGTTGATGGCTGACGACAGTGTACTGTACATTACACCAATATTTACTTCATTTATAGAGTACTCGTTATATCTGTTACGAGTAGTATGTTTTTAGGTCGGTTAATACCTTCTAAGTGCATGTGGCAAAAGCAAGCCATTAATGTTTATTTTCCCCTGGGAAGCATGTCAGGTGTTGAAGTGTAGAAGCATGGACGGAGAATGGTTGTCTATACTGGCAGGCATAGTCAACTTCCTGGCGCAGATACGACCGTACAGGAAATATCACTTAAAAAAGGGTTGAATGTTCAGTAAACTTCGGAAAATTTCTGTCATATATCTGAATACTTTGTTTCATAATTCTTAAAAAAAATGGCTCTAAGCACTATGGGATTTAACATCTGAAGTCATCAGTCCCCTAGACTCAGAACTACTTAAACCTAACTGACCTAAGGACACCATTCACATCCAGGTCCGAGGCAGGGTTCGAACCTGCGACCGTAACAGCCGCGTAGTTCCGGACTGAAGCGCCTAGAACCGCTCGATCAGTTCTTCAAAAGCCTTTTCGTGTAAGCTTGAGTCCAACACCACAAGGCAACTACCTCCAGTAACTTCATTTTAGCCGCAGCCACACGGTGACCTGACACGCGTGAGCTGCTCTGAGTGGTGTGGAAGATCGAATCCTCAGCTGCTGTGAGTGGTGTGGAGGATCGAATCCACGACTGCCTCGCAGTGAATTTTCCATGGTAACAACAAGCTTCATAGTACTGGAATGCTGCTACAAGAATAACATGTATGAGAGACGCATGAAGAGCAAAGTTTCTTTCGTCATCTGCCATTGAATTATGCAGAATTGATGTTAATTTCGTGTGTTTCACGTTTCTGAGCCTGAAGCGGAAAAACTGGATTGACGTTTCTGAGGCGTAAATGGAAAAACTGGGCTGCCATTTGTCTAAACAAACTTGGAAGCTCTCCCAAAATACATACAGGACGGCTGGCGAATCAGACCAACGGTTGTAATTTCGGAGCAGGGATTCACACGCGACATGCTTACTCAACTATAGATGTAGTTTCTGCACATAGTTATGTAAATGCCCTGTCAGATATTTCAAAAGAGTGGATGTGTCACTATAAAACCAAATAATACATCTAGCAACCACATATAGAACTGGTTTTAATATATGAATGTGATGCCGAGACTCTGTCAAATAAGATGAAGGCCACAATGTATTCAAAAGATAGGTGTTACGTAAAAGTTTTCAGATAGTGAAGGCCCTGTCAATGGAAGAAAAAGCATAGAACTGGATGGCCTATTTAATAAGATTGACTCTGTAGCGAAGATAAAATCTAACAGGATTAATTGGAGTGATCATACGATGAGCTGAAACTATTAAGATTGTGGTAGAATAATCTCTAGAAGGATGACATAAATGGAGATTTTTAGATAATACGGAATAGGACCGACAATTTTATAAAATTATCGTTTGCTGAGAACATCGTAAGATAAACAAGTTTGGCAGCATTTTATTAAATAAACACCAGAGAGCTTACATAGCTTTAACTGTCTTGTATTATTATTATTTCTTTCCTTTCTCAGACGTTATATCTGGTTAAAAATGGAAAGTGACGCGGACCTTGATCAAGCGTGACTTCCTTTTAACTGTACGGTATATGTTACATTGCATTTAGAAACTTTCGGGTAATTAAACATGTATCAATAATTACAGATTTCAGTAGTTGTATATATATGTTTGGATGTAGCTGTATAGTGTTGATGTACTGGTGTATATCGTGTGGTATGACTCCTGTAGTTGATAGTATAATTGGTATAATGTCAACTTTAACCTGATGCCACATGTCCTTGACTTCCTCAGCCAGTTGGATGTATTTTTCAATTTTTTCTCCTGTTTTCTTCTGTATATTTGTAGTATTAGGTATGGATATTTCCATTAGTTGTGTTGATTTCTTCTTTTTACTGGTGAGTATGATGTCAGGTTTGTTACGTGGTGTTGTTTTATCTGTTATAATGGTTCTGTTCTGTATAATTTGTATTCATCATTCTCCAGTACACTTTATGGTGCATACTTGTATGTGGGACCATGTTGTTTTATTAGTTTATGTTGTATGGCAAGTTGTTGATGTATTATTTTTGCTGCATTTCATGTCTTCTGGGGTATTCTGTATTTGCTAGTATTGTACATCTGCTTGTGATGTGATCTACTGTTTCTATTTGTTGTTTGCAAAGTCTGCATTTATCTGTTGTGGTATTGGGATCTTTAATAATATGCTTGCTGTAATATCTGGTGTTTATTGTTTGATCCTGTATTGCAATCATGAATCCTTCCGTCTCACTGTATATATTGACTTTTCTTAGCCATGTGTTGGATGCGTCTTGATCGATGTGTGGCTGTGTTAGATGATACGGGTGCTTGCCATGCAGTGTTTTCTTTTTCCAATTTACTTTCTTCGTATCTGTTGATGTTATGTTATCTAAAGGGTTGTAGAAGTGGTTATGAAATTGCAATGGTGTAGCCGATGTATTTATATGAGTGATTGCTTTGTGTATTTTGCTAGTTTCTGCTCGTTCTATAAAGAATTTTCTTAAATTGTCTACCTGTCCATAATGTAAGTTTTTTATGTCGATAAATCCCCTTCCTCCTTCTTTTCTGCTTAATGTGAATCTTTCTGTTGCTGAAAGTATGTGAGGTATTCTATATTTGTGAAATTGTGATCGTGTAAGTGTATTGAGTGCTTCTAGGTTTGTGTTACTCCATTTCACTACTCCAAATGAGTAGGTCAATATTGGTATAGAATAGGTATTTATAGCTTTTGTCTTGTTTCTTGCTGTCAATTCTGTTTTCAGTATTTTTGTTAGTCTTTGTCTATATTTTTCTTTTAGTTCTTATTTAATATTTGTATCATCTATTCCTATTTTTTGTCTGTATCTTAGATATTTATAGGCATCTGTTTTTTCCATCGCTTCTAGGCAGTCGCTGTGGTTATCCAATATGTAATCTTCTTGTTTAGTGTGTTTTCCCTTGACTATGCTATTTTTCTTACATTTGTCTGTTCCAAAAGCCATATTTATATCATTGCTGAATACTTCTGTTATCTTTAGTAATTGGTTGAGTTGTTGATTTGTTGCTGCCAGTAGTTTTAGATCATCCACGTATAGCAAATGTGTTATTTTGTGTGGGTATGTTCCAGTAATATTATATCCATAATTTGTATTATTTAGCATGTTGGATAGTGGGTTCAGAGCATGGCAGAACCAGAAAGGACTTAATGAGTCTCCTTGGTATATTCCACACTTAATCTGTATTGGCTGTGATGTGATATTATTTGAATTTGTTTGGATATTAAGTGTGGTTTTCCAATTTTTCACTACTATGTTTAGGAACTGTGTTAATTTAGGATCTACTTTGTATATATCCAATATCTGTAGTAACCATGAGTGTGGTACACTATCAAAACCTTTTTGGTAATCAATGTATGCGTAGTGCAGCGACCTTTGTTTAGTTTTAGCTTGATATGTCACCTCTGCATCTATTATCAGTTGCTCTTTACATCCTCATGCTCCTTTGCAGCAGCCTTTTTGTTCTTCATTTATAATTTTGTTCTGTGTTGTATGTGTCATTAAATTCTGTGTAATGACTGAAGTTAATATTTTGTATATTGTTGGTAGGTGTGTTATGGGGTGATATTTAGCTGGGTTTGCTGTGTCTGCTTGATCTTTAGGCTTCAGATAAGTTATTCCATGTGTAAGTGTATCAGGGAATGTGTATGGGTCTGCAATGTAACTGTTAAATAATTGAGTTAGATGTGAATGTGTTGAGGTGAACTTCTTTAGCCAGAAATTTGCTATTTTATCATTTCAAGGGGCTTCCAATTGTGCGTAGAATTAATTGCTCGGGTGACTTCATGTTGCAAATTTATCACATCAGGAATTTGTGGTATCATCTTGTATGAGTCTGTTTCTGCTTGTATCCACCGTGCGTGTCTGTTATGTTGTACCGGGTTTGACCATATGTTGCTCCAGAAGTGTTCCATGTCTGTTGTGTTTGGTGGATTGTCTATTTTAATGTGTGTGTTATCTATTGCCTGGTAAAATTTCTTTTGGTTTGTGTTGAATGTTTGGTTTTGTTTCCTTCTATTTTCACTTTTTTTGTATCTTCTAAGTCGTTTGGTCAATGCTTGTAATTTCTGCTTCTTTTCATCTAATTGCTCTATCGCTTCTTGTTGTGAGATTTTTACCTAACCTTTTTTGTTTTTTCTCTGATATTTCATTTCTTATAAATTGTGTTAGCTGTCCGATGTCTTTTCTCAGTTTTTCTATTCTGATCTGTAGCCTGTGTTGCCATGCTGGTTTTGTGGGTTTCTTCTGTGTGTTGGTTGGCACTGATCTCTGCCTAGTGTGTATATTTAGTGTAGTGAGTGCTCCTACATAAACCAGTAGTTGTAACTCTTCCATAGTTGTATTTTCATTTATTTTGTTGTGTATGATTGTGTTGATAGTTTTTATTGTTGTTTCGACTTGTGGGTTATTTGGCGGTCTATGCAAGAATGGTCTAATGTCTGTATTTGTGACTTTGTATTCTATATATGTCAACTGAAATTTTTCTTCTGTATCTAACATGTGTGTCACTGCACGTTCTATTTGTGCTTGTTCTGGTTGCTGTCTTAAGATTTCGTTTTCCTCTGATTGTTTAATTGATGCGTGTTGTTCGTGGTTTGTTTGCTCTGGGATGTTTGAGTCCATTACTGTATTTTCTTCTTCTTCTCATTGCACATTATTTTGTTCCAGTATTTGTTGTACTTGTTGTTCGATGTTTTCTAATTCTGACTGGGGTATCCTGTTAATTTTGATTATTACACGAATCTGATCAGCTAGTCGCTGTTCTGTTAAAAATTTTAAATCTGGGTATCTGGTAACAAATGTTGTGTAAACTTGTGATCTGTATCCAGTTGTGTTGGTTCCTAAGTTCGTTGCTTGGTAATAACAGAACATGAGGTGTCGGTTAACTTCATCTGACCATCTCATCCTCTGTCTTTGTTTTCCTTCTAGGGTGGTTGCAGGAAGCATGTCTAGCAAAACACCTCTATTTGGATTTAAATCTTTTCCGTGTGGCTAGCAGTGTCGTTACCATTATGGACAGGAATAGGGTTCAAGCGTCGTCCCCGACCATGACAGCGCTTGTCCGAGGCTTCATTAGTTCTGTCCTGAACCAACTAATCACACTTAAAGGGAGTTAGCCCTATTAGTGGTTTGTTATTTTCGTCGCCTTTTACGAGTGGCAGAACATACCGAAGGCCTATTCTTTTCCCGAGCCTCCACGGGGTTTATTATTATTATTATTATTATTATTATTATTATCTGGAAGTGATGTATCAGTGCTGACAATAATGATTAAAATTAGAGTGGCAACCTTTTCGAAACTTCTTCTCACTGATACCCCCCGCCCCCAGTTTGGATTCTGGAGAAATGTAGGAACACGTGAGACACTCATAAGACTTATCAAAGAAGTAAGTTTAAGACAAATCAAACCTCACATTTGCAGTATTTGATGGCTCAGCGAACGCTTATGATAATGATGGTTGAAATACACTCTTTGAATTCGTGACGGTGTCAAGGTAAAATACAGAGAGCTGAACATTATTTACAACTTGTTCAGAAACAAGACGGCGACTATAAGAGTCGAATGACACGAAAAGGCAGCAGTAGTTGAGAACGGAATGAGACGAGATCGTAGCCTGCTGTGGTGGAGTAGGAGACCAAACAGCTAAGGTCATCAGTCTCCTATTCACTCCCAGGACAGAAGCAGTGTACCCCAATCTGTCTGCATACAAAATAAATTTTGTGTGCAAGTGTGAGAGTGTGCTCTATATGTTTGAGTAAAGTATATATGAGACGGACCATGGGAACCAGCCCAGTATTCACCTAGTGGGATGCGAGAAACCTCCTAAAAACCATATTCAGCTTTGGCAGCACGCTGACCCTTCGTCGTTAATCCACTGTGCATATTCGATCCAGGGCCAGTGCACCTCCCCGTCCAGGAAGCAGTCGCATTAACACGTGCAGCTACCTGGAAAGGTGGTTGCATCCTCTTGCTGATGTTTCTAGATCTGCACATTGACAAGCAGTAAAGGAAACAAGGAGAAATCTGGAACAGGTATTGAAGTTCAAGGAGAAGAAATAAAACTGTCTTCGAGCGACAGCAAAGGACTTCAAAGAGCAGCTGAATGGAATGGACAGTGTCTTGAAAGGAGGACGTAAGATGAACACCAACAAAAGCCAAGCAAGAGTAAGGGAATGTACACATACTTCGCAAGTAAGTTTTGTAATTAGACATGATTTTGTTAACATTATACATCATTCTCAAAGTATCAGCCTTCGTTTGGAGCCTGCTGCTGGCTAGTGGAGTGATGCTTATCTACTCCCAGTGCTGGGTCAGGTGGGTACTTATAGAGCATTTATCCATGTGCACAGCCAGCAGCTACTAGCACCACTGGGCAGTGTTGCTGGCCACAAATCATTCCACACACTGGACCTCCAGTCAGCCAGAGGCAGTGGCTGCTGGTAGTGGCGGTGGTAGCAAGTGGAAATGAGGCAATTTATCTGTATGGCCGGCACTAGAGCATACACAAATAGTAACTTGGCCCTGCAGCATCAGCACTGTGCAGATGGGGATACTTTGGATACGTCGCTGGAGTGGAATTGGTGTGCAAGGAAAGGACACTCCTCAGTGCAGTATTTGTTTGGTTAAATAACAGTTCCTGTCTATCACACACACACTCACTCTTTAAAGTATAGGATCCCTGAACTACTTGTTTTTAGCAGTCATACTATATGGCATTTCATGCCATTTTATATTTAGCATAGTGCTGATGGCGCTTGTAATATATTTTTAATATCTTGGATAGTGAAGTTATGATTGTGGCAGTAATATTGGACTATAAATTATAGTAATTAAGATAAGAGTGAAATAAATATGGCCATTTGGGTAACAAATTATAGCTATAAGGATCCTGGAAATCAGGCAACCATGCAGGTTGCTCTCATATTCCTCACCCAGCAGGACAATGCTCTATCTCCTATTTTGAGTTTCCCATTGTTTATATGAAGACAATTAGCCCAGAGAAGTGGGAGGTGCATAGGGGTGTGGTTGGGCAGATGGGTAGGAGTAGTAGCAGACAGAGAGGAGGGATGAGGAGAGGAGGGGAGGGGAAACGGCGAGATGGGGGAGGTCTGGCAAAAATGTAGGCTGGACTGATACTCTCTTTGCGCCACTACTAATGTCTACGCATACAAAGTTGCGAGCATTAGGCATGTATGTCAACACTTACTCGTCACTTGTTGAAAATCTTTTCTTGATACCTTGCAATATTCCCAAACTTTATTACTGTCTTTTATCTTTTATATGTATGGCTCCACTGCTGCTGTGGGTTTCTTGAGGGAAGTCATTTTCCTGCGCAGGCTGTTTTGCTTTGAAGCAGCAACATTATTTCATTATTTCGCGATTTGCTAGTTTCGCCTGTCTAGGGAATTACCAGGCTAAATCACAGTTAATAGTTTGTAATGCCTATAGCTTTATATATTCCACTTATCCGTATGGAAGAAGCAACATCAGATGGCATCCCTAATAAAGCTTTTGCACAAGTAACGTTGTTATGGGTACACGTATCTCAGATGTAGAATTCATGAGTAAAAAGGAATAAGTGCTACTTTTGATTTTGAGATGCTGACCACGCCATATGAATTTCCATTTGAATTAGTTACAATAAAGTATTTTAATCCGTTGTAAGATGGCACAGTGACAAAACCGTCATGTTGTTGTTGGTGTTGTTGCTGTTGTCGTTGTGGTGGTGGTGGTGGTGGTGGTGGTGGTGGTCTTCAGTCCAGCGACTAGTTTGTTGCAGCTCTCCATGCTACTCTATCCTGTGCAAGTCTCTCCATCTCCGAATAACTACTGCAACCGACATCCTTCTACATCTGCTTACTGTACTCACCTCTCGGTCTCCCTCTACGATTTTTACCCTCCACGCTGCCCTCCATCACTAAACTGCTGATCCCTTGATGCCTCAGAACGTGTCCTACCAACCGATCCCTTTTCTAGTCAAGTTGTGCCATAAATTTCTCTTCTCTCCAGTTCTATTCAGTACCTCCTCATTAGTTACTTGATCTATCCACCTAATCTTCAGCGTTCTTCTGTAGCACAACATTTCGAAACCTTCTATTCTCTTCTTGCCTAAGCTGTTCATTGTCCATGTTTCACTTGCATACATGGCTACACTTCATACAAATACTTTCAGAAAAGACATCTGATACTTAAATCTATACTCGATGTTAACAAATTTCTCTTCATCAGAAACGCGTTTCTTGCCATAGCCAGTCTACTTCCACCGTCATCAGTTACTTTGCTCCCCAAGTAGCAAAACTCATTTACTACTTTTAGTCTCTCGTTTCATAATCTAATTCCTCAGCATCACCTGATTTCATTCGACTACCTTCTATTATCCTCGTTTTGCTTTTGTTGATTTTCATCTTATACCCACCTTTCACGACACGGTCCATTCTGTTCAGCTGCTCTTCCAGGTCCTTTGCTGTGTCTGACAAAATTACAATGTCATCGGCAAACCTCAAAGTTTTTATTCCTTCCCCGTGGATTTTAATTCCTACTCCAAATTTTTCTTTTGTTTCCTTCACTGCTTGCTCTATATGCAGATTGAATAACATCAGGGATAGGCTACAACCCTGTCTTACTCCCTTCTCAATCAATGCTTTCCTTTCGTGCCCCTCGACTATTGCAGCTGCCATCTGGTTTGTGTACAAGTTGTGAACAACCTTTCTCTCCCTGTATTTTAGCCCTGCCACCTTTAGGATTTGAAAGAGAGCATTCCAGTCAACATTGTCAAAAGCTTTCTCTAAGTCTACAAATGCTAGAAACGTAGGTTTGTCTTTCCTAAACCTAACTTCTAAGATAAGTCGTAGGGTCAGTATTGCTTCGTGTGTTCCAACATTTCTACGGAATCCAAACTTGCATGAGTGTCGCATTTAGTCCTTTTTATATATGGATTCCACATCTGACATCGCTTAGCCTGGATATGCGAAATCCATATTAGGACGGCATCACATGCCGTCTCTCCACATTAATCTCTAGAACACGTTATGCAACGTACGTTTTTTTTTCTACTTTGATGTAACTTGACAATGTCCAAGGCGGCGAAATAAGGTAATAGCTTTATAATGATGTAAAGTGGATTTTTCAAAGCAAAACAGCCTAAGCTGGAAAATGACTTCCCTCAAGAAGTTATTAGCTGTATTCACGTTGCTGTGGGGCACACTGCGGGTTCAAAGCCCTCTCCAATGCTAAAACCTGACGTCGGGCGGATCGGAACCCAGTCTAGCCTATCGGAGTTTACTTGACGAGCTTAAAGTACCCTGTTACTGAAGCACTACGACGCATTCACATAAATTTTGACTTGCAACCTGATGGGTTCCAGCTGTCACTTTGCCGGACAGACGGAACAGTCAGGGCGATCAAGCGCACGGGAGGCCGTAGTGGGCGCCCCGCCGCTGAGGGTATTTTGACGCCAGCTCCCGCCAGGGCCGCTGTGTGCTTACAGAGTGCCGGGCACCGCCGAGTGAGCCGGTCCTGTCAACAAACAGCCCGCCACGAGATACCGCCGGGCCCTCACACGTATCTGGTGACAAGCACTTCTGGCACGACAAGTTGTCAGCGCGGCCGCGTCTAGCACCAGAATTAGCTTCGCCTTTTCTGCCCATCTTGATTTTTCAGCATAGCCGAGCGCTGAGGTCACTTGTCTCCTTGAACAGGAAGTCCAGTCTGTTGCTCAGTTTTTAACTCTTCTTGCCGCGGTACACAGGTTAGCTGATTTTCTGGCTTTAGGCCGGTCCTATTTCGAAATACCTGAACGGGGGCTCCCCTACTCTAAATACTTGACTTTCTTCTTGGCTATTTAGAATACGAGGTGCATTCAAGTTCTAAGGCCTCCGATTTTTTTTCTCCGGACTGGAAAGAGATAGAAACATGCGCATTGTTTTAAAATGAGTCCCAGAAATGGCAGCACCGTACGGCAGATGGAATTTTACCGCCAGCGGCGAGAATGAGAACTGTTTTAAATACTTAAAATGGCGACGTTTTCCTTACTTGAACAGCGTGCAATCATTCGTTTTCTGAATTTGCATGGTGTGAAACCAATTGAAATTCATCGACAGCTGAAGCAGACATGTGGTGATGGAGTTATGGATGTGTCGAAAGTGCGTTCGTGGGTGCGACAGTTTAATGAAGGCAGAACATCGTGTGACAACAAACCGAAACAACCTCGGGCTCGCACAAGCCGGTCTGACGACATGATCGAGAAAGTGGAGAGAATTGTTTTGGGGGATCGCCGAATGACTGTTGAACAGATCGCCTCCAGAGTTGGCATTTCTGTGGGTTCAGTGCACACAATCCTGCATGACGACTTGAAAATGCGAAAAGTGTCATCCAGGTGGGTGCCACGAATGCTGATGGACGACCACATGGCTGCCCGTGTGGCATGTTGCCAAGCAATGTTGACGCGCAACGACAGCACGAATGGGACTTTCTTTTCGTCGATTGTGACAATGGATGAGACGTGGATGCCATTTTTCAATCCAGAAACAAAGCGCCAGGCAGCTCAATGGAAGCACACAGATTCGCCGCCACCAAAAAAATTTCGGGTAACCGCCAGTGCTGAAAAAATGATGGTGTCCATGTTCTGGGACAGCGAGGGCGTAATCCTTACCCATTACGTTCCAAAGGGCACTACGGTAACAGGTGCGTCCTATGAAAATGTTTTGAAGAACAAATTCCTTCCTGCACTGCAGTAAAAGCGTCCGGGAAGGGCTGCGCGTGTGCTGTTTCACCAAGACAACGCACTCGCACATCGAGCTAACGTTACGCAACAGTTTCTTCGTGATAACAACTTTGAAGTGATTCCTCATGCTCCCTACTCACCTGACCTGGCTCCTAGTGACTTTTGGCTTTTTCCAACAATGAAAGACACTCTCCGTGGCCGCACATTCACCAGCCGTGCTGCTATTGCCTCAGCGATTTTCCAGTGGTCAAAACAGACTCCTAAAGAAGCCTTCGCCGCTGCCATGGAATCATGGCGTTAGCGTTGTGAAAAATGTGTACGTCTGCAGGGCGATTACGTCGAGAAGTAACGCCAGTTTCATCGATTTCGGGTGAGTAGTTAATTAGAATAAAAATCGGAGGCCTTAGAACTTGAATGCACCTCGTACTCTACGCTTTGTTTATCTTAGATGCCTAGCCGAAAGCACGCTGTAGCAGTGGCGTTCTAACTGTACGACAACGATCTGGTTAGAATTCTGGTAATGGCACAAATGTTCATCTCCTCACTGTCGCCTGCAACAACGCCCTCAAACGGAAACCTTTTGATAGCCCCTTTTAAGAGTAGCTCTCGAGAGTATGTGTTTGGTAATTGTAAGTGTTGCGTAGTATCTATGACGATGGTGGTGGTGGTGGTGGTGCTGGTACTGATACAAGAGTAGATGAGAGGAAACCCAGTGCTAACATATAACCAACTCGTCTCGAATAGCACCAAGGGAACCATCAAGCGTAATGAACTGACAGTACGATTTTCATCAACACTGAAATTCTCCCATTGCTTAAGATACTGTGAAACCGGTGCAAGACAGGGCTGCAGCCTTTCACACCTAATGTTCAATTTACACATCGAAATAGTATTGACTGAAATAGAACAGAGGTTCAGGAGTCGGATTAAACTTCAGAGTGAAAGTAAATCAACGTTAAAATCTGCTGTAGACGTTGTTATCCTCAGTTAAAGTGAAGAACAGTTACAGGACCTGTTGAATGGAGTGTACTGATTAATGAGTAAAGACTAATGGTTGAGCGTAAACTGAGGAAAAACAGAAGTAACGAGGAGTAGCAGAAATGAGCGTATACAACCAGTGAAAAACTTAAGCCGGACGGAGTGGCCGAGCGGTTCTAGGCGCTACAGTCTGAAACCGCGCGACCGCTACGGTCGCAGGTTCGAATCCTGCCTCGGGCATGGATGTATGTGATGTCCTTAAGTTAGTTAGGGTTAAGTAGTTCTAAGTTCTAGGGAACTGATGACCTTAGATGTCAAGTCCCATAGTGCTCAGAGCCATTTGAACCATTTTTTTCACTGTGGCGCTATATTTCATTTATCAGTGCGATGCGACACTTTCTTCCATCATTTGGTACGGCTTGTTTTGGTTGCCACGACTTTCTTCAAGTTTGGCAGAATCGCGGGGTAAGCGCTGTTAACCCTGCGCTATTTGTTCTTGGCATAAAGGAAGTTTACAGGTCCAGTGGCTATTAGCGCAAAGAGACGCTATCTAGCGATCTGTCACTGCAATACTTTAAAAATGAGTGGGAATCACAGAGGAGAAGGACGATAACTTTCATTATCTATATCGTAGTCACACTGGCAGAAGTGGATGCATTAAAAGTAAATAATATTGTGGAACGGACAACTTCTGACAAGGAAAACCGTCCTTTTCCTAAGCTCACCCGCAATAAAGAAAACGCAAATTTTGAACAATCCATTGAGGCGTTGAAATAATGGCTACAGGAATAACTTCCCAAATGTCTGAGGACACTGCCAATCTCTCATCCATTTTGAGCCGTTTTCGAGACTGCTTGTTATTTCAGTTTAGAGCGCCACAGTGTGTCTGCATATGGAAGAGGTCCATCTGCAAAGTAATTCTCGTTTAAAATGCAACTTCTTTTACGTTAAATGTGTTGAAGAGTTCCACATTGTTTTCGTCAGAAAGACTTTCCACTCTTCCATAATGAGCTTGCAGATGTGATGGTAATGTTTCGCTCAACGCATATGAGTAAAAGGTTTTTTTCGATTGTGAAACTAAATAAGTCGCAATTACGTGGCAATCTGAGTGACGAAAATCTTGTGAAACTGATTGCATCTGTCTGCATGCAGACAGTTTGTGCCAAATATAACTTTTGTGGTGCATGTCGTCTAGAAATATGAAATATCTAACAAAGCTGCATGAAGGATGCTGCGCTTTCGTGGTCCCCTCCCCCCTTTTCCCGCTAAGACAATGTGACACGGTAGAGGGGGAAGTATGCACTCCAGCAAGAGAGTTTCGCACCGCATACAAGCAGAGTTCTTGGCTGTCCCTGGTGTAGGTGCACGAGTATATCCCTGCAGCAGGGCCGAAGCGTCATGTCAACACTCACTGTAAAGGGGTCTGCTTTGCAGATGAAATGTTTGGACAGCTTGTGCTTATGTCAGATTTCATGCGTCATGGGTGTATTAACAGACAGACCTGTTCTCATTGCTCCGTACCTTCTAAACACGCATCGATGTGAAGTTGCTTTCATACTGGCGGTTTAGCCACAGCAGTCCAGTTTCATGGTTGACCTACTGAAACTGATGACTTCAAAAATGGCTCTGAGCACTATGAGACCCAACATCTTAGGTCATAATTCCCCTAGAACTTAGAACTACTTAAACCTAACTAACCTAAGGACATCACACACACCCATGACCGAGGCAGGATTCGAACCTGCGACCGTAGCAGTCCCGCGGGAAAACTGATGACTGTCATGTGGTTGATCTGTGTGGTTGACCAGTGCAGTTGAACTACTGGGCACAAGCAAGAACCGCGTGGCTGAATTCACGTGGCCACATTCCTGTCGCAACAGCTGTGTATGTGTGCGAATTCAGTTCTGATTAGCAATTGTTGCTGTTTGCTGAATCGGAAATGCAGAGCCAACAACGTCAATGGAAATATGGGACTTTTTTTAATTTGTGAGACATTAAGAGAAAGCTTATCGAAAATCTTTACTGCTTTACAATATCTGATGTCTTTTGATAGCTTTGTACACAAAAACACAAACGCAGTTGCGGAATACAGTACCCCCCAAAACAGACTATTTATAGCAGTGAAACCGGCAAACCTTTTGTTTGAAAGCAGTTACGTAATACATTCGTTCCTGACTTCGAAAATAAAACTGTAAGCGAAGAAACTAATCTGGTATGTATTACTTTGTTTATTACATCTCTGAATATTTTGTAGATTTTTCTTAGTTGTCAATGAGTATCTCCTTCTGTGCTAACCAAATTACTGATGAATTTACTTCAGACAGTCGTACGACTGCCGCTTCTTAGTGGTCTTTATGTCTGCTAAATCAGATACAGCAAGCTCTATACATACTCCGCAAACCGCCATACGGCGCATGAAGGACGGTGCCTTGTACCACAACTAGTCATTTCCCTTTCTGCTCCATTTGAAAATGGAGCGAGGGAGAAACGAAAGCTTCGTAGGAGGCCTAATTCCTAATACATTGTTTTCGTGGTCCTCGCGTGAAAGGTACGTTGGCGGCAGTGAAATCGTTCTGCAGTCAGCAGCAAATGCCGCTCCTCTAAATTTCCTTCATAGTGTTTCGCGAAAAGAATGTCATCTTCCCTTCCAGATTCCAGTTTGAATTCACGAAGCAACTAAGTAATACACGTGTGCTGACCGAACCTACTGGTAACAAACCCAGCAGCACACCTCTGAATTGCTTTGACGTCTTCCTTTAATCCTACCTGGTGGGGGTCTCAAACACTGAAGCAGAATTCAAGAAGGGGCTGCACTAATGTTATATACACCGTTCATTTATAAATGAACTACACATTCATAGAATTCTCCCAATAAGCTGAAGTAAGCCGTTCGCCTTCCGTACAACCGACCTCGTGTTCGTTCCATTTCAAACTGGTTTGAAACGTTGCACATAGATATTTAGTCGACGTAACTGTGCCAAGCAGCACCACGCTAACACTGTATTCGAACATTACAGGATTGTTTTCCCTACAGATTGATGCTCACCTTATCCGTCAGATGGTTTTATGCATACTGGGGTTTAAGTGTATTTTGCGTAATGTGGAACAGAGCCTGTATAGATAGTCACAAAATGGAAAAATTCAAATTACTGGTCTTTTTATCGGATACCGCTACATACTGTGTTTACGAAAAATGCTATTTGTCAGATTTAAAACGCCATTGAATTACTTGAGTGTTACTCGCCGTCAACCGACATCAAATAATTTACAGAATTACACTTAAAACACAAACTATTTCATATGACTTGCGTTGACATCACTTTCGGCAAATGATGGTCCAATTTTTATTCGTTTCTGTTTTCTGCTTGCTTTTTTCTAAAGATGGACATCATTTTCCGAAAAGTCAAAGCATCGAATTTTGTCCTCCATGCTCTGAAAAAAATCGGCGCATCTCAGTGTCTTTGTGTGCCTTCACTCTATTCATCTACCAAATTTAGTTGTCTATATCCATGTTAGTTGTCTATTCCATATTCATGGGTCTCGCCATTTAACCACTAGGATATATTCGTCATCTACGACTTCAGAACCAGGAATCTTGGTTCAAATGGCTCTGAGCACTATTGGACTTAACATCTATGGTCATCAGTCCCCTAGAACTTAGAACTACTTAAACCTAGCTAACCTAAGGACAGCACACAACACCCAGCCATCACGAGGCAGAGAAAATCCCTGACCCCGCCGGGAATCGAACCCGGGAACCCGGGCGTGGGAAGCGAGAACGCTACCGCACGACCACGAGATGCGGGCGAACCAGGAATCTGTTTCACCTGATCGGCCATAGAAGCAGAAGTATCACACCCTCACCACTATGATCTTCAAAGCAACTTTTAGTGGAGGATGTTAGAATTTTCTTGTATCATTGTCGGTTAAGTGAGCTGGAGAGCCGGCCGAAGTGGCCGTGCGGTTCTAGGCGCTGCAGTCTGGAACCGCGAGACCATGCCTCAGGCATGGATGTGTGTGATGTCCTTAGGTTAGTTAGGTTTAAGTAGTTCTAAGTTCTAGGGGACTAATGACCTGAGAAGTTGAGTCCCATAGTGCTCAGAGCCATTTGAACCATTTGAGTTGGAGATTATGGACCTTTAGATCCTAGGGAGAAGGCTAGGCAAACATGTACACAGGGATATTCCGTCATCTTTCGGGCGTGTATCCAGTATACCGGTCTTATTAGTTCTTGTTCCGATATTTTGGTTGAAAACTTGGCAGTTATTCTCAGTGAATCACTTTTGAGATTTTTGAATCACTTTACACTACAGTGTGGAGTAAACGCGGATGCTTAATAATATCCTGGGTGCACGCCCGAAACATCTTGGAATTTTAGGGACTGCAGGAGGATACAAGATGACAGACAAAATCTCGTTGGTGTGGTCAACGACAGTTAGCTCTAAATGTACAAAAATATAAGGTAGCGCATATGAATAGGCAAAAAAAACCTGCAATGTTCGAATATAGCATTGGTAGTGTGCTGCTTGTCACAGTCACATAGATTAAATATCTAGCGGTAATGTTGGAAACCGATATGAAATGGAACGAACATGTAAGAGTTGTAATAGGGAAGACGAATGGTTGATTTCGGTTTATTGGAATAGTTTTAGAAAGGTGTGATTCATCTGTAAAGTAGACCGCTTATAGAGCAACACTGTGTGACCCATTCTCGAGCACTTCTCGATTGTGAGATCCACACCAGGTAGGTTTGCCGCGCGGAGTGGCCGCGCGGTTTGAGGCGCCATGTCACGGGTTGCGCGGCCCCTCCCACCTGAGAGTCGAGTCCTCCCTCGGGCTTGTGTGTGTGTGTGTGTGTGTGTGTATGTGTGTGTGTGTGTGTGTGTGTGTGTGTGTGTGTGTGTGTGTGTGTGTGTGTTGTTCTCAGCATAAGTCTAGGGACCGATGACCTCAGCTGTTTGGTCCCTTAGGAATTCACATTAAAGGAAGACATCAAAGCAATTCAGAGGCAGGCTACTAGACTTGTTAGATTCGAACAACATGCAAATATTACGGAGATGCTTCGGGATCTCAGATGGGCATCCGTGGAGGGAAGGCGATGTTTTTTTTCCGAGGAGCACTAATAAGAAAATTTAGAGATCCAGCATTTGAAGCTGACGGCAGAACGACGCTATTACCGCCAACGTATTTTTTGCATAAGGACTACGAAGATAAGAGACATTAGTCCTTGTAAGGAGGCGTAGAGACACTCTTCTTTCCCTTGCTCTGTTTGCGAGTGGAACAGGAAAGAAAATGGCTAATGGTACATGGTACCCTCCACCAGGCACCGTACCGTGGTTTGCTGAGCCTGTAGATGCAGTTGTAGATCCGTCGGGAAAACTTCAAGAAACACATATAGACAGAAATTGGCCACGGGCATGTTACAGAACTAGAGTCCCCATATTTAGCTACAGATCAAATGGGAAGCAACGGAAAAATATTTTTGCTGTAAAACGAGAGTCATATACATAATAGCGTTTTCTAAACGCAAGTATTCGTTATAATAATCAAAATACTTCGTATTTAGTTTTCTTTTTTTTTTTCAGAAAATTGTCGAACCGAAAATAAGGGCCTACTGTTTTGGTAATGATCGTCCAGCTAAGAATCCAGCTCTTTGGTAGAAAAACGTCATAAAGTGATGCAAAGGGGCCCTTGAGAAATACAGGCCTCACAACGAACTAGTGACGTCACACCAGTTGCCTTGTTCGCCATAATTCGCAAACGCTCGCCTCCGTGCAAGGCCCACGAGAAATCAATACATCAATGAAAAGATAGCCACTGAAGGTCTTAGCTTTGTCGTATGCTGTCGAGAGCTCGCATGTATTTAAACACGCAGTTAAGAATTACTAAACTCGTCTGAAACAGTTACTCGCTCCCCGCCAGAAACGGCTGCTGGCACTCGTAAGACCTGCAATGTCACGTGATTTGACGTACGCGCCAAGGCATGTCTCCCTCGTAGGCCTCGGTGATACAAGAAACGCACATGATAAACAAATGCAGAAGGATTAGCTAGACTGCGGTAGTCGCGGGGACGAACGGGTGCACAGTTGACTGCGCAGCTAAATCGCCATTGTGGAAACTACCTCTTAAACGATGAACGCGAACAAGCGGCACGTGTCCATCGCGCAGCTGCAAAAACATCCTGCTGGCGGCGGCCTCCCATTGACAGAACTTCCAAGATACGGCAAATCACAGTCACAACGCCCAACACTGGCCACTGTCTAATCCCTGTTACATCGCTCATAAGGCGCACTACTCTGCGTGAGTGTGCCACAGTTACCCCTAACACAGCGCTGGCTGCTAGCAATTTTCAGCGCTCACACACTCGTTAAGAAACAGTGCTCGCCCGTATACATGAACACTTGACGATTTAATCAATTTCAATCCTCTCTTTTAATGTCCTTTAAGTTGCATATTATTTTCATGATACCTCCATGGTGTTTCTCTTGCTTTCTTAAAAAGACTAGCGTATTCGACAAGGGAAGGCGAATGCCCGACTTCGTTTTGTTGGGACAAAATTTCGGAATGTGTGGCTCATACATACAGGAAACGATGTATAGAACGCTAAAGCGGTCCATTCTTGAGTACTGTTCGTGTGTTTGGGATGCATCTATCAGCATGCATGTATTACGGTGATGCTTCATGAACCTAAATGGGAATTCCTGAAAGGAAGACGGAGCTCTTTTCGCAAAGCACTATAGTGGAAATTTAAAGAACTGGCATTTGAGGCCGACTGCAGAACGATTCCACTGCCACCATCGTACTTTCTGTTTAAGGACCAAGAAGATAAGATATGAGAAATTGGGGCTCGTGCGGAGACCTTTACCAGTCGCTTTTCCTTCGCTCTGTTTGCTATTGGAGCAGGAAAGGAAATGCCTAGTAGTAGTACGTGGTATTCCCCGCCATGCACCGTACCCTGGCTTAAGGAGTATGTATGTAGATTTAGATGTTGTTGAAAATATCGTCGTGGATGATGTGGCCTTTGTAAGGGACTTCCGTGGAAAATTGAAGCAACGCCTACTTAGTGTATGCTATAACTGCTTGAAGTTTTCCAGACCTTCTGCGCTTTTCTGCACAACATTTCATATTTAGCCATTATTTACTTAAGAAGTATATGGGACGCATCACATATTAATAACGTGATAAAAGGAGGCTGTAAAATATTGACGATTTTCGAATAAGTCAACAATGAAATGGTACGTGTGATATGTAAACACTGATAGATACGAGGGGTGGTGCCGTAATATCCTGACCACCAATCTTTGCGTACATCTACGTCTACATCTACATGGATACTCTGGAAATCACATTTAAGTGCCTGGCAGAGTGTTCATCGAACCACCTTCACAATTCTCTATTATTCCAATCTCGTATAGCACGCGGAAAGAACGAACACCTATATCTTTCCGTACGAGCTCTGATTTCCCTTATTTTATCGTGGTGATTGTTTATCCCTATGTAGGTCGGTATCAACAAAATATTTTCACATTCGGAGGAGAGTGTTTGTGATTAGAATTTCGTGAGAATATTCCGTCGCAACGAAAAACGCCTTTCTTTTAACGATGCCCAGTCCAAATCCTGTTTCATTTCAGTGAGACTCTCTCCCATATTTCGAGGTAATAAAAAACGTGCTGCGCTTCTTTGAACCTTTTCGATGTACTCCGTGAACCCTATATGGTAAGGATCCTACACGGCGCACCAGTATTTTAACAAATGACGGACAAGCGTAGTGTAGGCAGTCTCCTTAGTAGGTCTGTTACAGTTTCTAAGTGTCCTGCCAATAAAACGCAGTCTTCGGTTAGCCTTCTCCAACAACATTTTCTATGTGTTCCTTCCAGTTTAAGTTGTTCGTTATTGTAATACCTAGGTATTTAGTTGAATTTGCGGCTTTTAGATTAGACTGATTTATCGTGTAATCGAAGTTTAACAAGTTCCTTTTAGCACTCGTGTGGATGACCTCACACTTTTCGTTATTTAGGGTCAACAGCCACTTTTCGCACCATTCAGATATCTTTTCTAAATCGTTTTGCAGTTTTTTTTATCTTCTGGTGACTTTATTACTCGATGAACGACAGCGTCATCTGCAAACAACCGAAGACCGCTGCTCAGATTGTCTCCCAAATCGTTTATATAGACAAGGAACAGCAAAGGGCCTATAACACTACCTTGGGGAACGCCAGATCACTTCTCTTTTACTCGATGACTATCCGTCAGTTACTACGAACTGTGACCCCTCTGACAGGGAGTCACAAATCCAGTCACATAACTGAGACGATATTCCATAAGCCGCAATTTCACTACAAGCCGCTTGTGTGGTAGTGTGTCAAACGCCTTCCGGGAATCCAGAAATACGGAATCGATCTGAAATCCCTTGTCAATTGCACTCAACACGTCATGCGAATAAAGACCTAGTTGTGTTTCACAAGTACGATGTTTTCTAAATCCATGTTGACTGTGTGTCAATAGACCGTTTTTTTCGAGGTAATTTATAATGTTCAAAAATGGTTCAAATGGCTCTGAGCACTATGGGACTCAACTGTTGTGGTCATAAGTCCCCTAGAACTTAGAACTACTTAAACCTAACTAACCTAAGGACATCACACACATCCATGCCCAAGGGAGGATTCGAACGTACGACCGTAGCGGTCGTGCGGTTCCAGACTGTAGCGCCTTTAACCGCTCGGCCACTTCGGCCGGCTTATAATGTTCGAACACAATATATGTTCCAAAGTCCTGCTGCATATCGACGTTATTGATATGGGCCTGTAATTAAAAAGATTACTCCTACTACCTTTCTTGAATATTGGAGTCACCTGTGCAACTTTCCAGTCTTTGGGTGCGGGTCTTCGTCGAGCGGAATGTTGTATATGATTGTTAAGTATGGAGTTAGTGCATCAGCATACTCTGAAATGAATCTAATTGGTATACAGTCTGGACCAGTAGACTTGCTTTTACTAAGTGATTTAAGTTGCTTCACTATTCCGAGGATGTTTACTTCTATGTTACTCAAGTTGGCAGCTGTTCTTGATTCGAATTCTGGAATATTTACATCGTCTTCTTTTGTGAAGGCATTTCGGAAGGTTGTGTTCAGTAACTCTGCTTTTGGCAGCACTGTCTTTGATAGTATATCCATTGCTATCGCGCAGAAAAGGCATGGATTGTCTCTTTCCGCTAACATGCTTCACATATGACAAGAATCTCTTTGGATTTTCTGCCAGGTTTCGAGACAAACTTTCGTTGTGGAAACTGTTGGAAGCATCTCTCATTGAAGTCCGCGCTAAATTTCGAGCTTCTATAAAAGATCGTCAATAGTGGCGATTTTGCGTCTGTTTAAATTTGGCGTGTTTGTTTCGTTGTTTCTACAACAGTGTTCTGACCCGTTTTGCGTACCAAGGAGGATCAGCTCCGTCGTTTGTTAATTTATTTGGTATAAATTTCTCAATTGCTACCGATACTATTTCTTTGAATTCAAACCACATCTGGTCTACACTTATTAATTTGGAAGGAGTGCAGATTGTCTCTCAGTAAGTGAATTTTTATATGCTTTCTTGAATAGGTATATTTTTCGTTAATTTTTGGTGGATTTGGGGGTTACAATAGTTAATCTCGCTACGACAACCCTCTGTTCACTAATTCTTGTATCCCTTTTGATGCTCGTTATTAACTCAGGATTATTTGTTGCTAAGAGGTCAAGTGTGTGTTATCACAACCGTTTACTATTCGCATGGGCTCATGAAGTAACTGCTCGAAATAATTTTCAGAGAATGCGTTTAGTACAATTTCGGATGATGTTTTATGCGAACCTCCGGAATTAATCATGTATTTTTCTCCAACATATTGAGGGTAAATTAAAGTCACCACCAACTATTATTGTATGAGTCGGGTATGTGTTTGAAACCTAACTTAAGTTTCCTTTGAACCTCTCAGCAACTGTATCATCTGAATATGGAGATCGGTCCGGGACTAAATTCCAAACCTCTCCGCAGTGCCTCATGAAGTGAGGACATGTGACTCTGTTGATGACGATTCGTTCGTCGGATGGGGACGTTAAGCACGGCAGCCCCGTTACTGCTATTGAAGAGGAATAGGCTACGTGTCAGCACAGGGTTTCAGCCACCCTCTTTTTCTCATCATCACCCACAACTAAGATTATCACACACACACACACACACACTCACACACACACACACACACTATAATCAAACTTCTCAGAGCCACCTAAACACACAACTCTCACACTTGGCGAAGGAGAGGTGCAATTCTGCGCCAATTAGACGGCTGTATCTGCCTTCGGCTTCTGACAGCCAACAATGCCAAACGACTTTAATTTTTTACTAGGCTGTGACATCTGTCAGCACATGGGATCTTTTATGCTACAGCTATTACTGTTTTGACTATTTACGTCAACATCCCGGATAGCTACGGGTGTTAACGCGACCGCTGCCGGGATGGTAAAATGGTTCAAATGGCTCTGAGCACTATGGGACTCAACTGCTGAGGTCATTAGTCCCCTAGAACTTAGAACTAGTTAAACCTAACTAACCTAAGGACATCACAAATATCCATGCCCGAGGCAGGATTCGAACCTGTGACCGTAGCGGTCTTGCGGTTCCAGACTGCAGCGCCTTTAACCGCACGGCCACTTCGGCCGGCGCCGGGATGGTACACCCGATCGAATCCGCCAGTAGTATTGACAACAAGGGGTCGGCTCGTCGGCCAGTCTGGACTTTCTTTAGGCGGTTTCCCACATCCCACTAGGAGAATACGGAGCTGGTTCCCACGTTCCACGCTACGCGAACTTTTAAAACATTTACTCACACTTGTACACAGAATTTGAATTTACTCCGTAAGCAGACCGACTGTGGTGTTGGATTCATTATTACACACTGAGGTGACTGTGGGATAGCGGCATGCACACAGACGGCGGTAGAATCGCTTATACAAGGTATGAAAGGGCAGTGCGTTGGCGGAGCTGTCATTTGTACTCAGGTGATTCATGTGAAAAGCTGTCATACGTGATTGCGGCCGCACAACGGGAACTAACAGACTTTGAACGCGGAATGGAAGTTGTAGCTAGACGGATGGGAGATTCCATTTCAGAAATCGTTAGGGAATCCTATATTCTGAGATTCACTGGGTCAGGAGTGTGCAGAGAGTACCAAATTTCAGTCTTTACCTCTTACCACGGACAACGCAGTGGATGACGGCCTTAACGACCGAGAATAGCGCGTTTGCGTAGACTAGTCAGTGCTGACAGACAAGTAACACTGCGCGAAATAACCGCAGAAATCAGTGTGGGACGTACCACGAACGTGCCCGTTAGGACAGTGCGTCGAAATGTGGCGTTAATGGGCTATGGCAGCAGACGATCGACGCGAATGCCTTTGCTGCAATGCCTCTCCTGGGCTCGTTATCATAGCGGCTGGGCCCTAAACGACTGGAAAACCGTGGCCTAGTCACATGAGTCCAAATTTCAGTTGATAAGAGCTGATGGTAGGGTTCGAGTATGGCGTAGATCCCGCGAAGTAATTTGCCAGTTGTCAACAAGGCACTGTGGATGCTGGTGGTGGCTCCATGAGTGTGTGGGCTGTATTTACGGAGAGTGGACTAGGTCCCCTGGTCGACCTGAACCGATCATTAACTGTAAATTGTTATGTTCGGCTACTTGAAGCCTATTTGCAGCCACTAATGGACCTCTTGTTCCCAAAGAACGACGGATTTTTTATGGATGACAATGCGCTGTGGCACCGGGCCATTCGTTTGAAGAACATTGTGGATAGTTCGAGCGAACGATTTGGCTACACAGATCGCCCGACATGAATCCCATCAAACCTACATGGGACATAATCGAAAGCGCAGTTCGTGCACAACATCCTACACCTGTAACAGTTTCGCAATTATGGACGGGTATGGGGGCAACTCGGCTCAATATATCTGCAGGGGACGTCCAACGACTTGCTTAGACATTGTCACATCTAATTTCTGCACTACTCCGGGAAAAAGGAGGTCCGACACGATTTCAGGAGGTACCCCATGACTTACGTCACCTCACCTCAGTATATACAGGGTGTTACAAAAAGGTACGGCCAAACTTTCAGGAAACATTCCTCACACACAAATAAAGAAAAGATGTTATGTGGACATGTGTCCGGAAACGCTTAATTTCCATGTTAGAGCTCATTTTAGTTTCGTCAGTATGTACTGTACTTCCTCGATTCACCGCCAGTTGGCCCAATTGAAGGAAGGTAATGTTGACTTCGGTGCTTGTGTTGACATGCGACTCATTGCACTACAGTACTAGCATCAAGCACATCAGTACGTACCATCAACAGGTTAGTGTTCATCACGAACGTGGTTTTGCAGTCAGTGCAATGTTTACAAATGCGGAGTTGGCAGATGCCCATTTGATGTATGGATTAGCACAGGGCAATAGCCGTGGCGCGGTACGTTTGTATCGAGACAGATTTCCAGAACGAAGGTGTCCCGACAGGAAGACGTACGAAGCAATTGATCGGCGTCTTAGGGAGCACGGAACATTCCAGCCTATGACTCACGACTGGGGAAGACCTAGAACGACGAGGACACCTTTAATGGACGAGGCAATTCTTTGTGCAGTTGACGATAACCCTAATGTCAGCGTCAGAGAAGTTGCTGCTGTACAAGGTAACGTTGACCACGTCACTGTATGGAGAGTGCTACGGGAGAACCATTTGTTTCCGTACCATGTAAATCGTGTGCAGGCACTATCAGCAGCTGATTGGCCTCCACGGGTACACTTCTGCGAATGGTTCATCCAACAACGTGTCAATCCTCATTTCAGTGCAAATGTTCTCTTTACGGATGAGGCTTCATTCCAACGTGATCAAATTGTAAATTTTCACAATCAACATGTGTGGGCTGACGAGAATCCGCACGCAATTGTGCAATCACGTCATCAACACAGATTTTCTGTGAACGTTTGGGCAAGCACTGTTGGTGATGTCTTGATTGGGCCCCACGTTATTCCACCTACGCTCAATGGAGCACGTTATCATGATTTCATACGGGATACTCTACCTGTGCTGCTAGAACATGTGCCTTTACAAGTACGACACAACATGTGGTTCATGCATGATGGAGCTCCTGCACATTTCAGTCGAAGTGTTCGTATGCTTCTCAACAACAGATTCGGTGACCGATGGATTGGTAGAGGCGGATCAATTCCATGGTCTCCACGCTCTCCTGACCTCAACCCTCTCGACTTTCATTTATGGGGGAATTTGAAAGCTCTTGTCTACGCAACCCCGGTACCAAATGTAGAGACTCTGTGTGCTCGTATTGTGGACGGCTGTGATACAATACGCCATTCTCCAGGGCTGCATCAGCGCACCAGGGATTCCATGCGACGGAGGGTGGATGCATGTATCCTCGCTAACGTAGGACATTTTGAACATTTCCTGTAACAAAGTGTTTGAACTCACGCTGGTACGTTCTGTTGCTGTGTGTTCCCAATCCATGATTAATACGATTTGAAGAGAAGTAATAAAATGAGTTCTAACATTAAAAGTAAGCGTTTCCGGACACATGTCCACATAACATATTTTCTTTCTTTCGGTGTGAGGAATGTTGAGGAATGTTTCCTGAAAATTCGGCCGTACCTTTTTGTAACACCCTGTATACGCCCCGTATAAAGTCTGTCGTAATGAATGTAATGAAAAATATGAGAAATAAGCCGTTTATGTAAGTATAACCTTCATAGGATAAATAAATATACGTTCGGTAGCTCGGGAATGCTCATAAATAGTTTACTTGACAGGGTTGGGGGAGGGGAGGGGGAAGGGGCAGACCTCACGAATCCGATTGACCTCTGCTCAACTTAGCGAAAGTGGCTGAGGAGCCAACGGCTTTCTTGTAATAATTAATAGTTATTGTTACATGCACAATGGATTGCAGCCTACCTAGGAAGTGTTGGGGAGTCTGTACTACGTCACCAGCATTGTGAAGCCCAGCGCAGGTCTGACTCAGGTGACTAACAGCATAGGGGAGTTATGTAGGAATTTTACGAAGGAGTATCAGGTACTGGGTGGAGCAGGGAATAGTCTTGATAGGGACGGGGAATATGATGTAGGTGGTGACCTGGTAAAGAAAGCTACTCAAACTGGTGGCACTAATGTCCATTTCGTGCAACTGTTCCAGCGTCATGACCGGCCTCATCTTAACGAGGCTGTTAGGCGCGTTAACATGGAGCTGGAGAGGGTACTGATGGCATGGGTCACATTGCAGTGGTGCCAGTTGAGTCTATTAGGAGATCTGTTTTCAGTAGGCATGGCCTGCTCCTCAACCGGTATGGGAAGAGGAGGCTGAAAAGCTTATATGTGACAGTGTGGCGGAAGGCGGTGGGGGAGAGAGGGAGGGGGGAATCACTAATGGAAAAATTCCTGTAATAGTTGGTGTTATAACTGCACCCTTTTAGACTGAAGTCAGTTGATTGGTATACCTGCTTAAAGGAAGTCTCTCTAACCAATGAATCACCTTCAGGGGACGTCAAGTTTCCAAATACAAAAGCAATTAGCATATTTCACCAAAATATAAGAGGTATTGGAGATAAAGTTAATGAACTGCTTACAGAAATCGACTCTTCGGAGCACGACTTAAATAATTTGATAATTCAGGGGCTTCCTTTACCAGGATACAGATTAGCTGGCTGTTTGTGAAGGAGTTCTTTCCTGGGTGGCGGAGTGGCCATGTACATAAAAAACAGTAATCCATTTGCGTCCATAGACGTATCACAGCACTGCACTGAACAGATATTTGAATGTTGTGCAGGGGCAGTTGAATTTAATGAAACTAAACTTCTAATTTTTATTGTTTATGGATCCCCTAACTATGACTTCAGAGTGCTTCTGCTCAAGCTAGAGAGCGTCCTTGATTCACTTTATACGAAGTACCAGAAATAAGTTATATGTGGTAACTTCAATATTGATTTCTTATATGATTGTGCAAGAAAAAGGATGTTGGCAGGTCTCCTAAAATCATATGATCTGATGCAAACCGTGTTTTTTCCAACTAGGGTGCAAGGGAAAAGCAGCACAGCTTTATGAATAGACAGAAAGGGGTAATGTAGAGAATTTTAGAAAATGCTATATTCTCTTTTCGCTGTGAGGTACTGGATGGGTTAAACAAAAGGCTTTGAACGCTAGACATATTTTTTGATTTAACAAAGGCGTTTGATTGTGTTGATCACAAAATATTGCTCCAGAAGTTCGATCATTACGGAATACGGGGAGTAGCTCACAATTAGTTCACATCTTTCTTTAACCACAGATAGCAAAAGGTCATTATTCACCGTGTTGAGAATAACTGTAATGTGATGTGTGAGTGGGATACAGTCAAATGGGGGGGGGGGGGGGGGCTGCCCCGGGGGTCCGTTTTGGGGCCACTCTTGTTCCTTATTTATATAAATGATATGCCCTCTACTATTATAAGTAACTCTGAAATATTTCTGTTTGCTGATGACACTAGCTTGGTAGTAAAGGATGTTGTATGCAACACTGGATCGGTTTCAAATAGTGCAGTTCATAGCATAAGTTCATGGCTTGTAGAAAATAAACCAACACTAAATCACAGTGACTCAGTTTCTACAGTTTCTAACACACAATTCAACAACGTCTGAAGTTTTAATTTCACAGAATGGGCATTAGATTAGTGAAACTGGACGATTCAGATGTCTAGGTGTTCAGATAGATAGTAAATTGTCGTGGTAATCTCACTTTGAGGATCTTGTTCAAAGAACTAATGCTGTCATTTTTACTATTCGAGCAGCATCTGATGTAAGTGATCGTTCGACACGAAAAATAGTCTACTTTGCTTGTTTTCATTCGCTTGTGTCGTATGGTATTATATTTTGGGCTAACTCTTCCCATTCTAAAAGGATATATTTGGCTCAGAAACGAGCGGTTCGGGCCGTAAGTGGTGTGCGTTCACGAACCTCTTGTCGACTTCTATTCACTAGTCTGGGTATTTTGACATTGGCCTCTCAATATATATATTCTTTACTGTCGTTTCTTGCTAACAATATCAGCTTATTCCCAAGAATAAGCAGCTTTCGCTCAGTTAATACTCGGCAGAAATCCAACCTGCCTTTGGCTCGCTGGCCGTGGTGGCCGAGCGGATCTAGGCGCTTCAGCCTGGAACCACGCGACTGCTACGGTCACAGGTTCGAATCCTGCCTCGGGCATGGATGTGTGTGATGTTCTTAGGTTAGTTAGGTTTAAGTAGTTCTAAGTTCTAGGGGACTGATGACCTCAGTTGTTAAGTCCCATAGTGCTCAGAGCCATTTGAACCATTTTGAACAAGGTTCCAAAAGGGAAATACCTACAACTCTGAAAATTAGTGGTCCTGCCTAGCATGGTAGTTTCGAAAGCATTGTCGCAGATGTAACGCCAATTTTCATTCCGTGCATTCTCTTCGTACTTTACATTTGCCTTTGGCTCGGACTTCCTTAACTCTTGTACAGAAAGGTGTGCAATATACTGCTGTATCCATTTTCAATAAGCTACCACAAGAATTCAAAAACCTTAGCAGTAATCCACGCGCTTTCAGATCGCCCAACTGAAGAGTTTCCTCATGGGTCATCCCTATTCTGCCGAGGAGTTCCTTGAAAAATTAAGTTGATTCTTATGTTATATTGTTGACTGCGTTTACTTAAATTTATGCCATGACTTTTTTTGGGTTCATAAACATTTTATTCTTATCTGTTATTACATTTATGTTGTAACGTCATGTATCGACACGTTCCATGACCTTGGAGATTTGCTCCTCAATTTGGTCCTACGGAACTTGGCGTGTAAATAAAATAAAAAATACTGTTAGAGAGGTAGCCATCTGGAACAGCCGCCCAGTGTAAAACGAAGGAGGATTAGAGTTTAGCATCCTGTCGACATCGAGGTCACTAGGGACGGAGCGCTAGCTGGACGAGGAAGGAAATCGTCCGTGCCATTTCGAAAGAACGTCCTGGCATTTGTCTGGAGCGATTTAGGGAAAAGCTAAATCTGGATGGGCTGACGCGGATTTGAGCCGTCGCTTTGCTGAATGCGACTGCATTGTGCTAACCATTGCGTGACCTCGCTTGTCCGCCCGGGTGCAATACTTGACTGCCTAGTGACATGGATCTGTGGCTTTCTTTATTACTTAACAGCTCGTTTGTTCTCACAAATATGCGGGGAAAAGACCGTGTGCGCCACAAGAAGTCACGCGCAGTGTTTACCTGCTTTTTTACACACCAGTTCCCGCGACGACTGACAGTCTGGCGGGGAGCCAAAACCACCTCGTTAATTAAAGACGTCATCACACACCGGCCCTCGCCTTCGGTGCGTAAATAAGCATAATCCGGAGAAGCGCGTCTCTCTGTTGTCTTACGTACAGCTGTTTTTGTTGGGATCGCTCTGGTAATCCTCCCCTTCCTATTTCACTCATTCTCTTAAGCCACTCCTTTTTATAAGACCGGCTCGTAATCACTAATGTAAGTTCTGCTTCCTGACTATTGGATAACGCAGTTAAAATACAATAAAGTATTTTAGAGAACTGTACCAAGCTCTTTCTATTTCTCTTGTTATCTCTATTTGAAATTTGCCGAAAAGTTCATTCTAAATACCGTGATCCCACTCTTTCCCCAAGTTTGGTGGCAGAACGTCAAAGCCACGCGGTGTAGCCGCGCGGTCTCGGGCGCCTTGTCAAGGGTCACGCGGCTCTCCCCCCCCCCCCGTCGGAGGTTAGAGTCCTCCCTCGTGCATGGGTGTGTGTTTTGTCCTTAGCGTAAGTTAGTTTAAGTTAGATTCAGTAGTGTGTAAGCTTAGGCACTGATGGCCTCAGCAGTTTGGTCCCACCATAAGATCTTACCACAAATTTCCAGAATGTTAAAACTGCATCCAGGTGCAGATGATCGTTGAAAGAAAGCCAAAAATGGAATAGATAATAGGATTTTTCAGTTATGTCCCGTAGTGTGCGAGCAGAACGAGGTTGTATATGGCGTACCACTTGATTATTAATTTATGTGTGCGTAATAGTGCTCCGCAGTATATTGAAGGCACAGTGATTACTAGCCCTAACTAAGTTCCCTGTCACTGAATTACTTTTGCTAAATGTTATTTTTTTCTTCTGTTTCTCAGTATAAACTGTCTTAGAGGAATAATTCAACATTGTTGGCAATAGGAGACGAATTGATGGATCCACTGTTGGATATTATGAGTCCACTTCAATAATATTTACAAAAATCTGTGAGCAAATCAGTTATTCGCATTGTTTAGAGTTATTTGTCTCATTTATATGCACCAATACATAATAAGTAAACATTTCATTTTTTTTTCTTCTTCAAATTTCCGCAGTTTTCAGTCAGACCAATTTGGACGGCTTCTCCAAAGGCGCCCGCAAACGCAAGAAGAACTTTGTGGGCTAGGACGGTGAACTGTGAAATGTGATTCTGTGTAATTCTGTTTCAGGCAACGCGAAAGAAGTATAGCTTACAGAGCAGAGCGGCAGGAAGTGACAAACGCCTTGTTCTATCGTACATCTTTTGTGGTCGTCGTAGGACTCCACGTAGCACTAAGTATTAACGATGTATTCCTTACCTTATAATGTGTTCATTGACGCTAAGAATGCCGCCTTCGGTTATTCGGCTTGCTTTTTTTAATTTAAGTAAAAAGAGCTGCAAATACAAATGCCTCTAACTGCTTTTTCTGACAAATACAACATAATTCTGCTGCAGCAAAAGTACATTGTAGTATTATATCATAAGCTATGTCCCTGTGAAGGAAAGCCGAACGGAAACCAACAAAATGATCTCTATCACCAAAGTCAAGTATCTTTAACGAACTATTATGTGAATACTGTATGTTGTCTTAGAGTCAAGATGAATATTAAAAAGTGTAAAAAAAGTAATGGTCAGACAATCTAAATAGAGTTAACAGTCGTACAAAATACAATTTCATGATATTTTATATCCTTCATATCAAAATTCGGATGTCTGAAGACTTTTTTTTCTGTTCGAAGCTTTTCTCATTTCCGGCGACAACGAATGATGCATCACTTTTACTCGGAACAGTAACATCTGGTTAATAACGGGCAGGATATGGGAAACTTATTAGTAGTAAACGTACATGCACTGTATCCTGTGCAACACATCTAGTGACAATCCAATCCATGTCTCTTACTGATTTTCAGGGATCACGGTAGGTGAATAACATGGCAACAACTGCCTTAATTCACATCGAAGTTCTCAGAAAATGATTACGTATTGTCTGAAACATCCTGGCAGAATAAAATTGCTTGCCTGACCGGGACTCGAAGCCTTCCAGGAACGTTCCCAGGGAGTTTCAAATCAGCGTACACTCCGCTGCAAAGTGAAAATTCAATCTGGATACTAAGCGTTTCATTCTCCCATAAGAACACAGAATACGAACAACGCAAAATTTATCGTTCCACCAGACAACAGTTACAGCAAAACGTCCGGTCGTTATGAACGTCATACCTTCTTGTAGATTTTTACGTGTAAATGAATCTATAGTACCGTAAGTATACTGGATCAAGGCTTAATTTTCAATTAAATTAATTTAATACGAAAGATTGAAACTGTTAATTTCTTTGAATGTCTGTATCGTATCTCGAGCAGCCAAGGCCTTATGAAAAACTTCATGAAGTCAAAGCCGTCACTCAATTTATGCGATTAAGAGCACGTCATACCCGCAGCAGCAGAACTTAAACGTGTCATGGCAGAATGGAGCTAGGCTGCCGGGATTCCTGCAAGTTTCGCAACGGCATGTCCGGAATTTCTCTTCGTCACTGTCCCCGCCCACCAGTCGCCTTGCAAAATGGCCTAAGATTGCGTTAGATGCAAGAAATAGCACGGGCTGCTGTCAAGAAATAACACACGCACTGAAGAAAACAATCCGTCGCATCGATTTTCTGTGGCGATGACACACGCGTTTAAGATGAGTTACAGATTTGGGTCACGCATAATAATTCTGGACATTTCTGAGACACTTCTCTGGCACAGAGAGCGACGTAATTCGGTGTTTTACATCACTCTGCTCTGATCGACAGTGTCATAATTGTGACGGTGCAATTATCACAGTCCTTTCGGACATCAGACCAGTGTTACCGGAGGGTTCTAGACGAAAATGGAAGTACGGTCTGAACGTCTGTAGAATTACACCGTGAGCTGTAATTGATTGTGAAAGCTGGCTGTTACGTTCGCAACTTTCGGTATTTATTTTCGCCCATTATTTACCATACGTTTACTGCAAATATACTATTGCGTACCTAGTTTATGGATTCTGAACAACTCAGTTATCTTGGGGTCGGTTTGTGAGTTATTCAAGAAATAGTCTTTGAGTTTTGGCTGAGCCGACCAATCAGGTCACGCCCGTCTCGCTGGGAGCGCTGGATGGCGAGTTTGAGGAAATATCTTGGTACCATGTGTGTCGGCCTGCCTGGAGTATGGGAACTCGAGACTTCCTCTTTTACCGGCGTAAGACAGTGTTCAAAGTTAGTAAGATTCAAATGGTTCAAATGGCTCTGAGCACTATGGGACTTAACATCTATGGTCATCAGTCCCCTAGAACTTAGAACTACTTAAACCTAACTAACCTAAGGACATCACACAACACCCAGTCATCACGAGGCAGAGAAAATCCCTGACCCCGCGGGGAATCGAACCCGGCAAACCGGGCGTGGGAAGCGAGAACGCTACCGCACGACCACGAGCTGCGGACAGTTAGTAAGAGCATAGCCTCGTCCAGATATACATTCTGCAACCCACTGCTGAATGCATTACTTGTGTACTTCTATTATTAGCCACTACTTCATACGCCATTCGTGTATGATGAGAGGGAAAAGCGACTGTGTGTCTTACGGGTATGACTCTGTAAGAGTCTCGTAATTTATTGTCACGATCCCTACGTAAGGTGTGTCATTGTTTCGCAATCCATATTGAATACCGGTTCTCTAAATTTACCCCATAAGTTCGCAATGGTAATGTGACCTTTCTTCCAACAATTCTCATACATATTCTCTAAACATTTCGTTACACTTTCTAAATTGTACACTGACATGTTACGATTTTGTCAGTTCAGTTCTGAATTCCCTTAGGCTACATCCTCAAGCCTGATTGATAAGGATCACAAACACTGTAATACTACTTAAGAATAAATCACTTTCTATGCGGTTTGCTTAGAAAGCCTACCTCCCTTTCCTGAAATCCTCCCAATAAATCCCTGCCTGCAGTTCGTCTTTCCTACTACTGCGTCCATATGTTCGTTACATTCCGCATCGCTTTATGGTATTAAAGATGAGTTAAACGTTTTGACGGACAAGTACACCTCCCATATCGAGCAAATCATCAAGTTCTCTCTGTATAGACATAAATGACTACAGTTTCACATACAGCAGTCTCTCCATATTTTTTCTGGAAAATGTTATGCCCTCCCCCAGTTCTTACTAACGTATTAGGGACGTTTCACTTGGCTGACGATCAACAGCCGCATTCTTTTGAGAGTGAACGTGCAAATTGCGTTTATGAGTCTGTATCAGTAGTAGAATATTTCAGAACAAATGAAAATTTGTCTCGTACTGGGGTTCGAACCCGGAGTTCCCACTTGTCGCGAGAGGTCGCCTTAACCACTTCGGCTATCCAAGCACGCTTCCAAGAGCGACCCAAATCTCCATTTGCCCTGGTACTACTTCAATCTGGCTGCTGATCGTTAACGCAGTGTCCCACACACTACACTGCAATATTTCATGCCATAGCAAGACAATGACGGGAGGCAATGGTTGTGGGTGGGAATCACGGTAATGGGGTGTGAGCACAAGGGAAAGTGGACACCAGGACAAATGTAGATTTGGGCTACTCCTGAAAGCTTTCTGAGATAGTCGAAGGGGTTAAGGTGACCGCTCGCAACAAGCGTAAACTCTGAGTTCGAATCCCAGTCCTGTACAAATTTTCAGATCTCACCGCTGCATTGCTGCTTTGCTATGTGTGGTTGGAAGTCATTGTTTCCTTCCTTTCTCTTTCCAGTCCCGTTTCCTTTCCTTTGGCCCCAAAAATTCATGTATGTGTCCCAGGTGCGTCATCGTGCGTGCTGTCTGTATTCTCGGACATGTCCGACAGAAGCCACGCAACTCATATCTATAATGCTAAGGGCCCAACTGTCGTTTGATGAGAATGTTTCAGTGCGGATGCACAACCAACGGGCCGAACTCCTACGGGAATCAGAAATATGCGAGTAGGGAGTTAATGGGCGGGAATTGTTGCGCTGAGGTGAGCGGGCAGTCGGAAATTACGGCATGATGGAAAGTGTCCCAGAGGGCCTAGGCGGTTAAGGCAATCGTTCTAAAGAAGACGGTGCATACGGGCTCGAGTCCCAGTCTGGCACAAATTTTCAACTCTCGTCATTGCATTGCCTCGGTGCGGAGAGTCAGCAAAAAACATGACGCTGTGGAACCTGTGCGACACATCATCAAATACGCTGTGTTGACATCGCTACAAGTTTACAGTTAAGATATATAAGATTGTACGCCTAAAACGTTAGTGCAACTTAGCACATTTACATTACCGCCGAGATAACTTTGAATTGCAATCTGGAAAAATTGTATCGATTATTAAACCATCGCTAGGCAATCTGAATGGCTTACGTTTTATATTTACTTTAGTACTGTAATATTGCTTTTATTTTGATATTTACTGTACAACAAACTTATCGTCTATTTTATCATACTTCAACAAAGAAAGTGATAATTTTTCTACCAAACACGAAGTTAGCGGTGAGTGCTGGAACAGGCTTGTTTCTGTTTTTAAATCTTAAATTATTGCTAAACCATTTGAATTGCGTCTGCAACTGAAAGTAATGATCTACATCATTGCTGTCTGTTAGCATTGTGTAATTTCGCAAGCTGAATAAAGTCTCAGTATTGCGTCAGCAGCAAAGACAAATTCGTCTATAGAAATGTTTGTGGGTGAAGCTGACGATATCTCCAAAACTGCCCATATCCTGTTGTGCACTATAATGGTTGTGTGGTATTAACTGCATTGGCTGTGGAGATTTGCTTGAAAAGGTCGCTGTCACACCGTGGTCTTCACCAGTACATCATCTGCCTCTTTCGCACCACTGCATCGTCCAAGTTAAAGAAGTTAGAGATTGTTCCATAACGTCCTCTAGTTTTTGCAAATGTTATAGAATGTTTTCGTATGCTCTACAACATTGTCGAATGTCCAAGAATACCTCTTGAAAGCGTCACACATCGCACTGCTTCGCATACCGTCAAAATCCTCTAACTGATAAGCTGTGCAAAGTAGTAACGTCAGAGAGGAACAGTTTGTATCCGCCTTTAGAGAGAAACTATGTAAACAAAGAATGGATGTGTGAGCGGATAGTTGTAGCAACAACAGAATTATGTAGTTGAACAAGCAAATCGGCGAATACAGAGTATGATACCAGGGGAGGAAAATATATTTAAATCTGTTGATACAAAGATGAACCAAAAGAAAAGTGTAAACTTCCTAGCAGAATTCCTGAATACTCTCGATGTGGGTGCTAAGCCCTCGTAAAAGACCAACATCATAGAAGCGGAAATATTAACTAAAGGAAAAGACAAAGCAGTATTCATACCACGAACTCCAACAATTTCACCTAACTTAATTTTAAGCTTCAAAAGATTCCAGTTTCCGGTACGATTAGCTGGCAGCATGACCATCAATAGCGCCCAAGCGCAAACATTGCACGTTATGGAGCAAGTTTAAAAGAATCAAGTTTATCGTGCGGAGAACTACATTTACTTTATAAAATACATTTTAACTATCAGCTGTTTATTTGTTCCATGAGTCATCTACCGGTTTCGGCTATTAACCATTATCCAGGATGTCTATCAACATCAACATTAAAAAAATTTTATAATAGTACAGTGTGCACAAAAATATCAAAACTCAATGAACCCATGGATGCAAAATTGCATTTGTATACTTACAGGGTACAATGGATTAGTATTCCTCTGAAGCTGAAAAATATCGAAATTATCCAGTGCAATTGTACAATCAATTTTTCTTAGAATACTGACAGTCGTATCTTAGGTCAAGTAGACAGACGTCAAGGGAGAAACAAGACGAACAATTACTGGAATAATCCCTCAGCACTCAAGTGATATCAAAGATGGTACATTTGTACTGTATAGGTAACGTAACAACACAATTTGCATCAATGTTAAGATGAAGGAACAAAACATCTTTACCAACATCTTTCACTGAACATTACAGTCACAGTAAAAAAAATTGCAAGGTAAAAGTGAAATCACATATCAGTGAAACCAGATATATTTACAACAAATGTGTACAGCTGGTTCAGAGTGCGAACAAATTATGTAAAAAAATCAGTAATGTAAATCTAAAGTGCAACATCGAATTTGAGGGCTACATCACTCGTAGCAATCCCTTTATGCAATAATACACGTCAGACAGGGTGTAAATTGAGGAACATCTAGTCTACTTTTTTAACTTTTTAACATTTTTCAAAAGATGCTGTATCTAACATATAAAATTACAACAAACAGTGGTATATATTTGTGAACATCGCTACAAGATGATCAGTTATATAGTCCCAGGTAATGTAATAACTAACTTAACATGTAATTATCTAATGACAACCCTAAAATCATCTATACCTCAAACTGTAAGGGCTATTCTTAAAAGTCCAAGGACAATCTTCAGATAAGTAAATAGAGAATACTGTGGAGACATGTGAAACAAATGACATCAAAAAAGGTTCTTAGGAGGCTAGTAATCCATAACAAGAAATAATTGTTATATTAACAAATGTTAAGGTCAAAATCAATGTGTTGCTCTGTATGGTACAAATACAGTACCAAAACCACCTAGGAATCAGGTTACACATCATCGTTATTAACTGTTAGGGATAAACAGACATCCATTTCTAAGTTGCCAATGTAGGAACAGCATACAATCATATAACATATCATTGAAAAATGGACATTGAAACAATCCATCGTTAAAAATGATCTAATCGTGATACTTCTACCTATTTCAAAACAACAGGGTAATAGAGATGAAGCAAGTCAGATTATATATAACAGATATTGATTAGAGATAGCACTACAAAAAAAACAGGAATTTTACAAGTCGCAAGACCATTAACCTAAGTGAATTAATATCAGTTCTAAAAACATAGCAAATGTAGTGATTAGAACCCATATATACAATGAAACAAGCCAAATATAAAATGTGTATACAAGATAACATTAGTTTCAAGCCGATATGACAACTAAAATGAACATCATCAGATTATATGTAAAGAAGATTGACCATGGGTATCATTAATGGACACTGCCGTATAACCGTAACTACTAAAGCAGGTTGTGTACGAGTATAATCTTAGAAAAAACATAGCAGGGCAATATGTAGGGTGCACATTTCATATGTTTACTGATTATTGAACATCCTAATCCCAGCATATAGATGATCAGTATATAATTAATGTACAAAGGTACCAGCTTTAATATCAAACCTATCCTGCACAAACCACCACTAAAAGGAGTGTGCACACTGCAGTGAAAAATATGAAGTAACGGAAATGGCATACACAGTGAAAACCTTTATATGTTTAAGTATCTGATAAAAGTCTATGTATGATTTCCACATGCAGTTGTGATAGTGACCTATGTTCCTAAATATAATGACAGAATGGTTCATACAGTCATTAGACTCCTTAATCTGCATTGATTTTAATAGTGATCTGAGAAGCAGAACACACATACATAAACATTAACAGATCCAGAAATTCCTTAACTGCGTAATACAAGGCATAACATATAATGAAAGAAAATCATTACAAATATTTAAAATAATACAATTAACAGAAAGATATTGTGTAATAATAAGTAAGGATGGTTGTGCTAGTTACAGGTATGTAAAAAAACTACGTTGAGACCCCATAATGACGAAAACCGTAGTATAAAATGATTACATTCACAATTGCAATGTTACGGAATGCTTCAAGCAGCACATATCAAGCAATTGTGAGGTAATAGAGGACCTAGATCCCTTACCTGGGACTATATATTTGAGCATCTCGTAACGATGTTCACAATTACGTACCACTGTTTGTTGTAATTTAATACGTTAGATACAGCCTCTTTAGTTAAAAAAAAAAGAATAGATGTTTCTGAATGTATACCCTGTCTGAGGCATCTTATTTTATAAAGGGGTTGCTACAAGTGAAGTAGCCCTAAAATTCGATGATGCACTTTAGATTAACATTATGGATTTTATTATGTAATTTGTATCGTACTCTGAACCAATTGTACACTTTTATTTTTGTAATCATATCTGGTTTCATTGATATGTGATACCACTTTTATCTTGCGACTGTTTTTACTGTAACCGTAATGTTCAGTGAAAGAGGTTGGGAAAGATGTTTTGTTCCTTCATCTTAACACTGATGCAAAAGTATGTTGTTACGTTACCTATGCAGTAAAAATGTACCATCTCTGATACAACTTGACTGCTGAGGGATTATTCCAGTAATTGTTCGTCTTGTATCTCCTGTGATGTCTATTTGCTTGATATAAGATATGACGGTCAGTATTCTAAGAAAAATTGTTTGTACAATTGCGCTGGATAATTTCGATATTTTTCAACTTCAGAGTAATATGTGATGCTTTTAAGCAATCTGTTGTACCCTGTAAGTATACAAAGGCAAATTTGCACCCATGTATTTGTTGAGTTCTACTATTTTAATATACATTGTCCTTTCATAAAAATTGTTGATGTCGACAGACATCCTTAATGATAGTTAATAACTGAAACCAGTAGATGACTCATGGGACAAATAAACACCTGACAGTTAAAATGCATTTTATAAAATACTTTACGGCTGTGGAACGTCACCTTATGAAAGCATTACAACTACACATAGAATGTTCGAGTGTTAGACAACCACAAAACCTACTCGTCTTTGCTCCAGAAAGCCAAACATGAAATGAAATTTATAACAATATTCTTTGAATCAGTTAGATTCTATACAAATGAGATGATTAACCGTACAATTTTTCCAATTCAGAAAGCAAATGGAGCCGGCCGCAGTGGCCGGGCGGTTCTAAGCGCTTCAGTCTGGAACCGCGCGACCGATACGGTCGCAGGTTCGAATCCTGCCTCAGGTATGGATATGTATGATGTCCTTAGGTTAGTTAGGTTTAAGTAGTTCTAAGTTCTAGGGGACTGATGACCTTAGATGTTAAGTCCCATAGTGCTCAGAGCCATTTGAAAACAAATGGAAACGGATGGGATTGCATTATAAAGTTTGTGGACCATGACCACACAAGAAGTACTGCAAACAAGGGAAACTTCAGCATTAGTCGTATAAATTTGAGTCTTTTCTGCTAGTTGGCATGTTCTTCATGATAAACACACATGTTTGACGTTATATATTGTGCATGAATATATGACTCCATTGGGCTTAGTCTTGCACTGAACATGAACACTCCGTGATTGAAATCGATATGCAGTGATTAAAAAAACGGTTTCATATTTATACGACCAATGTTTCTCTTGTTTGCCATCATAGTGGGCCCTTTTCAGCTAGAAGATGTCTAAAGTACCATTTTAAATTGTGTTCTGGTTGTTTACTCAAATATGAAATTTCGAATTTCAGTTACAAATTGCACTGTGTTTCCGTAAATAATAGAATAATACAGGTATTTTATGTTTTCATTCTCTTCGAGTTTGATCTTTTTCCACTTTTTCTAGCGCTGATGACAGTAATGAATTACATTTGTACGTATTTTCAATATTATTAAAGCGAAAATATATTTATACTAAGCATTTCTAGTGTCAAAGTAAGCAACGGTGTGATGAGCGATTAAATGGCCAAACAGGTTTGTCTGCTGCTGTTGTCCGACAATACTAAACAGCACTATATTCGACCGCTGTTGCGCCTGTATTTTTCCGTCTTTTTATTTCTCTATGGGTCAGCTTAGAGGTTTGTATATGGTGGTATAATTATGGGTTGTAACAAGACATATTATAGCAGAGTACTAAAGTGATTTATGTAGAGACGATGCTATTTATCTTTCTCATTTATTTATGGTGCAGTTGAAAACAGCATTCATTGTTATACGATTAAATGGCCAAACAGGGCCGAACAGATTTGTCTGCTGCTGTTGTCCGACAATACTAAACACCACTATATTCGACCACTGTTGCGCCTGTATTTTTCCGCCTTTTTATTTCTCTATGGGTCAGATTAGAGGTTTGTATATGGTGGTACAATTATGGGTTGCAACAAGACATATTATACCACAGTACTAAAGTGATTTATGTAGAGACGACGCTATTTATCTTTCTCATTATTGACGGTGCAGATGAAAACAGCATTCATTGTTATGATGATACCCTCTATAGCTGAGAGGCCAGCGCATCTGACTGTCACGTGGAGGACCTGGGGCGGCTTCCCGCAACGGCCAGAGTTTTTTCCTTGGCGCGAGGGTTGCAACAGGATGAACTCAGCCTCGTGACACCAAATGAGCAGTTACTTGGATAAGAGGCAGCGGCTCCAAGGTCTGGAAATCTGATAACGGACGAGAGTACAGTGTGCTGACCCCGTGACCCACCATGTCACATCCAAATGATAGCATACGCCAGTGGATGAAATGACGATCGGTAGTCATGATGTGGTCCTCTGTGTTTAACCACGAAATTAATTTTTTTTTAGAGTTAGGATAATATAAATGTTTGGACTCACCCACAGCATCTTTTCTTACGACTTGTTCCCAAATATCGAAATCTCACATTAGACACCTGAACCTATTAAGAGGGCTGACTCACCTATTGGTGGACCACAGTCCACATATCATTTTTCAGTAATTTTTCGCCTTACCAAACACCATTTAGGGGGAGGGGGAGGGGAAGGAAGGGGAAGAAGATAATGGTTAATGTTCTGCATTAGAAAAATATAACTGGTGGTATTAATTTACAGCTACTGCTGTTTGTTACAAGTGATCCAGTTCTTCCCTATGTTATGTACGAAAATACGTTTGGGGAAAGGCTGCAAATTTTACCGGACACAACTATGGCGTCGAGGTTATATAAAATGTTTACAGGCTACTACTAAACAATAAAAAAATCTAATCATTGCTCAAAAATACGATTTGTAAAAAAAATACGCAGAGTAGTCACAGACAAACTGACCATATGCTATTTTGGGATGGAAGAAAGGTGTTATGGTGATGTCTTTATTGTGTTGTAACTCTTCACTAAACTGTATATTTTCGTAGTAAAGAAGAATAAATTCATAATATTAAACATCTACGTACTACATAACGTGAACAAAGGCGACGCGAAACAAGAAAGAGGTAAAGATGACGAAGATAATGATGGAATAAGATAGATATGGATTGGGGGGGAAGGAATGAAAGAGGAAGCCGCCTTGTAGAATTTTGCACAGAGCATAACTTAATCATAGCTAACACTTGGTTCAAGAATCATGAAAGGAGGCTGTATACATGGAAGAAGCCTGGAGATACTGACAGGTTTCAGATAGATTATATAATGGTAAGACAGAGATTTAGGAACCAGGTTTTAAATTGTAAGACATTTCCTGGGGCAGATGTAGATTCTGACCACAATCTATTGGTTATGAACTGCAGATTGAAACTGAAGAAACTGCAAAAAGGTGGGAATTTAAGGAGATGGGATCTGGATAAACTGAAAGAACCAGAGGTTGTACACAGTTTCAGGGAGAGCATTAGGGAACAATTGACTGGAATGGGGGAAAGAAATACAGTAGAAGAAGAATGGGTAGCTCTGAGGGATGAAGTGGTGAAGGCAGCAGAGGATCAAGTAGGTAAAAAGACGCGGGCTAATAGAAATCCTTGGGTAACAGAAGAAATATTGAATTTAATTGATGAAAGGAGAAAATATAAAAATGCAGTAAATGAAGCAGGCAAAAGGAATACAAACGTCTCAAAAATGAAATCGACAGGAAGTGCAAAATGGCTAAGCAGGGATGGCTAGAGGACAAATGTAAGGATGTAGAGGCTTGTCTCACTAGGGGTAAGATAGATACTGCCTACAGGAAAATTAAAGAGACCTTTGGAGAGAAGAGAACCACTTGTATGAATATCAAGAGCTCAGATGGCAACCCAGTTCTAAGCAAAGCAGGGAAAGCAGAAAGGTGGAAGGAGTATATAGAGGGTTTATACAAGGCCGATGTACTTGAGGACAATGTTATGGAAATGGAAGAGGATGTAGATGAAGATGAAATGGGAGATAAGATACTGCGTGAAGAGATTGACAGAGCACTGAAAGACCTGAGTCAAAACAAGGCCCCGGGAGTAGACAACATTCCATTAGAACTACTGATGGCCTCGGGAGAGCCAGTCATGACAAAACTCTACCATCTGGTGAGCACGATGTATGAGACAGGCGAAATACCCTCAGACTTTAAGAAGAATATAATAATTCCAATCCCAAAGAAAGCAGGTGTTGACAGATGTGAAAGTTACCGAACTGTCAGTTTAATAAGTCACAGCTGCAAAATACTAACGCGAATTCTTTACAGACGAATGGAAAAACTAGTAGAAGCCGACCTCGGGGAAGATCAGTTTGGATTCCGTAGAAATGTTGGAACACGTGAGGCAATACTGACCTTACGACTTATCTTGGAAGAAAGATTGAGAAAAGGCAAACCTACGTTCCTAGCATTTGTAGACTTAGAGAAAGCTTTTGACAATGTTGACTGGAATACTCTCTTTCAAATTCTGAAGGTGGCAGGGGTAAAATACAGGGAGCGAAAGGCTATTTACAATTTGTACAGAAACCAGATGGCAGTTATAAGAGTCGAGGGGCATGAAAGGGAAGCAGTGGTTGGGAAAGGAGTGAGACAGGGTTGTAGCCTCTCCCCGATGTTATTCAATCTGTATATTGAGCAAGCAGTAAAGGAAACAAAAGAAAAATTCGGAGTAGGTATTAAAATTCATGGAGAAGAAGTAAAAACTTTGAGGTTCGCCGATGACATTGTAATTCTGTCAGAGACAGCAAAGGACTTGGAAGAGCAGTTGAACGGAATGGACAGTGTCTTGAAAGGAGGACATAAGATGAACATCAACAAAAGCAAAACGAGGATAATGGAATGTAGTCAAATTAAGTCGGGTGATGCTGAGGGAATTAGATTAGGAAATGAGACACTTAAAGTAGTAAAGGAGTTTTGCTATTTAGGGAGTAAAATAACCGATGATGGTCGAAGTAGAGAGGATATAAAATGTAGACTGGCAATGGCAAGGAAAGCGTTTCTCAAGAAGAGAAATTTGTTAATATCGAATATAGATTTAGGTGTCAGGAAGTCGTTTCTGAAAGTATTTGTATGGAGTGTAGCCATGTATGGAAGTGAGACATGGACGATAACCAGTTTGGACAAGAAGAGAATAGAAGCTTTCGAAATGTGGTGCTACAGAAGAATGCTGAAGATAAGGTGGCTAGATCACGTAAATAATGAGGAGGTATTGAATAGGATTGGGGAGAAGAGAAGTTTGTGGCACAACTTGACTAGAAGAAGGGATCGGTTGGTAGGACATGTTCTGAGGCATCGAGGGATCACAAATTTAGCATTGGAGGGCAGCGTGGAGGGTAAAAATCGTAGAGGGAGACCAAGAGATCAATACACTAAGCAGATTCAGAAGGATGTAGGTTGCAGTAGGTACTGGGAGATGAAGAAGCTTGCACAGGATAGAGTAGCATGGAGAGCTGCATCAAACCAGTCTCAGGACTGAAGACCACAACAACAACAACAAGATAGAAATAAAAGACCTATACTTAGAAAATACAATCTTTGCCTCCAAAATAAAGTTATTTGTCGTAGTAGGTAACAATTTTATGTTATCAAAGGGATACACACACACACACACACACACACACACACACACACACACACAGGTTCCTTATCATAATATGCAAGTATAATTACAAATCTCTGATTGCGTACACAAACTGGAAGTTTCCACCAAAATAAAACCTTATTACTTCTCAAAATATGTTTTTCAAACAATAAATAGAAGTGGCACTGTTGTCTTATCTTAACTGTCCTCTATGGTAAGAAAAAAGAAAAACATACGTTGTTTGAATGTTAGCAGTATCGATGAAAGTTGTAGGATAAGCAGCACTTAATAACCAAAGTTTGATTGTCCTACAACATTTTTCAGGCACGATGGACCTCCAAATCAAATATTTTCACATCAATATAATCTGCATTACTTATTAAATACACACACCTTACTTATTACTAAAACAAATTATACGTCATTTGATTATCATAATTAAATCTTTGTACCATGTATTTATTTCATCAAAATTGGTTCTATAACACTGCAAAACACACTCGAGCACTACTGCTGATCTAACTTGCAATTTAAAATGCATTTGCTGACGTGAATTACCAAAGTAAACAATCATAACGGCGTCTACATTCGTCAAAAAACGCGTCGCTAAAATCGATAAAAAGGTCAATAATTGTGACCCCAAGATAGTGTATTTACTACACCTTGCAATTTAAAACGTTGTCATCGTCTGCTGTTACTAAGTTTAAACCTACATAATATTTCGATGAAATAGCGTATTGATCAATAGCAACACACACATCTATAGAAAAAGAAACAAGAGTTGCTATAATTTCAACTATCCACTTCCAAAGACACCCCAGAGTTGCAGCGACTCCAGGCTATGGTATAATTTTACCTTGCAGTACAAAGCGTTTGTCGACATCTGCTGGTAACGCTAAGCAGGCAAGACAGTGGTAGTTGACACAAATAAATAAGCACTCAGAACTGAAATAATATGCTAAAACCAGAAGCTGACAGTGCATGTGCCACATCTGACAGCGGCTGTCAGCTACTGGATCTTGGAACTCTGTTGCAACTCCAGTAGCTGGCAGACTATGTGTGTGTATGTGCGCGCGCGGTGAGTGTCAACGAGTGAGGGTGTGTCAGCTACTGGGGTTGCCCACCAAATTACAGCCAAACTTTGACTAGTTGAACCTTGTAGCAGTGATCTGCTTTCTAACCATTCTCCAGTCTAACTGTTTTAGATGCTATTGGATAGGCGACTGTCATTACCTCACATTTAGAATATGGTGGCTATTATCCCCCCCCCCAAATACTACTGGGTGGGGTAATGACGATTAGTTGACATGGTGAACATCATTACCCCGCATGTGCATTAATCTCGTGTTGCATAACACTCGAACTTTGCTCATCAAATAATACTGTTTAACATATCAGTTCAATCAGTAGTGCTGATACGAAATACAAGTGCATTTTTTAAAATTTTATATAATAATTGAGTTATGGCACTAGCACCACTTTTTATTTTGAAAAATAATTTTATTTTGAGAAATAATTTTATTTTGTTGCAACGAGTGTGTTTTTGAGATTCAAACTTTCATCTCTGTCTTGTTTCCTCACTGTCTTTTGACATTCTTGTATTGTATGTAAACATTTCGTATTATGAAGTTCTCCTTGTATATGACAAATATATTCAGTTTAATAGCTAAATCACAATAAAGGTGTTGTCAGAATACTTCCTTCCTTCCTTCCTAAAATGATGTTTGGTCGGTTTGTTCATGTATTGCTACTGTATCTTACGTGTTTTGTACGTCGTATTTCTATTTTGGGGACTAAGGATAGATTTTTAGTATTATTCAGTAGTTGATTATGGGAAATACAAAGTGTAAACATTTTTCAGCGTTGATACCGTAGTTCCGATATGTAAACATTGCCGCCTTCTTGGAAAGTCGTTTTTGTATGCAACCCTGGAGCAGGCCTGAATCATTTGTAATAAAATTCAATAACTGCCAATCAATGTCGTCGATTATATTATTCTGGTCTAGAACACGTTACATTGTCTTGTTTCCCCTAAAACGGTTTTTGTTAAGATAATTCATTACAGAAAAACTTGTAAAAACACAGGTGATGGAAGTTTTTTCTGTGAATCACCAACATTGTAGCCTCAGATTGAAACGCCAGCAACAATACATATTTTGACCTAAAAATTGCATTTTTTATGTTGTTGACGTATTTTTACAGACATTTCATTCGTGGAAAGAGCATTGTGACACTTGACAGGCATCACAGATCAATACAGACGTAGAAAATATTTGATCAGAGAGTCTATTGTGCCTTATACTAAGTGTGGTACAGTAATCGAACTTTTGACAAGTGTTGCTTTAAATGTAAGTGCAAAGTATAAACACCGTATGTCCTTACGCATGTCGATGTGAGTGTTGCTGGCTTATTTTAGATGTTAAAATACTGCAAGATATAGCGTTCATATAATTTTTGGTATAAATTTTTTTAAACATGCCTCAAAAAAATTTACAGTAGAGTCCCGCTGTTCCGAAAATCCGCCTTTTCCGTAGAGAGTTCAGAAAAAATACTGATATTTTAAACTTAAGAACAGGAGAAATTAAAAATACGTTCGTGGAAAAATTGTAAATTTATTATTATACAAATAAATTAAATAGATACATACGTAGAGTCTAAAATTTATGAAAACGCCTGAAATCATATTGGAATAAAAGCTGGTTACGTACAGAACAGAACATGCAGTACATGTCGGATCTATTTATGCAATTCTGTTGAATCATTTCTAAACACTGCTAAACACAAAAAACAACCAATTTACATAAACCTAAGATGTAAAATCATTCATTTTTTCTGACGAAGAGCACTGAATTGACTTGAGGATGCAATGTTCCGCCATCGCCGCATGAAGGAAACATCATTTGGTGTTGATGAGGCGTACTATTCGACTTAGCCAAAGACGATGTCAGGAACACTTGATGATAGCTGATAGCAGTAATTCCCCTTCAGTTTTCATATAGTGTTTCACACCTGCTGGATCTGAGTGTGTTCTTTCGAAGGATCAGACATAGCGAATTCAAATAATTTTAGGATCATATTGGTGCTCGAACCATTCCTTCAAAAAGTCGCTCTCTATCCAAGCATTTTTTTATTCTTATAAAACACAGGAAGTGAGTTTATGTTAATGTGTATGGTCGTTTGTTCCTTCGTCGATTCGCGTATTACCATCAGCGGAAGTTTGTTTGTTGCTGAGACATTGCTGCAGCTAAGAGAGTTGGACGTTGTTGGTCCGTTTTAAACTCTGGAACAGATTTCTCTTCTTACAAATCAAGGCTTTTGGTGGGCAAATCCTTAAAATTCAGTTCGGTTTCATCCGCGTTGTAAACTTGCCGCAGTGAGCAGTTTTGAGAAGAAACAAGGTCTTTAAATTCTTTTAGTTAATATTGGCAGCTGCTTCTCCCCAGCAGTTGTGAGCTGTCTAAATCCGTGTCTTTTCTTCCAGTTCTCCAGAAAACCGCACCTATATGAAAATGGTGGATCACGATCCATTAGCTTCTTCAGTTGAAGCGTCTTTTCTTTTACCGAAGGACCAGAAATGGGGATTCCTTTCTTTCTTAAGTGAACCACAAGAGTAAGGTTTCTTCGAGTCTTTCATATGAAGACGCAATTGTTTTTGGCTCTTTTTCAAGAGTTATTTCACTTGAAGCAGAGCTGCTCAATTTTAACGCTGTTTTTTCCAGTGGCTAATCGTTGTTTTTGCAACATCACATTCGAGTGATATTTAGTAGCGCATTCTCCTTGTCCTGTCTTTTTAACACTTCATGTTGTTTTACAGTGCACGAAGAAGACTTCGTTCACTTGCCACGTTTAATGTTTAACAGTTGACATCAAGAACTACGAACATACATAAAAAAGGTACAGTGACTCAGTAAAGTAACTCAACACTCACAGAACAAAGCTTAACAACAAATTTGCAAAGTGGACCGTGGAAGGGAGAGAGACAGGTAGAGCGTTTGCGCTACGAGTCGTAGGAGGTGACTAGCAGATGTCCAGGCACTTAATTTATGTCTTAACAAGTCATAATGTTGATATTATTAATGAAATCCGCCTATTCCGAATTCCCGCTAAACTGAACAGTGTTTGGTCCCAGATAATTCAGAATTGTGGGACGCTAATGTATACTATTTGGATATTACTGAGTGTGGCCAAGATTGTTGCTCTGGCGCTACATTGTTATTAGCTGTTTCATTTTAATGACCACTAAAATACTGCAACGTGATTGATTGTTTTAATACTACCCTGTTATTGCCTAGAGAGGGAAGAGGTAGGGTGAGGAGAGGGCGTTGCTTGTCACCTGATATATAAGGGGGATGTGACTTGCCGTCATCTTGGGTTTTTTAATTTCGTGTCACCACCAGTGAGTGCAGCGCCATGACAGCAGCACTGACTTGCGGTGTAAGCTTTGGTTATGCCCAGGATTCACCATAGATGTATTGTGTGTTATGACCAGACACAACTACAGTCGTCGAGATAGGTGTGTGTCCTTTGATTGCTCTTGAAGAAGGTGGAGTGTAGTTACGACATATGAAAAATTAATTCACTTCTTTACAAGAATGATAAAAATACTTACTTAACTTTATGCACCCATTGCCACAAGACTGTAACAAATATTTGCAACTGTCGCTGAATATTAAAGCATCACTTGACGCACACAGTTCCTAAACTTTTCTCTTAAAGTACAAAGTTCTCGAAGTTCAGAATCTTTAGAACAAGAGTAACTTGTGTCGTAAATAGACGATGCTGACTGCTTGGTCGAAAGTCGCGAACTGAGCAAGAACGTTACTACGTTGCTCTGCTCGGCGGTATATGGGCCTCCGTGCAGCGCCGCTCTGGAGTTGGTACAGATGGTGGGGCTTCGCGAGCGCCTCTATTCGTCGTTGAGGAAGGCAACGAGACGTTGCTATCTTCTTTGGTATCGATGCGAGGTGCCGACTTCGTTACGGTGCCGCGATCTTTGGAAGATACCATATGCTGTCACTGGGATTGCACATATTAACATGTGAGGAAGTAAAACTGTGCGTTCTCTTGTCACATTCTCAAAACCGGTTTTTACTGTCTAGTATATTTTAAGGTTAATAAAGTAAATTTACGGACACCGTGTAGCGCAGCCGCCTACGTACCAAACAAGCAGGGACCGCGAAGTCAAGTTTAGACTAATTACAGCTCACTCAGATGTTTTTAAGCAATATTTCTTCTCGCACTTCGTACCATAACCGAACAGCTATGAGCCCTAATAAATTGTACAACAGGATTTATCCTCAGACATGCACTTCACAGTGGTTCGCAGGAACATATTATTTATTATTATGTAGTATTCTGCCTAGTGGCAGGTCCATGTCTTCGTACGGAGAATTTCTGATTCCACTGTTTCCTGTCTTCAGCTTCTTCCTTCAGTCTGTTGTATCTCCTTCCATCTTTCATGTCGTCCAGATGTTGAAATCTTCTTCTTCCTTGTCCTACGTTTCCTCTGAGTTTCCCTTCGATGACATCATGTATGAGTCCCTCGTGTCTAAGTACATGTCCAATCCAGTTGGCCTTTCTCTGAAGAGTTGTACACAGAATACTTCTCTTCTCTCCTACTCTTCGCAGTACATCGTCATTTTTTATGCAATCTGTCCACTTGATCTTTTCCATTCTCCTCCAGCACCACATTTCAAAGCTCTCGAAGTATTTTTTCTACTCCTTTCTCGTGGTCCATGTCTCTGCTCCATACAGTGCAATGCTCCAAATGTAGCACTTTATCAGTTTTTTCCTCAATGCCAAACTCAACTTGCTGGTCAGCAGAGTCCTCTTCTTGTTGAAAGCAGCTTTGGCCATGGCGATTCTTGCTCGGATTTCGTTGGTGCGGTGGGCCTCCTTTGTGATAAAACTTCTCAGGTACTTGAACTGATTCACATTTTCCAGTTCCCGATTGTCAACAGTTATCTTCAAGTGTTTCTCACGTTTTGATATGCGCATCACTTTTGATTTTTCGATGATTTCCGTGCCGTATTTTCCTCCAGTTTCCACCAAATTGTTTCCACCAAATTGTTCAACAGGAACAGATGTATACTACTGGTCCGATCACTATGGACAGACAGACAGGTGGATTCTTGTAGCAGCAAAGTGCCTCGAGCGGGCAGACGCGCGTTTGCACGGTACGGCGCAGCCACTGCACTCTAAGCTAAGGCGCGCTGAGCCAGCTGTTTAGTTACATTCGCCTTCTGACAAATCAGCCACAAAGTGCGGTTCCAGCGCGGCCTATTTTAATCGTTGTAGTCCGCGGGACATAAACCGAGCATCTGAAGACCCTCGCTCAGCGGGGCACAACACGTGTGAGCCAAGTCTGCGCACACACGCCAACAACCCGGCCGCTGGTCTGTATTCGCCAGGCGCCCACGTAAGCTATACACTGAACACCGCGAAAAACAGATTCTCAGAATTTTAAGTGAAAAAAATGATCTTACGGCGTGATTAATATTATCCATTTCTTGGCTCTGAGGTAGCATTCATCCACGAAACAATTCAACAACGCGTTTCGGGGGACAAGCCTCTCACAAATAGTGTCTAAACACTCAGCACCTATTGTTAAAACTCTAAAAACTTAACAACTCATTTCTGGTGTTTATAAAAGAAAATAAAAGCACATTGCACTATGTGTCGCTGTCTTACATTAAAATCATTCACCTCTGTCCTATCATACACCGCAACCGCGCTCCTGGGCGTGTGATCTTCATCGGCTGTGGGCAGCAAGAGTGTCCAGTTGACGCGTCTCCTGGTGTGCGGTTTTAGTTGTGAGCTGGTGTGCCCCAGGTAGTACTGTGTATACGCACCTGCTGACTGAACCACACAACGTCACCCACTTCTACATATGCTACTTATATGTAGACATCAACCATCATCGACTTCTAGCTATTAGTTCAACTAAGTACTAAATACTTATCACTGTGCATCTGCGTTAAAATAAAACCGAAAATCCGTTAAAAATGTCGTTCTGGTGCCTATCATTTGCACGTTTAGAATAATACTGTCTTGCTTCTTTCCGTGAATGGTGATTTCTCACACTTCCAGGAAGCTGAGATCTCTTTCTATCTTCTCCATGAGTGATATTTCTAAGACTTCTTCTATTATCTTAAAAGGGTGCCCTGTTTCGAACAGGTGGTTAGCTACTGCTGACTCATTATTCCTGTATCAAAATGTCTTTGTTTCGCTTTTGTCTTAAAACTAATTGACAAACCCAGCACTGCTCGGATATTCATTTTGCAAATTTGCTATTAGAAATGAAAACAAAAAATTAACCGTGTTTCCAGTGAAGATTCGAAAAAAATTAGTTTCCATGTATTCGTGAAAACACCATTCAAATGCATAACGTACAAATGTATACGTTCAGTGTCAAAATTAAGAAATATGATCCCGCACTTTTTCTGAACGCTGGGAGAAGCTGCTTCGCGTTACTACATCGCGATTTTGTATACGTCTTTATGACAATGCCTCCCCATATCTCTATAGACGGCTTCTGTTTAGGCCTAGAGCCGTAGGCGCTTTGTAGTTAAAAACTGTCAGAAGAGCTGCCAGATGTCAGGTATTTCCTTAATTTAACTCGATTGTGCTAGTGACCTAGTAGTAAAGAATAAATATATCAAAACTTAATGCATGATGCGGCAATTTTATATCTCAGTGTTTACGAAGTCGTACGTCTTGAACTATGTTGTGTACAATGCCGCATTTGTGTAGGTACATTCAACGTCATATGTGAATAATCTCTGCGAAATGTTTTACTAATTTAACGTTAGTAGAAAAGAAGTAATGAATTTAAACGTTACGCACACCGCAGCAATTTTTCGCGCATATCAGTGTTTACGACGTCATATTTCTTGAACTATGTGTTGTATCACGATATATTTTTATAGGTGCATTTAGCGGTATATGTAGCTACCGTCTGCGAAATTTCTGCGAATACAGTTGTAGCACAGAAGTAATAGATTTAAATGTCGTGCATGATGCGGCACTTTTTCACGCATCTTATTTTTTATGGCGCCATATCTCCTGAACTATGTTAGCTAAGTGGTTCTTTCCTCGCAGTGATTGTTGCGTGACAGTAAGCGATATGAGAACCGTGTTTGGTTGAAATCGCTGCAGTGGTTTAGGAGGAGATGGGTACACGTACGCGCGCGCGCCCAAACACACACACACACATACACACAACGTGTGTAACATGTATGGATACTTAGTATCTACATCTACGTGATTACTCCGCTACTCACAATAAAATGCCTAGCAGAGGGTTCAAAGAACCACCTTCAGGCTGCCTCTCTACCGTTCCACTCTCGAACGGCGCGCTGGAAAAACGAGCACTTGAATTTTTCTGTGCGAGCCCTGATTTCTCTTATTTTATCGTGATGATCATTTCTCCCAATGTTGGTGGGTGCCAACAGAACGTTTCCGTAATCGGAGGAGAAAACTGGTAATTGAAATTCATGAGGAGATCCCGTCACAACGAAAAACGCCTTTTATTTAATAATTGCCACTCCAATTCACGTATTCTGTCTGCGACACTATCTCTCCTATTTCACGATAATACAAAATGAGCTGCCCTTCTTTGTACTTTTTCGATGTCATCCGTCAGTCCCACCTGATGCGGATCCCACACCCCACAGCAATACTCCAGAATTAGGCGGACAAGCGTGGTGTAAGCAGTCTCTTTAGTAGACCTGTTGCACCTTCTAAGTGTTCTGCCAATGAATTGCAGTCTTTGGTTTGCTTTACCCACAATATTATCTATTTGATCGTTCCAATTAAGGTTATTTATAATTGTAATCCCTAAGTATTTAGCTGAATTTTCAGCCTTCAGATATGTGTGACTTATCGCATAATCGAAATTTAGCTGATTTCTTTTAGTACTCACGTGAATAACTTCACACTTTTCTTTACTCAGGGTCAATTGCCACTTTTCGCACCATACAGATAACTTATCTAAATCATTTTGCAAGTCGTTTTTAACATGCACAGTATTTTACATTTTACGTCATGATACAGGCTACACCTCACTAAATTATTCGTCTGGGGCGCTATTCTGTCGCCGTCAGGCTTAGAAACGTTCAAGACATTTGTAGTACAGCATACTAACGACATTCATTTTTTTCCTTTTTTGGTTATATTTTACTTTTCTTATTATTCATATACAGCAATTTTTTAATGATATCTACTTTCTAATCACTATTCATAGTCAGCCGCCAGCTTCCTAATGATGTTTAATTCCGTGTGTTTATTCTGCTTGCTCAATACACATTGACCACCCTCTGTACTAACCTACGAAAAGCAGCCTTTTTGTAATCCGTGGATGACATTCCTTATTAGAAAGCACCATATCGGTTCACTACCTACGTTACTAAAAATCCAGGTATCCAATACAGTGTGCGGACATTTGCCACGCCAGACATTGGCCGCTACACTTTACTAACTAATGTTTTGCTTCAAGGGATATCGGATTTTAGAGATTAAAGTAATATTGAGTATGTCGTTCTTCTTTTCAAACATTCACATACCCATTTCTTCTTTGCTTATTGTCTTTTGGGCATGCAGTTGCAATAATTAAAGTAGGCACAAATGCAGTGATCAAAAAGAAATGATTACAGTACATCCGCATTCTCTTTACATCGTTCCTTCCTTGTTGATCCCATGGCGATGGACTGTTTCTATCGCAATCAGTAAGCGTGAAAAGAAGCTACCGTACAGACAGAGGGATCTGTATTTATACTTGGCAGAACTAATTACATACTGACATAATCGTCGGAATTGCTTCCGTTTCCGAAAAGTTATAAATATTTCGATTTCGTAAAAGAAGCTCTGTATTTGGCCAAGATCTCGACGAAGAAGGTCCCTTACGTACTGGTTGTATCGAGTAAGATGTGGAGACGGCGGTTTGAAAGCGGACAGAAGAAGGACGAGGAAGAGCGTCCCTTACCTGAGGGATCGCTACTCAAGCTACCTGCGAAGGGGCAAGTGTGGCAAATGTCCGGCGTGGCAAATGTCCTGCGTGGCAAATGTCCGGCATTCTCCAATACCAGCTGTAGACTGCTTATCTAACGGCTTCCAGGGGCAACAAAAATTTTATTTTCAGTATTTTGCGTATGAGTAATTAGTCACCGGAGATTGTGTAGTGAGACCATCGCTTAAATATAATAGCCATGTAGAGCTAAATGGTCCAGAAGAGTGTAGACTAGCGTTAAGAGTAGCGACATATCAGTTTGAAGACTTCAACACTTGTTTCTTGTGTTTTTTGAACACATACCTTGTTTTCTAAATGCATTTTCTCAAAAAGGTAACAGAATTTTTTTCTTATCAGTCTTTAGACCGGTTCGATGGGGAAGGCCACGACTTGCTTCCCTGTATTAACCGCTTCATTTCAAAACAGTAGATATACCCAAATTGCTCACTTATTTGTTGGATATTTTTCAATCTCTGTCTTTCCTCGCATTTTACATTGTTTACATGGTGTCCTGGCGCAAGTTCTACCATCCTATCCACTCTTCATTTAAGCGTTTTTCACACACTCCTTTCATCACCGGATCTGCGGGGTGTCATCTCATATTACTCGATTCAATTTTCAGCATCCTTCTGTAACACCACATCTAACGATCCGAATCTCTTCCTTCCCGTCTTTGCCACAGTCAGTAATTCTATCTCATAAAACTCTGTGCTCCAGACATACATTCCCAGAAATTTATTTCTCGATTTAAGGCCTATGTTCAGTTCTGTCAAACTTATTTTAGCGAGGAAGGCTCTATTTCCACTTGCCAGTGTATTTCTCCTAGTTTCATCCGCCACGCATTATTTTGCTGCCAAGGTAGCAGCAGAATTCCTTTACTTCGTCTTTTATCCTCAATCCACAATCTGTGTCCATTAGATTGTTCATTCCATTCAACGGCTCCTGTACTTCACTTTCACTAAGGGTAACGATATCATGAGGGACCTTACCTTCAACCTTCAATTTTAATCCCATACTTGAATGTTTACCTCTTTTTTTTTTTTTTTTTTTTTTTTTGCATCTTGGAAGTACAGATTAAACAGTAGCGGGGAAAGACTGTATTCTTGCTTTGCACTATTTTTAATCCAAGCACTTTGTGTTTCGTCTTTCATTCTTATGCGCTCTTTGTGGAACAATATGGAATTAAATAACGCCAAATGAGCTAGCAGCCTAGTTTCCTGCTGAACAAAATGTGAGTGATGCAAATTTAAGGCGTCAAACGTATCAGACTTCTTTCTTTATAAGTTTATACGTGTGTACTGGGTATTTTGGGTAGACTGTTATCAAGCGTAACGCCATCCCTTCGCCTATGTCTTGCTGAACTTCGTGAATCAACAGTGAGTTTAGCTTCGCAACATGTAATTTCGATAATGGTCGTATAACCCGGCTTGGTTGGGGACAGCAATATCGTGTTTACGCCCCTGAAACATGGAGAGGGGGGAGGGGGGGACGTACACTCAGAAGATGTTAGAAACAGAGCGCCGTCACTTGCTACACTTTTATACGCCAATGCCTCGCGAAACACAATTCAGCTCTGTCCGTCACTTCTGTTTGACGTCACCTCTCGCACACTATCACTGTGACAACATTTGTGCAACGTGTGATGTGTAAGAATCGAGTCTCGCCTGAAACTCATGGCCGCTTTAATTCAGATGAGCGATTCCTTCGTAAAAATTTATTGTAGGACGTCTTTTGTAAAATAATGAGGTCACTTCTGCACATGATGACCTTCACTCTGCCACGTTGTAGCTCATTATAGACGGAGCCCCAGTAGGACTCGATCAGCGGCAGTTAGTCAGGCGGATGGCGACCCGCATCTTACTCGAGCTGCGATTAAAAAATCGGTAGCTGATGTAGATTATTTGCAAGCTGTGTTCCGATGTCAATAAAAGCCAGAAGCGAAAAATTTTCTAGAAACAGGCATCCTCGTAGAGTCCAATTTGTGATGTAACTCTGTGTACGACTTAATGTTTCAGAACGTACCACACTCGGGCAAGATGTGTAAAAACAGTATGTAAAAGTTCGGAACAAAAAACGTGATTCAGTAAAACATTTCGTATGTCTGCTAGTTTTAATATTTCATAATAAGATTTTTAACATTAGATAAAACAAGCTTCATTACTTTAAATGATAAATCACACATTTATGGCAGTCACAGTTGAAAAGCAATGGTTTTTCGGAAAATGTGTTAACAATAGGTCCAGCTGCTCCATCAAAGGTGACTGAGGCCATTATCAAATGTGTTAAGTCCAAAGTTCACAGACCAGAAGTTTTCCTGGTAAAATCCAGATTGCCACGATCGTCAGTAGATAAGAGGAAGCTAGGTGGTGAACAGACAGGCCTTGCCTCCTGCGATTGTGATGCTCTGTTTCCAAGGTGGGTGACGGTTTCTGACACGTGCTTTCATCTCCAGTTTATTGTTTCCTGCATACCGAGAAAACATTGGCGATTTTAGAAGATTCCAGGAAAAAATAAACTGCGAACGAGCAACACTCCATCTTCTCCATTAGTGATCGTGGCAATCAGTCGCGACCACCGAGTAAGAAATCATATTACCTACGTTCCGCCTACGGTCCGTGCATGTACAAGATCACGTTTGCTGCCGGAGGGATGGCCTTGTGGCAGGAGCGAGCGCCTATAATTTTGGCGCTCTGTAGCGTCGTTGGATGACATTTCCGGACACGGGTTCCTTTCCTCGTTTTGTTTCTCAAGACACAGACCTCGAAATTCGTCGCAACATTTCTAACAAAAAAATGGTTCCAATGGCTCTGAGCACTATGGGACTTAACATCTGAGGTCATCAGTCCCCTAGACTTAGAACTACTTAAACCTAACTAACCTAAGGACATCACACACATCCATGCCCGAGGCAGGATTCGAACCTGCGACCATAGGTGCCGCGTAGTTCCGGACTGAAGCGCCTAGAACCGCTCGGCCACCGCGGCCGGCTCATTTCTAACATATTTCAGGTTTCCATATTGGGGAAGGCTCCAACAATTATCAATCGGAACTAACCTAGACCTCGGGCTACGCCACAGATCAATCTCTTACAACAACCAAGAATTCAGGAGCCACGGGAGGAGGGGAGGAGTAATCCCACACTCTCACCAAACGTTCACATACTGTATCTTCTTTCCGTTTCATAATAAACTACTACTCAACATCGAAGGCTAACTCCAAGATAAAATCTACAGGTAGCATAATTATCCCCCAACGTCACATTTCCCGACAGACTACCACAACAAATCTTACTAAAAGAGGCGTTTTGGAGAGATATTAAATATGGCATATGTTAGCTTTGATGCATGTTTTTGGTATTTTCATTTCCAATCTTGTCTGCTCAAACCGGCCGTTCATTAGTTTGCATGATGAAACAGGTATCTTTCCATGATATCACTCATCTTGTGCACTGATTGGCTGTCATGAGCAACCTGACAATCGCTATGATAATTTACACACCGTATTTGTCGTATTTATACTTTTGTATAAGAAAAGTATACATTTTAAATGATACAGCGCACGCAACCAGTCAGTTGGATTGATCATTGGTCTGTTTAAACTGCGTGTATAGCCACGTCCGAATTTACACTGTTTTTGTTCTTGATTCATGTTTATATCGGGTCTAGGACCACCAATTTATTTTCTTCTTCCTAACCACATGTTCCAAAATTTACCACACTCGTGATGTGCTGCTGTTATTCGCAACAACGTAAAACTCAGTAAACTAAAGTAACGCTGTATATTTCTCGCGCTTTTCCCTCTAATCATTTGCGAAACTTCCGCTATGTGGTGATACTTACGTTACCGTACTCTAGTGCACTCTGGCGAGTCATTGCAAACTTATACCAACGGTGGACGGAATACCCAAATAAATCTGTCTAAAATATTATAAAAACAATAATACGAAACATCGATTAATGACACAATTAAGCATAATAGAGATATGCAGAGAGACAAGGATTTGACAGCGAAGTCTGAGCAACTCTTTTCATTCCCTTTTGATGTGAACAGTCGAACTCGAAAATTGTATGCAGGTGGGTAGGAAACTCCTAGGCTGAAACACCACAGCCTTTGGGATGCCCATAAGAGCTGTACTCTGAGGAAGTCACACCCCCGAATCTTTGTTACATAAAGCTAACTGGCATTTCGAGGCACAGCCTTAAGACTAGCTACTGCCTGTTCGAAGAGCATCACCTGATATTGCATATCAACAGTTCCAAAAATGTTGACCATCCTTAATTAAAGCTGAATGGAAAATATGCGAAATGCATTCTGGTAATTTAAATTCTGTAATACGTTACTGAGAAACTTTTTAATATATATTTTGGGGTGGCTCCACCTCAGAGCCTTTAATTACGAGCAGCACCTATATATATGGTGTTGGGCTGGGTTGTTTTGAGGCAGGAAACCAGACAGCGAGGTTATCGTTCTCATCGCATTAGGGAAGGATGGGGAAGGAAGTCGGCCGTGCCCTTTCAAAGAAACCATCCCGGTATTTGTCTGGAGCTATTTAGGGAAATCACGGAAAACCTAAATCAGGATGACTGGACGCGGGATTGAACCGTCGTCCTCCCGAATGCGAGCCAAGTGTGCTAACCACCGCGCCACCTCGCTCGGTATATAGTGTATTTCTATTGGTGAGAGTGGATGGTGTACTGGAATTTAGCTCACATCATTATTTACTTCATTTGCATACTAATAGTTATACCTATTAGAAGTTATGTTTTTAAGTTGGGTTGAACTTCCAGGATCTCAGATCACATGTAACAAGAGCAAACCATTAATGCTCATTTTTCGTTAGGCAGCAGGTCAGATGCTGAAGTGCTGATGCATGGATGCAAAACGATTAGACTGTTTTGACAGGCGTAGTCCAGTGTGTGTACATATTAAGACACTACATACACTACTGGCCATTAAAATTGCTACACCACGAAGATGAAGTGCTACAGACGCGAAATTTAACTGACAGGAAGAAGATGCTTTGATATGCAAATGATTAGCTTTTCAGAGCATTCACACAAGGTTGGCGCCAGTGGCGACACCTACAACGTGCTGACATGAGGAAAGCTTCCAAACGATTTCTCATACACAAAGAGCAGTTGACCGGCGTTGCCTGGTGAAACGTTGTTGTGATGCGTCGTGTAAGGGAGAGAAATGCGTACCATCACGTTTCCGACTTCGATAATGATCGGATTGTAGCCTATCGCGACTGCGGTTTATCGTATCGCGACATTGCTGCTCGCGTTGGTCGAGATCCAATGACTGTTAGCAGAATATGGAATCGGTGGGTTCAGGAGAGTAATACGGAACGCCGTGCTGGATCCAAGCGGCCTCGTATCATTAGCAGTCGAGATGACAGGCATCTTACCCGCATGGCTGTAACGGATCGCGTAGCCACGTCTCGAGCCCTGAGTCAACAGATGGGGACGTATGCAAGACAACAACCATCTGCACGAACAGTTCGACGGCGTTTGCAGCAGCATGGACTATCAGCCCGGAGACCATGGCTGCGGTTACCCTTGACGCTGCACCACAGGCAGGAGCGCCTGCGATGGTGTACTCAACGACGACTCTGGCTGCACGAATGACAAAACGTCATTTTTCGGATGAATCCAGGTTCTGTTTACAGCATCATGATGGTAGCATCCGTGTTTGGCGACATGGCGGTGAACGCACATTGAAAGCGTGTATTCGTCATCGCCATACTGGCGTACCACCCGCCGTGATGGTATGGGGTGCCATTGGTTACACGTCTCGGTCACCTCTTGTTCGCATTGACGGCACTTTGAACAGTGGACGTTACATTTCAGATGTGTTACGACCCGTGGCTCTACCCTTCATTCGATCCCTGCGAAACATTACATTTCAGCAGGATAATGCACGACCGCATGCTGCAGGTCCTGTACGGGCCTTTCTGGATACAGAAAATGTTCGACTGCTGCCCTGGCCAGCACTTTCTCCAGATCTCTCACCAATTGAAAACGTTGGACGAGCAAATGGCTCGTCACAATACGCCAGTCACTACTCTTGATGAACTGTGGTATCGTGTTGAAGCTGTAGGGGCAGCTGCACCCGTACACGCCATTAAACATCTGTATGACTCAATGCCCAGGCGTATCAAGGCCGTTATTACGACCAGAGGTGCTTGTTCTGGGTACTGATTTCTCGGGATCTATGCACCCAAACTGCGTGAAAATGTAATCAGATGTCAGTTCTAGTATAATATATTTGTCCAATGAATACCCGTTTATCATCTGCATTTCTTATTGGTGTAGCAATTTTAATGGCCAGTAGTGTATAAAAATACCTGCACTTATACCCGTTACACAGTATGTACCACAATAGTCACTTTTCTCACGTGAATGATCATGTTTTGTTCTTGCTGCGGTCTTGAGTGGCCTTGTCCACAATTTGCTTTGTCGAGTAGTAACGCTAATTGGTTATATGTGGAACGATAGTCTTCCGCAGGGAACGACCACACAAACGAGGGCTGGAAAGAGTGCGTCTGCTGTGTGTCAGAGGTGTTTTGTTGAACTCCGGAGTGATGCGCCGCCGAGAGAGCGAAAGGTATTGGCGTGAGCTGGCAGGCGCGTGTCTGCTCCCGTCTGCGTCTGTCGCGGACACAATGGGGACGAGCCTGGCCGGCTGGCGCTATTTCGGACGCAGCGCCGCGGGCCGCGATCGGCAAGCGGCGCACAATAGCCCACACCGGCACCTGCGACCCGTCCTCCGCCCTCTGCTGTCTGCAGGCGGGGGTGGCCCAGCAGCTCAACCACCGATAGGTGGCGGTCTTATCAGCACTTCCTCGAAGCAGAGCTGCGTGATTAGTAGTCCAGAGCGAAAACAAGAATACCGAGAAACTGATACATTTATAACAAGACAAATTATTCAAAACAGTCGGGAATTCGGCTTAGAAATGCATTTAGCTTTTATTGATTTTGAGAAAGGTTTTTGTGGTATCGATAGTTCCTCCGCTCTGCTAGGTTGGCACTACGAGAGACACCGACGACAGCACCCTCTAGCCGGCGCTGTCGAGGCCTTACGAGCTCCGCGACTGCTTCAGCCCATTTCATCAGGTGCAGCCAGCCAGGAAACGTAGCTTCAACTTCGCACCGCCTTGCAAGTTATGTAATATGTTTGCATATGTTTATCCACTAGTAAAGGTGCTTAAACTGATACCGCAGTACCGACGTAATTTTCCTTTTCCCGTTCCTACGCAGGCGGGATACAAAAGTTTTGATAAGGTAAGAAAGACTCCATCTGTGGAAAATATTCGAAATAAAAAGTTTTTCAAATCATCTGTTTAATACCATAAACAGTCTACAGGCAAATACAAAAAATTATAATTTCAGATTCGAAAACGTCAGATGAAATTTTAATAAACCAAGGTGTTCGACAAGAGTGCAGTCTGTAATCCACTTTATTTAATTTACGTGTTGACGACATAGTTATTAAGTGGAAAGATGAAACACACTTAAGAATTAAAATAGAATCTAAAATATCATTAAATATTGTTATATACTGATGACAAGGTAATTACATGGGGAACAAAAGATAATTTACAAACAGAAGTATACATATTGAACGAAAGTACAATATATTTAGTGTATCTGCAAATAAGATAAAGATACGGAAACAGTCCAGTAAAATTGAAAACAACAATAAATGAGAAAATTTTAGAACACGTATAGCTTTAATTATCGAGGCTGAGAAATTACTTGCAACTTGGCCGAGCGGTTCTAGGTGCTTCAGTCTGGAATCGCGAGACCGCTACGGTGGTAGGTTCGAATCCTACCTCGGGCATGGATGTGTGTGATGTCCTTAGGTTAGTTAGGTTTAAGTAGTTCTAAGTCTAGGGGGCTGATGACCTCAGATGTTAAGTCCCATGGTGATCAGAGCCATTCGAACCAGTTAGAACTTGCAACTATAACAAAGACATTGAAAAGAAGGTTAATAAATATCAAGATACCTGCCGAACAATTCGAAGAATTTTGGGAGTAAAACACGAAAAGAAACACAAATGAAAGTCTATAAAGTTATGGTTGTACCTACTCTTGTATAAAGCTACGAATCATGGACAATAACAAAGAAAAGAAAAATCGCGTGTACAAGCAACAAAGGTGAATTTGATGAGTTACGTAAGAGGCTCTAGTAAAAGGGATAAAATAAGGAATGAGACAAGATGATCAGATTGGAAAATATTTTCAGTTAATGACAAGACAGACTAGAACAAAATGAAATGGAGCGATCATGTTGATAGAATGACAGAAAATATGTTACCAGAAAAAGAAACCATGAGTTATTGGCCAACTGCAAAGAGAGAAATAGATAGAGCTCGTAAGAGATGAAGAGGTGGATGGTAGAGATCAGAAGACGTGATTACACCACGTAGTCCTTGGAGGTAATAATTATGATAATTAAGATAGTGGATTTTCTCTGAATTTTCATAGCCCAATGAAGAATCGGAAATGTAAAAATGGAATATCAAACTGAGGAGCGTGAGGTCTACTTTTGCAACAAAAATTTAACCGCCTTGAAGTAATCCAGGCAATTAAGAAAAGCTTGCTTATTGATTCGATAGAAAATTACACAACGGATTTTTGTTAGAATTTTCATACCTGAACGAAGACTGGAAATGGGCAAGTGGGGTAACAAATTGAGAGGCATAAAGACTAGTTCTGAAAAAAAAACCAAGATCTCAATTAGTGATTTGAGAGAAAACTGAAATATTTCGCTACCAACTGCTGTATGCTATGTAAATAACCTATAGTAATAAAAAATAATACCTATTTACCCTGAAATATGTGAGTGCTATTTGGTCACTAAGGTCCGATCGGATGCGAAATGGAAACAACTGTGAAAATCAAAAATGTTTCATTTGCAGCACTTAGCTACACCTTCTAGCTAGTTCTCCACATAGTCGCCGCTCCAACTTAGAAATTCGTCATAGCGTTGTACCAAGTTTCCAACCACCTCTTCATCGAAGGCAGCCGCATGGGCTTACCGACAATTACTCTCTACGCTGGTCTACAGCTCGTTGTCTGTGCCAAAATGTTGTCTGTGCCAAAATGTTGTCTGTGCCAAAATGTTGTCTGTGCCAAAATGTTGTCTTCATAGCCATCAGTTCATGTGAGAAGATATGAAATTCAGGGAGAGCCAATTACGGACTGTTTTGTTTGTGATCAGACACTTCTCATCAAAAACGCAACAGGAACATCCTCATTACCTCTCCAGTGTGCGACCGAGAATTGCCACGAGGAAGGAAGGTATGTAATGTGGGCTGCGTGAAGTCAGGCGAAATCTCTCACCAGACCCTCATACTTGGCGGGTGGCTCTACTTTTCCAGACGTCTTTACGCGTTCACTGTTCGCTCAGCACTGAAAAGAGCGAGTTGACGTGCACGACAGGCATACTAGAGACACTGCCCAACATAGCTCCATCGGATTTTCACTGTAATTTCCACGCCGCGCCCGATCGGACCCTACTTTCCGAATAGAACTCGTATCATATTTCATACACTCTAAACCAAACTCGAAAACACAAAAGGGAAATTAAAAGAAACAATCAAATGTTTTGCGAAATGATTTGTCTAAAAGCAAGAAATAAAACAGATTAGAGAAGTATTTGACACGCCTTTGAATGATACTCGAAATCATATACCGCAAATGAGGTGCGTATATTAATCGTGTCCGGCTTCCAGAGTGTTTTTAAAAGTTTTCAACACTGACGGTGGAATAAGATAACCAACTGTTGTAGATTTTGGATGTCACACTGGAATATATTTGCTGTAAATTGAGTGGGCACACAATCATTCTGCTGTCGGTGAATTCCAACGCTGAAATCCGCTATAATGAGGAAGTTGATGTCTTAGTGAAGCTAGATGCATCTGCAGGAACTGTTCTCGATGTGAGACTACCATAAACAGACTTTTACGTAAAGTAAAGAGTCATGGAAAACAGCAATGGCAAGAGATGTAGGATGTATCCCAACAAACGAAAGATGAATATTGTGTGGCATAACAACCTCAACGCCGTGGTTTACGAAAACATATTTAGACCGACCTGCGATTTCCACTATCATTAGACTCGCTTCAACCATGCCTCGTTTCCTGTACATTTGTATAAAATCAACATTTGCGATTCCCCTGCATGCGAGTGTGATTCTGAGTCAGAAGCAGATATAAACCACAGCTTGTTTTCGTGTTCCAAATTTTACAATGAACGATTGGAATTTCTGAAGAATTTTACGAATATGGATTACCTCCTGCCTCAATCTGTGTCTTCTCTTTTGGTTTCTAAAGTTATTCGCCTGTCTAGAGTGTCTGTGAAAGTATGGGAAAAAATCTGCAGCACTAATTTTCGTGTATCTGTATCACTTATTATTTAAACTTGAGATATAGTGAGAATTGACAATATCTGTCTATTTCACTTATCATTCTGTTTGTTAAAATGTGTCTTGGAGAAAAAAATTGACAGCTCGATCTTTCACTTGTGTAGATAGGCATTTATGTATTTTCTCTGTACTATTTTGTATTTTAGGTAGACAAATGTTATCCATGGCTAAACAGAGTAAAAACTCTGGAGACTAAATAAAAGAAGCAAGCAAACAATTGAAAATTTAAAGTCCATTGTTTAACTAAGAATCTTTGAATTTTAAAGCATATTTGTCTGCTGGAATTTCACTCAGTGGCCTCATTACGTCACTAACGTATGAGCGTCTCAGTTGCTTATGTGATTTCGAGCATCATTCAAAGGCGCGAGCAGTGTTTCTCTAATCTATTTTATTTCCTGCTTTTAAACAAATTACTTTACAAAACATTTGACCTTTTCTTCCAAATTTTTATTCATTTGTTTTCAGGTACTTGTCTGCAGTGCCAGTACACATTCAAATTCCCGCGCCACAATGTCGTAGCAAAACAAAATGGGATCATCCCCTGATGAAGTAAACTACTGTGCGGATATTTCTTTTTCTGCGTTTGAATAGGAGACAGCGGTGTACCAGTCCGTGCTGAGTTGGTGGAAGTGAGCGACAACAATGCACCATCATCACATGAGACAGTGGTTAGGTGGTGCAGGCGTTTGCACTGTCGTCCGAATGACGAAGGACGAAATGGCAGACTTAATCACTGCGAAGATCAGTGAAAATTAATCATGGATCAATTTTAAAACGAGCAAGATGGTGCTATGGTTAGCACACTGGACTCACATTCGGAGTGATGACGGTTCAAACCCGCGTCCAGCCATTCATATTTAGGTTTTCCGTGATTTCCCTAAATCGCTTCGGGCAAACGCCGGGACAGTTCCTTTGAAATGGCACGGTCGATTTCCTCCCCCATTTCGGACACAATCTGAGAGTGTGCTCCGTCTCTAATGATCTCATTGTCGAAGGGACGTTAAAGCTAATCATCCTTCCTTCATTTTTTTTTTTTTTTTTTTTTTTTTTTTAGATTTTAAGCATCTTGCACGACAAAATCTGAATATCATAGGTCGCCGCTACCAGGGTTTCACTACTGCTCACATCTCATCAAAAAGTTCACTGAACCGAGGCCGCAGCTGTGACAGACGAATCTAGGTAAATTCCTTAGCCACCTACCGAGTGACGTGGCGCAGTGGTTAGCAAACTGGACTCGCATTCGGGAGGACGACGGTTCAAACCCGCGTCCAGTCCGATGTTTTAGGTTTGCCATAATTTCCCTAAATCGCTTCAAGCAAATGCTGGGATGGTTCCTTTGAAAGGGCACAGCCGACTTCCTTCCCTAATCCGATGGGACCGAGGACCTCGCTGTTTGGTCCTCTCCCCCCAAGCCAACCAACCAACTAACCTACCATAGACACCTAATCACCACGGATGAGTACTAACATAACAATTTCACCTTCACACAAACGAGCAAGGCTGGCAGTGGAAACACATGAATTTACCACTTCTGAGAAAAGTGCAAACTCAACCATCATCGGGTAAGATGATGCTGGACGTTTTTAAGGACATCCATAGTGAGGTGCTAGGAGTTAGTTAATAAGTACGAAGGGCGTTCAGTAATTAACGCAAGATATTTTTTTCTCGGTCAGTTTCTGCTGAAAAAGTAAGAAACTTCTTGTGGAACATCGTGGAATATTCGCACTGCAGCCCCAATAGTTTCATCTATAGGTGGCGTTACGGAAGTGCGTTCCAAGCACAGAGCTGTCATCGAGTTACTTTTGGCGAAAAACAGCAGAATCGTAGATATTCATAGGTGCTTACGGAATGTCTACGGAGACCTGGCAGTGAACAAATGCACACCGAATCGTTGGGCGAGGCGTCTGTCATCACCGCAATGGCGTCGCTCATACCTGTCCGATCCCTACGTGTCTGCCGACCGCACACAGCTGCTACCCTTGCATTGTTGGGGCGTGCGCACACTCCGATTGGAGGTGATCGACTGATCACAGTCAAACATCTCGCTGCTCAACTAGATGTCTCCGTTGATAGTGCTGACTCACTCGTCCAGCAGGTAGTGTACTCAATGGTGTGTGTGCCCGCTCGGTTCCTCGCCGCCAGGCAGAAGACTGTAAAGAGCAACGGAGGACCATCTGTGCTGAGCTGCGTGCTCGTTGCGAGGCTAATCGTGACAATTTTTTGTCGAACTTCGTCACAGGCTTCATCACAAACATGGCTTCATCACTTCGAACTGGGAACAAAACGGCAGTCCGTGGAGTGACGCCACACTACCTATCCTCCGAAGAAAAAATTCAAAGTCACACCCTCGGTCGGTAATGTGATGGCGACGGTCTTCTGGGACTCTGAAGGGGTTATGCTGTTTGAGGTCCTCCCTCATGGTGCAACGATCAGCTCTGAAGTGTACTGTGCTACCCTCAGGGAACTGAAGAAACAACTTGAGCGTGTTCGTCCCCAGAAAAATGCGTACTGATTTCGACTTCTCCATGACAACGCAAGGCCTCACACTAGTCTGCGGGCCAGAGAGAAGCTCAAAAACTTCGTTGGACTGCTCTTCCACATCAACCCTACAGCCTGGATCTCGCACTTTCCATCTGTTCGGCCCAATGAAGGAGGCACCCCGCAGGATGATTGAGAGGTTATTGAAGCAAAAAGACGTTTGCTCCGACGTCAACCAGTAGATTGGTACCATGCGAACATTCGGGCCCTCCCAATGAGATAGCGTACGGCCGTAGCATTGAACGCAGATTACGCTAAAAAATAGGGTTTGTGGCCAAAATACAATTAATCTGCTTTCATAAAAAAATTGTTATGCTTTACTTATTGAACGCCCCCTTGTCAAGTGCTTTTTACGTAAGTCTTTTAATTGTCAACAGACTGTTATGCTTTACTTATTGAACGCACCCTTGTAAAGTGCTTTTTACGTAAGTCTTTTAATTGTCAACAGATCAAGGGGCAGACCGACAAATGGGCATACTACCGAAAACTATTTATGAGGTTACGGGAGTCGAATCGTCCAGGTATGGTGTTTTTGCTACCCTGCAACACCTCATCCCAATCTATACAGGTCGCAGTCATACATGCTGTTACTTTGGGAAATCAAATTTTGCATCATCACCGGTATTCTCCTGACATACCCTGTTTCCTCGGGTGTTGAAATTAATGAATGACAGGCGCTTCTAAAATGACGACGACGTCATTTCTGAGGTGGAACGTTTTTTTGGACAGTCAAACTGCAGACTATTGCAAACAATATCTTCGCCAAGTTACTTATCGTTGGGATTTTTTTTCCTTTTCTTCGAGGTCATAAATAGAACTTAATGAAAACCCATCATACTAGTGCAAGGCTGCCGCCACGGGCTGCTTACAAATCAAGTATTATCCACCTACAGAAACTGCTGGTAATACCAACATAAAAGCTTGCTTAACTCACAAACAAATCAAAACAGGAGTAACGTTTAGGTTGAGGCCGTGTTCTGTGAGTTACAGAAGTCTTTCGATATAGTTCGCTCTCTTCTAGAGAGCTTAATACGAGCGTACGAGGTATCAGACTTGACTGAACAGTTGTTAGCCAACATAATGCAACATATAGTTCTCAGCCCTTTCGCTGCTGGACTGGAACCAATATTTGAAACCGTAGTTTGTCATCAAACACAAATGTAAAATTAATCTCATCCGCAGCGCCACTATTCATAAGTAACCTTTCTATTCCTAATATGATATCCCCGTCTGCACAACTTCGGACTGCTTCGTGACACGCCCCTCGCTTTAGTCCTGCCCAAATGACCGAAAGGCAACAAACAAAACTTTTCTTTTTAGCCATCTGCTGTGTCTAAACGATAACTTTCTACAATGTAGCACAGTGGTGTAGGTTGAGATGAACAAATTTGTATAGAACGCTTGCGGTCTATGAAGCCGGGAAGCAGCCTCAATCAGGCCTAGAAAAGCCACCTTAGCTACAGCGCCTGAGAACTGAGCGAGGTTTTGGCTGAAATCGTCATTGAATATTAAAAACCTCTATCTCTTGCTGTTACACAAAGTCAACACGGATTTAGAAAACATCGTTCTTGTGAAACACAACTAGCTCTTTACTCACACGACGTGTTGAGTGGTATTTGCAAGGGATTTCAAATTGATTCCGTATTTCTAGATATCCAGAAGGCTTTTGACACTGTACCACACAAGCCGCTTTTAGTGAAATTGCGTGCTTATGGAATGTCGTCTCAGTTATGTGACTGGATTCGTGATTTCCTGTCAGCGAGGTCACAGTTCGTAATAATTGACTTACAGTCGTCGAGTAAAACGTAAGTGATTTCTGGCGTTATCCAAGGTGTGTTGTAGGCCCTTTTCTGTTCCTTTCTATATAAACGATTTAGGAGACAATCTGAGCAGCCGTCTTAGGTTGTTTGCAGATGATGATGTCGTTTATCGACTAGTAAATTCATTAGAAGACCAAAACAAATTGCAAAACGGTTTAGAAGAGAATCTGAATGGTGCAAAAATTGGCAGTTGACCCTAAATAACGAAAAGTGTGAGACCATCCACGTGAGTGCTAAAAGGAATCCGTAAAACTTCGATTACACGATAAATCAGTCAAATCCAAAGGCCGTAAATTCAACAAAATACCCAGGAATTACAATTACGAACAACTTAAGTTGGAAGGAACACTTACAAAATGTTGTGGGGAAGCCTAACCAAAGACTGTGTCTTATTGGCAGGACATTTAGAAAATTTAACAGATATACTAAAAAGACTGCCTGCACTACACTTGTCCGTCCTCTTTTAGAATACTGCTGCACGGTGGGGGATCCTGTCCAGATAGGATTGACGGAGTACATCGAGAAAATTCAAAGGAGGGTAGCACTCTTTGTATTATCGCGAAATAGGTGGGAGAATGTCACTGAAATGATACAGGATTTTGGGTGGACATTATTAAAGCAAGGGCGTTTTTCGTTGCTCCGAAATCTTCTCACGAAATTTTAAACACCAACTTTCTCCTCTGCATGCGAAAATATTTTGTGGACGCAAACGTACACAGGGTGAAACGACCGTCAAAATAAAATAAGGGAAATCAGAACTTCGTTTTTCCGCGCGCTATACGAGATTGGAAAAATTGAGAATTATTGTGAAGGTGGTTCGATCAACCCTTGTCAGGCACTTAAATGTGATTTCCTGATGTAGATGTAAATTTCACCACAAAATACTGTGAGTTTTAACAGTACAAAATTAAGAAGTTTTCTTTGTCTGGCCTTCTTACTACGAAGCTACTATGCTTGTAAGTGTTAAGTTTAGATCGAATTGTAAACATAATTAGTTTTTGCATAGCGTTTAAAAACGCCTTTTTCTTTCATTAACCTCATGCAGAGGACATGCGCTGAAGTTTAGATGCCTTTTGTAGACCAATCTGAAATTATTTCCCGACCTAACAGCCAGTAATTGATTTGTACTAAATTGTTCGTCTCGACTTCCCCTACATGACTGCGTACATCGTAAACACCTTATATCATGTATAATGAAGATTAATTCAGTTTTATTAATACGACTTTTGACGTCTTCATGGAGCACTGCAGGTCAAGTTGTGTTTTCACGTTGCTTTAAAACGTCGAAAAGTGTACAGGATGGTCAGAAACAGCCTAAAAACTGGCTATTGCAGGAGAGGCTGAGCTGAGAAATAATTGTTAAGAAAAAATTCGATACGTTGCGCCGTTTCCGAGTTAATTGCCGTTTAGTTAACCAGACAGTCCGTTGCAAGCGCTAAATCAAGCTGCCCGCCGGAGACGGTGTGCATAGTTTGGTTTTCTAAAACGGAACAAGAGAGCGATGCAGAAAACGGACATGGGATAGTAGTAAGGATCGAACCCGAGCCAAAGGCTGAGCAGTCTCGTGTGCTATCATCTATACTGTGAGAACAACTGACACTAACTTTATCTGGCGGGCCGCTTGATTGATTGCAGAGTGGATCTTGCGGAAGAATTTGAGGATAGGATGTGCTGGTATGTAATCTAACAACGCTACAGTGCGTCGAAATTATACGGGCCAACGACTGCAGACAAACCACACTTTCTGTAGCAATCCTGGGTTCGTACACCGACTGCCAGCGAGCGCAACTTCTTCCAGCATCCAGAACGTCAGACGGATTCAATTGTCGCAAAAACCACTTGGTATGTACCAACTATCTGCTGAATAGCTAGCCTAGCGGCAGGCATTGGTCCCTGTAATTTCGATACACTGTAGCGTCGTTGAACGACGTTATTGGTCAAGCGTTCCTAACCGCAGTTTGTTCCTCAAGACAGCCCCTCGAATTTTTGTCACTATCGTTTTATTATTTGTACATTATACTTATGTGTACAGACAAGTCACAACGCCTAGGAATTTCTAGGACGATCTGCAGAAGACCGACGCTTGGTGCGGAGATTGGCAATTAACACTCAGCATAAGCAAATGTGACGTACTGAGCGTAAACAGGCCGTAAGACCCGTTACTGTATGATTAGACGATTGTTGAACAATCACTAGACACAGACACACTCATTAAATATATGCACGCACGTGTATAGAGCGATTTGAAGTGAAACGACCACATAACAGCAATAAAATATCTTAAGACAGCTGGTATTCCGCCTCGGTAGATCTCAAAGGTGTATGTATTAAGCAACTGACGGCTGTAGACATGAGCAATTACAGTCACAGTTTGCAGTTCATGAATGAGTATTTTTATGCGTTTCCGTGAATCATCGTGTTTTGCAGTGGAATATATCAATGTTTTTAACGTGTGCAGGAGATATGGAACGAATCGAGAAGACTTCTAAATACCCACATAATTTTTCTAGGACAATTAATACTTATACAGACGAAATGGAGCAAGTTAAACTTGTTAAGCGGCACGTACACTGTATCCGTAGATAATTGACTGTTACCTGTATCCATTTCAGTTACGTCACCACAAAACTAGGTGACGTATTCTGCTCGCCAGTTTTAAGGCCTGGTTGTTAGTGCTAACACAACGTGCAAAGGTTTCGCGACAGCCCACCGAAATACATAGCACAGGCGTTCTGCAGACGTCGTATTTCTTATGTGTGACTCTCCAAGAATATTTCTTTGGATGTCACATAACAAATTTTTCTGACTTGGAAACAGTTTCATGCGTTTGTTATTCAGGAGGTGAATATATAGTTTACAAGGAAAGCAAAGGACAGGTTATGCCGAGAAAAATGAGGATGGTACAGGCGCGCATACTGAAATGTCACCTTACAAGTAGGGCAACGGTAGGACGAAGAAAAGAAAAAAGTCGCCGTCGGATATTTTGGGATAACTGAAACAAGCAAGAGTCTTCCGAACAATGATATGTAGCAATGAAACACTAAAATGTACTCATTAAAACTGACAACTCACGCTGTTTCGATTTACTTCGCAGTTGTAACCCTCAGTAGTCTTCTAATTCACGTAATCTGCCTACTAAAACTCTGTGCCTCTTGTGTCACCTACACCGCTTAGAATGTTCTTCAATACTGCACCGAAGCGCTTTACACTCCGTTCAGCTTGCTCTTTTCTATAGGACACATTTACGTCTGACTTCGTCGTTAATTATATGCGTATTTCACATAAATAGATGTAACAGAAACGATTAATTCTTCCGCTATTTTCTGTTAATTCAAATGCCAAATAACTTTTTTAAATTAGTTAGATTTCAGTTTATTGTTACAGCTCAACAAACCAAATAGTTACATATTTTATTTGTTTTCTTCGTATACCCGGTACCTTGGATCAATCACAACATCCACCTAGAATGGAGAGACGAGTATCATGGGCTTAAACCAGAGCATCAGAAGAATCTAAGGACCTCTCATTTGCAGACTACGAAATGGAGTTTTCCCAATTACAGGCTGAACATACGTAAAATTTTATAACTGCATCAAAAAACTTCGATGCCATTTGTATGGCAACACATGTAAAAAGAAAAAAAAAAAAAAACAACATGTTTCTATCTACATTCGCAGGAACGCCGGACCAACAGATTATACTGTACTTTCACATAAATATGTTTAATCACAGATGTGTTATTAGTAACTATTGTTCTTTAAACGTGGTGAGCACGCAAGAGACTATCTTTCACTGACCACCGTTGGTGAAACTGTTAGTTAAATTGGTTCAAATGGCTCTGTGCACAATAGGACTTAACATCTGAGGTCATCAGTCCCATAGAACTTAGAACTAGTACCTAATTGACCTAAGGACATCACACACATCCATTCCCGGAGCAGGATTCGAACCTGCGACCGTAGCGGTCGCGCGGTTCCAGACTGAAGCGCCTAGAACCGCTCGGACACACTGGCCGCCTTCGTTAAATTCTTCGTGGTCCTGCGAACTCATGTATTGTGATGATTCGATATGCGGGAAAACAATTAAGTCATAAACTTCGGCATTTAGTAGGAAGAAAATAGCTACAGGATGAATTCACACTTATCAATCGTAACTTCTTAGCTATTTCTGGAACGATATTGTCCAACTCAGTTCGCATCACGAGAGTAGCTGCAGTAAATGGCTTGAAAATTCAACTATCGTGTTTGATTGCCCTGTAACTCAGATTTACTTGTCCGCTTATGTCAAATGTCGTCTTTTCACGACCGAGAGGTCTTGATAACAGTTCGCAGTTGGCCACATCCTCACTGTTGGAACGCTTTCGTGACAAAATTGATTTTTCAGTGGGTATAACATCATTCTCTTCCACCCAACATGGTGTGTAACGTAGCTTTAAGGTGCAAACCAAAGTAAATGACATTTATGGAAAGTACAACTCTACGAATGTAGAACACGCTCGAGATTGTCTTCATTAGAGCCATTTACTCTTAATAGATTTTCTTAAATTAAAGAAGCCACGTATTTACTATCTTGTGTATCCTGCTGTTATGCCATATGCAGGTCAAAATATCTTCTGAACTACTACGTAATATCCCGCATCTCGTGGTCGTGCGGTAGCGTTCTCGCTTCCCCCGCCCGGGTTCCCGGGTTCGATTCCCGGCGGGGTCAGGGATTTTCTCTGCCTCGTGATGGCTGGGTGTTGTGTGATGTCCTTAGGTTAGTTAGGTTTAAGTAGTTCTAAGTTCTAGGGGACTGATGACCATAGATGTTAAGTCCCATTGTGCTCAGAGCCATTTGAACCATTACTACGTAATAGCTACATTTGGTAAGACCTGGGAAATACTGGAGTTTCTGTTGAATTCTCTAGATGTTCAAATTCTTACTAAGAAACGATGTTTATTATTTTTAAATAATGTGATTTAAACCAAAAAGTGGTTGATTAAATTTCAAAATAAGTATGAAATTCGGGTCATCTTGAAAAATAACACATTTAATGACAGAGGTAACGAAACTACAACAGAATGTTCTTATTTGTATCCACAAAATTTAGAAAGACTCCGAAGTTCTGAAATCCGATGTGAAATGTCCTTGGAATTAAATAAAAACGGCAGTGAGACAATCATATCCAAGAGAATTGATTCTTAGGTGAAGGAGAAAAAAGGACAACAAAGAATGCAAAAATGACTTCTAACGTTTGTTTACGGACGTTAAAAACGATATAAGAAATTAACTACGTGCACAAAATGCATTTTAATACTGTTCGTTACAAGATCACGAATTACCAATAAAAACCTGAACGTACTGATTCTTCAAAGAATTCTGGAACATCTAGAGCGGTGATTTTGTAAAAGCCCCAGAGATATTACCAGCGGTTGTCGGAGAATGTGATTAGTGTGCATCATATTTGAAGCTGAATCAAGTTAAGAATATTCGTCAGCGTCTACGGTCACAGACGCAGAACCCCTCTACTCTGATGACTGCGCTATGAAGGAACGCTTGTCTGTCACACATACGAACGTCCTTCTCATTGGTAGTGAGTGATGAAATGCACAAACCGTGACGGTTGTGGATTCGCTCCAGATTCTTGGCACGGTTTTGTATCACTTACGACACGCTCAGGGACGACTGTCGAAACGGAGAACAGTGAACTTCGTTTATGCTATCGGCTACAATACAAATTTTGTATATTCAAACGAAGTTCTGTGCGTGAATACTCTTTGTTGCAGTTGTCTGGCTTTCAGGTTCACCAGCAACTATAGGTATTAATAACGTATCTTGTTTTCAGTTTGCATTGTGGTGTTTCCGTGCAGTTTTTAGTTTTTACTGTTTTATCCAAGTAGAGAAAATCAGTGACACGTCAGTGTCGTAATAGATTATGAGCTGTTCTCTTGTAATAAATAAATAATTTCGTATAACAAAATGCAGATACCTTCAGCCAAATGCGCTTCGCTAGTCGTGTACAAATCATCTTCAGTGGCCATTCTAAAACAAGGTACTATTTTTTGTTTTAAAGCAGTTCAACTCTCGGTTTTGCGCAAAATGCAATATCACTTGCGTATATTTTTTCTTTCACTAGTTCTGATGACTTGTAAAGAAGAGAAACTAATTTACTGACTTAACAACAGGCATCCTAAACAGTAACGAAACAGCTTCAGCAGCTGACGTTTTCTGCTTCCTCCAAAACCAATAGAGCAATTAGCATAAACATGCGTTGCTGATATTTTTCTGCAGCATTTCGAGATTTGTACTGAAGACTCCAAAACCTCAGATAATGGCAGTGTGGATTGCGTGTTCCTGTGCCCAAGCACAAATTTCAAGGAATGATTTCGCTTTTCTGCGAAACTATTTTTTCTGCGCGGCTACATTCTCAGCTTTAAACTAACCAAGAAAAATTTTGATTTTAACGGACTGTAGTTGCCTGCTCCAAGGTATACAAACATCACCCTTTGTCAAGAAAACTGATCCACTTCCAACAGACATAATGAAAGCTACCAAGGGAACAGCAAATTTCGGAAAGAAGATAAACTTTATATTGATAAACGGATATGCAACATTAAGTATCTTGAAATGGTAGATGGCTTAGCGAGAACCGCGGCTCGAAATGGCACATTTAAAAACATCTTATTACCACCATCACACCTGAGGACTATAGAAGAACAAGGCGCCAATGAGGACGCGAATATCATTCATTGGTACATATTAAAGGAAATATTATGGACTAATACAGCCAAATATTCCTTCGAAGCATTAGTTCCACAAAACTGGAACGAATAAAAAGTTTATAAGATCTATATTTCACCAGAGATTTAATCATAGATCATTTCCCAGCCATCTTCATCGAACACCCGTTCGAGATAATCCTTATTGTGTCTGTGATTGAGTGACGGTAGGAGATGTCAACCACATTTTTTTTTTTTTTACTGTAAGTTGTACTTAAACTTGGTTTCATGCAACAATTAATCATTTCTCATCAACCATTAGTAACTAACATAGCAACTCTCCTTCATCAAGATAGTACATCAGTTTTAAAACTAATTTTGAGATATTTAAAGAAAATGTAACCTTACCCGGTAAATTTCCGAAACACAGAGATGGCTATATGGCTTTCAGGCCAAAAGCCAAATTCTTAAATAAAGGAAGACAGTTACTCCTCGAAACATCAAGTTTGGTGGGGAATTTATTATTTATTATAGATTCCCACAAAGAAATGTTTGTAAACTTCAACGCGCAGCAGTTTGAAATGGGTACTGAGGTAGTTTTAGGGATGTGATGTGGTACGCTCTAGAAATGAACGTCCAGGCTAAATTTATTGGTTATGAAGACATAAAATTAATCTGTAAAAGCAGTTTAAGCCATTAGTCCTATAAATGTAAGATTTTGAGCAACATCCATTACGTAATATAGGTGCTCAGTAAGAAAGTATTTTACAAAACTCAATCTCTAACGAAGTAACTGGGTGTTAGAAGTTCTGTTTAGCAGCTCGTGCTGCAGAGAACTAATCGACAATGTGCTTGCAGTGTGGCCCCTTAGATGATAATAATTTTCATCCCAACCAACAGCGACGGAAAAAAAGCTAATTCTCATGATAAGAGAAATGTTGACACAAGGTTCAGAGATAGGTGTGTGGAGGCATAGATCACTTAAAAGACGAGTTTTTCTGTAAATATCTGTTTGAAATATGTAATTTTTGTACTTACACGTCGTAAATGCCTCTAACACAAAGACACACATTTTCTCGTTGTTTACTCGGGCGTTCCTGGACTTCCGTCGAGAAGGACGAACATACAACTTGTCAGTCCTACATTTAATACAGGTCCTGCGGGAAACTGCTACATCGCCTAACTGTATATTTGTGAGTACACAAGCATTCGAACATGTCATCTAAATTGTAGACTATATTTGTGCCTATGTGATGGCCTATCTAGCAGCAACTTTGGTTATCTTTAATGACTTTGTTTCAGTTATCCCCCTGGTTTTCTCCTGGGTTTTTCTTCTTGATTTTTGCGACAGTTGCATAAAGTGTATAGTACATACACCTCCTTTATTCAATTATGGATCAGAGTATCCACATGCTCAAGAACTGTGTACGGTTACACATTATGGATTACACACAGTATTTTAGGCGACGTTAGTCACATACTATAATAAGAGTAACATGAGTTTCCCATTTTTATGCGATTAATATAAAATATAGAGGCATGGTGTCTATAAAAGTAAAATAACATAATGTTCGAACACTAGAATTCATATCTCCAGTAACTTGCTTTAAGCATGGTTTACAATAAAGTATATGAAACGAAATTCACACTTAAGGCTCTCTAAGATCTCATGTTGACGTGGTGTAGCGATCACTGTTAACTGCTCTCACCAACAAACTTTCAACAATATAGCTGACATGACAAAAGGCTTTGCCTTTGAAGGAATAGCATAGAGAACATGGCTCAGCTATAGTGTAACACGATCCATACAAGATATTCAATACTATATGGATGTAACAGACAAGGGATTCACGGCGGAATTCACTTCACTTTTGCATAAAAATTGTAATACTACCGTAGTATGCCGTTTCATCATAAAATCATCTTTCCTTGAGTGTGTTTAAAAAAAGCTAGTTCTAATTGAATCACCAACGAAAATAACCGAACAAACCAAAATTTATTCTCTGCAGCCTTCTCCTACCTGCACTTTACTAACATCTTGCGTCATCCTAAAATGCTCAAAATTCCAGATAAAGAAGGTTTTTAACAGCGCCTGCAAGAAAGTTGTTTCGCTCCGTACGTTATCTTGAGGTAGATGCATTAATTTCAGCTACACTGTGCAACACAAGTTGAAGGTTACTTTTTTGAAAAGTCGTAACTATCTCCCATTGCAACGTAGAAGTTTGAAATCTGGCTCATAGGTGCCTGCAATCCTCCTCTGTAGTGGTGCAAAAGCGTGACAACCAGCAAAGCGACATTCGGGCTTCGCGACGCTTCAAACACCATGTTGTCCAGAACGTCGTTCTGTTGCACATCACACAGAAAACTGTCGGCTTTGACCACGAAATGTGTGGGAATCAACGCCCCCAACGAAAGGGGTGGTTTCACTGATCTCCTTTATGCCACCCTCCAAAACCGTTTTCCTCGGCCGCCCGTAAGAAAACCGCGTGACTTCAATTCTGTGTCGCGGTTCTGACCACCATCGCAGAGACATCCTAAGAAGGGGTGAAATGTAGGTAATAAGTGGTGTGACGACTTTCCCATCGTGTGATACGTCCACACTGCCGCTCGACAGAATTGTGGTGATATTTTGTGCTAATGTGACACCATTAGCCCACCTTGTAACTCACGTGTTCTGAGCTCCGGCCTCTTTTACCCATGTGCCAACGCCTTCCTCTTTGAAGCGTCGTCGTGGCCGGGGGTGACGTCACGTCAGTGAGCGACATGCTTTACCGATTTTTTTAGGTGGACTGCTTGTAGATTAAATTTGAAAAACTTTTGGGAATACATCATAAATATCTCCATGCGATCTGGAAAAGCATATAAATGCACTGCGAAACAATTAAAGGATCACGTTTTGGAAATGCCGTAATAATAGCTCATTGTGACCTGGATGTATGAAACTTGGCTCAAAAGTGCATACAGCCTTCTTCCCCGCTGGGCTTCGAGTCGACATGAATTTGGTTGATAGGTAGGGAGGTGCGGGGGGGACGTGTAATTTTCTCAGCAGTCCTTAACAGGGTGTTTTCAATGAGTGAGAAATCTGGAGACCGGGTTTCGTGACATGTGGAGGATGGTGGATTTCCAATTACTTTTTATTATACTAAAATAAGTTTTCGTTGAAAAGTATCAAAGAAAGTGTTTTATTCGTTTGTGTTTTGGGGTAACTGTAAATCGTGATGGAAAATTGTATACGAGGGTTGGAACTTCAATAGTGGTAACTATTTATTAACAGCTCGTACAAAATAGATACGTGTTTCAAAGTTTTACTGACCTTCAAAGTAGTCAGCAGCATTGTGTATAACCCGTTGCCAGCGATGTGGAAGTCGTAGGATAGTGCCAGTCTTAGCAGTGCCAGGTGTGGAGACAGTTGGAGCGGCACGGTCTGTTGGTTCAAATGGCTCTGAGCACTATGGGACATAACATCTGAGGTCATCAGTCCCCTAGAACTTAGAACTACTTAAACCTAACTAACCTAAGGACAGCACACACATCCATGCCCGAGGCAGGATTCGAACCTGCGTCCGCAGCAGCAGCACGGTTCCGGACTGAAGCGCCTAGAATCGCTCGGCCACACTGGCTGGCTTCGTTAAATTCTTCGTGGTCCTGCGAACTCGGCTCGCGGTCTATTGCCCGACGAATTTGTAACAGTTCTGAAGCGAATGCCGTGAAGTGTTTCCTTCAGTTTAGAAATCGAGTTGAACTCACCAGTGCTTAAGTAAGTTTCTCTATGCTAAGTTTATGTAACAGCAATTAGGCACACGTTTTCGAACACAGGCGGTCACAACTTACTTCCACTCTGGGTAACTGCGAAAATGGGCAGTTTTGTTAGTTTGAATTTAATTAAAAACCCTAAATATCACTAAGTTCTCCATGAGTCCGTACGTGGACCTCAAACTGTGTAGTGTGCCTGCGCTGCTGTAGAATATGCACTGCCGGCCGCTGTGACGGAGCGCTTCTAGGCGCTTCAGTCTGGAACCACGCTGCTGCTACCGTCGCAGGTTCGAATCCTGCCTCTGGCATGGATGTGTGCGATGTCCTTAGATTAGTTAGGTTTAAGTAGTTCTAAGTCAAGGTGACTGATGACCACAGATGTTAAGTCCCATAGTGCTTCGAGCCATTTGAACCATTTTGACAGTACGCACTGCAAGGTATCCACACAGTTTACTGCATATATTTACTGCAAGAAATCCAGGAACGACAGTAAAACTCATTGCGCCATAGGTAATCACTGTGGCTTGACGAAAGATATTAATTCCCGGAGAAGAATTTGCGTGAAGGATCTCTTCTAAAAGGAAAAGAAACGGGATGTAAAGTATTAATAACAACATTAAACAATGTTGTGAGGTTTTCTGATTGAAACACAAACTACAAAATCAGTTTTGAGCCATACTCATGTCTTGCATATTAGTGTAATACTGTACTCATTACATAAAAACAGGTTGTCTACTTCCGTTGTTATCGTGCGTGAAATGCAAATCATACGTATTTTTTGTCGAGCATTACTGTACAACAGTAAAGCATTTTCGAGCGGTAGCTGGTGTTTTCGACACAAAGGAAGGGAGCGTAGCAGCGCCACGGCAGATGCTGCCAGGCGCCAACAAGTGGGCCCCGGAGAGCTCTCGCGCACGTCGCGTCCAAAGGCAGAAATCGTGCCGAGCAGTTATTCACAAAAATTCTATTGGACATTGAACTGTTATTACCGGTGTCTCAAAAAGTGAAATAACTTTGTAGACGTGCTAGCATTACACTCAGGATTTCAGCACTCAAACGAAAGGCGCTATAATAATTTAGACGACGAGAGATATCGATCGCGAGACGTCGCATTCAGACGATGCGCTGCTTACTGCTGGACCACGTGCCAAGACGTAGCATACCACCGCGAATAGGAGACAAGAGTTTCTCCAGGAACTGCCGCAGTCTATACTGCTTCCAGATTGTGCATACAGCCGAACCTGGACGACTGTCAGCATGGCCAATTTATTTGTCCCATGTCGCGATTGGCGCGGAAATTGACTCTGCGGCGGCCGGCCGCCGGCCAGGTTTTAGGGTAAAAGTAAATGTCGTGTGACTAGGGTCTCCCGTCGGGTAGACCGTTCTTCGGGTGCATGTCTTTAGATTTGACGCCACTTCTTGACTTGCTCGTCGATGGGGTTGAAATGGTGATGATTAGGACAACAAACACCCAGTCCCCGAGCGGAGAAAATCTCCGACTCAGCCTGGAATCGAACCCGGGCCCTTGGGAGTGACTTTCTGTCGCGGTGACCACTCAACTACCGGGGACAGGTTTTAGGGTAAGAGTGTACATTACGTAGTTCCGTTGGACTTTGGAGCTTTTGTTAATGAAAAAGAATCGATGCTTACTCCCTCTGCTTCAACTGCCACTTTGTACAAGAGCTCGAGGAAATATGCTTGCATTATAACTGCCTATTGGTGTTGTAATTCTTCTACACAGAGCATGTGACAAGCCAACGAAGCTCGTCGCAGCTTCATTCTAATTCCGCAGATCTTGCAGGCATTTGACGTAACCATCGAATTTCTTTTTGAACCTCAAATACCGAATGGATCTAATGCAGCTTGGATACGTCAACACGTTAATGTGAAAGAATTAAGCGTCACACCTTACTGTCTTATAATATATCTATAGTACAATTAAGTTATAAGCTATAACTTACATAACCACTTTCGAAACGCTGTATGGCTTTTTTATTTACTACTTAATTTTTACGTTATCCTATGTGTGTATTATCTGGAAATGAAGTCCCATGCTTCTTGACAGAGCGTGGGGGAACGATGCGGGAGACCCGCACCGCCGTACTGGGCAAGGTTCTAATGGAGGTGGTTTGCAGTTGCCCTCTTCCGACCGTAATGGGGATGAATGATGATGACGAAGACGACAGAATAACACCCAGTCATCCCGGGGCAGGTGAAAATACCTGGCCCCGCCGGGAATCGAACCCGGGGCCCCGTGCTCGGGAAGCGAGAACGCTACCGTGAGACCACGATCGGTGGACTGTGTATTTTTTTATTTTTATAATTATTATTACTATGTGGCTGAGCAGTTCACTGTACAGGATATGTACATAATTAAGATACACAGTATCAGCTGCATGAACGGTGTGACATTGTCAATATAAGTCTTTCTCTGCAGTCACGTACAGTACACATAACGGCACAGAGCAACATATTTAGTTTTAAGGTTCCACAACGTATAGGGCGGTGATACAAGTGATGTTACCCTTGACTTAGCTTAATGTGACCAAGCATAGTACCAAAATCGTGTGTTGTATGACCTTCCAGTATCGTTTGCAGCGTTTACATGCAGCTGAAAAATTCAGTCATTTTTTAATTCATTTCCCAATTCCACTTTCAGTTGGTCACGTAAAAACGGCTGTCAAATTTCGGTTTTGACAATCAGATAACGCCTATTTGCATTTGAGTCGTGCTCTACTGCATTTGAGTCGTGCATGGGCTGTCAGATCGCTACCGGCTTTTTAATACTTTACCTAATGTGGACGAAATGATGATGTTTGAAGTGAAGGCATTGTTGTTTCCACGCACCATTGGCGATCGCATCAAGGAAGGAAGGAAGGAAGGAAGCTTCAGTGGTAGGCTGCGGAGAAAACGTTGGCCCGTAGCTATGGACACGGTACGTTAAGGCAGAGGACAACAACGGTTATTGGGGGGGGGGGGGGGGGGGGGGAAGGGCGCCATTGTAAGACCACCATGTCATAGGGAAGGTTAGTTCGACAGCGTAAGTCTATGAACAACCGCATATCTCCCATGACTTATAAACTACAGCTAGCGAGTCTGCAGACAATACTATTAACATGTTACGTGAATGCTCAATAAATCGACAAATATAGACGTTTAAAATCACTAGAATACCGAGAAATAAATAGTCTCGAGAGCATAATATCCACTAGAATAGTGAAACAAGTCCGACAATGACTTTCCAGAAGGAAAACTCATATGACGAAATGTAGCAACGCGTATACTAGAGCACAGCAATGCTTACTGCGATACTGACAATGTAAAATATCGTGTCAATATGGAAATTGTGTGTTAGTCACGTTACAGCCTGTTCGGCAATATTTAAAAAAAATTGCTGGCCTTTTTTGCATCTTTAGGAAATAACGAAGCTTTGGGAAGTACTGGAAACTATGTTTCCCCATCCTTTTTTATTCTCCTCATCGTCTGACCGAAATAACTAGAGGTTTCTGCAATACTCTAAAGAATTTGCTTTAGTAAAACGCTTAATACAGAATACTTAGATGCAGTCCATGCCAGATGCATGACAATATACAGGGTGATTCAACAGCCCCTACTGGTGTGGTTTTATGCAACCCGCAATGTAGAAACTGATCAAAAACCACGCGCAAGCTTTTCATATTCTCTCGCTTGCTATGCGCTAAACATTAGTTCAACAGGAAAAATGAACAGGAACTTTTTGTAGGCAATTTAATAAAGTTAAATTTTGTACTGGGTACACTAGAGGCCGCAGTTTTCAAGTTATTCAAAAAAAATTGCACAAACGTACCCCCACTCCCACACTCAGCGCCCACAGGCTAAGATTTCTAGTGTATTGCTCATGACACTCCCTACTGCACCAATTATTTCCGTCATTCGACCTTTTTGGTCTCCAGTGACTGTCCTTATTACGCCACGGGCTTAGTCCAGCACTTCCAGATTGTAAATTTGACTTGTGTAAATTTTACCTACCAATTTTACGAATTTTAACACATAAAATAAACAACTGTATCTTTGTATTCGTAAGGCCTTCTGACTACGAAACTACCGTGCTTGTTTGCAAGTCATTGTCCTTTCATTAACATCACGAGGAAGTTTCGATGTATAATGTTAACCTAATAGCCGACTATATTGGTGGTATAATAGACCATTCAACAAAGACCTAAAAAGACCCAACACTGGCAACGCTTCGTGTAGCCGGATATTTTTGAACAGTGGTAGGAGCGAGTGCCACGAACAACATACTTTAAATTCTGACTGGTGAGAGATGGCTGTGGGGATGTATGTGCGTTTGAAGGTCACTTTTGTACGTTTTTCACGAACAATTCTAAAATCGTTGCCTCCAGCGAAAAGCGAAATCGTATCCGGGACCAAAATTCATCTACATTACCTTTGTTGCAAAAAGGTCCTGTTCTTATTATATAGAGGACTAATAGTTTTTACGGAGAGAGCGAGAGAATATGACAATCTCACGCATGCTTGTTGAAGGTCTCATAAAGAACTGCAAGCTGCATAAAATGACATCGCCAGAGGCACCTTAATCAAAATGTTCAAATGTGTGTGGAATCTTATGGGACGTAACTGCTAAGGTTATCAGTCCCTAAGCTTACACACTATTTAACCTAAATTATCCTAAGGACAAGCACAGCCGGCCGATATGGTCGAGCGGTTCTAGGCGCTTGAGTCAGGACCACGCGGCTGCTACGGTAGCAGGTTCGAATCCTGCCTCGGGCCTCGGGCAGGGATGTGTGTGATGTCCTTAGGTTAGTTAGGTTTAAGTAGTTCTAAGTCTAGGGGACTGATGACCTCAGATGTTAAGTTCCATAGTGCTTAGAGCCATTTGAACTATTTTGAGAAACACACACACCCATGCCCGAGGGAGGATTCGAACCTCCGCCGGGGTCAGCCGTACAGTCCATGACTGCAGCGCCCCAGACCGCTCGGCTAATCCCGCGCGAACTTAATCACCCCGCGTATTTAGTATCGTAGCGGACACAATGATAACTGTTTACTACAAGGAATAATAATGAAACATCACTGTGAATTTAACTATCAACTTTGGTACACAGTTCTGACTAGTGATACCAGCTCGCTGCCTGGAACATAACTACGATGACACTGCTAACAGACTCGGCTGTCAAAGAGTGGGGCGAGTGGCGCTGCGCCCTGACGTAAGTAGATTTCAAGCAGCGGCGGCCTATGGGATCCTCTTGAAGGCGTGTCTTCGTCGAGGTCTGTCATTCGTGGCTGCTTCTGGCAGCGACTGTTTTTCCCTTGTCGTTCCGTCGGGAGGCACCGACTTTACTTCAAACAACACAGTTCCTACGATTCACTTACGGTGCACGAAGACTGCAGTGTCATGCTATGTTGTATACTGGTTTAACTAGAACGGTAGGTGACACTCAGCTGAAGCGGCCGCCCCACCTGAACAACAGGGTGAAATACCCCAGCGCTCAAGACGAGGAGGCGTTTCTGAGCCGGTGCCACGGCGTTTCGCGCAAACTACACCACAAATGTCCCCGCTGCACGCCGTCAGGTGGCTTACCAAATACAGATGTATAAGAAGCGACCAAGAAGTTTCCATTTGAGAGCTTGATGTAGTGTATATCCAATATAGCGCTACTCCGACGCGGATGTATAAGCACCGACATGTAGGCGAGGGATCTGTGTAGCAGTCGTTTCTTTCCGCCTTGCATGCGGGGAAAACGGAGACGTGAACTATTTTTTTTTCTTGGCTGCCGAAGGACAAACATCGGTAGATATCCATCGGAGAATGACCGATGTGCATAGGGCAGCATGTCTGTCGAAAACCGCCTCTGTTGAATGGTGCGCCAACTTCCGTGCTGTTTTCTGTTTGACATGATAACGCACGTCCCAATATCGCAAAAGTTGTAATCAAAAAGTTACACCAACTCAAGTGGGAGACAATCTAGCAGCCGCCCTATAGTCCTGATCTCACTCATGCTATTATCACGCCTTCGGTCCCTTAAAAGATGGCCATGAATTGTCGATGAGTCCTGTCGAACGAGGATGTGCATCAGGCAGCTACGGACTGCTTTGTAGGACAGGACTCGGAGTCTAGCCAAAAGTGTATCTTGAGCCTGGTGCGTTGGTGGTATCGTAGTCTCAGTGCTCACGGCGATTTAGCCCGATTGACTCGAAATGGTTCAAATGGCTCTAAGCACTATGGGACTTAGCATCTGAGGTCATCAGTCCCCTAGACTTAGAACTAGTCAAACCTAACTAACCTAAGGACATCACACACATCCATGCCCGAGGCAGAATTCGAACCTGCGACCGTAGCAGCAGCGCGGTTCCGTACTGAAGCGCCTAGAACCACTCGGCCACAGCGGCCGGCTACCCGATTGGCATACCGGCTCTGGACTGTATGACCATGGAATGGAAAAATTTTGATCGCCCATTATAGATGTAGGCAGGGGGTTCTGTCACCTAACTGAGACCATTAGCTAACACAAAGCCTGTGGTGTCGGACCTGGAGGTCTCCTCTACTTAAATGCCATTAAGGGGCTCCGGAACGCTCTATACTTGCAATGTTAAAATAACGCTTATAAATTACATCTTCCCTCACAAAGTATTTGAGGTAGGAAGTTGAACTTTTTACAGAATATTTATTGGAATATGGGCTACAACTTAACACAGGGATTTTACAAAATTTTAGTTCAGTTATTAAAGATGATTTTTTTTTCAATTGTAATGAAAATTCACAACATTTTTTTGCAATTTTTTATTTATATATTCAAAAATATACAGTTTTTTGGAAAAAGGCTGTGTTAAATTATGCAGAAGGTACTGTGTAACATTTATTGAAAGTTTGAAACAAATATGTTTGGAAGATCCTTAGAAAACATGTAATTAGTATGAGAAAATAAAAGTTTTGGGAATCGAGCTACAAAGATTGGATTAACTTTTTAGTGCATTCCAGGTCCATAGGATGGATTATCTTCATCCTCTGCAAACTCCTCCTCCAGCTTCCTCTTGTTCCTCCTCCTGTTTACTCTTGCTTGTATTTCTAGACTCTTTACAGCCCTATCTGCAGCCCGAAGGCTTTCCTTGTCTAAAGCAAGCATCGCTCGTACCATGTTAGAACCTATCTTCATTCCCATATTTCTAAATACCTTGCACCTTACAATGTTGCCATCATTGAAAGTCGCAACAGCAACTTTACTTTTACTCATTATTATACTTCAACAAAACAGAGACTCAAGAAACAGAATTAATTACGAATATTTTCGAGATAACGACAGAGTAAATAAACATGAAACAATCGACAATCACACCAGCGATATATATTGAACCATCACAGGTTAGCCACAACACATACTTTATCTCACATCACTAAAATGTACCTGATGAACACGGACGTTAATAATAACACCATTTGACAGCAGTTTAACAGCGCCACAGTGGGTCACGCCCATGTAGAACACATTTCAAAAAAAATTAAAAATAGTTGTAGTCTTCGGAATTGAATAAATTATATATCTATTAAAAGGTAATAGTCTGCAGATTCAGAAAACGCAAAAAAGTAAAAATTGAACTTTTCATGATTTTGAGCCTTTCCGGAACCCCTTAACAGGTATTAACAAACACAGCCAAGGAAAGTTTTGGACACTATAATTTACAGAATGCCTAGTCACTGAAAGATCACAGGAAAGCGCCTTCTGCTTGCGTTAGACCTGTGAATATTTAGCCGGCCAGAGTGGCCGAGCGGTTCTAGGCGCTACAGTCTGGAACCGCGCGACCGCTACGGTCGCAGGTTCGAATCCTGCCTCGGGCATGGATGTGTGTGATGTCCTTAGGTTAGTTAGGTTTAAGTAGTTCTAAGTTCTAGGGGACTGATGACCTCCGTAGTTAAGTCCCATAGTGCTCAGAGCCATTTGAACCATTTTTTGTCAATCTTTCCCTACAGCATGCTAATATGAATTTTTTAAAAAAAGTGGTCCCTAATAGGTAGCATGAAGTCTGGGGGGCAACGGAAATGTGGCGTAAACATGAGTGTGGTCAGCTGTTCACAGTTCTGGACGAGAGAGCCAAGCCAGAGGCCTAACTGAAATTGTGCCGTCCGGCAGGCATCCAGTATGCAGCAAAAGCTTCCCAGGACAGCAACACAGTGTTGACTGACATGGAACATGATGTGTTGATGAATATTTTCTCATCGAAAGCGAGTATCAGGCACGAGGCTTCTGTCAAAGTGTCAAAGTGCTCAGTCCTTGCACAAGGAGTTCTCAGCTTCTCATAGGAAATGCCGGAATGTGTAGGTTATTATTTGACAGATAATAAACTGAGTAAAAAACTGTGTCCCGACAAAAAAATCTATCTATGTGACAGAAAGGAACGTATACATAGATCGACGTGTTCCATTCTTCCATATTTACTGTGTGAGACAACTACAATAATTCACTGCGACTGTAAATTACTACAGTTTTAACCATGCAACAAATGTAGCCACAACATCCAGTGCTAAGGTGTCCATAAAACGTACCGTATACACGTATCATACTACACGCTCTGTACCACCTTTTCCAGGTGAAAGTCCTCATCCCATTCCACTCGTACAAAATCTGGAAGTGACGGACACTGTTATGATTATAAACAGTTCAAGGTTGCGCGTGGCCCACAGCAATGATAAATTTGGGGACCCATATTCAGAAATGTGTAATCATAGTTTTTAGAAGTATTATTTTGCCACCTTAGAATATATGAATGTAATATGTAACAAAATTTTATTCAGTTAATTAAAGCGCTAACAGATGCTATGCTCCTTCATTTTTGAACATAACATTACTCAAGACACTAAAAGTACCCTTCACAAGTAAGTCTCATTAACTTCATTCACACAGTAGGAGAAATCGTTGTTTACGAATAATAAGTGTGCACATCATAAAACAGGAATAACATTTTTGGGCTATTTCCTGCTTATGCCACGTGCCAACTGGTCAGGGTGTTATTACTCTTGTCTTCACTAAGTGGGAACAGTAAGATAACCACCATTAGAATCTTTTACCAACGCTCGCATTACAACAAGCATAACCGAGAACTGTGCGCTGAGTTGTGCACACTGTTTCGAAATTAATTTTAAATGTTCACATCAAGCTAAAAGTAAAAAACAGAGCTATAAACTTACAAAATTTAGTTACCTTAACGGAACAAAATTTCGCGACCCATTCCGTAAGGCTATGCCACATCGTAACACGTCGCCGCACAGAGGCTGGAAAAGTCCAGTGTACGCTATGCTTGGTGCAGGAAGCTGGAAAGCAAACGCTGCGGCATCCTACGAGAGAAAATAAGCACAGTAGCCTTTCTGGATGAGTTAAACGTTAAATTACGTGTGAGAACTTCGGAGAAATGCGTCGACAAATGGTAGACAAACATACTGTAAAGTAACCCTGTACCTGAATCGGTATGAGTTAAAATAACATACAACAAGATGCAAATCCAACACGAAATGAGCTTAACAATGTTCCCCTAACGCTGGACGTATCTAGCATATGCTATGTTGATGGTTTCAAGTGAATTATTGCTTACAAACATGTAAATAATTTTTGTGTCAATATTTTATTGTGACTCATCAGCTCAGTGACAGAACTATGAATTTTATAAATGCGACGCATCTCTACCACTAGACTAACATGACGTGAAAAGTAATGTATGCAAAGACTGTAATTAAAAGAAAGGAAAGTTGACAAGTTGTTGCACGAACATGGAAACACATTTGGTGAACTATAAACTTTATAAATATATATAACCTAGCCACAATACAATAAAAGTTCACTACTCTACATCTTTTACTACAATCTATATTGCCTACAGCCGGACGGTGTGGCCGTGCGGTTCTAGGCGCTATAGTCTGGAGCCGAGCGACCGCTCCGGTCGCAGGTTCGAATCCTGCCTCGGGCATGGATGTGTGTGATGTCCTTAGGTTAGTTAGGTTTAATTAATTCTAAGTTCTAGGTGACTGATGACCTCAGAGGTTAAGTCGCATACTGCTCAGAGCCATACATTGCCTACAGATCAAATAAATATTGCCTTACACTGATAATAGCAAGAATGTTCTTTTTCAGACTGTGGTTTTGTATATATTACTTTCTGTGTTACATCGTAGAGATACACTCTTTGACATACAACATAAAACTTCTCCACTGGCCAATCGCGGTAGACAGTAAGTCTCAGTTGCTTTCTCCTAAAGAAGTTGAATTATGTATACATAGTTCAGATTCTGTATGTTGCGCGGTTTCCCCTAAAGGCAACCGCTTTGACACCCCTTAGGTAAGGTTTCTCTAAATTCAGGAGCTAGAGATATTCCTCGAGGCTGAATCGGCGTCAGAAACTTTGACACATACATTTTTAACATGCTCATTGAAGGTTCGTGGGTGGCGCCTACGGTGTTGCTGAAGTGTGAAGTCTTAAAGGGTCACTTCGTCCTTTTATTCAAGCGAGTGTCAATGACGCAGTGCCCCGTGATGCCGCCACAGGGAGGCGCGAATCAGGTGAGCTGAAAATGCGTAAGCACCCTTTGCTGTTTCGGATCACGTTCAAAATCCGTCAAATGGTTTTGAACGGTCGCTAGTTGTTCTGCTCTGTATAAGTTAGCAAATATTACGATCGTGCTACACCCCAAAAGGGTCAGATCACGTTCAATGGGATTGCAGCCCCACGGTGCCCTTACGGTAGATGTTTTGAATCGTCCGGGGATGTCAGCTGTGACGAGCGTCCTCAATAATGTCGTCCTGTTACTATCGCACTGCTATCTGTCTTCTTCGCCTGCGAAATGTGTGAAAATCAACGCCCCAAAGGAAGGGTTAGTTACATTGACACTATTTACGTCACCCCCCTGTGGCGTTTTCGTTTCGATTCTGAGCGGCAGTGTGAATGAAATTTTTGTTCCTCGGCCACCCAAAAGAAACCTGCGTTATATTTACTCTGGTTGTCGCGGTTCTCACCTCCATCGCAAATGCTCTCAAAGAAGAGGTGAAATGTTGGTAAGACGGGGTGTGACGACCTTCGCATCGTGTGAGACGTCCGTAGTGATGTTGGGCAGAATTGTGCTGAAATTTGATGGCAGTGTGACATCTTTAACTCACCTTGCAACTGACATGAACTTCTGAGATGTGGCCATTTCTCCGCATGTGTCGATACGTTTCTGTGTGAATCGTCGACGAGCCCGCGGGCGTCTTCGCACGGCGCCACGCTTTTGCACCATTAAGAGAAAAGTAGTGGACACCTTAGGGCCAAATTTCATACCACTACGTTGCAATGGGAGACAATTACGGCGTTCCGAAAAAGTGATCGTTTAATTATGTTGTGCAGTGTATATACCTACTCTATGGTCTCTGCTATCTGTTAAAACAACAATATTTTCTTTGATAACATTACTTTACTCCTTTACTCCTTGCTTGAAATGTTGCACACAAGCCAGCCGCGGTGGTCTAGCGGTTCTGGCGCTGCAGTCCGACGCCGCTGGACTGCTACGGTCGCAGGTTCGAATCCTGCCTCGGGCATGGGTGTGTGTGATGTCCTTAGGTTAGTTAGTTTTAAGTAGTTCTAAGTTCTAGGGGACTTATGACCTAAGACGTTGAGTCCCGTAGTGCTCAGAGCCATTTGAACCATTTTTTTTGTTGCACACATCAGACGTAGCGGCTGCAATCCGTTACAATGATTTGCTAAACCGAATGCTACTACAAACAGCTCATAGCAACAAGGAAACAAAATTTAAATTAATTCATGTGCTGTTAACAATTTTAGCCTGTAAGCGGTAGAGAAAAGGTTTTAAGAGAAGAGGAATTAAAGAAGAGAGACAGAGAAAAAGAAAGAAAGAAAGAGAAAGAAAGAGAGAGAGAGAGAGAGAGAGAGAGAGAGAGAGATCCGACGAAACCCGACTATGTAGTTGATTTATGTGACAGTTTTTCCAAGATAGTTCCGGAAAAGAATAAGGTACATAAACCAATTTTTGAAAAGAAGAAAGTGAGTTTGTCATTTATCGTCTCATACCCACCGAGTCGTTCACAGACGCAGCACATTATCAAAGAGGTATAGGTGAAGTAATCGACAGTAGTCTATTGCAGAAAGCCTCTCGACAATGATTCGAATGGATTTAAGGATACAACAGAAAACCGATATCGGGTTGGTGAGACTGTAATTTGAACCTGGTTCCTCCCGAATAGGAATCCAGTTTCTTAATCAGTGCATTCCATACAGGAACGTTTAATGCCCAGTTTGGCCACATCGCGTAAAGTTCTTGTAATGATTATTCCACAAACCATTCGACGCTCGCTGTAACATATTCTGCAGCTACGACCGTCTATTATGTTTCACGTCAGCAAAGAAATAGCTGATGCTTGCGTGGTGCAGAAAGAAAAGCAAAATAGTCGTACGTGGCTTCATCTGAAAGAAAAGTTTGGCTCGTCATTCCCGAAACTTCTGAAATCTTCGAATTTCACTCAGAGCTACGCTGTTGTTGTTGTTGTGGTCTTCAGTCCTGAGACTGGTTTGATGCAGCTCTCCATGCTACTCTATCCTGTGCAAGCGTCTTCATCTCCCAGTACCTACTGCAACCTACATCTTTCGGAATCTGCTTAGTGTATTCATCTCTTGGTCTCCCCCTACGATTTTTACCCTCCACGCTGCCCTCCAATACTAAATTGGTGATCCCTTGATGCCTCAGAACATGTCCTACCAACCGATCCCTTCTTCTGGTCAAGTTGTGCCACAAACTTCTCTTCTCCCCAATCCTATTCAATACTTCCTCATTAGTTATGTGATCTACCCATCTAATCTTCAGCATTCTTCTGTAGCACCACATTTCGAAAGCTTCTATTCTCTTCTTGTCCAAACTATTTACCGTCCATGTTTCACTTCCATACATGGCTACACTCCATACAAATACTTTCAGAAATGACTTCCTGACACTTAAATCTATACTCGATGTTAACAAATTTCTCTTCTTCAGAAACGCTTTCCTTGCCATTGCCAGTCTACATTTTATATCCTCTCTACTTCGACCATCATCGGTTATTTTGCTCCCCAAATAGCAAAACTCCTTTACTACTTTAAGTGTCTCATTTCCTAATCTAATACCCTCAACGTCACCCTACTTAATTCGACTACATTCCATTATCCTCGTTTTGCTTTTGTTGATGTTCATCTTATATCCTCCCTTCAAGACACTATCCATTCCGTTCAACTGTTCTTCCAAGTCCTTTGCTGTCTCTGACAGAATTACAATGTCATCGGCGAACCTCAACGTTTTTATTTCTTCTCCGTGGATTTTAATACCTACTCCGAATTTTTCTTTTGTTTCCTTTACTGCTTGCTCAATATACAGATTGAATAGCATCGGGGAGAGGCTACAACCCTGTCTTACTCCCTTCCCAACCACTGCTTCTCTTTCATGCCCCTCAACTCTTATAACTGCCATCTGGTTTCTATACAAATTGTAAATATCCTTTCGCTCCCTGTATTTTACCCCTGCCACCTTTAGAATTTGAAAGAGAGTATTCCAGTCAACATTGTCAAAAGCTTTCTCTAAGTCTACAAATGCTAGGAACGTAGGTTTGCCTTTCCTTAATCTTTCTTCTAAGATAAGTCGTAAGGTCAGTATTGCCTCACGTGTTCCAGTATTTCTACGGAATCCAAACTGATCTTCCCCGAGGTCAGCTTCTACTAGTTTTTCCATTCGTCAGCTACGCTATGACATAGCTATCAGTCTTTTGTTCTCTCCACATCTGTGATTATCTATCATTAAAGGTTTGTGTAATTCAGGTGTGCCATTAATTGAGTTTTCTTCAATGTAAGTAAATAATATGCAGCACTTACTGGACTTTGTGGCAGATGAACGACTATCCTGAAGCAATACGTGATTCTGAGAGAACTCCGTTTTCGTTCTCACGCGGGGTGAACCAAATGATTATGGACGAATTGTTAAGCATTTACTCACATCCTCGACAACGTGTTTGGCAGGTGGGACATTCAGTAGCTCTCAGAGAAACACCAGTGGTCACCTACAGAACTGAACTTACAGATAATAAACATGTAGTCAGAGTTTGAACGAGACGGTAGGTGCTGGCTGGTGTCCTAAGCCGTGACAGGTGAGCGACAACCTGGCCGCTGTGTGTTTGCAGGTAAACACAGGCGGGACATGTGGCCTGCATTCGCATTTCACGAGCCACTGAGTCGCGCAAACCGGCAGGCCGCACATCCAAGCCGGCTAAACATACGGCGCAATACCCTTGTAGCACGAGGTAGCCAAAGAAATTGTCCGACACTGTTGGAATTAACTTTTAATCGCAGCTCGTTTTGGAGGACACGCCATTATGTCTTAGGTCACGATTCACAAGACAGTCGTTAGTGCTGTTGCATTAGGTGACTATGAGGACTCGGAATTAATAGTGCCAACTGCAAGACTTCAAAATCCATTAAATTCTTGTTGTCTGTCGGGGAATTGCCTTTTCTTGCTGAATCATGTCATCAAATGCAGTATTCACCACACATCTGGTACACAGCAGGGCAACTTCGATAATATGGACACGTCATCATAGAAACATGTCCTACGGCAGCCAAAAATGTGTGAAAATTAGCGGCTGATGACGAGTGAAAGCATGGGCGATGTGGGCATGGATAAAAGGATGTCGTTAGCAACGATGTGAAAACCACTGACCTTCCCCCCCATAAGACGAAATGTGTCGGAAAATTGGTGGCTCAGGATCCGAAGAAATTAACACGACTGAAGCGCGAAAATGCCAGAATGACGACGATGAATAGCAAGGGAAGGTCAGGGAAAAAAAGATAGCTAAACGTTGTGCTATGGGATACGGATCTCAGTATATCTAACCAGTGTATATTCATTTGTGATATGTGTAACACCTGTCACTTCTTCATAATTGAACGTTGCTGCCGGGCGGAGTGGCCGAGCGGCTCTAGGCGCTACAGTCTGGAGCCGCGCGACCGCTACGGTCGCATGTTCGAATCGTGACTCGGGCATAGATGTGTGTGATGTCCTTACGTTAGTTAGGTTTAAGTAGTTCTAAGTTCTATTGGACTGATGACTTCAGGTGTTAAGTCGCATAGTGCTCAGAGCCATTTGAATCATTTTTGAACGTTGCGACTGTTTTTCGCTAGTATTTGCAGGTCACACAAATACCTTGCAATTCGCAGTGCCGAATGTACATGCACCACGAGGATGACTGTAACGAGTCCATTTGCAGTGCTCTGTACCGCATGCGCTCTTTATGGAAGAGTAAATGTGGAATCCGGTACTAGTACCTGGTGAATTCCAACGGTCCTCGGGTTGTTCCGCACAACGCATGGCAACGATAATGAGTTACGTGCAATCCCTCTAAGAAACGCTGTGGACAATTCTGGGACACAGCCTGGTGCTCAGAAAATTCATCCCACCACCCCTCCTTACCTATACCACAACATGAAATTTTCTTATTGACTAAGATCTAAAATAGAACAACTTCCTCTCCAACATCGCTGCTTCAACACATATTAGGGTTTTCCTGTCTGTTTGTAGTGGAACTTAAGTCACAACCATGAGCTGGTAATAATGGTCCGTGACAGGTAAGACATCTAGTCCCGCCCTAGTTATTCTTAAAAGGCTCTGAAGTACAATTGACCATACGATTCCTTCCATATTGTAAAGCAAATCGCAGGTCTAGTACATCTGGCGAGACGAGGCAGAATTATAGGAGACGCAAGAAGACAGAATGCAAACAGGACAGAGAATAAAGGAACGAAGAGAGGGAGGAAGGGAGAGAGCATAGACTTTCTGAAGTCGCCAAGGTTTAAGAGTAACGAGCTGTGAGGGTCCCTCAGCCAAGCCGTTGCACAACTACGGTGCTGCAAGTTGGTTCTAATGTGCAGATAGTATGTGACAGTGCCAAGCGACAAGGTCAGTTTGCCAGTCCACACTTCATCTTGTCGCTTCACGAATATCTGCAACCGGCGTGCCGGCAGTAATGGCCGTGTGGTTAAACCCTATTAAAAATCACGCAGCTAAGTACTTTATCTTCTTACTTAAATTTCCAAGGCGATGTCCTCATCTGCCATGTGTGTGATATTTTGCTTTTTCTTCTAAGGAGCAGTTAATCAGAAAGTCAAATGTATGTCATTTACTCGTGGTTTCTGCAAGAAATAAAATCCTGACAATACGGTATAGTCGTAAAGTGATTCTTAAAAAGTTATAGGTTTCCAGTTGTCCCTACTTAATAAATTCGCAGTTGGGAATACGAACAACCATCAGCTGTATAGGGGAATGACTTCAATGAACCGGGACTGGAATCTGAATTTCCCGCTTTATGCGAGCTGTCGCATTATCCGCTTTGGCTATCCATGCACGGCCCACGGCCAAACTTCCATATGCCGTCGATCCTGGATCGCAGTACGTACTCGTTCAGACATTACGTAATTTCCATACTGGGGGAGGAGGGAGGGGCATTTTAACTGAAAGTCGCTGCCTGGTATTGGCGTATAAATACGAAACTGCAGTGCCTGAGTTGTTAAGAAGATAGATGCAATGTGTTTGAGTACAGACTGTGACGCAGGAACAACGAAATATGGAAGTTTTGGTCTGGACGTGGGTGTGCCGGATAGCCAAAGCGGTTAAGGCGACAGCTCGCATAAAGCAGGAAATTCGGATTCCAGTCCCGGTTCATTGAATTCATTCCCTTATGCAGCTGATGGTTGTGCGTATTCCCAACTGCGAATAAATTTCATGTATTTCGCAACGGCTGTAGTTGCCGTAGTGCCCGTTCCTTCGAAAATACACTCCTGGAAATGGAAAAAAGAACACATTGACACCGGTGTGTCAGACCCACCATACTTGCTCCGGACACTGCGAGAGGGCTGTACAAGCAATGATCACACGCACGGCACAGCGGACACACCAGGAACCGCGGTGTTGGCCGTCGAATGGCGCTAGCTGCGCAGCATTTGTGCACCGCCGCCGTCAGTGTCAGCCAGTTTGCCGTGGCATACGGAGCTCCATCGCACTCTTTAACACTGGTAGCATGCCGCGACAGCGTGGACGTGAACCGTATGTGCAGTTGACAGACTTTGAGCGAGGGCGTATAGTGGGCATGCGGGAGGCCGGGTGGACGTACCGCCGAATTGCTCAACACGTGGGGCGTGAGGTCTCCACAGTACATCGATGTTGTCGCCAGTGGTCGGCGGAAGGTGCACGTGCCCGTCGACCTGGGACCGGACCGCAGTGACGCACGGATGCACGCCAAGACCGTAGGATCCTACGCAGTGCCGTAGGGGACCGCACCGCCACTTCCCAGCAAATTAGGGACACTGTTGCTCCTGGGGACCATTCGCAACCGTCTCCATGAAGCTGGGCTACGGTCCCGCACACCGTTAGGCCGTCTTCCGCTCACGCCCCAACATCGTGCAGCCCGCCTCCAGTGGTGTCGCGACAGGCGTGAATGGAGGGACGAATGGAGACGTGTCGTCTTCAGCGATGAGAGTCGCTTCTGCCTTGGTGCCAATGATGGTCGTATGCGTGTTTGGCGCCGTGCAGGTGAGCGCCACAATCAGGACTGCATACGACCGAGGCACACAGGGCCAACACCCGGCATCATGGTGTGGGGAGCGATCTCCTACACTGGCCGTACACCACTGGTGATCGTCGAGGGGACACTGAATAGTGCACGGTACATCCAAACCGTCATCGAACCCATCGTTCTACCATTCCTAGACCGGCAAGGGAACTTGCTGTTCCAACAGGACAATGCACGTCCGCATGTATCCCGTGCCACCCAACGTGCTCTAGAAGGTGTAAGTCAACTACCCTGGCCAGCAAGATCTCCGGATCTGTCCCCCATTGAGCATGTTTGGGACTGGATGAAGCGTCGTCTCACGCGGTCTGCACGTCCAGCACGAACGCTGGTCCAACTGAGGCGCCAGGTGGAAATGGCATGGCAAGCCGTTCCACAGGACTACATCCAGCATCTCTACGATCGTCTCCATGGGAGAATAGCAGCCTGCATTGCTGCGAAAGGTGGATATACACTGTACTAGTGCCGACATTGTGCATGCTCTGTTGCCTGTGTCTATGTGCCTGTGGTTCTGTCAGTGTGATCATGTGATGTATCTGACCCCAGGAATGTGTCAATAAAGTTTCCCCTTCCTGGGACAATGAATTCACGGTGTTCTTATTTCAATTTCCAGGAGTGTACATGCATACATGGATGCATGCATGCATGCATGTCCAGACGAATATTGCATTGTTATTGTTAACAACACAGGCACTGCAATATCCTACTTAAGAAAATCTGCTAATTCCTAGTTTTGCAAGTATTCAGAGTGGCAGTCGTTCTGAACCTCTATGATATTGTGCTGCAGACATCATAATTCGCTTAATACACAATTTCTGTGTAATTGTTCACAGTTATCCTTGCAGCTCGTGGAATATCGTTTTGGGGTTTTCCTTATATACAAAAAACCTTTGCATTTACTTTGAAGAATATTTGGAAGGTTTCACGAAATTGTCAGTAACTTCATAACGAAGAAGTAGGAAGATCAGCATGTAGCGCCCCACCCTACGTGTGGCCGATTGGATTCATACGTTTGTAGTACTTATTTATATTGTCGGAGAAGAAGCTGAGTAGCACCGTGGTGTAGTGGTTATGATGCTAAACTGTTGCATGGAGGGTCGTGAGTTGGGACTGTAGAATTATAATTTTTATATTCGGTTCGAGTACCCTCTAGAAGTATCCACAAATGTCAAGAATCATATTTAGAGTAACGATGCGTATCGATGCGAAGAAGGTCGACAAAATAGGTTTAGCTGTTGCGAAGAAAATGGCAGGCTGCGGTTCATTGAAAGGATACTTCGATACTGCAGTCCGTATACAAAATACATTACACACAAAACGCTTCTACGGCCCATGTACATTACTTGTGAATAACTAGGAACATCGAGTATATTTTATGAACTTCTGTATGAATGATCTCTTGCTATTTCGGTTGGCGACAGAGTGTACTGGAAGCGATGAAATATCTTAACAATAAGACTCTAACAAAGACGGCATGCTTCTCTCTAGAACCTGTATAGAAAAAATCGAGATATGCCTTATCGAGACAGAAGCTACGAACATTGCTCAACCCCTTGTATATGTGTTCTGTAGGGGTCATGCAGATAAAAATAACGGTTCGCGAAGCGGAGTACAGACGGAACACTACATCTGATTTCGTTACGATTCGCTGATCGTAGATGTAGACGGCTCAGTATTATATTCATACAAAGGCTATCAGTTCCACAACAAGCGTATTGTCGAATTACGCAACATAACCTTTTGGCTCCTAGTTAACAGTCTAAATTGAACGAATAAAATGTAAGTAAACTAAGAGCGTGCCAAAAGATACGAGAGCTGTACTGACTACATTGCACACATCTTCTGAATATGTTTGGCGAACAGTCAATTTTCCCTTTTAGTTACTCTAACACTTTTGAAACTGCGGATAGAGGGGTTATAATTTTACTCATACCGATGTAATTAAAGATAAATTACTAACTCTGTCTCACAAGATTCGTTATGTATTTTGCCACGATTTTCTTGAAGAAAACTTCCTAGCATTCATTTGAAGCGATATGATATAGGGTAACATCTCATGGTCTTACGTACAGAAGACATACTTAATAGTATCGAAATAAGGCAGCACAAAGCGCTGTCGCTGTACAGGTTGGCGTACGTAACCAACACGGATAAGATATTAACTAAATCGAACGAGAATGCCTTCCGCAGCGCTGAGTGGTCTCACAAAATATCACGAAAACTTTTCTGAGACCAGAGCACTGCCAGCATAAGATGTTGCCCTTCAAATAACTGTTACAAGGTATCTGGTTTGATCCATACGTCCTATGAAGTAGAGAATGGATTCCACCGGTAATTTAGGTGCAGTTCTGATAGTGACGGAAAAACTGAAGGCTTTTCTACTAAATAACCTTCGCCCTTCGCTAGCTTTTAGAATTTGCTGATCTTTTATTTTAGCATATTTCATTAAGGGATCGTTGTAAGTGCCTCTGGAACCTTCCGAGTCATACGGCCGGTGTGCTGGCCCACTGCAACATTCAAGCTAACACTTTTTCGCGTCCCTGTCCTGCTGTTGTTGTTGTTGTTGTTCCTCTGCATCCCTTCAGCTACTGGATTCAGTAAAGATTCAAGCCGTAGTATGTTTGCAACCATTCTGTCTATACATTTAGTTACGTTCTTTATTAGACGTCTTTCTCTTTGACCAGTTGCACGACGTCTTTACTCGTTGCTCGATCAATCCATTTAATCATCAACACTATCATCTAAAAAACATTTTAAAGGCTTCTAATCTTCTAAATCCTTTTTTTCCTAGTATCCATGTTTCAGCAGAGCTTCTCTTTGATATTGTCCTGTTGCCAAGCTTCACGCTTTCGGATGTTAGTAGCATATCTGTTATATTTAAAAGAAAGCTCTTTTGCCCTGTCTAATCCCTCTTAGTCTCCCTCTCTTGCATTTTTCTTATTTATTCTACTTCGGAGATGACAAAATTCGTCCACTTCTATTAGAGTTTCCTGACCAAATTTTACGTTCAGTCATGCAATATCTTGACTTGCTGCACACACCACTATCTTACTTTTCTTTTTCTTAGTGTGCATGTGGTAGCCACCAGAGAGCACACTTTGCATTTAGTTAAGTACCTGACTCAGTTACTGTACAATTTTGGCGAGCACTGCTAGGCCTTCAAACCGTACAATGCAGAACTTTTGTGTTCACAATATGACACTCCTACTACTCCCTTACTTCTCTCATGGCATCTCCCGCATATAACGTTTCTGCCAGTGGCGACAGTGAGCGATCCTGCATCACACCTCGCCTGATTTCGGCCTCTTGTGTCACTCAGTCAGTGCTGAATAGTGTGGACTACGCTTCTATCCCTGTAGCTGATACTACACTACTTATGGAAATATTTTATTCCACATTATCAAAAACTTCTCCAAACCTAACTATATATAGCATATGTTTCTTTGTTTGCCTTAATTTGCCAAATATTATTAAACATGATGCTAAAATTGCTTCTGGACATCCTATAATCCTCCTACAACCAAATCTGTCTTCTCCTAATCTGCTTTCAATTTGTCCTTCAAATCTTTGACAAAGTATTCTTGTGAGTATTTTTGACAGGTGTGATACTACTCTGATTGTGCTGTAATTTTTTCATCATCCGCTGTTGATTCCTTCTCAAGTACGGAATTATATTCCATTCTCCCTCCACCCTTTAACCCGGTGCACGCTAGAGCTCCACTGAAATTTCGTCAATACCTAGGCAATTTTTCTGTTTCTCACCTCTCAATATTTAGCATCGAGTGTTTATTTTCAACTGACCTAATTTCTCCTGGAAAACTACAAAATTCCTCGAAGTTTCGTTTCTTTCTACTGTACAGTGCATTATACTTGACAGTTTTCGTACCGATTGAACATAGATGACATTTACAGGTGACATCCCTAAGAACGTAAGTGGATTGTTTTGAAAAACTCACCGACTTGTATCAAAAAAACAATTCTATGTCTGGGTGTCATTGGATGGCAGTAATGGGTAGACACGTCGTTTGTATTCGACCACCCTGACATTAATACGTTTTCTAAAGAGAAACCGCTTCTTACCTTTGATGTGTCATGACACAATCGTCGATAGACTGGTAATGGCAAAAGAGTGGCACGTACACTACAACTGAAGATACAGTGCCGGAAAGAAAATCAATACACCTGGAAACAGGACGTTAATTTTGATCCGATGACGGCATATGCCATCTGGGGGATAGTAGATGTATTTATAATGGTTTAAATGTCGTCCGCCAACAGATAGCATAGTAGCATGGCTACCAGAACGCTACCCAGAATGCAAACATGTAAATAAACCCGGCAAACATGCTACGGAGCGCACTCGTGCTTCCTGCAGCCAACTGAACGGGTTTTAAACGTGTCAAATCGAGGCCTTCTAAGTGGCGGGATGGTCCTTTTGGAGATCTACCACCCAAGTTGGACCTGCTACGTTATTTACACTACTGGCCATTAAAATTGCTACACCAAGAAGAAATGCAGATGATAAGCGGGTATTCATTGGACATATACTAGAACTGACATGTGATTACATTTTCAAGCAATCTGGATGCATAGATCCTGAGAAATTAGTACCCAGAAAAACCACCACTGGCCGTAATAACGGCCTTGATACGCCTGGGCATTGAGTCAAACAGAGCTTGGATGGCGTGTACAGGTACAGCTGCCCATGCAGGTTCAACATGATACCACAGTTCATCAAGAGTAGTGACTGGCGTATTGTGACGAGCCAGTTGCTCGGCCACCATTGACCAGACGTTTTCAATTGGTGAGATATCTGGAGAATGTGCTGGCCAGGGCAGCAGTCGTACATTTTCTGTATCCAGAGAGGCCCGTACAGGACCTGCAACATGCGGTCGTGCATTATCCTGCTGAAATGTAGGGTTTCGCAGGCATTGAATGAAGGGTAGAGCCAAGGGTCGTAACAAATCTGAAATGTAACGTCCACTGTTCAAAGTGCCGTCAATGCGCACAAGAGGTGACCGAGACGTGTAACCAATGGCACCCCATTCCATCATACCGCGTGACACGCCAGTATGGCGATGACGAATACACGCTTCCAATGTGCGTTCACCGCGATGTCACCAAACACGGATGCTACCATCATGATGCTGTAAACAGAACCTGGATTCATCCGAAAAAATGACGTTTTGCCATTCGGGCACCCAGGTTCGTCGTTGAGTACACCATCGCAGGCGCTCCTATCTGTGATGCAGCGTCAAGGGTAACCGCAGCCATGGTCTCCGAGCTGATAGTCCATGCTGCTGCAAACGTTGTCGAACTGTTCTTGCAGATGGTTGTTGTCTTGCAAACGTCCCCATTAGTTGACTCAGGGATCGAGACGTGGCTGCACGATCCGTTACAGCCGTGCGGATAAGATGCCTGTCATCTCGACTGCTAGTGATACGAGGCAGTTGGGATGCAGCACGGCGTTCCGTATTACCCTCCTGAACCCACTGATTCCATAATCTGCTAACAGTCATTGGATCTCGACCAATGCGAGCAGCAATGTCGCGATACGATAAACCGCAATCGCGATAGGCTACAATCGGACCTTTATCAAAGTCGGAAACGTGATGGTATGCATTTCTCCTCCTTACACGAGGCATCACAACAACGTTTCACCAGGCAACGCCGGTCAACTTCTGTTTGTGCATGAGAAATCGGTTGGAAACTTTCTTCATGTCAGCACGTTCTAGGTGTCGCCACCGGCACCAACCTTGTGTGAATGCTCTCAAAATCTAATCATTTGCATATCACAGCATCCTCTTCCTATCGGTTAGATTTCGCGTCTGTAGCACGTCATCTTCGTGACGTAGCAATTTTAATGGCCAGTAGTGTAGATGACCATGCTAGTATCAGTGGTCACGTGAACATGCTCACACCAGCAGACGAGGTTCTGGACACACACGCTTCACAGACGCCCGCCAGCGTCTTCAAGGACAGCACTGGTTGATCGTACAGCTTCCACAGCGCAGGTAAGGGGACGTGTGAGCCCAGGAATGTCAACACGGGCAGTTGCAAACCTCTTATCAGCAGTGGGACTATGGCGACACACACCTGTAACCCATCTTCCAGTAGCGCCACGACATCGACGTGCACCCACGGCTCGACTGCCGCCCTTAGAGGATCACTCTAAAGATGGAATGGCGTGGCGTGGTCCTCAGCGAGGAAAGCAGATTCTGTTCACAAGCAAATGAAGGTCGTTTGCATATACGACTTGGACCTGGTGAGCACTGTACGGTAGTTTACATTCGTCCAAGTGATTGGACCCACCTCAGGCTTTACAGTTTGTGGTGCGGTAAGCTACAACTGTCGTTCACCTTTGGTGCTTCTGGAGTGGACTACAACCAGCGATCGGTACGTGTAGTATGTTGCTAGAGCTGTTCTTTTACCGTTCTTGCAACAGGAAGATGATGTGTTCTTCCAACAGGATAATGCTCGCTCACACACTGGCGTGAAAGTCAATGTGCTCGTGCTCTGCAAGACGTGCATCAACTACTCTGGCCTGTACGATCTCTGGACTTGCCCCGATCGCTTACGTGGGAGATATTATGGGACGAGAAGTGACTCGTGAGACTCGTCAACCTACAGTTCTTACAGAAATACGTGAAAAAGTCGAGGAGAAGGGGCATATCCTTGCGCAGGACAGTATTCGCCACCTGTACGAGCGACTGCATGCCATAGTCAGCGCCTGGCTAGGCCTCTTTGGAGACTACATAATGTATTAAATTGGTGTTCCAGCATGGGTCGATACCTAGTACCCCAGAATAGCTTGTACTATTGATCTGTAAATGTAATCATTTCATGTACTGCATAAGCACTGTTACAGCAATAAATCTTGAGTGAATTGTAATCCTCTAAAAGGGCGTACTTTTTTTCCTGCAGTGTATTTTCTACTACGCAGTACATTTGGATGCCGTACCTATATGCAAGTAAAGACAGCACACAGTTTAAACTATGGACACTTGCGGAGTTTTGTACTAACATGTGTAATGAGATGTCTACGGTTAATGGTCTTAATCTAACATTCTTTCAATAATCGCACTAATAAATCGATTCATCAACGATGGATATGAGATTCTGACATTCTTCTTTGCAGAGAGAGTATTTTCGGCCGACTCGACACAGCGACTCGTGCCCCGCCTCAGCGATGCGGAGGGAACTACGCCCTCGGCTTAATACGTGGTGCACGGATATGTCAATAAATGACGAGTGAGAGGCTCAAATGAACGGCTATTGGGGTCTTCCTGTGACTGGGTGGCAGTGGCCTTATTATTCAATTACACTTCCCCGCGAGCCGTCTTGTAAGGTAATGGTTTGTTTCCGTATCAGCGTCAGTTACGCTAATTTTACTCACTCCAAAGAACTTCCTCAGACACCGACAAACTCGCTGCAAGGTCGCACGAAGTTAGAACGGTCAAATGTTGAAGGAGTTCCCAGTTTAAGAGATAAAATGCGCAAACTTGCCTCATTCATTTATTTTTAATCCTTATAGTATCTCTTTGTAGACAGCTGCTAACGTCATCTTTAATGAAAATTTTATTGCTTATATACATGTTGCAATATCGAATTTCAGTAAGAAATCGTAGTGTCGCCTGATACTATCACTCATGTTCACTGACATTCGGAATATTAGTAAGGGATTTCCGTCGCTTTATAGTGCGTGGAAACTACTTTATAAAATTAATCTTCTTTCATAAGATAGAATTATTGTTAATGCGACGAAAAGCTGTAATCCATAGAGAGAGTGGGTTCCCTTGAATAAAATAAAGACCATTGCGAACCACTAATATTTATTTACGAAATTTACAAGGGCGTGCTGGAAAGTAACGGCTCCGAATTTATGCGAAAACTCGAAATGCTTTTCAAATAAATCAAACCTTATTAACATTCTACATGTTTATTCTACACATCTACGTACTTATTTCTCAACATATTCACCCTGGAGACGAACTCATTTCTCCCAACGAGAGACTGATTTGTTCAAAAATGATTCAAATGGCTCTGAGCACTATGGGAGTCATCAGTCCCCTAGAACTTAGAACTAATTAAACCTAACTAACCTAAGGACAACACACACATCCATTGGTGAGGCAGGATTCGAACCTGCGACCGTAGCGGTAGCGCGGTTCCGGACTGAAGCGCCTAGAACCGCTCGGCCACATCGACCGGCTGACTGATTTGTTGATACCATCGCTGGAGAATGTTTATCAATTTTTGACGGAATCACATGCTCACTTCTGCTTTCAACGCTTCGTCACTATCAAATTGAAGTTCCCGAAGGCGTTCTTTAAGTTTTGGGAACAAATGAAAATTTGATGGAGCCAAGTCGGGACTTTATGGAGGAAGAGCGACGTCAGTGAACCCAAGCAGTCAGGTTGTTGCAGATGTCGCAGCTGTCTTGGGTGTTCTGGCATTGCCATGCTTACGGAGACGGCGCTCCATGTGTGAATGAACTCTTTGAATTCGTGCTTTCAGTTTCCTGAGGGCCTCGCAGTATCTTACAGAATTTATGGTGGTGTATTTTGGCATGAATTCCACGGAACGCGACCACGTACTGTGAAACACAGTACGCAGTCGCATTCCGTGTTCTGATCTATTGAAGTACCACCATTTAGCGGTTTATTAGTGTAAAATTTGTGAAAAACAGTCTAGATCACAATGGTTGTTTTATTTAAAATGACCGGTTTCGGCCTAGTCCTAGGCCGTCTTCAGAATAGCACCATCAGAAGAAGCTGACGATGTCCAGAAGAGTCAGTGGACTTCAGTCGCTGAAACTTTATCACTAATTTTATGCAGCTTACACATCGCTGTTCTCGTAAAATATTATCAAAAATTTTGTTTAATAGTCTGATCTGACAACAAATGTTCGGTTGCATGTTTCGGGCTACTTAGCTCTTATGACTTAGTTATAGTTTGTTATACTTTAATGATTAGCTGTTATGCACATGTCACCTGAAGATGTGGTTATCAGTGGCACGAAACGGGTTGTGATCTGATGACTAAAAGACTAATTACTGCTGAAGCGGCTTGTTAATTACAAGATGACTAGTCACAGCTGCGGCGGCCCTGTTTACAAGGTTTTCTGCTAGCAAATATTACTTGTATCGTAGAACGGTTGGCAATCACTGTTCCGCTTTCTCGGAGTCCGGTACCAACGCAGTTTCAAGTGGCAGGTATCTTGCTCGTTCACTTGCTAAAAGCGAGATGTTCGCTCAAGGCTAATGTCGGGTTATCTAAATTTAATATTTGATATCACCATACATTTTGTCTGTCTTCGTCTTCACACAATTCTCAAAGGCTAGTCACTGAGCTATACCGTACAATAGGATTTCTAACGATTTGTTTGAGCGTATGCTCCCTAAAAACTCCCCTAATCTCTCACTAATGTCCGCTTCCCTGACTACAATTATCATTATCTTGCGTCAACCATTTCACGTCATCGCCATTACGATTGAAATAACCGAGTATTCTTCTATCCAATATATTTTCTAGGAAATTACAGTCATCCTGCCTGTATTTTCTGTTCCACAACTCATAAAAAAGTGTTTTACTGGACTGGTTTGCACTGTTGCTTGGTTTCCTCTCCTACTATTGCCACTCTCTGCACTTGAGAAACACCTGTATCATTCGTCTCGTCAGAGCTCTATGTTGCGGTTCACAGTTTTAATACGGCATATAAAAGACATGATTACTGTATATCACAGCTTATCCGAAAATGAATCACGGCACGATATTCGACGTTATCAGTGGGCTACGCCATTTTCTTTTGGCGTCTAGCGACGTGCTACGGTACTGTGGTGCGAGGATTTCTGTATACCTGGACAGCAGTCACTTACCTGCAGACAAACGAAACATTTATTAATAACTATTTTTTCTAGGTGATAATTAATACTGTATGACCACCCCTCGTATACTTCGGCCTCAGGTCACAAAAACGGTAACGTTTCTGGTTTTGACTTTCTGGAGAAAAAAATTTGGTTACAAAATGGTTACTGTTTTCTACCAGGGAAGAACGCTTAGTCTGTGTAAGTTTGTGCCTAGGATACAGTTCACAGTTTCCTAAAGCCTTAAATGACGCTATGATGACTTTCTAGTATTTGAAGCCAGTAATGAGACAATTTCTCCTACCTGAGGCTCAACAGCGTAGGGTACACCGTTTATCGTTATCACCCCAAACAATTTTTGTGCAGCAGAAATATAAAAAAGTTTCAAGTAAATGTTGTTTGACTAGCAGGGGCCAGCATGGCTGCCTTTCTTATAACTTCGTTACGAAAATACGATTAAAGGTGCCCGTATAAGCCAATTTTCATTTTTACTTTTTGATACTTCTGAATTTCCCATATAGGATGAACAGACGATTTTTCTGTGTGCTGTACTCCGTTGGTAAGAGAATACACAAAGTGCGACTATTTTAGTTTTGTGTGTCAACCAGCATCCTCTCCATTTACCAGACAACCTCTGCAAAATATGAATTTGTGATTGCGTGCGTGAATCTGTCAGTGAGGGTTCAGAGACTTTCTGGATTGCTGTGGGATTTGTAGTACCAGTGTCAACAGCTGCCTCCAGTGAGGTCTGGCGAAGCTACTTCATTGCGAATCAGAATGCTACCCGCTTTTTCTCGCCAAATTTTCGGAATGTCTCACAACCACCACCTTAAAAAATGGAATTCTGAGGCAACCACTTAGGCTGGCTTTTCTGAACTAGCACTCTGCAACCTGCGGCTACCCTGGCAAGACCTAATATTCATTGGAACACTTCTTGGTTCAGTTTTTGTTCAGAATTGTGCAAATAGGTTTTTGTCATTTGTGTAAAAAGCATTTCACTTATTTCAAAGAATGTTCAGAAGTCCAGTTTTGTTTCGTTTCAGTGAGTTTTTCAGTTAATTTTCACAAATAATGCTTGAACTGAAGCTCTATTTTGTTCATACTCAAAGTGAACATATGTCATCAATGCTGGTCTCTCATTGACAGGATACCTGCTATGTTTTACTTAAGAACAGTGTATCTTTTAGAAATGGAAAAAAATAGCGATACTGATTTAAACCATTTCCTAACCTAATAAAGATTTCCACGTGAGAAACAACGCGTGGATAATAGTATTTAGCATGCACCTATCTGTTCGAGTTATTGCCTTCGGCAATCACTCGTATATGTAATTACGCAACTCAGATGAGGAATTTGGGATTTGTTTTTCTATTTCTTAGGTACGACTCCTTGTGCAGCGTCAACGCGATGCATTAATGACTCAATGACGGTGCAAGCGTAGGCTATCCTACTGTGTAGAAAATTTAATCCTACACAGATCGATACACGATTTTTATATTTCCCGAACAGAATGACATTTATGGAATTTATCACTTCTAGTGAGAAGGCTTTGATTTTGATTTTGAGACCTCTCTGGCTCACATGTGTAGTTTCAATGCTTGTGGAATGAAATGTTTCCTTCTATTGCTAAGTTACAATGGTTTTATTTACATATCGATGCCAGATTATTTCCTTTTATGTAGTCTCCAGCTTTTTCTAAACACCCTCCTTGAACACGTGTCGCTGGTCTCTCTTGTAATCTAGGTTCAAAATATAATCATCGTGTGAGTAAGAGATAGTAATTACACTTACAATTGAATGTTAGTTCATGTATTTGATGTGGAATGTGACTCACGATAATAAATTGCCAGTATCAATGATAATAGCTGTGCAAATATTCCACCTTCTCTCACAGATTCCCTTGCCTGCAATTTTTCCCCACAAAAAGAGGGAAAGCTTAGTAGATTCATTATAATAGTTAATGGAGTTTCTTATGTGCGTGATGCATACTCTGTCTCGATGTAGTCGGACAGCATCATAGGAACCGTACAGTATCGCTGTTTAAGACCAGGGTTCCTTACAAATTGTCCCGATATGTCGGCACTGCTGACACAGTAGATGAGGGTTAGGCATAATCTTCGTAAACCTCTGGTTTCCTCGTTTTGCTTACATAGAGCGACTGCTAAAGTCTATATTATATGGCAGTTTGTTTGCCTACTCGACATAGAAACCATTTACCTATTTCTAAGATCTTTCCTACGACAAAAAATAAATAACCGGTGGCTTGCACATGCTAATAAGAAATATGATGTTGACTGAAGATGGTGAGAGCAGGAAGATCGCAATGAACAGCAGTACATCTTTTCAAAATAGTGCCCTATATACAGGGTAGTTACACAGTAAATTAGACTTTTTTTAAAAATCGATGTAAGTAAATAGCCAAGCATAATATAACAAACGATACAGTACGTGAAAGATAAACTCTGTAAATCTTTTTGAACTTGGTGATGGCAAAATAGTTTCGAAAACAACCAACAGGAGAGGAGGGGAACCGACCTTAGTTGCCAAAAATGGGGCAAACCGGGTAGAAAAAGCAATTTATGTGCTAGAATTTGCCCGTTGCCGGTCGGTGGTGATTGCGCAGAGAGCTTTCCGTGGCAATTTTCCCTTGACACTGCCAGTTTACAACAACGTAGGGAAATGGTGCAACATATTCGAGTAGTACTTTATTCATCTTCAGCAACAGTATTTGTATTTATTGAAATAATCAGCAACCGGCTGCACAAAAGAAATTTTGTTTCCTTAATCGGCTTGAGGCACATAATGCCCTTCTTCAGAAGGTTATAACTATCGCGTTATTTGCGTCAAAAATAAGATTATGCAGCACATTCTGTCATCATGTGTTTCATAGTGCCCACACAGCAATATGCTGCGTGCATCTTATATTTGACATTCTCAAATAACGTGATAGTTATAATCTTTTGAAGAAGGCCACGAGGTACCTGAAACCAGTTAATGAAATATTCCTTTTATGCAACTGGCTAGCATGTAGGAGTGTAGATATATGTGCGATGCAGAATGTTCAGGCTGGCCGGGTTTGTCAGAGCAGACAGTGGACTGTGTGAGGTCCCACGAAATCTACCTATTATGTTAGTGTAGATCTAACATCGCTCAGCCAACAGTATCGAAAACCTCTCGCAAGAGATTAAGGGTGAAACTGTGCAAACTCCAGCTCCTGCATCCTATAATCAGTGACGACAAATTGCGGCGTCTGCAGTTCTGCATTGGTACGCAGAACCATCTTGACGACTTCGCAAGCAAACGGAACTTCATTAACGGAGCTACCGTTCATCTTTCGGGAAAGGCCAACTGGCTAAATACTCTCATATCGGGACAGGGAACTTCGACTGTTTAACATGTGTGGGGTTCCGATAATGTTAACGTGTTCTGTGCCGTGTCTTATATGGTTTTCTACGGAACTTTTTTTCTTCTTCTTCTTCTTCTTCTTCTCCTCCTTCTCGTTCTCCTCCTCCTCCTCCTCCTCCTCTGAGAGAACTGTCAATGATATCACTTATCACCTATCTCGATATGCTGCAATTGTGGTTCGTGCACAACTTCATCAAGATGGTGCCCCTCCACATTTCCAAAGTTGTGTACGAGATTACCTGAATGACACGTTGCCACGTTGCTGAATAGACCCTGCTGCGGTCACTGATCTGGTGCTACTCGAATGGAAGCCATTGTCACCGGACTTGACAACTTGCGATTTTTTTCTTACGGAATTACATCATGTTCCGTCTCTATCACAGAACCTCGAAGACTTGCGACAGCACATCGTAACAGCTATTCTTACCGTCTCTCCTGATATGCTGGGTCGGTAACGAGCAGAACTGGACTAACCATTAGATGTATCCCATGTGTCAATGGGTCGACACACAGAACATTTACAAACATTGTGAAAAGGAAAAATATTGAGAGTTTGTCTTTCAGATACTGTACTGTTTGCTACATTGGCTCAAATGGATCAAATGGCTCTAAGCACTATGTGACTTAACATCTGAGGTGATCAGTCCCCAAGACTTAGAACTACATAAACCTAACTTACCTAAGAACATCACACACATCCATGCCCGAGGCAGGATTCGAATCTGCGACCGTAGCAGCCGCGTGGTTTCGGACTGAAGCGCCTAGAGCCGCTTGGCCACATCGCCCGGCTTGCTACATTGTTCTCGGCCTTTTACATGTACTTCTGTGCTGAAATGTGTCATGGATTTTTTATTTACTCTGCATTTTATTTGGTAATGCACTTCTTGTCTTCAAGACTTGTTCAAAAACTTCCGCACCAATCTTTCAGTGGTACGTCTTCGGTTGAAGGTCTGCAATGAACGCCAATGAAGATATGGTAGAAATGTTGCTCTTCTACCGAAAATCTAAATTTGCATTTTCCTTTTGTTTCTCTTTGTGCATTGTCAACTCTAGGAAGTGGGAGAGCTACGTTACCCAGGCTACGTGCGCTGTATGCCAGTATAGGAAGTCAAAAAAATGGTTCAAATGGCTCTGAGCACTATGGGACTTAACTACTGAGGTCATCAGTCCCCTAGAACTTAGAACTACTTAAACCTAACTAACCTAAGGACATCACACACATCCATGCCCAAGGCAGGATTCGAACCTGCGACCGTAGCGGTCACGCGGTTCCAAACTGACGCGCTTAGAACCGCACGGCCACACCGGCCGGCATAGGAAGTCAAAGTCAATTTTGTACTACGTCTTTAGTAAGGTCGTATTTCCCTGAATGGTAGACTGTGATAAGGCCACTGAAAAGGTTGAGGAGAGGACGTTTGTTACTAAATAAAGAATACAGGGCGCTTTTTGAAAAAATACGTACTGCTGCTCATATTTTGTTAAAGAAACAACGTTAAACGAAAGACAGTCATGCTGGTTAACGACCCATTGGTAAGTAAACAACATTTACTCGACACCTTTTTTTTTATTTCGCTTCTGGACAAAGTTATTTGGAGTGGTCAGGATAAATGCGACATCCTCTATAATGCAAAACATCGTCTAGGTTACTTAACATTTGTTCTGCTTATTAAGCTTGACACACCAGTCACGTTAATGTGATCACCCATTAAAAACCCAAATAACCACCTTTTGCAGTCCGGACGTGCAAGAAAAGAGCTAGTCAGGTCCTGGATCGAGGGTCGAGATGGTCCGACAGATTGTCGACTGGGTTTAAATCCGGAGAGTTTGGTGGCCAGGGTAGTACGGTTAACTCATTCTGGTGCTCTGTGAATCATGGACGTGCATTGCGAGGAGTGTGAAATGGTTCAAATGGCTCTGAACATTATGGGACTTAACTTCTGAGGTCATCAGTCCCCTAGAACTTAGAACTACTTAAACCTAACTAACCTTAGGACATCACATACATCCATGCCCGTGGCATGATTCGAACCTGCGGCCGTAGCGGTCGCGCGGTTCCAGACTGTAGCGCCTAGAACCGCTCGGCCAGCCCGACCGGCCGAGGAGTGTCACACGTTTCGTTGTCCCCCTGAGTTTAGGGGTTTACATGGTCTGCAAGGCTGTATGGATACTTGTGCTGATCCATTGTGCCTCCCACAATGACGAGATCACCGAGGGAATGCCACGAAAACATTCCGCAGACCATAACGCTCCTTATGGCGATTATTGCAGGACCGTACACGCCAATGGCGGTGTGTCCGAAGGAACATAAAACGTTATTCATCTGAAAAAGCCACCTGTCGCCACTCAGTGGGCATCCAGTTGCCACAGTGGCGTGCAAACTCCAGCCTTCGCCTCCAATGCAGAGTAGCAGGCATGGTTGCACGAAGCGGGAGCCTGCTGCAGAGACCCTTATGCAGCAAAGTTCGCTGAACGGTCTTTGTTGGTAGCCTCTTGGTTCATCTGGACGTTCAGTTGCTTAACAGTTTCACATCTATTAGCCCACACGCATCTCTGCATTAGTCGTTCACCCCTGTCATCTATGGCCAATGGTGCAACACAGAAGCCTCGGCGGCAGTTTTGTGAAGTGCACGGTATATTTTAACCAAGGCGGAAAGCGATTTGGTTAGAAATTTAGACGTTTCTGAAATTTTTCCACCCTTTGACCGAAAACCAATTATCATTCCTCGTTTTGGACGACAGATAAATCGCTGTGTTCCCGGCACTATGCATTACGGTTTGCACTGTCCTCCTCTCCCCCCTCCCCCTCCGCCCTCCCCTCTCCCCCACTTCCACCCTCCACTCCCCACCGCGCCGCCCCCCCCCCCTCCTGCACGCTTTCTCTATCCTGCTAGTGCTACCACCTGCCGTCTGTGAGCAGTTATTGCACGTTGAAGTCGAACATAGCCGGTGACACATTACGTGAGTGGACCTTCTATCAGGTCAGCAACTGGAAGCAATTAATTCCATAAATTATCTGGGAGTACGCATTAGGACTGATTTAAAATGGAATGATCATATAAAGTTGATCGTCGGTAAAGCAGGTGCCAGACTGAGATTCATTGGAAGAATCTTAAGGAAATGCAATCCGAAAACAAAGGAAGTAGGTTACAGTACGCTTGTTCGTCCACTGCTTGAATACTGCTCAGCAGTGTGGGATCCGTACCAGATAGGGTTGATAGAAGAGTTAGAGAAGATCCAACGGAGAGCAGCGCGCTTCGTTACAGGATGATTCAGTAGTCGCGAAAGTGTTACGGAGATGATAGATAAACTCCAGTGGAAGACTCTGCAGGAGAGGCGCTCAGTAGCTGGGTACGGGCTTTTGTTAAAGTTTCGAGAACATACCTTCACCGAAGAGTCAAGCAGTATATTGCTCCCTCCTACGTATATCTCGCGAAGAGACCGTGAGGATAAAATCAGAGAGATTAGAGCCCACCCAGAGGCATACCGACAATCGTTCTTTCCACGAACAATACGAGACTGGAGTAGAAGGGAGAACCGAAAAGGTACTCAAGGTACCCTCCGCCACACTCCGTCAGGTGGCTTGCTGAGTATGGCTGTAGATGTTGATGCCTCTTGCATATAGTGAGTCTTGCGTTTGTTCACGAGTATACTATCCTCGACACTGTTACATAATAGGCAACAGGAAGGAAGTAGCGACACAATGAAAGTATGACAGGCACCGATGCGAAAGCCGCCACGTCACACTGGAGGTGCAAGTCGCCTCGGTCGGTGGCTGGGTGCGTCAGGCAGGGAGCGGCCGGCCGGCCACATTCCGAGGACAGGAGAGACGGGGCGGGGCGGCCGTGCAAATGGGCGGCGCGCCGCGGGCCGCAGCATTTGGCAGGCGCTCGTCTTTTGTCCGGCCGGCTCTAAAATGAGAGGACCAGCCCAGCTCGGCCCAGCCCCCGATACACCTGCGCGGAAGCTGGGCCGCGGCGCCGCGGGCTTTCCACAAAGGCCGTGTAACTCGGCCGCAAGGCGGTAAATAAATTAACGGCGCGGCCCACGACCCGCAGCGCCGTCACGCGCCACGCGCCCTGGCAGCCGCGAACGGTTCAACCACCTTCGGCAAAATAGCGAGCAGCTCTGCCACCTACGTAAAGAACCGTCACTAACATGCGAGGGTGTCTGCCCTCTGAAATGGCGCAGTCTCCGCACTGGGTTTTGCAAACTCTTACTGCACAGGACTGCATTCTCCTGCACCAGATAATGGAAGAGAGGAAACGTCTGTCATTTTTCCACAAAACGCGTTTTACTTGCTGCTGTGGTCGTGGTACTGTTTGTATGAGCAAATGCTCCCAAATGCCAAATCGTGCATAAATGTTGCAAACATTCATTACTAAAGGGTGCACGATCCTTGTGCCACATACAGGGTGAAAAGTATTTAAACCGACAAACTCTGCCGGCCGCGGTGGTCTAGCGGTTCTGGCGCCGCAGTCCGGAACCGCGGGACTACGGTCGCAGGTTCGAATCCTGCCTCGGGCATGGGTGTGTGTGATGTCCTTAGGTTAGTTAGGTTTAAGTAGTTCTAAGTTCTAGGGGACTTATGGCCTAAGATGTTGAGTCCCATAGTACTCCGAACCATTTTTTTTTTCGACAAACTCTGGGAGGTTGGAGAGGACATCAAAACAAATATTTTTCCCTAACGTCGTTTTTTCCTATGAGGGTTATTTAAACCGGTTGAGGCCGTATTACGATCTTCAGTTGTTAGAGGGCGTATTACGCTCTTCAGTTGTAGGCAACTGCTGTCCACCAGTGTAGCAGTGCATTGTCTCTGTTTACTAATGGAGCGATACACCTGGAGTGAGTACACTGACATGCTTGGTGCGTACTACGTAGCGCACCACGACGGACGAGTTGCACAGCGGGTTTATCAACAACAATATCCTAATCGCCGTATCCCGCATCATGCGACCTTTGCTGCTGTGTACCACGTTTGCGTGAGACCAAGTTATTTAGCAGATTACCTGGACAGGGACGCCGTCGCACGGTAGGAACGTTGCAATTTGAGGAAGCTGTCTTGCACCATGTGGAGCGGGATCCTTCAATCAACACTCGTGCAATTGCACGTAACATGGGGACGAATCAGACGAATGTATTCCACGTTTCAATTCGAATAGTCCTTTCACAAAGCCATTGCCTTTTTTATGAGATCTATTGGTTTCTTTCTTCTTTCTGAGATACTTAGCAGTAACTCTTTTGCGCGCACAGCGAGCTGGCCTGTAGCACGCCTCACAACCAGGAGATCTAGTGGACTTTTCCTTCGGGCGTATCCTCTCCCTTGAATAACTGCCTACGGCTGTCACATCCCTCTTGTCATCGCTTCTATACTACCCTATACTAACCTTACCAGCAGGGTTGCTTCATCCGCAAGCTACGGCGTTCCGTTCGTCTCCATTCCCCCCTTCACTACCATTCAAGTTCAATGGTTCAAATGGCTCTGAGCACTATGGGACTTAACTACTGAGGTCATCAGTCCCCTAGAACTTAGAACTACTTAAACCTAACTAACCTAAGGACATGACACACATCCATGCCCAAGGCAGGATTCGAACCTGCGACCGTAGCGGTCACGCGGTTCCAAACTGACGCGCTTAGAACCACACGGCCACACCGGCCGGCACCATTCAAGTCTTCGCCGTACTTTACAAGTCGCCCTCAACAGATACTATCACCCGTGCCAAGTGAACCAATGTTTTTAATGAGGTGTTACACCTCTCCCTCCTTTCACGACCGGGCTTTGGACCGGGTATGGCCGACTCACTCTTGTCAAACAGCTACTAAAAGCCTTTACACTAAAACAGAAGACTGGAACAATGTTAACGTATTCAAAAGAGGAAAGACCATGGGTGTGCATGCCATGCCATATTTCATTTGAAAAACCAGCCCTGTTTACCAGCTGACGATGTTCCCATTTGTTCCACAACAAAATGGTTCAAATGGCTCTGATCACTATGGGACTTAACTTCTAAGGTCATCAGTCCCCTAAAACTTAGAACTACTGAAACCTAACTAACCTAAGGACATCACACACATCCATGCCAGAGGCAGGATTCGAATCTGAGACCGTAGCGGTCGCGCGGTTCCAGACTGTAGCGCCTAGAACCGCTCGGCCACTCCGGCCGGCGTTCCACTACAGCAAACGTAGTTCTACATAACCTTTGCAACATCTGATCCCAAAAATGGAGTTGTGTAAGAAACAGAAGTCAATACTGAGAGTTTTTTCTCGGTCTTAATTTGGTTACTGTCTTGTAAAAAAATTAAAAGATGTAAGAAATGGTTTTCGTTGACTACAGTTCCACTAGTTAACACTTTAATGCTGTATTTCTGCTTCTCTCTCATCGCAACTAAAACTTGAAACAAAAACTTTCATATTGACACCTACAGCCAGTCAGTTGGCTGATAAGTCACTTTGAAAAATAAATAATTTATGAAGAACGTTCTAATTTCTCTGATTAATTGTTGCAGTGATGAGGTGAGCAGCATAATTCTGTGGTATCAGAATATCTTCTCAGTTTCTGGATAGAAGTAAGTTATGTACAAAACGACATACACTGGTTTTTGTCTCCTGACGGACCTGAGAGCTGGCACGTAGAAATGCTACGCACATCTGCTCAAACAAACAAACAAACAAACAAAAAAGTGATGTTTCGTATTATTATCGGGAAACGGGGGAAAGTGTGTCAGGGATATGATACACGACTCGGGGAGGCGATCGTTAAAGCAAAGACGTTTTGCGTTGGGGCGTTATCCTTTCACGAAATTTCAGTTATCAAATTTGTCCTCCGAATACGAATATATTTTACTGACACCCACCTACACAGCGATAAAAAATACGAGAAATCCGAGTTCGCAGCGAAAGATTTAAGTGTTCGGTTTTCCTGCACTCTATTCGGCAGGGGAACGGTAGAGAAATAGTCTGAAGGTGTTTCGATGTATCCTGTATCAAACATTATCAGAGTAATCATGTAAAAGTAAATGCCAGAGACCATCTCGATATGGTTTCGCTTATCCATCCTTACCATGAGCAAAGACAGGACGAGAGCCGATATAGATATAAAAAGCAATAAGTAAACCAACAGCTTGCCAGCCGTAGTGGCCGAGCGGTTCTAGGCGCTACAGTCTGGAACCGCTCGACCGCTACGGTCGCAGGTTAGAATCCTGCCCCGAGCATGGATGTGTGTGATGTCCTTAGGTTACTTAGGTTTAAGTAGTTCTAAGTCTAGGGGACTGATGACCTCAGATGTTAAGTCCCATAGTGATTAGAGCCATTTGAACCATTTTTCCTATGTAATCCCAACATCCAGAGGTATTCTCTTGGTAACATTTCGGCAGGATTGCAATAATCTTTGAACAATTCTGTTAAACATTATCTAAATACCACTGCCTTCTCACAAGTCCGTTATGTTATAGCTAACCTTGTCACCTACATATACACTGGTCACCCAGTATACACCGACCTACTATCGATATAAACCCGTCCAGGAGATAGCAGCGTCACCTCGCGAGGAATAACAGCTAGTCAGACACTCGCACGATGCATTATTATCAGTGAGCCTGCTGTCCGTGTGTAGAATGGAGAAGGCACGCGATCTATTTGTGTCTGACCGAGGGCAGATTGTGATGGCCCGGAGGCTCAGACGAGAATTTCCGAAACTGCACGACTTATCGGGTGTTCGAGGAGTGCTGTGTCTTCAACATGGGGCGAAAGCAAGGTCGAGTTGAGCGGCTACCCCTCATTACAGATGTCGGGCGTCGTTGGCTGTGCAGACTGGTAAAACACGACAGCGGTGAACTGTGGCGGAACTTTAATTTTGGGCAGAGTACATGTGTGGCTGAACACACAGTGCACCGAACACTTCTAACGTTGGGCCTCCGCAGCCGACGACCCATGCGTGTGTCAATGTTAACATGATGGCATCGGCAACTACGATTGAAATGGGCGCGAAAGCATCGGCACTGGACGTTGTCACAGTAGCAGAGCGTTGCATGGTGTGATGAATCCCGATACCCTCTTCGTCATGCAGATGGGAGGGAGTGAATCTGTCGTTTTTCAGGAGAATACCTTCTTGACACCTGTACGGCGGGACGGAGACAAGCTGACGGCGGCTCCATTATGCTCTGGGGAACATTCACGTGGGCATCCATGGCTCCAGCAGAGCTCAGCAAGACACCATGAGACCAAGGAATATCGTGCGCTGGTTCCAGACCGCGTACCTTCATGACGAGAATGTCTCACAATGGCATTGTCATTTTTAATAGGATAATGCGCTTTGTCACAACGCCAGGGATGTGATGGATGGTTAGAGGAACACAGAGGCGACTTCTGATTGATATGTTGGTCCCCCAACCCGCCAGATCTGAACCCGATCGAACACATATGGGATGTGATTGAACGTGGCGTCAGAGTCATCGCCCCCCTCCCTGGAATTTACGGGAATTAGATGACTGGTGTGTGCAGATGTGGTGCCACCTCCCCCCAGCGACCTAGCAACGCCTCACTGCTTCCATGCCCCGACGCGTCGCGCTGTTTTCTGTACGAAAGGTGGACATACTTGCTATTAGGTAGGTGGTCATAATGTTCTGGCTGATCAGTGTATAACAAACTATTGATTTTATAAGACTTCGTAACCTGACATCTGTTGACAGTATAGCCCTCATCTCGTGGTCGTGCGGTAGCGTTCTCGCTTCCCACGCCCGGTTTCCCGGGTTCGATTCCCGGCGGGGTCAGGGATTTTCTCTGCCTCGTGATGGCTGGGTGTTGTGTGCTGTCCTTAGGTTAGTTAGGTTTAAGTAGTTCTAAGTTCTAGGGGACTGATGACCATAGATGTTAAGTCCCATAGTGCTCAGAGCCATTTTTTTGTTGACAGTATTTGCTGTGGCGACTCAATCTACTGAGAAATACTGAACAATAATTCAGACACAGGCGTGGAGGAACTGGATGGAATAACGTGCCATAAGAACTTACAGAACAATGAGACAGACGTAGTTACCATATAAAAGTTCTGTTCTTTTTCGTGAACGGTAGTTAAATCACGAACATTCACTTATTTAGGGGCTTTAGCATAGTGTAATGCAACATGGGGTCTTCGGCCGAATACAGTCACATATATCAACAGAACTTTTGGAGGCGTAAGTCTGTTAAAAAGAGCATAGTAGGCATGATTGTATTCCTAGCTCATCAGATTACTTAAGCAATAGCCCAGTAGTCTTTGCATGTCTGACGCTTCTCACTATACGTTGCCGGCGTCAGAGACCATTGTTGGAGTGAAATTCCAGAGGATAGTCGCTGCGACAGAAGGACAATATATTGTAACCGTGAGAGGACATTCTTCGCCTTAATGAACGTAAGTTGAACTCCAGCAGCCGGTTTGCGTGTCGAGGCGGCTACACTAATAGTGGTGTACTCTCTGCGACTGTTCTGCTATGCGCTCTGTATGTGGGAAGAGCTGTAAACAAATAGGTTCTTCATAACCATATGAAGCTATAAGAACCTGAGTTACCCTGCTCTATTTATCAACCAGCAGTTTGTCTCAAATGACGGATGCTGTAGATCAGTGGTTCCCAAGCTTTCTCAGACAATTGCCCCTGCCTTCAGTCAGACATCCTCATGTATTACCCCCAGTCCAACCGCCGCAAACCATCCCCCTCCCCTTCCCCACACCTCCCGCCTCCTGCGCTTTCTCCAGTCAGCATTAGGGCCTAATTAAAATTTAAAATGAAAAAGAATTTACTTTTAACACTCTGATTTTCAAAACGACGAAGGATAAATTATATTTATTTTCTATAGATGCTTTATTAAACCACTAACAAGGAGGAGACGCCTGTTCGTCATCGCCGAATTGGTCCAAATTTATAGCACATGTAGGGCGTCGGGAGACATGAAATTGCACAAGTGGGAACTTCAGATGGCCAAGCGTTTAGAAGATAAAAGGAATTTTGATACGGATGCATCACCATGTGCACCTCATCAGTTGTCCCTGTGACAATGGGTTTAGGAAGCGGTGTTTCGTTCAGCGGTAAGTAAACGGATTTGTATTGGAAGGATCGCGGGTTCGAATCCGCCCAGTAGCAAATGTACGACGAACTGTTACAAGATGCAGACGGATTTCCAACATGCAGTATCAAAGTAGTTCCCCCCAAATGTGCATCACTAATGTAACCCTGCAACGTATATTTTTATAGTCAAGTAAAAAACGCAATAAAAATGTCAAAATTGCACTTACCTGGTCGAGAAAGAAGAAGAAATCACTTCCCGAGAAGCTTGCATCAAACTACATTCCATTATACACTATGTGATCAAAAGTATACGGACACCCCAAAAATATAAGTTTTTCGTATTAGGTGCATTGTGCTGCCACCTACTGCAAGGTACACCATATCAGCGACCTCAGTAGTCTTTAGACATCGTGGAGAGCAAAATGGGGCGCTCCGCGGAACTCACGGACTTCAAATGTTGTCTGGTGATTGGGTGTCACTTGCGTCATACATCTGTACGCGAAATTTCCACACTCCTTAACATTCCTAGGTCCACTGTTTCCGATGTGATAGTGAAGTAGAAACGTGAAGGGACACGTACAGCACAAAAGCGTAGAGGCCGACCTAGTCTGTTGACTGACAGAGACCGCTGACAGTTGAAGAGGGTCGTAATGTGTAACAGGCTGACATCTATCCAGACCATCACACAGGAATTCCAAACTGCACCAGCATCCACTGCAAGTACTATGACAGTTAGGTGGGAGGTGAGTAAAGTTGGATTTCATGGTCGAGCGGCTACTCATAAGCCACACATCACGCCGGTAAATGCCAAACGACGCCTCGCTTGGTGTAAGGAGCGTAAACATTGGACGATTGAACAATGGAAAAAGGTTGTGTGAAGCAACGAATCACAGAACACAATGTGGCGATCCGATGGCAGGGTATGGGTACGGGTGTGGCGAATGCCCGGTGAACGTCATCTGCCAGCTTGTGTAGTGTCAACAGTAAAATTCGGAAGCAGTGGTGTTATGATGTGGTAGTGTTTTCCATGGAATGAGCTTGCATCCCTATGTTGTTTTGCGTGACACTATCACAGCCTGGGTCTACATTAATGTTTTAATCTCCTTTTTGCTTCCCACTGTTGAAGAGCAATTTGGTGATGGTGATTGCATCTTTCATACGATCGAGCACCTGTTCATAATGCACAGCCTGTGGCGGAGTGATTATACGACAATAACATCCTTGTAATGAACTGGCCTGCACAGATCCTGACCGGAATCCTATAGAAGACCTTTTGGATGATTTAGAATGCCGACTTCGTACCAGGCCTCACCGACCTCAGTGCAGCACTCCGCGAGGAATGGGCTGCCATTCCCCAAGAAACCTTCCAGCACCTGACTGAACATATGCCTGCGAGACTGGAAGCTGTCACCAAGGCTAAGGGTAGGCCAACACCATATTGAATTCCAGCATTACCGATGGAGAGCGCCACGAACTTTTAAGCCAATTTCCGCCACGAGTCCGGATACTTTTGATCACATTGTGTGCATCACCAGTTATCCTCGCACGTATTCAGCGACATGCTGCGTTACCCGTGGTTGCTGCGTTACGCAGGTTCGCTGCTGGTCTGCGCGATGAGAGAACCTGTTTTCAGAAGGTCAATCAAGTTTGTTTTTCTACGGAGACATTAAAAAAAAACATGTCACCGCAAAAAGGCGGCATTTATAACGTGCTCAAGATGCAGTCAAAATTATTGCTTCCCGTGTTTCTTTTATATGTATCACCCCGGTACATGTAATTGATCAATTGCAAAAGAATGGGAGTATCGATTTACATACACGACGTTCCCGTGTGCGCGATAACTAGGATCCCTTTTTAAATATTTGCAGTCCCGCATTTTATCCTATGCCTGTACTTTTTGAGCTTATACAAATTAATAAAATTACCTACATGATGCTGCGGTTAATCGTGCTGTCAGTAGTGTACGCATTGCCAAGATGCACAAAAATATTTGCCACCGGGCGGAGTCGAGACTGCGAGCCTTCCAATGTGTATCCGATTTCTTACCGCTTTTTTTGTGAATCTCTTTTGTTCGTTCTATTTATTCGGAGCGGGCGTCCCATGGTGCTTGTTCAAGTTAATCGCTCATTCATTTACTAAGTTTTTTTAATTTTTTTATTACACAGAGCAGCTAAATCTCTGACCGAACACGCTAAGCTACCGTGCCGGCAAACCGCTGAGCCAAACACCGCTTCCCAAATGCTTTGTCACAGGGGTAATTGATAAGGTACACATGGTGATAGATCCGTATCAAAATTCCTTTGTTTCTTAAACGCTTGGCTATTTTGAGTTTCCACTTGGGGCACTTTGTCTCACCACGCCCTAGATGTACCATAAATTTGGACGAATTCGGCGATTACGAGTAGTCCCCTCCTTGTAAGTAATACGTCAGTGAGATAATTAGTGCTGCTTATTTCTGAGAACTTTTTTGTATAATGGTGAGGTAATTTTCAGTGTACCTCGAGTCCTACCTACAACTCTTTCTCGGAAAAGAAAGGTAACGATTCACATTGTGGGTAGACACTTGTTAAGAATACGCTTCCTCTGCAGCACTTCTCCCCCTAGCGGCACTAGTTTCTCCTCCACCCCCCCCCCCTTCCATTTAGAACCAACTAAATTAAAATCAGTGTAATATACTTACAGTTTCCATTTATATATCACTTTATTATTGAATTCTTTACTTCTGAACTGGCAAAAATAGGAACACTACAGGAGGCCAATCACAAACACCACCACCACCACCAACGTTACTACTACTACTACTACTAATAATAATAATAATAATAACATAGTTAAGGCCCCGTACATAGTTACTATTATGTAGCGCTGTCAGTTAGTTCGTTCATTGTTGCAAAGTGAATAACGAAGTAGTATCACCGAGCGAGGTGGCGCAGTGGTTAGACACTGGACTCGCATTCGGGAGGACGACGGTTCAATCCCGCGTCCGGCCATCCTGATTTAGGTTTTCCGTGATTTCCCTAAATCGCTCCAGGCAAATGCCGGGATGGTTCCTTTCAAATGGGCACGGCCGACTTCCTTCCCCGTTCTTCCCTCATCCGATGAGACCGATGACCTCGCTGTCTGGTCTCCTTCCCCAAACTAACCAACCAAGTAGTATCTACTGTATTGCGGAAACGTCCTACAACTCTGAGAAATGTTTTTATGAGATGTCTCATATATGGTCTATCTCAACTTTCCTATCATAGTTGAATGTGAGTGTTGGGTGGACTACGTGACGAAGTCGTTATTCATACATTCGTTTAACAAGTTGTAACCTCCACCACAATGAGCCACTCGTTAATGCCATCAGTTGAAAACAAAATGTAATTACTGGTAACTTAGACAATCAGCGTTATAGTCTTAGGAAATAATTATACCAGTAGCGTTGTTCTAAAAATAATTTAGGTTCTTGAGCGACACTCAGTTCAGTATTTTTTGTTTTTGCCTCTCAGAAAATTACATTTTTCCCCGCATGGGATAATTACTCCACGGTTGGTAACCATTGTCCAGATTCTAAGGAGTGTACTTGACAATTTGATACGACTGTGCCCATGAAATACTCGAATTCTGTGGAAAGAATTAAAAAAGTGTGTGTGTGTGTGTGTGTGTGTGTGTGTGTGTGTGTGTGTGTGTGTGTGGTGAAATTCGGACTAAACAAATTATGTAAGATGGGACGACAGTGTAGACGGACGCTTGCAGTGAGACCACACGCTCTTTCTGCCCCCCGTAGCACACGCGGCAGGCATCAGGGACCCTAGGCACTGCCCACCCGAAATACTCAGCGAGGTGCAAGCGGCGGCCAGAGCTGCCAAGCCAGACAATGCGGTTTCCCCGTCCAGCGCCCAGCCCAGTTCTCTTGGCACCTCCACTCCGCCGCTGGCAGTGCCACATCTTTCTCCACTCGAGACGCAAAGGCTCCATATTCTTTTTAAACTGCCTCCTCTTTCCAGAAAGGCGATCCGGCACATCCTATGCGGCTCGAGGCGAAGCAGTAACAGCCTCTGTGGAAACCCGACACTGACATGAGATCCACTCCTTCAGTCTCTCAGAAGGAAAGGACAGAACCAACAAGTCACCGATTTTGCTCATTTTTCGCACGGTTGTAGTAAATACATCTATATCTACATCCATGCTCTGCAAGCCACCCGACGATGTGTAGCGGAGGGTCTTGAGTACCTCTATCGGTTCTCCCTTTTATTCCAGTCTCGTATTTTTCGTGGAAAGAAGGATTCTCGGTATGCCTCTGTGTGGTCTCTAAGCTCTCTGATTTTACCCCCATGGTCTCTTCGAGAGATATACGTAGGAGGGAGCAATATACTGCTTGACTCCTCGGTGAAGGTATGTTCTCGAAACTTCAACAAAAGCCCGTACCGAGCTACTGAGCGTCTCTCTTGCAGAGTGTTCCACTGGAGTTTATCTATCATCTCCGTAACGCTTTAGCGATTACTAAATGATCCTGTAACAAACCGTGCTGCTCTCTTTTGGATCTTCTCTATCTCTTCTATGAACCCTATCTGGTACGGACCCCACACCGGTGAGCAGTATTCGGGCAGTGGGCCAACAAGTGTACTGTAACCCACTTCCTTAGGATTCTTCCAATGACCCTCAGTCTGGCATCTCCTTTACCGACGATAAATTTTATACGGTCATTCCATTTTAAATTACTCCTAATGCCTACTCCCAGATAATTTATGGAATTAACTGCTTCCAGTTGCTGACCAGCTATATGTAGCTACATGATAAAGGATCTTTCTTTCTATGTATTCGCCGCACATTACACTTGTCTACATTGAGATTCAATTGTCATTCCGTACACCATGCGTCAATTCGTTGCAGATCTTCCTGCATTTCAGTACAATTTTCCATTGTTACAACCTCTCGATATACTACAGGATCATACGCAAAAAGCCTCAGTGAACTTCCGATGTTATCCACAAGGTCATTTATACATATAGTGAATAGCAACGGTCCTACGACACTCCCCTGCGGCACACTTGAAATCGCTCTTACTTCGGAAGACTTCTCTCCATTGAGAATGACATGCTGCGTTCTGTTATTTAGGAACTCTTCAATCCAATCACACAATTGGTCTGATAGTCCATATGCTCTTACTTTGTTCATTAAAAGACTGTTTGTTCATTAAAAGACTGTGGGGAACTGCATCAAACGCCTTGTGGAAGTCAAGAAACACGGCATCCACCGGGGAATCCGTGTCTATGGCCCTCTGAGTCTCGTGGACGAATAGCGCGAACTGGGTTTCACACGATCGTCTTTTTCGAAACCCATGCTGATTCCTATAGAGTAGATTTCTAGTCTCCAGAAAAGTCATTATACTCGAACATAATACGTGTTCCAAAATTCTACAACTGATAGACTTTAGAGGTATAGGTCTATAGTTCTGCACATCTGTTCGACGTCCCTTCTTGAAAACGAGGATGACCTGTGCCCTTTTCCAATCTTTTGCAACGCTACGCTCTTCTAGAGACCCACGATACACCGCTACAAGAAGCGGGGCGTACTCTGTGTAAAATCGAACTGGTATCCCATCAGGTCCAGCAGGCTTTCCTCTTTTGAGCGATTTTAATTGTTTTTCTATCCCTCTGTCATCTGTTTTGATATCTACCATTTTGTCATCTGTGCGACGATCTAGAGGAGGAACTACAGTGGTCTTCCTCTGTGAAACAGCTTTGGAAAAATACATTTAGTATTTCCATCTTTAGTCTGTCATCCTCTGTTTCAATACCATTTTGGTCACAGAGTGCCTGGACATTTTGTTTTGATCCATCTACCGCTTTGACATAAGACCAAAATTTCTTAGGATTTTCTGCCAAGTCAGTACATAGAACTTTACTTTCGAATTCATTGAACGCCTCTCACATAGCACTCCTCACACGGCATTTCGCTTGGTATAATTTTTGTTTGTCTGCAAGGCTTTGGCAATGTTTATGTTTGCTGTGAAGTTCCCTTTGCTTCCGTAGCAGTTTTCTAACTCGGTTGTTGTAACAGAAGCTGCTCTAGTACGATGTGCTTCTCGATTTTGTTCGCACAACTCGCGCTTCATAATCCGTGAGGCTGTTGAAGGTCGTATGAGAACACCAGCTTTGGAGCAACAGCGTTAGCGCGGCCGGTTAAGGAGACCGACCAGAGGTCTAGTCTGTTCGTACTGCGTTCCACTCACGTCATTTTTTTTTCTAATTTTCCACCAAACACTTGTATCACTACAACCAATCATGTTTCTTCTAAAGGGAATGATGATGATAACAATAATAATCGTGGTAAATTCGTGGCGAAGTGTAATGAAGATGTAATAACGAATCGTAATGAAATGGAAATGCAGTGCGGCTAGGGCCTGCCGTCGGGTAGACCGTTCGCCTGGTGCAGATCTTTCGAGTTGACGCACTTGGGCGACTTGCATGTCAATGGGGATGAAATGATGAGGATAAGGACAACACAACACCGAGTCCCTGAGCGGAGAAAATCCCCGTCCCAGCCAGGAATCAAACCCGGGCCGTTAGGTATGACATTCCGTCGCGCTGACCACTCAGCTACTAAGGGCTGACGTGATGAAATGATGATTTATTTATGAAAACATTAATATATGTATCGCAGTGAAGTAATATCGGGCTCTACCGGCTCTGAATAATGCACAGTGTATTTGGAGGAGGAGGAGGAGGATATTAGTGTTTAACGTCCCGTCGACAACGAGGTCATTAGAGACGGAGCGCAAGCTCGGGTGAGGGAAGGATGGGGAAGGAAATCGGCCGTGCCCTTTCAAAGGAACCATCCCGGCATTTGCCTGAAGCGATTTAGGGAAATCACGGAAAACCTAAATCAGGATGGCCGGAGACGGGATTGAACCGTCGTCCTCCCGAATGCGAGTCCAGTGTGCTAACCACTGCGCCACCTCGCTCGGTCACAGTGTATTTGCGGTGTAGCCAGATTATTCAATCACCATTCCTCGTTATACATCAATTATACCTTACCACGCAGTATCCCTGTTATTACTACTATTTTCATTGCCATCATCATCATCGTCATCAATATTATTATTATTATTATTATTATTATTATTAGTGTTGTGACCTCTAGAAGATACAGGACACAGTCTACATAGTAGATCACCGAGTTGCCTACGACTCAGGAGCAATATAGTTAAAGTCACACCCCATAAAGGGCGCACGCGACAACGCTGTGTTACGCTTCCGCCATACGTCACACAAATAGTACCGAGATCTACGAGAAAGACAGGCCGCGGCGCGTACGTCACGAACATAGGCCTGAACTCCCTCTCTCGCTCGCTCAGCTCAGCAGACAAACTGCGCTTCTACACCTGTTAACTCGCACCTGGGCATTTACGTACAAACGAGAATTGTATCTTCTACTGGAATCCGCTTTTATTGAGTGTTACTGTTATTAGTTCTACAATGATCGGAAGTCCATAGGCCTGCTTATAATTTGTTACGGCTGTACTGGGGTACATTGAATTTAATATGATGCCAAAATAATTACCTGTTGCATAAGGCACCACTTCTTGTATGAAATGAAGACATAAGCAGGAACTACTAAATGCCATAAACAAGCTGTTATAGCATTTATATCGGGTATTGATTTTAAATTTTGTTGTAGTACTGTTAATCGTTAAGAACTCAAAATAGCAGAGTCCAGTAGGAAATGCAATTCTCTTTACTACGTACACGCCCAGCTGCGAGTTAACAGGTCTAGAAACGCATTTTATCTGCTGAGGTGAGCGAGTTCGCGGCTACCTTCGTGACGCACGCGCTGCGGCCTGTTTTTCTCGTAGGCCTCTAATAGTACTCAGATGGAAGTACATTAGACAGACGTGAATATAAGCGGACACGAGGCTGCATCAGCACTTGGTTAGGCAGTACCTCCATCACGACACTATCAAGAGTGTGCCAGAACATAATTTACAGTGGCTGCCAAGAAGAGTCGAACTGGAAACCATGCAAGTGATGTTACCCATCGTTCACTGCATCTTGAAGATATGTCAGCACAAGTTAACATTGAACTTATTGCCATGCACCGTCTTCATAAACCAGTGAAATATTGTAGTACCTCTTTCAGTATAACTTTGTAAATTATAACAACAGCAACTACTTTCGGTGGTAGAGGGTTCTGTTTCTGCCACAAATCTTTGACACCAAGTCCATTTGTTGAATACAACAATATTTTTTGTTATTATTATTATTATTATTAACATTACTTGAATTTTCCGTCGATACTTGCCACAATATGGTTATAACATTAAATAGGAAACACTTCCTAATTTTCTTTAAAATTATATTTATTTGGTCTCGAATCGCCTTTGGATTCTAAGGCCGTCCTCAGGTGACAACTGAATAGCACGAACACAGATACAGTGACGTGTGACTAGCACAGATAATATTTACACACAAGATTAAAAAATGATGACCGTAATGTGTTTACACAGATAAGTTTTACGTTTTTTGTCACGCAGAACCAAGTTTCGTGTAGTGGTACATTTAACAACTGATGAAATACAATTCTGAATTTATATTTTCAATCTATTATTTGTAAGTAAAATTTAGTTTAGAAGAGGGATAAAAAGGATAATGAGTGAGTGTTTAATACTCTGTGCCAAGAGTTGCAGTTTGTCTTTACTGCCGGCCGGGGTGGCCGAGCGGTTCTAGCCGCTACAGTCTGGAACCGCGCGACCGCTACGGTCGTCGGTTTAAATGCTGCCTCGGGCACTGATGTGTTTGATGTCCTTAGGTTAGTTAGGTTTAAGTAGTTCTAAGTTCTAGGGGACTGATGACCTCAGAAGTTAAGTCCCATAGTGATCAGAGCCATTTGAACCATTTTTTGTCTTTACTACTGAATAAAATTTTCAATATGCTGTTTGTACTATAAAGTGCAGGTCTAAAGTTGTGAGACAAGCGGTTTTTCAAGGTTATCTGAAATGTTGCCAATATAAGGTGTTTTGCGCTATTATCTGCAACTACTGACTGGTTACCGTTGGTCAGTGTACGAAGTGGTTCAGTTTCATGCATTTTCGTTTTTTTCTTTCTTTCGTAGTATTAACACTCTGCGAGTCATAATTTTTGTATCTTCTACGAAAATAATATCTGTTTAAATCTCTCTTCATCGTATATGTGTTTGCGACATTCAGTAGTCACCTCAAGGTGGCCTAAGAAACCGAAACCCGGTTCGTGACCACATAAATACTCTAGTAATTTTGCAGAACATCGGGAAATGTTTCCTATTTATCACCACCACCACCACTTCATTTCCAAACAAAAAGAATAATGTGACGGGTACGCAGTAGAAGCTGATTCCTAGTCAGCCGCACAGCCGGGTGCTCTATGGTCGCTTCCCAAAGGCTGGTGTCGCATATCCTATTAACAGGCTTCTAAAACTTTTAAGCTCCATTTTTCGGAAACGTCTGAGAAGGATACCGTATTAGAGAAACATTCGTTACTGCTAAATATGTATCACAAGTGTACGGAAAATGTTCGAAATAGGCACTGGTTGGACATATGTTTTCATTGTAAGAACGTTGCGGTTTAGTGTGGAGTGGACAGGAGAAGAGAGGGCAGAGGACGAACGTGATTGTGCTGTTTATGCCGTCCGCATGGCGCTGGACAAGGTTCAAGAATTTTATTTATTTCACGCCGGTGGCCTCGCGCCAGGTATTCCCACCGGCAACATGCTAGTGACTGACTCAATTTTCTGAGTTGCTGAAAGTGTTAATGGAACCTGCTTCTTATTAAAGCTTTTCGTCGCTTCAACAACCGGGAAAAGCTGCTATGATTAAACAGAACGACGCCGGACAGCTCGCCTTCAGAAAAACGTCTACCGTTCCATAATGCAAAAACGCGCACTTACGAAAGAGATGCAAACTGACAGACAGGGAGAGAGAAACTGAGAGAAAAGCGAGAGAGAACTAACGAAAGTCACAGTGCTCTAGGCAGGTTAAAGTACATCGGGACTGGCCACTTCTAACGCGTATATTCAGGGTGTTTCAAAAATGACCGGTATATTTGAAACGGCAATAAAAACTAAACGAGCAGCGATAGAAATACACCGTTTGTTGCAATATGCTTGGGACAACAGTACATTTTCAGGCGGACAGACTTTCTAAATTACAGTAGTTACAATTTTCAACAACAGATGGCGCTGCAAGTGATGTGAAAGATATAGAAGACAACGCAGTCTGTGGGTGCGCCATTCTGTACGTCGTCTTTCTGCTGTAAGCGTGTGCTGTTCAGAACGTGCAAGTGTGCTGTAGACAACATGGTTTATTCCTTAGAACAGAGGATTTTTCTGGTGTTGGAATTCCACCGCCTAGAACACAGTGTTGTTGCAACAAGACGAAGTTTTCAACGGACCGAAAAGCGATACAATAAAGGATCTGTTTGAAAAATTTCAACGGACTGGGAACGTGACGGATGAACGTGCTGGAAAGGTAGGGCGACCGCGTACGGCAACCACAGAGGGCAACGCGCAGCTAGTGCAGCAGGTGATCCAACAGCGGCCTCGGGTTTCCGTTCGCCGTGTTGCAGCTGCGGTCCAAATGACGCCAACGTCCACGTATCGTCTCACACCTCTATCCATACAAAATTCAAATGCGGCAACCCCTCAGCGCCGCTACCATTGCTGCACGAGAGACATTCCCTAACGATATAGTGCACAGGATTGATGACGGCGATATGCATGTGGGCAGCATTTGGTTTACTGACAAAGCTTATTTTTACCTGGACGGCTTCGTCAATAAACAGAACTGGCACATATGGGGAACCGAAAAGCCCCATGTTGCAGTCCCATCGTCCCTGAATCCTCAAAAAGTACTGGTCTGGGCCGCCATTTCTTCCAAAGGAATCATTGGCCCATTTTTCAGATCCGAAACGATTACTGCATCACGCTATCTGGACATTCTTCGTGAATTTGTGGCGGTACAAACTGCTTTAGACGACACTGCGAACACCTCGTGGTTTATGCAAGATGGTGCCCGGCCGCATCGCACGGCCGACGTCTTTAATTTCCTGAATGAATATTTCGATGATCGTGTGATTGCTTTGGGCTATCCGAAACATACAGGAGGCGGCGTGGATTGGCCTCCCTATTCGCCAGACATGAACCCCTGTGACTTCTTTCTGTGGGGACACTTGAAAGACCAGGTGTACCGCCAGAATCCAGAAACAATTGAACAGCTGATGCAGTACATCTCATCTGCATATGAAGCCATTCCGCCAGACACGTTGTCAAAGGTTTCGGGTAATTTCATTCAGAGACTACGCCATATTATTGCTACGCATGGTGGATATGTGGAAAATATCGTACTATAGAGTTTCCCAGACCGCAGCGCCATCTGTTGTTGAAAATTGTAACTACTGTAATTTCGAAAGTTTGTCTGCCTGAAAATGTACTGTTGCCCCAGGTATATTGCAACACACGGTGTATTTCTATCGCTGCTCGTTTAGTTTTTATTGCCGTTTCAAATATACCGGTCATTTTTGAAACACCCTATATCATCTCGAAGTTACATAGCCACTTCGCCATAAAACTCGATTGCGATATACGTCCGAGAAATGTGAAAATTTTCAATGAAACAGAAAAAGAAGTACTTGTGCTATAAAGAAACAGGCTCCGCGGAGAATAAAAAGGATGCTATTAATACAGGCTGTGTAGATGATTCGCGTGTGGATGAATTAAGAGAAGCCCTCAATTCCACGAACAATACAAAAACTGTTGGTACGGACGGCATAAACGATGAAATTCTAAAATATGGAGGCACTGTACTACATATCAGATTATTATATTTATTTAATATGTGCTGGAGAAAGTAATCTGTTCCAGAAACATGGGCGCAAGCAAATTTAATATCGCACACAAAAAGGATGCCGCAATAATTGCGAGAATTGTAATCAGCGTACTGGACACAGCTACAAAGTTTATGCAACAATAACAAACAAGAGGTTCAAGATTATAGCCGAGAGTTTATTAAGTGAGGTACAAATGCGATTTCGGAGGGGCCAGTCGAAAACGAATGCAATATTTATAATGAAACCAATAATCGTAAAAACGGAGACAATATAATACGGAAAGGCAGGTAGCATTTATCTATTTTATTAAGGCATAATGTAATGCTGACAGAGAGAAATTGTGGAGAACTATTAGGAAAGGTGGATATCCACACTATCTGATAAACGTTTTAAAGGATCCGTACAAACACACGACGGTGATTTTAGATATAAATGGTATTCTAACACAGCCTATAACCACAAAGAAAGGAGTTAGACAAGGGTGCACCATTTCAATCACGCTTTTTTAACATTTAATTAGATGACACAATCCGGAAATGAAGAGAGATTTTAACAAGGCAATTAAGATTAACGAAAATTTCCTATTGTTTGCCTTTTTATGGGCGGAAGGTGAAGATTACCTAAAAAGGTGAATACAGCTATGAAGTAAGGCTTGTTAAGAGTATCATTTGACGATTTCACAAAAGAAACGTAATCAATTACTTTTAAAGTGAAACGCCCTGTACTCACAATAGTTATGATTGATAACAGAATGCCGGCCGAAGTGGCCGTGCGGTTAAAGGCGCTGCAGTCTGGAACCGCAAGACCGCTACGGTCGCAGGTTCGAATCCTGCCTCGGGCATGGATGTTTGTGATGTCCTTAGGTTAGTTAGGTTTAACTAGTTCTAAGTTCTAGGGGACTAATGACCTCAGCAGTTGAGTCCCATAGTGCTCAGAGCCATTTGAACCATTGATAACAGAATAATAGAACAAGTCAAATATTTTAGCTATTCAGGTTGCGACATCACACATGAGTATGACGAAGCTAGAAAACGAAATTAACGAAGTTTAAGAATAACTGTGGAACTAAGATGTCAAAACAAATGAAACGTGAAATGAAAGAAGAATCAATATTTAAAATATATTGGCAGTCCAAGTGCTTGTTTACGAAAGAAAACTGTTGATTATCAATGCAGAGTGTCCAGAAACTAAGTATTGATTTTGTTGAAATAAATATTGTACTCTTAATTATAGTGGTTTTTGTTTATCACATGCTATATTCAACATCCCGACACAATTACCATACGCCGGCTGAGGCACAAAAAACGGTCTGGAGAATTTTTCATGTTATAGCTGCCATTGAGCTGATACGGTGTCAGCAAAAGACATGTGCCTTGATGAATCCCCAGACGAAGTCCATGGGTGTGGGGTCGGGAGAACACGCCGCTCAGATCACGCATCCTGCGCGCCGATACTGTCTTCTATAAAACACATGATTCAAAGACGTACTCATATCTATGGCATAATGGCATGGCGCCCCATCCTGTAGGAGGTATACATTATATACACTTTCATTCTGCACAAGTTGTGATGAAAGAATCTGCTGCAGCAAATCCAGGTACACTGCCCCACTGACGAAGTTTTCGGCGAAGGAGAACGGGCTGCAGATTTTGTCAGTGGATATTCCCATCCACACATTAACTCTGGGGGAGTCTCGCTGGAATTCCAGGTGCTCCACGGGTGATGCAGTTATGTCGCTTTACCCTTTCACGAGTCTACATCTACATCTACATTTATACTCCGCAAGCCACCCAACGGTGTGTGGCGGAGGGCACTTTACGTGCCACTGTCATTACCTCCCTTTCCTGTTCCAGTCGCGTATGGTTCGCGGGAAGAACGACTGTCTGAAAGCCTCTGTGCCTGTGTGTGGAAGGTTGCCTCATCGCTATATAGAATCTGGTTGAGGAAGTTTCCTATTGCATCTGCTTCAAGCAAATTCTGGCACATGTTCATTTGCTCTGCCAAATCCTCGTCATGTAATTAGCGGAGAACCTGCAGATGGTAAAGCGTTTTTCTTTCAATGTACGTCGCAGCACTTCATGTACCGTCGAGAGCAAAATGTCCAGTTCACCAACAACTGTCGCATCCAATTTGGACTGTGTTCAATAAATGTTATAATGTCTTCAATTCGGTCAGCAGAGGTTGATGGGCGGTCTTGTCCGTGCCCGTCTTAGCGGTAGCTGTATGTTAATGTAACTCAAAACACGAAGGGAGCGTGAAATGCAAACTGAAAAACTTAATGTTATGCCAGATAGTTCTTTCACATAGGAAGAAATCCATGTAGAAAATTGTCTCCCCCATGAAAAAACCAGACCTGTCATGACTATCTCTGTTAATAAGAGTACGTAGTAACATCTGTAGTATACGAAACATACTAGTTTACTGAAATACATCTTTAACTGATGCATAAAATTTGCTGAAATGTGCTACTAGTTTCAGCATTTTTGATACGGCACCTGATAGTTTACATAAACATTTCTCATCAAACGTATTCAAGCCGTGGAGTACCACCTTGCAAAATTATTACATCTTCATTCGGTACCTGGGTGTAATGGCATACAACAATATCGATTTGTAGTCACAATTAGAATTTATCGTTGCCTTTCTTGTCGTATAAAAAGTAAATTAAGTGCATGCGATAAGTACATGTCAATGTGGTAAGTTGATGTTTACACGTGGGTACCTACGTACGTACTCTGGAAGAGACCGTCCAGTATGACCATTCTATTCCTGTAAACTTCAGTCTCGTGGCTGCCTTCCTGACAACCACATTTGTGCATATTTTTTAAATTACATCGTAGACGTCTTTTTCTGTAAAATCATTTACTTATTAAACTCGCTATTGTAAGTGCGACCTGGTGGACATTATTAATACTGCTAAACTGTGCTCCACTTGGTAACAGTCGCATGGCCGGAATTGAAGTACTGCATTTTGTAAATAAATAATTTTACAGTCAAAGGCGACCACGATTTTCTACAGAAAATTTTACATGATTGTAAACCTCGGATACGAAATGCGATTAAAATTCTATGTTGCTACCTTAGGTCAAACGAATAAAAGAAACGAACGAGACAATGTTTTCGATAAACGACATTTCCCAGAACACCATCTCATAGGTGTATGCAAATTATTTGTTATTCGAGCAGTGTCAGCGACTAGCCCAACTTCAGGAATGGTACAGTGTTACTAGGTGTTGTTGTTGTTGTTGTTGTTGTTGTTGTCTTCAGTCCGAAGATTGGTTTTATGCAGCTCTTCATGCTATTGTGTTCTGTGCAAGCCTATTCGTCTTTGAATAAATATTGCAACCTACATTCTTCTGAATCTGCTTAATGTTTTCATCTCTGTCTCCTTCTACGATTTTTACCCTCCATGCTTCCCTCCAATACTAAATTGGTGATTCCTTGACGCCTCAGAATGTGTCCTACCAATCGATTCTTTCTTTTAGTCAGGTCGCGCCACAAATTCCTCTTCTGCCCAATTCTATTCAATATCTGCTCATTAGTTACGTGATCTACCCATATAATTTTCAGCATACTTCTCTTTTGTTTTGTTTTGCTTTAGGGCGCGAAAAACAACTGAGGTCAAACACGTACAAGTCAGAACTATAGAACACGAACACAGAGAGGAGTGAAATGACTAATACGTCAATCCCAACTGACAGAAGATAAGATAGCTAAAAAGAGGCACGTGGAAAAAGGACTAAAAAAGACACCATACAGAAACGGAAGTACAAAAATAAAAATTAAATGGCCTTCGCCATATTGCCTCGGCGGATAAAAAGTAAAACGCGGCCGACAGCCCGCGCGTCATTCGCTAAAACGGCTGATAAATCAGACGGTTAAACCAAGCTGGAACGTAAATGGGAAAAAAAGGCAGTCCATCAGGAAGTGGCGGACTGTTAAAATTTGGGCGCAATATGTACAAAGTGGCGGGGTAGCGCCACTTAGCAAATGACGATGGCTAAAAAGGCAGTGCCCAATACGCAGCCGAGTTAAAATAATCTCCTCCCAGCGGGAGCGTCGACAGGAGGCTTAATAAGCCGAATCTTACTCTCGTGAAGGGAAGACAGTTGGGGATGCCAAAGGGACACCACACCACCTCCCGACAGACGGCAACGCAGAGATCATCGGAGGGGACTGAGGTACGAGGACTGCAGCCTTGGCAGCAGCGTCAGCAGCCTCGTTTCCTCGCAGCCCGGCATGATCAGGAACCCACAGCAACATGACACTGGCTCCAACAAGAGTGAGTACGTGACAGTTTTCCTGGACCCGTTGCACTAACGGATGGGCAGTGTACAGCGCACATAGACTTTGAAGGGCACTGAATGAGTCTGAGCAGAGGACACAACTGAAAAGCTTGTGTCACAGGATGTACTCCGTGGCCTGATGCAGGGCAAAGAGCTCGGTTGTCAACAATGAGGAGTGTGCCGGAAGCCGATATCGAAAGACACGGGTGCCAATGACAAAGGCACAACCGACCCCACTGTCAGTCTGTGAGCCTTCAGTATATACAAAGGTAGCATCGAGAAGTTCCATGCGAAGGTCGTGAAACTGAAGGCGATACCGTGATGGAGTAGTGTCCTTAGGAAGTGAATGAAGGCCAAGGTTAACAAGGGCCGCTTCACGAAGCCAAGGTGGTGAAGGGTTCACACCCACCGGGAAAGTAGCAGGTAGTGTGAAGTTAAGCAGCCGAAAGCGGACTCCAGGAGGTAACAGAGAAGAGGGATGAGCCCCATACGAGGAAAGGAATCATCAAAGAAGGAGGCATAGGAGGGGTGGCCACGCATGGCAGACAAACGGCCTGCATAACTGCTGAGGAGAAAGTCACGGCGGTAGGACAGTGGTAGTTCAGCAGCTTCAGCATACAGACTCTCAACAGGCGAATGTAAAAGGCACCAGTGGCCAAACGGGTTCCACGATGGTGGATAAGGTTGAGACGGCGTAAGAGGGATGGGCGTGCAGACACACAAACAAAGCACCCATAGTCGAGTTTCGAACAAGGGACCGGTACAAACGAAGGAGAATGGTTCGATTGGCACTCCAGGAAGTACCATTGAGGACACGTAGGACACGGGCTTCCAGGTAAGATACATGGGAGGACCAAGGGAGTTTCCTATTGAGCAGGAGCCCCAGGAATTTCGTAGTTTCAAAGAACGGAAGGGCAACAGGTCCAAGATGGAGAATTGGTGGGAGAAACCATTTGCGCCGCCAGAAATTTATACAGACGGTTTTGTCAGTCGAAAAGCGAAAGCCATTGTCGATGCTTCAGGAGTAAAAACGATCAAGACAGCGCTGAAGACACCGCTCAGTGAGAGATGTCCGTGGAGAACTACAATAGATGGCAACATCGTCAACAAAAAGGAAGTCTGAGATGCCTGGCGGGAGACAGGCCATTATAGGGTTAATGGTGATAGCAAAGAGAACGACGCTGAGGACGGAACCCTGAGGCACACCATTTTCCTGGGTAAAGGTGTCCGGCAAGGCAGAACCGATAAGCACCTTGAAAACTCGCTCTCGTAAAAACGCCCGAAAATAACAGGGCAGGTGCCCACGGAAGCCCCAGGTATAAAGAGTACTGAGGATATCAGTTCTCCAGCAGGTGTCGTAGGCCTTCTCTAAATCGAAAAATAGGGCCACAGTCTGGGATTTCCGCAAAAAACAGTTCATGAAATAGGTGGACAAAGTAACGAGATGGTCAACTGCAGAACGCCACGCTCTAAATCCACACTGTGCATTCGTTAGTAAATGGGAGACTCTAGCCACCACACCAGCCGGGCACGAATCAAACATTCCATCACTTTGCAAACGCGTAAGAGAGATTAGGCGGTAGCTAGAAGGAAGGTTTTTGTCCTTAACGGGCTTAGGTGTGGGTATGACGGTGGCTTCACGACAGCGCCCAGGAAATGTGCCCTCTGCCCAGATGCTGTCGTACGTGTTAAGCAGAAAATGCTTGCCCGCTAGAGGAAGGTGATGTTGCAGCAGAGAAAGGTGCTGCAACATTTGAATGTGGATGGCGTCTGGCGCTGGAGCGGAGGATCGGGATGAACTGAAGGCATGATCTAGCTCCCTCATAGTAAAGGCGGCATTGTAGCACTCACGATTCGGAGAAGGGTATCGCCCGAGACTCCTCCGCTCGTTTCCGATGGAGGAAGGCAGGGTAATAGTGGGAATAGGTCGAAACTTCAGAAAAATGGCAGCCCAAGGTGTTGGAAATAGCAACAGGTTCCACAATGACATCGTCAAGTACTGTCAGGCCGGAAATTGGGGAATGGATCTTAGTTCCAGAGACCCGTCGGAGGTCGGCCCAAACGACCAAGGAAGAGAATGAAATCCATGTAGCTCTTCTCCTATCCCGAAGAACGCGACGACACGTTGCACGCATCTGTTTATAATTAATGCAGTTTGCCAGCGTAGGGTGGCGATTAAAAACACGGAGAGCACGTCTCCGTGAGTGAATTGCGTTGCAGCATGCCTCAGTCCACCAAGGGACTGGGACACGACGTTCGAAAAGAGGAAGTCCGGGAGATGGAACGTTCTGCAGCAGTTAGGAGACGTTTGTGAGTTATTCCACCTGGTCATCACAATTGGGGAAATCTCGTTCTTTGTAGGTCGTCAGGGAGGAGTAAAGCTGCCAGTCAGTCTCAGAAAGCTGTCATTTAGGCGTGCACGCGGATGGGGTAGGAGTCAGCGAACGGATAGCACACGGGAAATGGTCTCTCGAATAGGTGTCAGAAAGAATGGATCACTCAAGACGAGGTGCAGGCTGAGTAGTGCACAAGGAGAGGTCCAAACGGGAATAGGTGTGCGAGGAGTCGGAAAGGAAAGTGGGTGCTCCAGTGTTAAGGTAGAACAGGTCAAGGTGGTTAAGAAGATCAGCCAAGAGGGCACCTCTCTGGAAGGTCCTGGGAGAACCCCAAATGGAATGATGTGCATTAAAGTCACCGAGTATTAAGAAGGGGGGAGGCAGCTGTCCAATAAGTTGAATGAAGTCTGCTCTGGTGACAGCGAATGATGGAGGGACATGAATGGTACAGAGGGAAAAAGTCAGGTGGGAAAGGAAGTCAGAAAGATGGGTTGACTATGAATGTCATCCTGTATGAGCAGCATGACTCCTCCACGAGATGGAATGCCGACCTCAGAGGGAAGATCAAAACGAATCGGTAAGAAATGTGAAAGCTCAAAGTGATTGTGCGGGCGCAATTTCGTTTCCTGGAGGCAGAGTTCAAGGGGACGCTGCGATGCTAAAAGCAGTCGTAAGTCCTCTTTGTGGTACCGAAGGCCACGAACGTTCCATTGGAGGAGAGTCATGAAGATGAAGAGATGTAGGGGTGTCACCTCAGCGGCTGCCGAGTGACAGCTGGGGAAGAGGCGCTACTACAGGAGATAAAAGCAGGAGAATCCTGCTGCATGGCGACCACAGAAGCATCAGCTTGTTTGGGCGGTCGGTCTGTGGAGTCCAACGCTGAAAAACGGTTGTTGGGTGCACATCAGCGCCACAGAGGCTGGCTGGGCTAAGGTACCACGTGGCGACACCATCAAAGAGGATCTTCGAGGTGGCGAAGGAGAAGACCGTTTGCCTTTGGTGGACTTCTTCGAGCCTTTCCATTTAGATGAAGACCCGGGTGTTGTTTGGCTGGAGGAACGGAGGAAGTCTTCACGGGAGTACTTCTTCTGTACTTTCCGGCCTACCAGTTAAGTAGCTGATGGCTTCGCCCCTTGAGGGGAGAGTTTGACGTCTTGTTGCACAGCTGGACGGGGGGATGGCGACGCTACCTTGACACTGGGCGACTTCACAACCTCAGAGCTGAATTTTAGGTCGCATGTCTGCGTGGCCATGTCCTTCATGGAGAGAGGGGTAACAAGAACAGAACTACAGGTACCAGACAGGAGAATACAGGGTTTGCGACTAGCCAGTAACTTGCGAGCGACTGGGTAAGGCACCTTTTCCTTTACCCGGATCCCTCGAACAGCTCGCTCAAGGTACACTGGACAATCCCGAGAGGAGGCGGCATGGCCACCATTGTAGTTGATTCAGCAGGGAGAAGGTGGAGGACAATCGCCCTCGTGCTCATTCCTACCAAAGGTGACACATGTGGCTGGGTGCTGACAAGATGTTGTAGTGTGGTTGAAAGGATGGCACTGGTAGCAGCGCATAGGGTTTGGAATGTACGGCCGAACTGTGATAATTTCATAGCCAACTTTGAGCTTGGATGGAAGCAGCATCAAAGGTGAGAAAGAGAGTGTGGGTGGGCACGAAGGAGGAATCTATCTCTTTCATTACCCGATGGGCAGCAATGACACCCTGATCAGAGAGGTAAGACTGGATTTCGGCCTCGGTTAGACCGTCGAGCAGCCTGGTGTAAATTACACCACGGGAAGAATTCAACGCTCTGTGGGCCTCGACACCAACAGGGTTAAAAATAGGAAGCGTTAAGAGACAGTAGTTGACATATTATCTTTTTAACAATCTTACTTTTGTCGTGTTCTATTTCATCGCTTTTTATTACTGTAATGCCTTTTATACGTTATAAGCTTATTACAGACTTCAACTATTGTATCCCCCTTTATTTTAATCTGTTCAATTAATTATTGAAAACTAGTGTATGCCGACATTAGCGACATCTGGTGAACTTACAACACAAACATCTTGTGGCTACTGTACGGCAGCTTGTTTTGAACAGTAGTGCTACTGACAACATGACGCCTGCATATGATGTTATTTATACATATTTGACGAATCTCGTGCTGATTTTTTTCATCATGGTCTATACATTGTTTTTAAGCTGTAGACAACTTGCGAGTGTATTTATGTTTTTCCCATTTTTTGCTGCAGATCTGATGACGGTCATTATAGACCGAAACTGGTAATTGTTAACAAAGAGTTTGTGACCATAGACGTAAATTAAAGGAAACTTATTGTATATACGGGTCACTGTTTTATGCGACAGTGTCGCAGCTTGTGATATTAGTAACTAGTCTCGAAAGTAAAGACGACTGCCGTTTGCTGCGCTACGTAAAGGAAGGGACTGCAACCACGTTATAAAACAACTGCTGTTGCTTCAAGCACTTGCTGGAACGACATTTTATTAACTACTCTTGACACTATAGCGGTAGTTCAGAATTGCATTCCCTCCTTAAGTTGTTTCAAAGTACTGACTCTACCCCCGTTGTACGCTTTCTTCCGAAGATTTTGACAGAAAAAGATATTAGAGTAGGTAGGGAGTTGCGTGGCATAATCGCGGTGAAGTAAGCACCGTACTATAAAGGCATTAGAAGTAAGTTAATCTTCGGATTACATACAATTTTGAGCAGAATAGTTTAAAACGACAGACTTACTGCCTCAATTACTTTTTGCCTGGTCAATTCTGTTTTAAAAATTTTTCATTAATATCTGAGCGATAAATTTACTAAGAATCTTCTGTTTTTCATCTTATTCATGTATATGTGGGCTCGGCTTCTTCCACGAACTTGAGGTTAGTCTTTCGTCGTTCTTTGGCAAAGCACTTTCCAGAGCTCAGGTTAATGTGGAATTATGACGCTGATTTAGCGAGTTTTACATAGAAATAAACTCGCTTTCATCCAGTGCAACCTAAACTAAGGAAGAGCAGAAGTTGATGACAGTAACATTGACTTCATTAAGAAAGGACAGGGAGGCCGATGACAGTGACTTTAATGAAGGTTGCGGCCTGCGCCGTTACCAGCGGCGGAAAGTTTTTTGTATGGATTTTCATGACCTCAGAGTAGCGAGTAAAGTGTGCCAGCTGTCTACCTAGAATGCACATTTCTATTGTCAATAACGTTTGTTTTGGACCATGCATGTTTTATATAGGATGTTTATAAATTACGTACACAAAAGTACTTGTGAAAAGGGTAAAAGGTTTGATATAGCACCGAATGCGTGTGCCTTCGACACTGTTAGTTCTCGTCGTTCCCGCTAGGTGGCATGCGCGAATGAGTTTTTCCAACAGTCCTCATGGAGTCGTATAACGGAGCAGAGTGTGCGCAGTCATTTTTATAGTTTCATGGACCCAAATCCGCTACTATATTTCAGAGACAGTTCAGGACTAACCATCGCAATCCACTACGTCAGAAACAAACTATTATTAACTGGTACAACTGTTTCCCCGTGACTGGCTGTGTATCACATAAGACGCTGTATCCGGGTCGTCCAGTTGCCTCTGACGCAGCAATTGAACAACTTCGGCAGTCTTACATTAGTAGTTTGCGGAAATCAATGAGACTTTCCCACATATAATTACAGTGTGAGAGCTATTATGGAAACGCATGCCATTCAGACCCTACAAATTGGAACTGTGGTAAGATTTAACAGAAAATGGCACAGAAATACGAGCTGAGTTTTGTATTGAAATGTTTAACAAAATGAGGAGTGAAGATGATTTTCTTAATAAAATGGTGTTCAGTGACGAAGCCACTCTCCGTACCTGCGGGAAAGTGAATCAGTATGATGTTCGGATATGGGATGAGCAGTGACCACGTCATGTATTCGAATATGTACGGGACTTGCTTTAGGTAAATGTTTTTTGCACTGTAATCTGTGACAAAATTCACAGTGCTTTCTTTTTTACTGAATCAACGATAACTGGAATATTATACATCAACATATTTGAACATTATCTAATGCCTCAGTTACAACAAGATATGTAGATTGGACGTGGTGGAACAACATCCTGGTCACCACGAACATCTGCTGTAACCCAAACGTACGTTTGTGTACGGGATTACACTAAAGACAGAGTGTCTGTTCCTCCGCTCCCGGGGAACGCCGACGAGCTGCGACATCAGATAACACTAGCAGCTGCCATCATACATCAAGTCTTGCTTCATAGGATTTGTCATGAAACATTGCAGATTGGACATTTGTTGTGTTACAAAAGGTATACACATTGAATATCTGTAAATAAAACATTAAGATACATTGCATTGAATGTATTTCTAAGTTACTTACCTTTTTCACAATTAAAGGTTACTTTCATATTACTAATTTATTAACACCTTGTATTGTTGAATCTGACTCAATATCGTAACCAAAATGAAGTTCGATACCCGTGAAAATACCGCGACTTGAAAGGAAAGGCAGTTTCTGTGCCAAATGGCGAATGGTGCACCATAGGGATACAATTTAAGTACCTAAATCATTAGCAGTTCTTACAAAATTGTGAAGGTATTCCTGTGTGGAGTATGCTTACATGGATCCTCTTGGTACGTCTGCCAAAGTCTCTCACTGCCGAACCATACAGGAAACTGACGTCCAATGCTGTGAACCCATTTGATCGGTGTTTTTGGTGTCGTTACCTCCATGCCATTAGTTATAGGTGTCGTCATAAGGGTGAAAGGCACTGCTCCTGTGTGTTAGTTTTTGCAGCAGTTTTACAAGATTAAAGTTATAATGGAGAGTAAAGTGCAGCACACCTTTTTAATTGTTACAACTTTAATGTCGGCACTACGAAGAGATTACTTTTAAGAATGATAGAGATGCAGTCCATATATTAAGAGAAGTATCATTTCTACCAGTATTTTTAGGATCGACGCACAGGTCTCTAAAAACCTAATGTCCCTCTGCAAAAGCTACCTAAGGTTTTACAAGGTAATTACATACAAATTCGATGGCGTTTCCGTTTATTTGCACTCTCGATACCGATTATCCACAAGAGGATTGAGAAATGGGACAAAAATAAGATAAGGAGTTTAACAACAAGTTAAGGACTCTTGAAAACCTTCCACATCGGGTTGTATCCTATTTTTTATACTGCCAGTAATGTCCTCCTGCAATAACGTCTCTTTTATAGGTACAGGTACTTCAGTAGTTATGAGTCGTGAAGAAACTGAATAAATTTTTACTGTCGCATTCCTTCTATCTAAAAATCTCTGCCGTGGCCTGATTCTCCAGGAAATTATCTTTTTACTAAGAAGTCTAGCGGCTCTGATGCTACTATTTCTAATTTCATGTTTTCAGTGCAGTAACGAATTTTTATTAACTTCGTTGGCAAACGCAGCTGAATTAACGAGCTAAGAAAACTGGTATGTAGCAAAGTGTGAAGTCTAGAGAGCGGTAATAATTACATTTAGGGAGCCTTAGTTTAACGTCTTCAATTTATACCGTTTCGTACAGCTTCCGTGCTCCATTTCACAGGGCTGAACCAGCAATCTCTTCTTATCAGGACTGTAATTGAATAAGTCCCGTTACTAAGCTGCCAGTGGAACATTAAACACCTATAGAACCTGATTATTTTTAGGTTATTAGTATGACCCTTAAACGCTACTGCCTATAGTCCATTCTTCATGCCACAGAAAATGAGCTATAGGTGATGGTGACAGCAGGAATTTATAGTCATCCACAAACCACTTCTTTTTCCTTGTTTGAGAAAAAGCGGAGCGACAGTACTCTTCAGTTTTTATGATCGATTGCCGAATTTCTAGCGAAAAATGTTTGACACTGCGTTGAAAAATTGGCACGTTTAGCGTATCTGTGAATTTTGACAGTAGATAAACGTTTGTGATAATTGCATCACCTATGAAGGAACGTGTGACATAAATGCAGGGTGTCTCGAAATAAGGGGACTGATGACCACAGATGTTAAGTCCCATAGTGCTCAGAGCCATTTTTTTGTCTCGAAATAACATCGACGAAGATTAGTATGTCGTGTGGGAAGGTACACTGATCGGTGTTCAAGAGCTTCGAAGAGCTTCGAAGTCCCAGATGAGTGTGCGTTCCACTTTACGTCAATAAATCCAATAAGGGCAGCACATCGCTCTGTCTAAGTTATAAGCAGGCACCGAACTGCGTACCTGCCCCGTCAATGAGAACCCTACACCTGCTGTGCTGAGCCTCACGCACGAGAGCCAATACGTGCCGTTGTCTTTGAAGTATTTTAATCATTCCGTGGACCCGAGGAATAAGGTTCTCCGCTGATTTTTGGTAAGCCATGCACCATATTCCTCATACTAACTCACAGAAAACAGTCGAGAAGTATCAGATCTGGCGACTGTGCTGCCATGGAACTAGTCCATCCTTACCAGTTCATCGATTGGAATAAGCGACGCTAAGACGATTCCACACATCGACATCTCGAGCTCCATTGTATTGCTGCCACATTCCATCCGAACATTTAGTGAAACTACATCGAATAGGGTAGGCAAAACATCTCTAAACATCTGAGGTGGATTGGTCCTGTTCGTTTATTTGGCAGTAGATATGGCCCAGTGATATGGTCACCAATTATCTCGGCCCGGCTCTTAATACCGACCCTGTGTCGATGTTTTTGAATCACCTGCGCACACGGATCTTTGTCGGCCAAAACATGCGTTCTGATCAAGTTTAATATGCTGTCTCTAGGAAACGTGCGTTCATCCCCGAGTAACAAGAAGCTCGGAAATTGTGGGTGGCAAATGTATTGTAAAAAGCACTGTGCAAACTGTAATGCCTGGACTTTTTGCAGATGGTATGTATGGAACTGGTGATCAAGGACAACATTCCACACTGCACTTTTACCAGTGTCCAGCGCCTGTGGCACTCGCCGAGTGCTGGTGGCTGTGTTCTCCTCGAACATCGTCAGTACGTCCTCTTCCAGCTGAACACAACACTGCAACTGCTGTGTTCGGATGCAAGCTGAGTTGGCATCCCTTCGCTCCCAGCTTCAGGCAGTGTTGGCTTCGGTCACGCAGCTAGAGGCTGTTGCCAATGGGCATCACTGTGGGGGTCCGGATGGGGGTTGTCGGGGACGGCCAGCTCGTCCCACGCATCCCCCGATCGGACTACGACTGTGGCTGCCCGGAATACTGCCCACATTGAGGCTGATCCCTCACCTGTGGTAGAGTGGGAGGTCGTCTCGAGGTGTGGCAGGGGGCGAAAGACATTCTGGAGGGCTGAACGGAAGGCCTCTCCAGTTTGTCTGACGAACCAGTTTCAGGCTCTGTCTCCGGCTGGTACTGATCTTCGGCCAGAGATGGCCGCTTGTCCTCTTCCAGAGGTTGCCCCTCAGTCTGCAAGATCCGGGCAGTCGCAGAGGTTGGGCTTACTGGTAGTTGGGAGCTCCAACGTCAGGTGCGTAATAGGGCCCCTTAGGGATATGGCAGTAAGAGAGGGGAAGAAAACCAATGTGCACTCTGTGTGCATAGCGGGGGGAGTCATTCCAGATGTGGAAAGGGTCCTTCCGGATGCCATGAAGGGTACAGGGTGTACCCATCTGCAGGTGGTCGCTCATGTCGGCACCAATGATGTGTGTCCCTATGGATCGGAGGAAATACTCTCTGGCTTCCGGCGGCTATCTGATTTGGTGAAGACTGCCAGTCTCGCTAGCGGGATGAAAGCAGAGCTCACCATTTGCAGCATCGTCGACAGGACTGACTGCGGACCTTTGGTACAGAGCCGAGTGGAGGGTCTGAATCAGAGGCTGAGACGGTTCTGCGACCGTGTGGGCTGCAGATTCCTCGACTTACGCCATAGGGTGGTGGGGTTTCGGGTTCCGCTGGATACATCAGGAGTCCACTACACGCAGCAATCGGCTACACGGGTAGCAGGGGTTGTGTGGCGTGGACTGGGCGGTTTTTTAGGTTAGATGGCCTCGGGCAAGTACAGAAAGGGCAACAGCCTCAAATGGTGCGGGGCAAAGACCGGACATGCGGGGACCAAGCAGCAATCGGTATTGTAATTGTAAACTGTCGAAGCTGCATTGGTAAAGTACCGGAACTTCAAGTGCTGATAGAAAGCACCGAAGCTGAAATCGTTATAGGTACAGAAAGCAGGCTGAAGCCAGAGATAAATTCAGCCGAAATTATTACAAAGGCACAGATGGTGTTTAGAAAGGATAGATTGCGTGCAACCGGTGGTGGCGTGTTTGTCGCTGTTAGTAGTGGTTTATCCTGTAGTGAAAGAGAAGTGAATAGTTCCTGTGAATTATTATGGGTGGAGGTTACACTCAACAACCGAGCTAGGTTAATAATTGGCTCCTTTTACCGACCTCCCGACTCAGCAGCATTAGTGGCAGAACAACTGACAGAAAATTTGGAATACATTTCACATAAATTTTCTAAGCATATTATAGTCTTAGGTGGAGATTTCAATTTACCAGATATAGACTGGGACACTCAGATGACAGAGCATCGAGTGACATTATACTGAGTGCACTATCCGAAAATTACCTCGAGCAATTAAACAGAGAACCGACTCGTGGAGATAACATCTTGGACCTACTGATAACAAACAGACCCGAACTTTTCGACTCTGTATGTGCAGAACAGGGAATCAGTGATCATAAGGCCGTTGCAGCATCCCTGAATATGGAAGTTAATAGGAATATAAAAAAGGGAGGAAAGTTTATCTGTTTAGCAAGAGTAACAGATCAAAACGAAAATTTCTGTTCCGACACTGACAATGTTGAGTGTTTATGGAAAAAGTTTAAGGCATTTGTAAAATGCGTTTTAGACAGGTACGTGCCGAGTAAAACTGTGAGGGACGGGAAAAACCCACCGTGGTTCAACAACAAAGTTAGGAAACTACTGCGAAAGCAAAGAGAGCTTCACTCCAAGTTTAAACGCAGCCAAAACCTCTCAGACGAACAGAAGCTAAACGATGTCAAAGTTAGCGTAAGGAGGGCTATGCGTGAAGGGTTCAGTGAATTCGAAAGTAAAATTCTACGTACCGACTTGACAGAAAATCCTAGGAAGTTCTGGTCTTACGTTAAATCAGTAGGTGTCTCGATACAGCATATCCAGACACTCCGGGATGATGATGGCATTGAAACAGAGGACGACACGCGTAAAGCTGAAATACTAAACACCTTTTTCCAAAGCTGTTTCACAGAGGAAGACCGCACTGCAGTTCCTTCTCTAAATCCTCGCACAAACGAAAAAATGGCTGACACCGAAATAAGTGTCCAAGGAATAGAAAAGCAACTGAAATCACTCAACAGAGGAAAGTCCACTGGACCTGATGGGATACCAATTCGATTCTACACGGAGTACGCGAAAGAACTTGCCCCACTTCTAACAGCCGTGTACCTCAACTCTTTAGAGGAACGTAAGGTTCCAAATGATTGGAAAAGAGCACAGGTAGTCCCAGTCTTCAAGAAGGGTCGTCGAGCAGATGCGCAAAACTATAGACCTATATCTCTGACGTCGATCTGTTGTAGAATATTAGAACATGTTTTTTGCTCGCGTACCATGTCGTTTTTGGAAACACAGAATCTGCTCTGTAGGAATCAACATGGATTCCGGAAACAGCGATCGTGTGAGACCCAACTGGCTTTATTTGTTCATGAGACCCAGAAAATATTAGATACAGGCTCCCAGGTAGATGCTATTTTCCTTGACTTCCGGAAGGTGTTCGATACAGTTCAGCACTGTCGCCTGATAAACGGAATATCAGACCAGCTGTGTGGCTGGATTGAAGAGTTTTTAGCAACCAGAACGCAGCATGTTGTTATGAATGGAGAGACGTCTACAGACGTTAAGGTAACCTCTGGCGTGCCACAGGGGAGTGTTATGGGACGATTGCTTTTCACAATATACATGGTTATTACAAATGATTGAAGCGATTTCACAGCTCTACAATAACATTATTATTTGAGATATTTTCACGATGCTTTGCACACACATACAAAAACTCAAAAAGTTTTTTTAAGCATTCACAAATGTTCGATATGTGCCCCCTTAGTGATTCGGCAGACATCAAGCCGATAATCAAGTTCCTCCCACACTCGGCGCAGCACGTCCCCATCAATGAGTTCGAAAGCATCGTTGATGCGAGCTCGCAGTTCTGGCACATTTCTTCGTAGAGGAGGTTCAAACACTGAATCTTTCACATAACCCCACAGAAAGAAGTCGCATGGGGTTAAGTCACGAGAGCGTGGAGGCCATGACATGAATTGCTGATCATGATCTCCACCACGACCGATCCATCGGTTTTCCAATCTCCTGTTTAAGAAATGCCGAACATCATGATGGAAGTGCGGTGGAGCGCCATCCTGTTGAAAGATGAAGTCGGCGCTGTCGGTCTCCAGTTGTGGCATGAGCCAATTTTCCAGCATGTCCAGATACACGTGTCCTGCAACGGTTTTTTCGCAGAAGAAAAAGGGGCTGTAAGCTTTAAACCGTGAGATTGCACAAAACACGTTGACTTTTGGTGAATTGCAAAATTGCTGCACAAATGCGTGAGGATTCTCTACCGCCCAGATTCGCACATTGTGTCTGTTCACTTGATCATTAAGAAAAAATGTTGCTTCATCACTGAATACAAGTTTCGCACTGAACGCATCCTCTTCCATGAGCTGTTGCAACCGCGCCAAAAATTCAAAGCGTTTGACTTTGTCATCGGGTGTCAGGGCTTGTAGCAATTGTAAACGGTAAGGCTTCTGCTTTAGCCTTTTCCATAAGATTTTCAAAACCGTCGGCTGTGGTACGTTTAGCTCCCTGCTTGCTTTATTGGTCGACTTTCGCGGGCTACGCGTGAAACTTGCCCGCACACGTTCAACTGTTTCTTCACTCACTGCAGGCCGACCCATTGATTTCCCATAACAGAGTCATCCAGAAGCTTTAAACTGCGCATACCATCGCCGAATGGAGTTAGCAGTTGGTGGATCTTTGTTGAACTTCGTCCTGAAGTGTCGTTGCACTGTTATGACTGACTGATGTGAGTGCATTTCAAGCACAACATATGCTTTCTCTTCTCCTGTCATCTTTTGTCTCACTGTGATCTCGAGCGCTCTGGCGGCAGAATCCTGAAATGCGGCTTCAGCCGAACAAAACTTTACGAGTTTTTCTACGTATCTGTAGTGTGTCGTGACCATATGTCAATGAATGGAGCTACAGTGAATTTATGAAATCGCTTCAATCATTTGTAATAGCCCTGTATATAAATGACCTAGTACGTAGTGTCGGAAGTTCCATGCGGCTTTTCGCGGATGATGCTGTAGTATACAGAGAAGTTGCAGCATTAGAAAATTGTAGCGAAATGCAGGAAGATCTGCAGGTTCAAAAATGGTTCAAATGGCTCTGAGCACTATGGGACTCAACTGCTGAGGTCATTAGTCCCCTAGAACTTAGAACTAGTTAAACCTAACTAACCTAAGGACATCACAAACATCCATGCCCGAGGCAGGATTCGAACCTGCGACCGTAGCGGTCTTGCGGTTCCAGACTGCAGCGCCTTTAACCGCACGGCCACTTCGGCCGGCAAGATCTGCAGGCACTTGGTGCAGGGAGTGGCAACTGACTCTTAACATAGACAAATGTAATGTATTGCGAATACATAGAAAGAAGGATCCTTTATTGTATGATTATATGATAGCGGAACAAACACTGGTAGCAGTTACTTCTGTAAAATATCTGGGAGTATGCGTGCGGAACGATTTGAAGTGGAATGATCATATAAAATTAATTGTTGGTAAGGCGGGTACCAGGTTGAGATTCATTGGGAGGGTCCTTAGAAAATGTAGTCCATCAACAAAGTAGGTGGCTTACAAAACACTCGTTCGACCTATACTTGAGTGTTGCTCATCAGTGTGGGATCCGTACCGTATGGGATTGACGGAGGAGATAGAGAAGTTCCAAAGAAGAGCGGCGCGTTTCGTCACAGGGTTATTTGGTAACCGTGATAGTGTTACGGAGATGTTTAGCAAACTCAAGTGGCAGACTCTGCAAGAGAGGCGCTCTGTATCGGGGTGTAGCTTGCTCGCCAGGTTTCGAGAGGGTGCGTTTCTGGATGAGGTATCGAATATATTGCTTCCCCTTACTTATACCTCCCGAGGAGATCACGAATGTAAAATTAGAGAGATTCGAGCGCGCACGGAGGCTTTCAGACAGTCGTTCTTCCCGCGAACCATACGCGACTGGAACAGAAAAGGGAGGTAATGACAGTGGCACGTAAAGTGCCCTCCGCCACACACCGTTGGGTGGCTTGCGGAGTATAAATGTAGATGTAGATGTAGAAGTATTTAAGAAAAGCGTGGACGATCCGTATCACGTTACGGTACCTACCAGAGGACAAACAGTAGACTGGGGATAGTAGTCGCAAGTACCAAGAACAAAGTGGTACTACTTGACTTTACAATGGACGCATTTCAGGCGGAAAATACCTAAGTGCAAGTTTCCGGCTTCTCTAAGATGTCTCTCTATGGCCGCGAACGTGGAATGATACGGGGTACGTCGTTTGGAAAAACGTGCCAAAAATAATCCTGGAGCAGCTCTCCCACTGTAGTCTCCTTTGTGGTATGCAAGCACCGTGTCGGTCATTTCCGCAGCTGTGTGCTGGCACATGCCGTACTGCTGTCAAGAACGTTACTGCCCTGGCAGACCACACAACGTTCGGGGTAGTATGCGCAGAGGGACTGGCTGGACGAAGGTAGCGCTTGCGCAGCATATTATTAGGCTCAAGTCGTCAATCCGCAGTACACAGATGGCTAAATCGTTGCATACTTTTTCGTATTCAGGCACCAAAACGAATCGGAACAGGCCATCACAACTGCTCGTTCTCTAACTTCAACGCTCTCCAGCGCACAAGCTGTGTGTTTCCGGATGTGTGTTCCTCCTTGAAAACCAATCAGAACGCCTTTTTTGTGACAACCCGTATATTTTACACGACAGATTAGGAACATGACAGCACAAATAGGCTATGATGATGTCAGAACGGTACACGATCTCCGATATTATGATTTGAAACCACCACGTGACGCAATAGGATTTCCTCAGTATCCTGACATAGAACCAAAGGTGGTCTTTAATGATTCCTGAGGGTACCTCATCCACTGGGTTCGTATGAGAAGTCACAGTTCGTGAGTTAGTGACTGCTGGAGAATCGTGGCACAAGCAAGTCGCCAATAAACGGTAAGATAAAAATGTTCAGAGAGAAAAAAACGTCTGTGACCAGTGAAACAATTGTTACACATTTCTCGCCACGCGAAGTAGGACACTGTTCTGATGAAATACAGCACGTGAAGATGCACGCAGAAAGGGCAGTTGTTCGAGTCTAAGACATATTGTAGCAGTTTCTGCTGAGGCTCCCTTCCGTACATACCAGTCGAAATTACATTATCCGACGGCGCCGCAAACCATCGAACTTGCTTTTGGGACACTGCTCACAAATAATGGATGCTAGATGGTGGTCGCCATAGTTATATCTAACATAAATTTGACCTTCATTGCAATGAAGGTGAGGCGGCGTGGTTTCAGGACAACGAAAGCTGGAGCCGTAATATCCGTCCCACCAGTGCAACCCGCAACACACGGCTTTGAGTCGTTGATGCAGACAAGTAAATTGTGGAGTGCTGTACTACCCACTAAAGCGCATTTGCACTGGACTACGTTCATCCCATGCTGTGGTGACAAAGTGGTTCATTTCCCACTAGTTGCCAGATACGGTACTCTTTTGTTTATTGGTTCAACACGCAAAACGCTGTAATGGCAGGAAATGATGGCATCTCGGCTCGTACAGTGTAAGATAAACCCAATTCAGAGAGATCCTATTGACTCACATGCTGCCATCGAGTCTTTGGACGAGACTAACCACGCTGACACCCGCTGTCTCACTTCCACTGTTTTCCTGTTTTTCTGTTCATCTGTTTTCCGTGTGTCTGTTATATACATGCCCACAGAAGGGAAGTGGAAGCTAGCAGCGAGTTTTTAATTCTTTTGATAAAAAGTAAAAATTCATCCAGATATTTCGAATGGATTATTAAAATTTTTATTACTAAACAGCTAAAGCAGTCACCGAGTTGAGTTGCAGGGTGCCTATCTAACGGCTAATGGGAGGCAAAAAAAATTTGATTTGCAGTATTTCATACAATTATTGACAAAATTTAAAAATTTAAAATGCTGCCAGAATCTTCTCATTAAAGCGTACCATCGTACGTTAAAGATTTAACACAATACGTCAAGTATTAAAGTTAGGAACTGTCTTGAAGCAGTGTACCTCACAGCGCTCCAAATACTGCGAATATATTGGTTCAAATGGCTCTGAACACCATGGGACTTAACATCTGAGGTCATCAGTCCCCTAGAAGTTAGAACTACTTAAACCTAACTAAACTAAGGATATCACACACATCCATGTCCGAGGTAGGATTCGAACCTGCGACCGTAGCGGTCACGCGGTTCCAGACTGAAGCGCCTACAGCCGCTCGGCCACACCGGCTAGCCCGACTATATTGATCCAGTACCGGAGAAGAAGAGAACTTAAAGACTTCCAACAAACTCTAAATATAATTTCAAACCTTAATGAACCTTTTTCTCGCTGTCATCCCCTGCAAGATAATGAAAGGAAAAAAGTTTATAGCTTGCTGTATTTTTGCTGTTCATGCAGTAAAACTTCACCATCAGGCACTGCATTTTAATTTATTACTGCTCCTGACCACTAATTCTGAGCCGTGTCGGATGGTTTTTCGAGCTGTTCCATCGTCGCTTGCTGGCGCGATCCGTTATCCTGTCACATCACCGGTTGGCGCTTCGGTCGTCTTGTATTTGGCTCTTTGGCTGGAGGCAGGTTCTTGACGGACGGTGGGGTAGGCAGAGTGAGCGTGCGATTACGGGCACTGATCGGTGGTCGCTCGTCCAACTGGGCGGCTACTTGTACGCAGTCGTGTCGGTATGGACTGTTGTGCTCTACGCTGTTGCGCCCGATTGACTATCCGGGATTGCAAGTGACCGTCTGCTGATGCGGGCGTCGTTGATTTTGCCTGCCAACCGCTGTCATACCGTATTTTTGGGTAAGGTACTTCTGTTGTGGATCTTGGCCTCTGTGCTCCGGTGCTGGACTTGCTCCAGTCAGGCTGGTTTGCCCGCTGTTCTCCGTTACTCCATAGTCAAGCTACTACATTTGCCCTCCCCTTCTCTGCGTAAACTCCGTTTATGCATAATATATTTGAGTGTATTAAAATTGTTTCCCTTTTATTGCGATCTTGTCATTACTGCTTGGGTGCGAAATAATTTGGTTATAATATGTTCCAAGGCACAAATTAATGACTACAAGGTCGAATATCGAACCTGACCTTTAAGGTGGCAAGTTCTTATTTGCCCGACTTTTGTATGAATTCTGACATCAGGCATGGTCGTGACAAGCAAACGACAGCGTCCCGATGAATGCTGTCTCGTTTTCTGTGATCGCGTTGGAAGGTCTTGGTAAGATCCAGCACTTCTATTAAGAGAAGGAATTTATTGTTTTACTGTTGTTTAATAAGTCACTGCTGCAAAATACTAAGACGAATTCTTTAGGGACGAATGGAAAAAGTGGTAGAAGCCGGCCTCGGGGAAGGTCAGTTTGGATTCCATAGAAATGCTGGAAGACGCGAGGCAATACTGACCTACGACATGGCTTCGAACATAGGTTAAGGAAAGGCAAACCTACGTTTCTGGCATTTTTTAGACTTAGAGAAATCATTTGGCAATGTTCACTGGAATACTTCCTTTCAAATTCTGAAGGTGGCAGGGGTAAAATACAGGGAGTGAAAGGCTTTTTACAAATTGTACAGGAACCAAATGGCAGTTACAAGAGTCGAGGGGCACGAAATGGAAGCAGTGATTGAGAAGGTACTGAGACAGGGTTGTAGCCTATCGCCGATGTTATTCAATCTGTATATTGACCAAGCAGTACAGGAAACAAAACAGAAAAATTTGGAGTGGGAATTAAAATCCATGTAGAAGAAGTAAAAACTTTCAGATTTGCCGGTGACATTGTAATTCTGTCAGATAGCAAAGGACCTGAAAGAGAAGTTGAACGGAATGGATAGTGTCTTAAAAGAAGGATATAAGATGAACATCAACAAAAGCAAAAAGGGGATAATGGGATCAAGTCGAATTAAATCAGGTGATGCTGAGTGGACTAGATTAGGAAATGAGACACTTAAAGTAGTAGATGAGTTTTTCTGTCTGGGAAGAAAAATAACTGATGATGGTCGAAGTCGACAGGGTATAAAATGTAGACTGGCTATGGCAAGGAAAGTGTATCTGAAGAAGGGAAATTTGTTAACATCGAGTACAGATTTAAGTTCAGGAAGTCTTTTGTGAAAGTACACTCCTGGAAATTGAAATAAGAACACCGTGAATTCATTGTCCCAGGAAGGGGAAACTTTATTGACACATTCCTGGGGTCAGATACATCACATGATCACACTGACAGAACCACAGGCACATAGACACAGGCAACAGAGCATGCACAATGTCGGCACTAGTACAGTGTATATCCACCTTTCGCAGCAATGCAGGCTGCTATTCTCCCATGGAGACGATCGTAGAGATGCTGGATGTAGTCCTGTGGAACGGCTTGCCATGCCATTTCCACCTGGCGCCTCAGTTGGACCAGCGTTCGTGCTGGACGTGCAGACCGCGTGAGACGACGCTTCATCCAGTCCCAAACATGCTCAACGAGGGACAGATCCGGAGATCTTGCTGGCCAGGGTAGTTGACTTACACCTTCTAGAGCACGTTCGGTGGCACGGGATACATGCGGACGTGCATTGTCCTGTTGGAACAGCAAGTTCCCTTGCCGGTCTAGGAATGGTAGAACGATGGGTTCGATGACGGTTTGGATGTACCGTGCACTTTTCAGTGTCCCCTCGACGATCACCAGTGGTGTACGGCCAGTATAGGAGATCGCTCCCCACACCATGATGCCGGGTGTTGGCCCTGTGTGCCTCGGTCGTATGCAGTCCTGATTGTGGCGCTCACCTGCACGCCGCCAAACACGCATACGACCATCATTGGCACCAAGACAGAAGCGACGCTCATCGCTGAAGACGACACGTCTCCATTCGTCCGTCCATTCACGCCTGTCGCGACACCACTGGAGGCGGGCTGCACGATGTTGGGGCGTGAGCGGAAGACGGCCTAACGGTGTGCGGGACCGTAGCCCAGCTTCATGGAGACGGTTGCGAATGGTCCTCGCCGATACCCCAGGAGCAACAGTGTCCCTAATTTGCTGGGAAGTGGCGGTGCGGTCCCCTACGGCACTGCGTAGGATCCTACGGTCTTGGCGTGCATCCGTGCGTCGCTGCGGTCCGGTCCCAGGTCGACGGGCACGTGCACCTTCCGCCGACCACTGGCGACAACATCGATGTACTGTGGAGACCTCACGCCCCACGTGTTGAGCAATTCGGCGGTACGTCCACCCGGCCTCCCGCATGCCCACTATACGCCCTCGCTCAAAGTCCGTCAACTGCACATACGGTTCACGTCCACGCTGTCGCGGCATGCTACCAGTGTTAAAGACTGCGATGGAGCTCCGTATGCCACGGCAAACTGGCTGACACTGACGGCGGCGGTGCACAAATGCTGCGCAGCTAGCGCCATTCGACGGCCAACACCGCGGTTCCTGGTGTGTCCGCTGTGCCGTGCGTGTGATCATTGCTTGTACAGCCCTCTCGCAGTGTCCGGAGCAAGTATGATGGGTCTGACACATCGGTGTCAATGTGTTCTTTTTTCCATTTCCAGGAGTGTATTTGTATGTAGTGTAGCTACGTGTGGAAGTGAAGCATGGATGATAAATACCTTGGACAAGAAGAGGATAGAAGCTTTCGAAATGTGGTGCTACAGAAGAATGCTGAAGATTTGATGGGTAGATCACGTAACTAATGAGGAAGTACCGAATAGAATTGGGGAGAAGAGGACTCTGTGGCACAACTTGACTAGAAGAAGGGATGAGTTGGTAGGACACATTCTGAGGCATCAAGGGATCACCAATTTAGTAGTGGAGGGAAGCATGGAGGGTAAAAATCGTAGAGGGAGACCAAGAGATGAGTACACTAAGCAGATTCAGAAGGATGTAGGTCGCAGTAGAGACTCGGAGATGAGAAGCTGTGCACAAGATAGAGTAGCATGGAGAGCTGCATCTAACCAGTCTCTGAACTGAAGACAACAACAAAAGCAATAATAATAATAATAATAATAATAATAATAATGAACTGTTGCACATTTTGTTACTACTGTGATCTCTTGCAAATCTTACAGATCCCTAAAGGGCTTACGAGCTGCATCTTTATGAACGGTAAATTTGTTATTTTAAAGAGGTATTCCTTGGCCTAAAAAATTAATGTAGATTTGGTCTTTTTGGTTCGTCGTCCTAAAATCTATTTGACAGTTACTATTTACTCATATGTTATTCATGTTTATAAGTATATCTTATTAAATAAAGGATTACCAACTATTGTGAAGCAAGAAATGATCTTCCGTGAACTCAGGTTGCACCTTCCTCCCAACCTTTAAGTTGTTGCCGTATCCTGGGGCGTCCACTAAGATTTTAAATTCCATTTGCAACACATTTTGCATACAGTAGCATGTATCTGCAAAAGCATATCATTGAACAACTCACAATACAGGAGATATGACGTCATAAACATTCGAACAAAGCGCAAATTACGCAGTTTTTAGTAATTTTGGCTTGATTTTTCATTAATCTCTGAGTGAATAACCTGAAACTAATATAACCAACGTAATTACGGTTTTTCGTTTTCATGAATTGAGATCTTAGATACTTAACGTCAAATATTTAACACGCTGACACATTTGTAAAGTAATCAGACGTCTGAGGCTGTTTTGTACATGGGACTTCGATTGTTTAAGGAATTCTGGGTCGGGTTACTGGCATATGATCTGCAGCACGTAAATGTTGGTAATGTATGTGCTCTTGTAACATTTAGAGACGATAGCGGTCTGAGCTCCTTTCTTGGATGGAGAACAGATGCGCATTTGATAGGAAGCTACCGTCTCGGTGGAGCGCTGGTGAAGCCTGCGACGTCGACGGCGGTCAACGCAGAGCGTGACCGAACTGAGGGAAGCAGCTAAGTTTGACGAATTAGGCTGTGCTTGCAGGTGTGGGGAGCAGAGTGAGTCATGGAAGGGCCGTAAAGGGAGCCTCCGTCGGTAGCCGCCTTCCGGGTGGTTCACAAGTCGTGTATATAAAAAAACGTGTGTGATGAATATTGGGAAGTGTCAAGATACGTGTGTGTGTGTGTGTGTGTGTGTGTGTGTGTGTGTGTGTGTGTGTGTGCGTGTGTTTGTGTTTGAGTTTGTTTTAGGAGCCAGGTAGGGTTGCAGTCATCCTGGAGAAGAGTGGAATGGATGTTTCATTTGGAATCGAAGAGGTCTGGTTGAGAGGAAGGTGGGATGATAATGATAGGAGTGAGTCAGCTAAGAGTATGTCAGAGTCCTCTAGAACGTGTGATATAGAGGGCGTGGATTACGATTTTGCGGGAGATGAAGGAGGTGTTTCAGGCATGAGAAGAAGCAGTTACCTTTATTAGTTGCTACAGAACACGGGTCTATCCGTTTCGTCTTAGTTTATCGGTTATTCACAAGCCAAATCTGAGCGCACAAGAAAAGACGCCACAGAGATTACATGTAGCTCACATGTCTACAACCTTTATCATTGATCGCTGCTACACTGCTGTACATGTCTTCCGAATATGGATCCATTCGGACTGTTCTTTATAGGTTTCAACAATCTCACTGTCTGTATACTTTTCTCTATAATGATTCGAATATTAAGAATCTGAAATCTAGTAACCTAAACTAGGATACAAATTTACCTTAAACCTTACTGTGATCGCCTGGTGCTGTTGAGCAATGTCTATTTTGACACGATGCTGTAGTTTATCTCTGGTCCTTGAAGGTAAGCACGTTGTCCATAACATCGGATGAAATATTAATTGGCTAGTGTGGAGACTTATAGGATCTACTGCGGTTTAATAGTTTCTGAAGAGAAGATGATTAAACAGAAATGCAAATCCAGTAGGACGCAATCAGAACTGTGTTCTTCAGCCACCTGAAGCACAGCTGTGTGCAGACTGTGAACGTCTCGCCACAAGGCCGACGCTTTTCCAGCTAATTAATTATATGGTGAAAGTTGTTGATGACTTGTTGGACACAGCCACATTTATCTGCAGCTAGGAAAGTTGGCACGGGTGTCTGAGTACAGAGCACAGTCGGGCACCGTGGGGCAGTCAGTTATTGTAAGGAGAGCGACCAGCTTACCGACATACACTGAGAAGAGCCCGAAGTTTAAGCGTCCGCCACGTTAAATTTGCGTGATGTATTTTCCCGTTTTTCGCGTTCTTCTCAGTGGTATGAGTGTTACTGTTTTCTGGATGAACATAAAATGAATGTACTCTCAAAAGCCTGTGATTTGAGGCATAATCTGCTGGCATGCCTTGGTGTGTCGGGTGAGGCGTGCCATTCGTATATGTGCGTTACCCTATGAAAATTGACGTTACAGACTGTATAGTTTCGACTTCATGCGCTAGGAACGTTGCTGTCGTGTCACTTGACGAGGCGGTCCGCGAACGTAAGTCTGTGAATCAGGCCCACAAGTCGCCAAAGGTTTCCCACGCCTGATCTATAGCATCACTTGTTCCTTTATCCTTTCTGAACCCGAAATAGTCTTCATCAGTATTTTCCTCAACTTTGTTATCAATTCTCCTAAGTATAAATAAGTCCGCCCCCGTAGCTGACTGTACAGTGTAGATGGCTACCAAGTGGACGACAAGATTCAATTCTGGATACTGCGAAGGATTTTTCCTTCGTGAGAAGACTGGTACAGAGTGCACTCTACATCATGATACCAGATGAGGAGCTGCTTGATTGAGAAGTAGCTACTCCAAGTTGTAGTAAGTTGGCACCATGGCCGGGGCACACGCATACAGAGCATTTTCCCACCATCTGCCTGACTCCGAAAGGCAGAGAACGTCAAGGTGCTGGTCTACATCCCTTGGCCCTTCAGGGCGTGGGCGAGCAGATTGGTTAATATGGCTCACGTTGCAGTCTATGTAATATGCCTGATAAAGCTGTCCTATAATTAATCGTGCATCTATAATTTTCGAGGTATTAAAGTCTATAACTACCGTCTGTGGACTAATTTGCTTTAAAATCAGGCTTAACATTAGTACTGCTGTGATTATGCTAGAACTGGAGTTGGACTCTACCAAAACTACGGTTCGGTAGAACTGCACATCATTCTGTGTCAGTCCACTGTGTATTTTGTACCCTTGTATAATATAAATTGCACTTTATAAATAATAAAAATTTGTTGGTTGTGTAACTCCTGCGTTTTTACGTAACCAAAGCAATTACTTTTGGTGCAAGTACAGCTTTCATGCACTAGCATTATATACAGGGTGAGTCATCTAACATTACCGCTGAATATATTTCGTAAACCACATCAAATACTGACGAATCGATTCCACAGACCGGACGTGAGGAGAAGGGCTAGTGTAATTGGTTAATACAAACCATAAAAAATGCACGGAAGTGTATTTTTTAAGACAAATCTACGTTTTTTTAAATGGAACCCCGTTAGTTCTGTTAGCACATCTGAACATATAAACAAATACGTAATCAGTGCCGTTTGTTGCATTGTAAAATGTTAATTACATCCGGAGATATTGTAACCTAAAGTTGAGGCTTCAGTACCACTCCTCCGCTGTTCGATCGTGTGTATCGGAGAGCACCGAATTACGTAGGGATCCAAAGGGAACGGTGATGGACCTTAGGTACAGAAGAGACTGGAACAGCACATTACGTCCACATGCCACCACCTTTTTATTGGTCTTTTTCACTGACGCACATGTACATTACCATGAGGGGTGAGGTACACGTACACACGTGGTTTCTGTTTTCAATTACGGAGTGGAATAGAGTGTGTCCCGACATGTCAGGCCAATAGATGTTCAATGTGGTGGCCATCATTTGCTGCACACAATTGCAATCTCTGGCGTAATGAATGTGGTACACGCCGCAGTACATCTGGTGTAATGTCGCCACAGGCTGCCACAATACGTTGTTTCATATCCTCTGGGGTTGTAGGCACATCACGGTACACATTCTCCTTTAACGTACCCCACAGAAAGAAGTCCAGAGGTGTAAGATCAGGAGAACGGGCTGGCCAATTTATGCGTCCTCCACGTCCTATGAAACGCCCGTTGAACATCCTGTCAAGGGTCAGCCTAGTGTTAATTTCGGAATGCGCAGGTGCACCATCATGCTGATACCACGTACGTCGACGCGTTTCCAGTGGGACATTTTCGAGCAACGTTGGCAGATCATTCTGCAGAAACGCGATGTATGTTGCAGATGTTTGGCCCCTGCAATGAAGTGAGGACCAATGAGGCGGTCGCCAATGATTCCGCACCATACATTTACAGTCCACGGTCGCTGTCGCTCTACCTGTCTGAGCCAGCGAGAATTGTCCAAGGACCAGTAATGCATGTTCCGTAGATTCACTGCCCCGTGGTTTGTGAAACCCGCTTCATCGGTAAACAGGTAAAACTGCAACGCATTCTCTGTTAATGCCCATTGACAGAATTGCACTCGATGATTAAAGTCAGCACCATGTAATTGCTGATGTAGCGACACATGAAACGGGTGAAAGCGGTGACGATGCAGTATGCACATGACACTAATTTGACTCAGTCCACCGGCTCTCGCAATGTCCCGTGTACTCATGTGTGGGTTCATGGCAACAGCAGCTAACACACCAACTACACCCGCTTCTCCTGTGACGGGCCTGCTACGGACCCGTTTGCGTGCTACGACCATACCTGTTGCATACAGTTGGCGGTAGATGTTTTGCAATGTGCGGCACGTTGGATGCTCTCTGTCCGGGTACCGTTCTGCATACACCCTGCAGGCTTCAGCTGCATTTCGTCGACACTCGCCATAGATGAGTATCATCTCCGTCTTTTCAGAGTTCGAATACACCATGGTCACAGTTCCTACAACACTACACTATCACAGACGTCTGGTAACACGGTGTACTACAGTTGGTCTGCGTGCGGAGACGAATGCAGAATAACAATAGCAGCAAGCGCTACATGCGGACACTGCAACAGCTAGACCAAACCACAACAGTGCACTACAGCCGCACTCGTAAACACGGTCGTCATCGTAAACATGTCCCAGCAGATGCTGCTCGCCGACCGTGGTCCGTGTTTGTTACAACACGCAACTGAACGTCGGAGGTTTCAAGCGTCAACTTTAGGTTACAGTATCTCCGGATGTAATTAACATTTTACAATGCAACAATCGGCACTGACGTAGGTTTGTGTTAAAAAACATACTTCCGTGCATTTTTGTATGGTTTGTATTAAACAATTACACTAGCCCCTCTCCTCACGTTTGGTCTGTGGAATCTGTTCGTCAGTATTTGATGTGGTTTACGAAATATATCCAGCGGTAACGTTAGGTGACTCACCCTGTATATACAGGGTGTTACAAAAAGGTAATGCCAAACTTTCAGGAAACATTCCTCACACACAAAGAAAGACAATATGTTATGTGGACATGTGTCCGGAAACGCTTACTTTCCATGTTAGAGCTCATCTTAGTACTTCTCTTCAAATCACATTAATCATGGAATGGAAACACACAGCTACAGAACGTACCAGCGTGACTACAAACACCTTGTTACAGGAAATGCAGGAAATGTTCAAAATGTCCTCCGTTAGCGAGGATACATGCATCCACCCTCCGTCGCATGGAATCCCTGATGCGCTGATGCAGCCCTGGAGAATGGCGTATTGTATCACAGCCGTCCACAGTACGAGCATGAAGAGTCTCTACATTTGGTACCGGGACTGCGTAGACAAGAGCTTTCAAGTGCATCCATAAATGAAAGTCAAGAGGGTTGAGGTCAGGAGAGCGTGGAGGCCATGGAATTGGTCCGCCTCTACCAATCCATCGGTCACCGAATCTGTTGTTGAGAAGCGTACGAACATTTCGACTGAAATGTGCAGGAGCTCCATCGTGCATGAACCACATTTGTCGTACTTGTATAGGCACATGTTCTAGCAACACAGGTAGAGTATCCCGTATGAAATAATGGCGGTGAATCGAGGTCCGCAGCTCGTGGTCGTGCGGTAGCGTTCTCGCTTCCCACGCCCGGGTTCCCGGGTTCGATTCCCGGCGGGGTCTGGGATTTTCTCTACGTCTTGATGACTGGGTGTTGTGTGATGTCCTTAGGTTAGTTAGGTTTAAGTAGTTCTAAGTTCTAGGGGACTGATGACCATAGATGTTAAGTCCCATAGTGCTCAGAGCCATTTTTTTAGTACATACTGACGAAACTAAAATGAGCTCTAACATGGAAATTAAGCGTTTCCGGACACATGCCCACATAACATCTTTTCTTTATTTGTGTGGGAGGAATGTTTCCTGAAAGTTTGGCCGTACCTTTTTTTGTACTCAATAAATGCGAAAGTTATTTATGAATAACAGAAACATGTTATGTAGGTTAGACGACGTATTTAACAGATGTTTGATACATTTTTGTTTCGCTGCTTTTTTTATTTTACCTTTTTGTTGAGAAAATTGCGTTTTCTAGCGCTGTATGATAAGTCTATATTGTTTTCTTTTCGTACAACACCCCTGTTTCTTCTTACAAATCAATAATTTTTAAATAAAACCTGATTTTAACACTGACTGTTTCAAATCTGTAACAAATACTGTTATTTAAGTAATAGACAGAAAGATAAATACATAGAACAAACATGTACCGCATGTTACCCGGCTCTTTATACATCATTGCTCAGTTGGTAAAGTTCACTTGTAGGACACTGACTGCATTTGTAGCGAAAGCGATCGTAATGAGGTAACGCCTGATAGCTATGCCGCACACCTAACGTACAGGTAACGCAGGTACGACCTTACCTGACCAAAGCTACTAGGATAACTGCTTGTAGTGTAGGCTCGCTTGTGATAGTCTACGGTAGCGTACGGTAGTTTGAAAACTCTAGCTGGAATCGCAGACCCGCAAATTGCAGGGAGGAGTGTTGTGGGCGCTGCTGGAGGCCAGTAAATCTGAGGCGAGTAGCGGCCGCGGCAGCCGTGCCAGGCGGGAGGCGCGGAGCGGCGTGTCGCCGCGGCGATTAATGAAGGAGATAAGCGGCCAGCCCGCCGCTCTGCGGCCCCGGCCGGCCGGGCTCTTGGCACGCGCCAGCAACCGCGTGTCGCGCTCAATGGCGCCAGCAGGCGCTTCCGAGACACACCGCGGCGCCTGCGGTGACGAGAGCGCCAGCGCTGGCTGCCTGTCCCACCTGTACGGCTGCCACGGGCCGTCACCCCCAAGCACACGCCTCATTTTCCACCGTCCAGCGTCTCCACTGTGCCACTTCACTAGGCCTGCCACCTGACGGCCCTTCCACACGGCTGCCCGTCCAGATGCCAGATGTAGTCAGCTAGAAGTCGCTTCTCATTGAACACTGAGCCTGATTTCACACGCGAGGCACTGAGTTTCACTTTCGGCCAGTCAACTCAGCAGCTACATCTACATCTACATTTATACTCCGCAAGCCACCCAACGGTGTGTGGCGGAGGCCACTTTACGTGCCACTGTCATTACTTCCCTTTCCTGTTCCAGTCGCGTATGGTTCGCAGAAGAACGACTGCCGGAAATCCACCGTGCGCGCTCGAATCTCTCTAATTTTACATTCGTGATCTCCTCGGGCGGTATAAATATGGGGAAGCAATATATTCGATACCTCATCCAGAAACGCACCCTCTCGAAACTTGGACAGCAAGCTACACCGCGATACAGAGCGCCTCTCTTGCAGAGTCTGTCACTTGAGTTTGCTAAACATCTCCGTAACGCTATCACGGTTGCCAAATAAGCCTGTGACGAAACGCGTCGCTCTTCTTTGGATCTTCTCTATCTCCTCTGTCAACCCGACCTGGTACGGATCCCACACTGATGAGCAATACTGAAGTATAGGCCGAACGAGTGTTTTGTGAGCCACCTCCTTTGTTGATGGACTACATTTTCTAAGGACCCTCCCAATGAATCTCAACCTGGCACCCGCCTTACTAACAATTAATTTTATATGATCATTCCACTTCAAATCGTTCCGTACGCATACTCCCAGATATTTTACAGAAGTAACTGCTACCAGTGTTCGTTTCGCTATCATATAATCATACAATAAAGGATGCTTCTTTCTATGTATTCGCAATACATTACATTTGTCTATGTTAAGGGTCAGTTGCCACTCCCTGCACCAAATGCCTATCCGCTGCAGATCTTCCTGCATTTCGCGTCAATTACCTAATGCTGCAACTTCTCTGTATACTACAGCATCATCCGCGAAAAGCCCTATGGAACTTCCGACACTATCTGTATACTGTTCCTTTTTTTTTTTTTCTTTTGGTGGGAAAGGGCGGGGGCGGGGGGGGGGGGTCGTGAGATTGCATCCGGAACGGCGATACCACTTCTTTCGAAATGGTCGCTGTCAGCCTTACTCGTTACAGTCCTCGAAAGAGAGGAAAAGGCTCTAGATCGTACAACACATAATTTAACAAATTTAGACAAGGAGTTCTAAAACTACCTTAGGCTGCCAAAGACTATCATAAAAAAATATGGACTACGGTAGTTTTTTTAGTAGCCGTGATCAAGTAAAATCGTAACCATATTACTCAACCATTCAAGGTGGTGTTTTCCAACAGTGTAACGCTCGCCCACATACCGCCGTAGTATCCCAACATGCTCTACAGAGCTGTGAGAAAATGAAACACCTACAGCCGTCCTTATGATGTCATTTATTGTGTAGCTACCAGCTTCGGCGCTTCAGTGCACCATGACAACATAAGGACTGCTGTAGGCGTTTCATTTTATTATAATAGCGAATGGCCGCAGTCCCCCGGCCATCCTGGCACAAGGATGGACATACAAAAACTTGCTCTACAGAGTGTCAACATTTTCTCTTGGCCTGCTCGATCATCAGACCTGTTTCCAATCGATGACGTATGGGACATCATCGGGCGACAACTCCAGCATCATCCACAAGCAGCATTAATCGTCCCTGTATTGACCGACCAAGTGCTACAGCCATGGAACTCCATCCCGCAAACTGACATCCAGAACCTGTACAACACAAAACATGCATGTTTGCATGCTTGCATTATTGATGTACCAGTATTTCGCATTTGCAATGACTTATCTCGAGCTTACATCAACCCGTGATCCTGCAATTTTAATCACTTAATATTATCTAGAAAAGTGTATTCCTCGAATTGCATTGCTCTGCATTAATTATTTTTTGGTGCTGCGATTTTTTCCCGTTAGTGTAGTTGCATTCATCAGGTGTCGAGCACGGATATCGTTGTTCACTGGTTGTACCAACCAAACTACGAAAGTTAAACGTTGCACGCCGCCATAGCGATTGTTTCCCGAGGCCAAACCAGCAAAGTCTGTGCTACAATTTAAAGAACGGTAAAAGACACAGGGTACTTGTATAGCTCCATACTTCGTGAAAATCAGCACGTTTTCTTTCTATGCACTGTTTCTTTTGTATATGGTTGATCAGTTTTGTAGTTTATCATAGTTAATGCAGAATACTTTCTATACAATTTCCAACTAATTTCTACAATTTAGGACATACTGATTGTTACAAAAAGATAATAAAAAAGGTGATTACGCCAGATTTTGTTAAAAAAAACTTCCTCAAATTTAGGTACCATTTATGCCTTCTCCAATAACACACACGTGAAGAAGACCAAATTTTTATCAAGTATCTATGATACGTTGCCTGGGATACTACTACACCTATTTAATTTTGCGCACTAAGTGTATTAACTAGAAAACATTATTATATCTTTTATTTTAATTTTCAAATGTTTCTCCTAGTTAAAAATTTTATTCCTGTATAATCTAGTTGAACCTGCAATAAAGTTTAGGTCTATTAGATAGGTACAGACAGTTACAAGTTGTAGAAAAAAAGCTTAAGGAGATGCGTGTACCTAAATTCTGAAAAGTTCAACTTGCCGGAAATTGTCATATTAAGCCTGCCTCATAACATTACTAAAGCAGAACCTTCATCTGCTGAGTTTCATTTTCAACCTTCCTGTAGGCATTCCTTTTAGTACTTATTACTGCATTGGTGAATATAAATTACTTATATTTATCATATATCCACATACTTCATATTTCCACAGAAATAATTATTAAATTTTTCTGTTGTTTGAGATTACGAGGGACAAAATACATTTTGCGTAAAAGAATATATAATTGCTTGAAATAAATATCTGTCTACCAACATAAGTCTACATTTAATTCATAATTATGTGTACAATTCGGGGGGTTATTTTGATATAATTTCATAATCAGTTATTGATTATCGAAGGATCGTCGGTGATAAAGGAAGTAGCAAAATGTAAACAATGATGTGGTGTAGACTGCCCGGAATTATTAGTATTTATTGCACAAAAAATCTGTAGCACTAAGGCAATAATCTTTCAATATGGATTGAACAAAACCCTTCACCAAAGCCTAAATAGGCAGGAGCATTTTACGAATGCTGGGAATCAGCAGTGTTAAAATATACAAAATTGTTCAAATGGCTCTAAGCACTATGGGACTTAACTTCTGAGGTCATCAGTCCCCTAGACTTAGAACTATTAAAACCTAACTAACCTAAGGACATCACACACATCCATGCCCGAGGCAGGATTTGAGCCTGCGACCGTAGCAGCAGTGCGGTTCCGGTCTGAAGCGCCTAGAATCGCTCGGTCACAGCGGCCGCCTTGAAATATACAACACATCCCAAACATAATCGCTGGAAGAAAATTTTTCCGGTTCTTTTGCGAATACTGATTATCTTTCACAATTTAAATAATGGCGGCAAGGAAGTATTCATGACTGCGACACTAAAATTCCGTATATAGTAATCGTTTTTTTCATTCTGAACCGAATAAAGTGTATATGAATGTAATCACGAAAGACTATAGAACTTAATAAGGCAATAAGAAAAAAATTTCGATATTTTCATCATTCAGAAGTACCCTGTGCTCTTAAGGAAAATACCACAAGACAAAGTCCTCCTTATATAAGAAAAGGTCTTAACAGGCACTGCTCTATGCGGAATAATATGTGTTGATCATAGTGGGAAAATTGGGCATTGCATGACGTATTTTTTGCCCTGAATAGTGCTTCTCGCTGCCGAGAAGTAACTGTACCACTTATAATATACTCTATCATTATTGTCAAGACGTTGTGGAGGAAATTATTCCGTTAATTTGTAGTAAAAACTTTGATTTTTCAGTTGTCTGATGTAAGGTTAGTCACGTACTTCATTCGTGTTAGTCACTTAAAAATAGAGTAATACTATTTTACAATATTAATGTTTAAACAACTTTTTTTAGATTACAGATGTAGTTCCTTACTGTTTCTTTCGGCTTGAGGGTTTCATCATCGAACCACTAATGTCGGCATGGTGTCTGATGGGAAAAGCGGCCAGAGAGATTACCCGAGTAAGATTTTGTCACTTCAATGTATTACGCAGAATGCTACAGATCAGACAGGCGTCTAAGACCCTATTATACACAAATATGTCATCTGTTCAAGTGGTTCAAATGGCTCTGAGCACTATGCGACTTAACTTCTGAGGTCATCAGTCGCCTAGAACTTAGAACTAATTAAACCTAACTAACCTAAGGACATCACACACATCCATGCCCGAGGCAGGATTCGAACCTGCGACGGCAGCGGGCGCTCGGTTCCAGACTGTAGCGCCTAGAACCGCACGGCCACTCCGGCCGGCTGTGTCATCTGTCATTCTATCTCTCCGAGACGATATTGAATTGATGAGTTCATATTCTTTTAAAGTGTACATGTCCTATTTTATTGGCTTAACACAAAAATACGACCGAAAACGGTCCTTTGCACCAGATTCGTGGTGCGTCAAGACGCCTAAAAAATATATCCAGAAATCAGAACAGACATGAAATCCTGTCAAAATGGTGCTTCACACGTTACCCCACCGAGTACGGAGTAGTAGTCACAATGTAAGCCTTGAGAAAATGCATGTTCTTCAAATATATTGCCCGCATCTCGTGGTCGTGCGGTAGCGTTCTCGCTTCCCACGCCCGGGTTCCCGGGTTCGATTCCCGGCGGGGTCAGGGATTTTCTCTGCCTCGTGATGGCTGGGTGTTGTGTGCTGTCCTTAGGTTAGTTAGGTTTAAGTAGTTCTAAGTTCTAGGGGACTGATGACCATAGCTGTTAAGTCCCATAGTGCTCAGAGCCTTTTGAACCATTTTTGGTTATAAGTAACCCCGTTTTGGTACCGAGAGAGGTGGCGCAGTGGTTAGACACTGGACTCGCATTCGGGAGGACGACGGTTCAATCCCGCGTCCGGCCATCCTGATTTAGGTTTTCCGTGATTTCCCTAAATCACTCCAGGCAAATGCCGGAATGGTTTCTCTGAAAGGGCACGGTCGAATTCCTTCCCCATCCTTCCCTAATCCGATGACCACGCTGTCTGGTCTCCTTCCCCAAACAACCAACCAACCAACCCGTTTTGGTGAAAATTCAATTTCCTGTACCTTCTCCTATATATAATGACATGGTGGATAAAATTTCAGCCCTGTCCGTAGACGACGGAGTTGCGTACGGGGTATGGCATGAATAGAAATTTGTTACAGAATGCAAGGATGGGCGACAAGTACTAAAAATAAATTTATTTCAAATCGCGTAAATACCCCAGAGGAGCGTATATCTTTGTACGGCTAACTGGAATCAGTTACATGCTTCAAGCACGTTGGAGTGACCGCGTCAGTTTAATCACCGGGGGGGGGAGGGGGGGGGGTTTAGTTTCGGTGAGCAAGTTTTGATCTTTGTAGAGGAAATACAAATGTAAAGAACCAAAATCGACAAAATAAAGACCGCACTACGAGGAAAATTGGATCCACAGACAATGCATTTAACAGCATCCATATCGTAAAACTCTTCCTTTATGGTAGCCCCATAAACTACTCATTGGCTCAGATACAGTTATCAGCACTCAGGCGCTTCGACGTTGTCATTTGCTTATGCTATTACAGTCGTGTATGTCCACAGTTTATGTTCATTAGGGATCATATATCTAATGGATTAGGCCAGTAAAGTGTAGCGTCGCCAGTTTGTTAGCCGCGTTGTTTTAGCTGCCCACACTACGGTGATGTAATCGTAACGGTTTATAAACAAATCACACAGACAGCTGTTAACAAGGAGCCTATAATCAAGACAGATCCGTTGATTGGGAGAGAGACACCTGTATTAGCAGTAACTGTATAGCACTTTAAGTCGCTTTTTCATCTTCACATTACACTAAGACGTGAAAAAGTGAGAAAATTAGCACTGAGGTTTGATGCATATAGTCATAGTGAGAAAATACGAACGCTGATCACTTTGAACAATCTTTTCAATTTTTTATTTTTCTAAAGAGAAGAAAGAACACCGTAAGAAGAACAATTCGAGCCCATGCGAACTGGTTATGGTGTATAACGGATAAAGCTGTGAGCACTTACTTTACCCAGTTTTTATCTCTGCTGGTGTATGAGCCGAAATCCATACACTAAATGCTATTCTTTTCGACTCGCTAGAACAATTAATGGAAAATGAAATGTTATTCGTATATCACAATCCCTCTGTCTCTCGATTGGTCAAGCTTACAACTGCACATCAAAAGGTACTATGATTGCACAGTTTACGCATGAATAAATGACGTCTACTGAACTTAATTGTGTCAGTCATTAATATCAAAGATCAACAACAATAAATGAATGATCTGCAGTAATTGGAAAGGAAATCATGATAGGGATCTCAGTCGATCTTATAGTGTGTGAAGCTTTATAATTCTGTGCTGTGGGGTCAATTGTCAAATCAATTTACAGCCATTAATTTTCTTTCGCGACATTGAAACTGCATTTCGGAATAGATTTTTCTTGCCGGGATTAACTTCATTTTCGGATTACACTACAGTCAGATTTATCTGTGAATATTACTACCATACAGTACAAGTTGCATTTAAATGAACGTGATATTCTGCTGAGTTAACACGTGGCGTCATCCCAGCTGGACATACCATATACGATTAGAGCGCTTCCCTCATCAGTGTATCTGCTTCAGATCGAAATAACTAATCCTTTTATTTTTCATGTACTATTAGAAAACTTGCCTTATTTTTATAAACAAAATTTTGTTATTTCGAGTGTTCTGACTGGAGAAGAGATAGGAGGGCAACCTGTAGTAAATGTGCACCTATTCCGTCAAATGCACAGTAACGCCTGGGTTTTCCGCGACAGTACTGGAAAATATGGTCTGGTTACTGTTCGGTCTTAATGCTAGAAGGCAGCGTATTTAAGAATCTTACTTGTTCAAACAAAGATAGAGTAGGAGTCATGTCCAATGACTAGTTTCGAGAAAAAACAACAGACAAAATTTCGATAGTGAAATGTCTTGAGCAGATGCTGAATACCAGTCAAATAATCAAATAAAACATTGTTTTCGGTTGGGAATGGTGTTTTTATCGTTGACTGACATAGCTTTTGACCTGAAATACTCATACGAACGAACGGACGAGTTAATGCTCCGACGATACGAACATTATTCACGGGCACAGTGGAGATAGCTTGGCAGTTATGTTATGTTATGTTATGAAGTAATCTGGAACATCGGAGGAAAGTGCCAGCTGCTTAGTAGCCGCCCTCATTTTCTTGTGCCACTGTGAGATGGAAGCTTTAGTCTGAATCGATAAACAGTCTTGGCCTCTTAATTGAAGACCGTCTAATCTTTGCCTATATCTTTTGGCGAGCAAAGCCGTCTTCCTAAACTTCTGATTTATCAGCGCAAACATCTGGGCAACGATTGAATTTCGCTCTCAGTCCAACCTGGCAGTTTTCCTAGCACCAAAAGTAATTCCCAAGACGACGGCAGTAGAAGAATCAGAAGTCTTTTTCCCAGAAAGTTTGTCAGATTATACGATAGATCTCCTGCTTTATGATCATTACTTTTATACCTTTCCATTGTAAGTACGTAGCAACAAATGTCAGACAGTGCCAGTGGAAGAAGATAAACACTATCAGCTTTTTTTTAAAGATATGTACATACATCGCTGAAATTTTCAAACCGCTGAAACCAGTTGCTACTTTTCGGACGACTAACACCTTTACAATGTTCATGTGAAGGAAATCAGGTTCCGCTAATGCTTTTATTCTGAAATAAAATATTTCTTTCAGGTAATTCATCAGGAGTAAGTCTGGATCAGGACCAGCGCCAGTCACGGCGGTGTTCCTCTACTGCTCATAGGTTGGCAATACGTCAGTTTCGTGTAGCCACAAGCATGATGTTGTCACATAACCAATGACAGACGAGTAATGAGGCAATACATTTCTAGCGCCGAAATTTAAATCATTCGCTTCTTCGTCGTTGTCAAAATTTTTCGCTATTTTTTTCTAAATATGTGGCTAATTACGAGGTTGTGTTTAATTTGGGATCTAACAGCATACCTTACATTTCTGCGAATGAAACGAATAGCAATTAAATTTATAATCTTGACTACCACAAACATCTGACTGTATGTTCCGAATGTGTGAAGTTCTCGGAAGTTGTGGTATACTGACTACAGGATGTCACATTATTCCTTCAACTCTTGCTTCGAAACACGTTGTCTGGCAGCTGCTCTCTTCGGCCGTGTAAAGCCAACAGCTGACACACCCTCTTTCGTTCCCATCGTGCCTCACGGCGAGAGATAATATTGTTGTACGAAACATGTAAGCCACTATTCCTGATCTAGACTTTTTCCCTGATCAGTGTTAACATGTAGGTTATTGTTGAGTTCACATACGAACATAACCATCGCTACGACATTACAGTTCTCATATGACTGCAGTTAAGTTGGAACATGTGCGAGTAGTTTCGGCCCACGAACAAACCAAAAACCACATTTTAAACATAACACCAGGCATCGATGAACAACTGTGCACAAACTCGTGCTGAAGTACAAGAAGTCATGCCAGTTCGCGGAAAAACTCATACAGTGTTGAATACGTGAATTGGTGGGGCAGAAATGTATGGTGACACTACAAACATGTGTTCCGTTTCGACAATAACAACTTAATGTTTCCAACCAATCAGTAGTGGGAATTAATAGCAGTACTATTTCGAAATAATAGCCTGAGCGGAGAGATACACCTGTTATTCGATGTGTGCGGAAATCTGCATGCAGAACTTTACAAATTTCATTGCCCTAACATGTCCACATTAACCACACTACATCTACCTGGAAACGAAATTGCCACTGACGCTGATTACTTTCTATATTATTAGCGGTCACTGGCAATTTCCTGAAGCAATCCGAGAATGAGCACACTAGATTAGGAAAAGATTGGCTGACATTGTCATGCTGGAAAGCAATGGGGGGAAGGGTGGGCGGGGAGAAAAACATGGCACTAAGCAAAGGATCCATCTCGGCAGAGCAACGCCCGAAAACCTATGTCGGGATAACCGGGCGGAGATTTGAATTCGGCTGCTAAACACAGTTTCACGCAATGCCACAGCGTGGTGATAGAGAGGTCACACAGATACTCATTTCCCATCCGCTTTTCGACATCGTCTCCGTGTGTAAGAAAGGAGGCGAGAGAAGGCCTCTAGAAAGACCTTGACGAGAGCTTTCCGCACTACATTTTTTTAAAAGTTTAATACAAAATATTAACTATCGGTGACGTGTGTAGTAAGGGTTACAATAATCTAAAAGTCAAATATCAAAATAGAACGTAATTTTCCATTTACTCTTGATTCACGACATGCATAGATTTTCAGTTTTACGTCGGTAGTTGCAGGCGCTAGATAGGACGTTTTAAGAATCTCCGTACACAGTTTGTTACTATTAAATAGAACAAGAAGTTTTTCCGACTGCCAAAGTAATGAATTACTGTGATGAAGTACTATAAAGGGAAGACTAAATATCAAAGTGTATTACAAGACAATCTTTTACATTATTTCTAGCGTTTTACACTTAAAGCATTTCAAAAATTAAACCTCTGTGATCGTTGCCTCATTTTTATGTTAATGAGCAGATAATTCACAGGCTGCACTTAACGTGAATCAGGAGCGAAACAGACTGGAACCTGTTGCGACAGAAAGTTTACCGGCGTTGAATCTCTGGGTAAGTAACGAAACATTTTAAACTACACGCTCGGATTATTATCTGCAGTTTGGCGGCGGGCGTATCGTTGCTAACTCTTAGGCTAGCATATTTAGTAACACCGCACATGTTACTGTACGTTCATTTTCTTCTATCAAATCTAAATAATGTCTGACACAGTACTCTCGTAAATTTAACAGCTGCTTTGCAGATGTACCATTAAAACTAGAACGTAGGCTTCGCGAATTGAACCCTGAACGACGGCACACAATGGAAAAAATGTCAGTTTTAAGTGACTGGAGACATTGTTTCTGACTACGTTAATGTAAAGCTTAGCAAAGTGAAGTTTCCTACTGACTACGACAGCAGTCGTGTTAAGATTTTTTCTTCATGTGGGACACCAAAGCTGTACGCTTGTTGTTCCATATTTGCAATGGTTCCACCTTGGCTAATGTTTACACGTATTTACGTTATTGAATTTAACACGTTTCGCCAATTTCGGCCTTACAAGTCAGTCTCAAGTGCTGCAGGTACTAGTCTACCGTAATATGTCCATTGCTAAATAATCGGATATGTTACAACATTCTGGCGCCTACAGTGCAAAACTAAATAAAATGGATACGGGTAAACAAATGCCTAGGCGGCACCATTACAGTGTTAAGAGTTGTATCAAGCTTTTTGTTTTCAGTTTATTGGCTTTGGGGATGTGCACGTACAGCCATCTCAATAGTGTCTTTCTTTCGTTCTTCTTTCTTTCACTGGTGCCATGTCCCGCGCTGACGCAGGGTCGGCATTGTTAGGAACGGATTTGGCAAGGTTAGTGGAAAGGGGTGGCCGGATGCCCTTCCCGCCGCCACCCCGTACTCCCTGGGACGAAAGTAGTGCACCCCTGCTGTCTACGTCTAGTGTAATTAATGGAATAGTGCGAGCGTGTTCAGATGTCTGCGAGTCGTGTAACTGATGCGGAACGTGGGGGCCAGCCCGGTATTCACCTAGTGGGATGTGGAAAACCGCCTAATAACTACATCCAGGTTGGCCGGCACACCGACCGACGACGGTAATCCGCAGGGCGGATTCGATTCGGGGACGGCGCGCCTACCCGAGTCCAGGAAACAGCACATTAGCGCTCTCGGCTAACCTGGCAGGTCTAGCCATCTGAATAGTGTAATGTCAGTTATGACGATACGGACGTAAGGAGAATAGAACACGCAGTCCCCTAGCGGTGATAATCTCCGATCCGACCGGGAATCGAACTCGGGCCCCTTAACTTAGCGATTCGACATTTTCTCAAGCTTCAAAGGAGAACAGCAAAGGTAACAGTTAACACCGCTTTCGCCTCCTACCAATCAAGGCAACGTAAAACAAAAATTAACAGAACAAGGCATATTCAATAAGTTTCCTTTAATTTACGTCCATGGTCACAATCTTTTCTGTTTAACAGATTACCGGTTTCGGTCTTTAATGACCATCATCAGATCTGTCTCATAAAAACAAAGTTTTACTGACAACATGACTCGTGCATGTGATGTGATTTATATGTATTTGACGATGCTGGTGCTGATTCCGCATTTAACAGTTGACTATGCCACTATAGCTGCAGTGCATTAGGACTTTGTTTTTGTCAGACAGATCTGATGATGGTCATTAAATACCGAAACCGGTAATCAGTTAAACAGAAAAAATTGTGACCATAGACGTAAATTAAAGGAAACTTATTACATATACGGGTCACTGCGTTTTTTCGCGTCGATGTCGCAGCTTGTGAAACACGGGATATTCTATCGGATGTCGTTTCAAAATGCACTGTATGTCTTCCAGGCACACTATACATCTAGATGACTACAAGCACACACTGGCGACGGAGCACACGCTACGTCAGTGTGACGTAGAGTACGCTGTGGTGGGACTGTAGAGAGAAGCGGTACTCACGGACGATATTGACGATCTGCTGGCCCGCTTCCGGCGGCGGTCGGCCGGCCGTGGAGTTGGTGAAGGTGGTGCGGCAGATGCGCCACAGGCCGGAGTTGCTGCGCAGGAAGTAGCGCTTGGTCTCGTTGATGTAGATGCCGCCCTCCGGCGCGGCCACGTTGAACCAGTGGTCGGTGGAGATGGCGACGATCCACAGAAAGACGGAGGCGGCGACGAGCACGGTGCACAGCAGCAGGATGCGCCGCTCGCGGAGGTAGCGCGCCTCGGCCTTGGCGGCCACGGCGTCCGCCTCCGCCTCGCTGCCCCGTCCGTCGACGGCGGGGGCGGCGGCGGTGTTGGGGGCGGCGTCGGCGGCGTCGGCGACGCCCGCGGCCTCGCCGTCCCCCAGGGGGCCGGAGGCGGCGCCGGGCGCGCCCCCGCGCCGGGAGCTCCTCAGCTTGCCCGAGGCGCGCCGGTCCATGTCGCCGCTACTGGCTGCGGCGGCAGCAACAGGTGGCGGCAGCGGCAGCGGCTATTGTCCCCCCACCACGGCACTCGCGAGTCACGCCGCACGCTGCGCTCACAGCGGCCGACGGCACATCCCGCGCGCGACTGCGGCCACAATGCTGGCGCCGGCGACGGCCCGCCGAAATAAAGGCCTCCCCGGCCGCCTCCGCCTTCTCTTTCACTCATTAGCGCCAGAAATAACGCGCCGCCGCGACGGCTCGCTCGGCGGCGACATTTCGCCACAGCGGTCGCCGCAGCCGCGGCTTACCTGCTTCGCGACGGTGTCGGCCCCCCGCGGTCTCGACATCTCCGCTCGGAAATAAATGCGGGCGCCGCTATAACCCCGCGCAGACCGGAGACGGGTGGAGCAGCGCAGCGCCGCCGCTTTGGTACTGCGCCAAGCCGGGCGGCGCCGCGCCGCTCACCGCCCACTGCGCCGGCCGCACCGGCCGAGCTGTTTGTTTGCGCGACACCGGCCGCCGGGACCGCTGTGGGAAGCGTAGCCTGACGCGCCAGCCACATTAAATAACCTCCTCCCACCTTCGTCTCTTCCCCTCCTTCGCGTATTGCTCAGAGTGTAAGCGGCACACTCGATTCAACAACGAATTTTCACTCTTCAGCGGACTGCGCGCTGGATTCAAACGCCCTGGTAAATTAAAACCAGCTTGAGTTCTAAAACTACCATAGCCTACCGTAAGGCGCGATTCCGAACACGACCGCGGACCGCAGACTGCACCGACCGGCTGCAGGCGGCACCACTGGTTGCCATTGTTTGCATTGTGAGGCGTGCTGAACGCGGCGGCAGCGTCGTCTGCCGCCGTATACCTGCTTCGGCGGGAGACCGCACATCCGGTCAGGGACCAGTAGTGCCGATGCCGACGATCCGCATAACGACCGGAGACTGCTTTTACTGGCCGAATATACCCACATTTGTGCCTGGCAAGCATTTTGGTGGAGGTATATTAAACTCCTTTGCGGCTATTTTCTTGCCCATAGCCGATTTCTGAAATATACCGTTATAAGACTCTTTTCCGTAGGCGCCGACATCAACGAATTTACAATTTGCGTCCACAATAGCCAGCAGAACAATTGAAAAAATCGTTGTAATTAAAAAACAGAGATCCACTTTTCTCTGGTGCCCTTATGCTATCATGTTTTCTATCTTTAGCGCCTACACAATTAGGTATATTGCATTTAAGCCAAGATTCTTCTTCAATGCGTTTGAAATCTAATTCAGTAGAAGGTGGCATCAACATGGGCAGCAGCCTTATTCTTAATATCTTCAAAATATTTTTAACAACTCTTGATATGTAAGATGGTGATATACGACAGGCAAATGATAAAGACCGGTAACTTTCGCCTGTGGCCAAGAATCTGAAACAAACGAAAACATACAGCTAATATAAGTTCCATTTACAGGTGATGACTGTAAGAAGAAGTGGAAATTTTTAAGAGACAGTTACCAGAGGTTCAAGAAGAAAAGCAAATTAGAAACGGGCTCTGCTGCTTCAAAAAATTCAAAAACAAAAAGTCACAAACAGCTATCGTTCCTTGACAGTGTTGCACAACATAGATCTGGAGGAACAAATATTACATTGACATCATTACAGACAACAATACAAGAACGCCAAGAAGACAGTGGAGATCGAATTCGTCAACTGGACCTTTCGGCATCACAGGAAGAAGATATGGCAGAAACACATACAATAGGAAATAGTGGTGAAACATCTGTGTTAACAACCAATGAACGTTATGTGCCAGCACGGAAAAGAAAACGCAGTAAAGTTCGTAGTAATGATGATACAATATTACAAATGTGGAAAGAAAGGGACGAAATTAGGCAAAATTTACTAAAAACGTTTATGGAACACAAAGATGATGATATTGACTTGTTTTTCCATCAGCACAGTTGTAAGGAGTTCACCTCCAGTTTATAAGGCAGAAGCCAAAAGAAAAATTAGTATGATCGTTTCTGATTATGAAATAATGGCTGCACAGTGCAACACACATCAGCCAAGTGATAACAGCAGCCCTTCAACCTTCACAACTCTCTCACAAGGTCTTGGAACTGCAGCACAGTCTAATAATGTATAACATTTTGTGGACTTACCTCAGCGTCAAATATAATTTTTCTTCTGCACTTATTGCGTTTCTTAGGCATTGTGACATTATGTCATCTTTAATAGAACTGAGCACGAAATTAAACTGTCTTTTATTTAAACGACAGTAGCTCCTGAAGATATTTTCATCACCTAACAAATGTCTTTTTATCGGTGCTGTGTAACTACCTTCTGCAGTTCTACTCACATAAGTAAGCGTAGACTACGGCAGTTTTCCTAGCAGGTTTCATCAGTTAAGGTTGTACCCACATTACCTGTACGTTAGTCGTGCTGCATACCTAACAGGCGTTACCTCAGAACGATCCCTTTCTTTACGAATGTGATCGTGTCTTACAACAACCCCCTTGAAAAAACGGAAGCGGTGTATCGTCTAGAAACTGACTCGGAATATTAAAGGCTTGCATAACGTACAGAACATTTTTATCCTACAGAACCGACAATTCTGCGCCGCACTAGATGGGGGAAAATGTAGCTCGAGGAAGCAGAAAAGCTGCCTTGGACATGGACGTGTTCTATACGAACGATTAGCCAATACCTAAGATACGAATTTTCCCTATACTGACGATGGCTATCACAAGGCGGAACGTTTCAGGAAGTGGAGATAAAGTTGCAGAATAGCTTAGAAGCAAAGTCAACATACTACAATGATAACTCTCTCAAATTAAATTCCACTAAAACGAAGGTTTGCGCTTTACGACTGCACACGCGCCAAGGATATAGGAAGCTGCTCGTCATCTAGAATGGGTCTATCGAGCGGTTCTAGGCGCTTCAGTCCGGAACCGCACGACTGCTACGGGCGCAGGTTCGAATCCTGCCTCAGCCATGGATGTGTGTCATGTCCTTAGGTTAGTTAGGTTTAAGTAGTTCTAAGTTCTATGGGACTGATGACCTCAGATGTTAAGTCCCATATTACTCAGAGCCATTTGAACCATTTGATGGGTCTATCCTTGAGCACGCAGACCAATCGACATAATTCGGAGTGACGTTTGACATGTCCCTCACATACAAACATCTAAGTGAGAAAAAACGAAACAAGGTAGCTCCAAGGAACAACATCCTTAGAAAGTAAGCTGGCAGTAAGTGGGGCACCAAAGCGACCATCGCTTTAGTACTTTGATTTTCCGCAGCTGAGTACGCGTGCCCTGTCTGATTTACATCGGCGCGTGCGAAGAAGGTCGACAAAAGCGTTAACGTAACCTGTAGGCTAGACGAAGGACGCATGAAGCCCACTCCACTGGAAAAGCTCTACCAAGTTTCATGTTGAGCAGTCCCAAGTCTCGTAGGATAGCTCACGAACATAAAGAGCAGTTAAAAGAGACATTTGATGAGCGTCATCCACTATACGATGGCCTTTATGGATTAAAAAAGACTAAAATCAATGTATCGGCTTCTCAATTACACTTTGGACCAACCTCCTGTCGGCTACACTATTTCAAGACATCGACCAAGTGGTGCTGAATTAAACTACAGGTCATGAAAATGCTAAACCGTATCAGAGGTGTGGAAGCAAAAATAAAGAAAACAATATAGGTTGATTACATAGCGCTAGAAAATGCAACAAAAAACTAAATTTAAAAAAGCGAAACAATAATATATCAAACATTTCTTCAGAGTTCATCGAACGTATATAAAACGTGTTTCTGTTATTCATAAATAACTTTCGAATCACTCTTGCCTTTCATTGCGTACAAAATAACAACAATAATTATAGATACATATTTTTATGTTTGTGCATGTAAACTGTATTTGCATCAAAAGTAACAATTTTGGTGTCATAAAAGCACAGAAGTTACACGATTAACTATTTTTATTAGTTTTTAACTATTTTTATTAGTTATAAAATGCAACTTCTATTCTATAAGGATATAAAATGCACAGTGGACTAACAATGAGTGACGTGCCGTTCTAATTATGTGAAAAAATAAAACAGACAAGTCGCTGCTCGAGTTTCTCTTTTACACATTCATTTCTGTTTCTTTCCCTACCAATCCTGCCAATACTACCAATGATCCTACCATTTACTACGTCATTTACATAGTGTATAAAAACTTCCGAACCGCAGTTTTGCAACAGCACAACTCTAAAACCAACGAAAAAATGCTTCTATCGGAGCACAAAAAAAGGCGAATATGCACCTGTTTAAAAACTGGCTGGAAATTGGCGTACCAAATTTTTTTCACAGATTCTTTCAAAATTTTTCCAAAAATTTCGGCAATCGAACATATTAGCGCTCTTTTGAAGATGAAACTCACTTCTCACACCCACGAGTCCAGCTAACTCGCTCACACTCACTAGTCCATCACTATAATTCGCTCATACCCATCCACTCCCATTTGCTCGTTCTCACTCGTTCATTCAGCCCAACACATTGTCATTGTCTCCCGTCTCACAGCGCAGTCTCCTTCATTCTGTCCTGCTGCTACTACTGCTATTACTGTCTCCTCTCACTGTCGCTGTGTCCCTCTTGCTCTCTCTTACTGCTGCCATCTCATTCAATCCTTCCCATTGCTCCTCTTTCCACTGTCACTATCTCTTCCTTCTTCGTTGTCATTGTCATAGACTCTGTCTCTTATTATCAGTGGCTCCCATCCACTTCATCTTCCTCTCTCCATTCCCCACCCTCCACCCCCCGCTCCTTGCCAATGCCTCCTTCACTCCTTTCCTAGCACTGTTCTGTTACTATCAACTAGGTTCCGCTGCCTCCGTGTCCCTCTCACTCTCTCACACTGTCATTGTCTCCTTTGCTCTTTCTATACCACAACCACAGTGTACTATCTTCCTGTATTTATTACTTTTCCGTCTCTTTCCCAGTGTCACTGTCTTCTGCTCTCTCAGCATAAAAAAGCTCGTGTATGTTCACATGCTTAAATATTTGAGAGAATTTTTAAAGGTGCAGAGAAAGGTAGAATGAGGCACCTCGTACTCCACTTTTCAATCAGAGTCGTTCAAATAAAGAGGAACACTTTATCAGTTTTTGTGCTCTGATAAAAGCATTTTTCTGCTGGTTCCCTTCGTTTCCTGTTTTTTCTTTTTTTTTTTTCTTCTGGATCCACCTGAAATCTTTTGTCTGTGAAACACCCATTGAGACTGATGAAGAGCTGTTGACATTGCGCATTATGGCAGCCACTGATGCAATTTCCACTTTGACAGGAGTGTTTAAAAGAGTGCGGTAGTCACTACAGCGTCGACTTTTTTTTTTTTTTTTTTTTTTTTTTTTGCGTGGCATGCATTCAAGCAGGAGCGCGTAAGTTCGAGCACCTTTTGTAACTGTTTTCAAATATAGGTAATAAAACTCCACCCCGACTTCTCATTTATCTTGATGCCACAAATACATTGAAGACGTTGCCCTGCAGACCCGCTACCAAGACTGCACGGGTGGCATGTTGTGTGCCTACCTTCTAGGCGGCGTGCGACGCTATTCAACGAAGCCTAGAGTCGTACGGTACGGGATGCGGACATGGGTTGCATATGTAATATGTCTATTATGACCCACTCTAAAAGACCTCTCATTTTCTACGTTCATTTCAGATACACCCTGTGTATCAGTAACAGAAACGCCCAGCTGCTGTCAAAGCAGAAAATGAAACGTCAGTGTTAAATAATTTCTTACGTTTTTGTGAGCATTTGTCCCTGCAAACAAAGTGTTTTTCTGCGAACCTGTATTTGGATTGCACTCTAATACCTAGCATGTTGATGATGTTTTTCCTTTAAATACTTAATATTTCTTCCGAAATCACCTGTTTCTCATCCTAAGTTCCACGTCCATTACCAACGTCCACTTCAATATACGCCTCGAAGTTTGAACGTGGATGGTCCTGGTAAAGTTTTATAAAGTTTCGTTCCGGAAATGGTAGTTCCAAAACCGCACTATGTCTACATCCATACTACGCAAGCCACCTTGCGGTGAATTGCAGAGGGTACGTGTGGTAACACTATCATTTCGTCCTTCCCTGTTCCATTCGAGAATGGCGCGTAGCAAGAACGACTGTTGGTAAACTTGCGTATGAGCTGTAATTCCTCTGATTTTCTCTTTCTGGCCAATACACGAGGAATATGTGGGAGGAAGTAATATGTTCGACCTTCCCGAAACGTACTCTCTCGCAATTTCAGTAGTAACTATATCCTGCGCGTAAGATAGAAATGGAATCTGTGGATTCCCTTTAAAGTGACATCTATAACACCTTGACATCACAACGGAATGAACTTTGTTTTTTCCCTCGAAACAGCAGCTTCATCGCTACACACTGTATTGTTTTGATTTTAGTTGCTTGTTTGTTTCTTTTCGACTAGTTTTGAAGCTGCAAACCCAGAATTAGTGGCAAATAAAGAAATATGATTAAATGAAATAATAAGAATAAAGTGCGTATGTAATGCTACTATTTCCGGAAATAAGATAAACACGACGTCTTCGTTGTATCCAGGTGCAGAAGCTGTCTCTTTAAGACGAATGCACAGCTTCTAATCCCAACTCGCACATGGAACATACATGATTGCGGGTAATACACGTAATACGTAGTTAATGTATGTGTCATGAAGATAAAGATGAACCAATTGAGTAGCCGAATGCGAAATTTAAACTAAAGAAATACATAACTTTAGGACGCCACGTAAAGCCCGCCGGAGTGGCCGAGCGGTTCTAGGCGCTTCAGTCTGGACCGCGCGACCTCTGCGGTCGCAGGTTCGAATCTTGCCTCGGGCATGGATGTGTGTGATGTCCTTAGGTTAGTTAGGTTTAAATAGTTCTAAAGTTCTAAGGGACTGATGACCTAAGATGTTAAGTCCAATAGAGCTCAGAGCCATTTGACGCCACGTAAATCACCAAATAGAGGCTACTGATTTCGTATTTGGATGGAGAAGGCTAGAAATCAGCATCCGACGATATTGAGTTAGACGATGAGTTCAACGGTCTCCTTTTACTAATAATTGTCAAGTGGCGGGTGTGTATTTAGAGTCTTCCCTAAATCATACGACATATAAAAGCCAAATAAACCATACCACTAGGATGAAATAAAATGAACAGAAGATATATTGTGTATTATAACTTCAGATATGACGGCTTCTACACTGAAGAGTCAAAGAAACTAGTACACCTGCATAATACCGTGTAGGACCCCCGCGAGCACGTAGGAGTGCCTTAATACGGCGTGGCATGGAGTCGACTAATGGCTGAAGTAGTCTGGAGGGAATTGACACCATGAATCCTGTAGAACTCTCTATAAATCCGTAAGAGTACGAGGGAATGCAGATCTCTTCTGAACAGCACGTTGCAAGGATCCCAGACATAGTGAATAATGTTCATTTCTGGGGAGTTTGGTGGCCAGCGGAAGTGTTTAAACTCAGAAGAGTGCTCCTGAAGGCACTCCGTAGCAATTCTGGGCGTGTGGGGTGTCAAATTGTCCTGCTGGAATTGCTCATGTCCATCGGAATGCACAACAGACATGAATGGATGCAGGTGATCGGACAGGATGTTTGCGTACGTGTCACCGGTCAGAGTCGTATCTAGACGTACCAGTGGTCCCATATCCCTCCAACTGCACATGCCCCACACCGTTACAGAGCCTCCACCAGCTTTAACAGTCCGCTGCTGACGTGCAGGGTCCATGGATTCATGAGGTTGTCTCCATACCCGTACACGTCCATCCGCTCTAGATAACTTGGAACGAGATCGTCCGACCAGGCATGGTTCCGGTCATCAACAGTCCGTTGTCGGTGTTGACGGTCCCAAGTGAGGCGTAATGCTTTGCGTCGTGCAGTCATCAAGGGTACACGAGTGGGTCTTCGGCTCCGAAAGTCCATATCGATGATGTTTCATTGAATGGTTCGCACGCTGACACTTGTTGATGGCCCAGCACTGAAATCTGCAGCAATTTTCGGAAGGGTTGCACTTATGTCTCGGTGAACGTTTCTCTTCAGTCGACGTTGGTCCCATTATTGTAAGATTTTTTCCCGCCCGCAGCGATGTCAGAGATTTGATGTTTTAACGGATTCCTGATTTCACGGTACACTCGTGAAATTGTCGTAACGGGAAATCTCCACTTCATCGCTACCTCAGAGACGCTGTGTCCCATAGCTCGTGCGCCGACTATAACACCACATTAAAACTCACTTAAATCTTGATAATCTGCCATTGTAGCAACAGTAACCGATCTAACAACTGCAGCAAACACTTGTTGTCTTATACAGGAACTCCCGACCGCAGCGCAGAATTCTGCCTGTTTACGTATCTCTGTATTTAAATACGCATGCGTATACCGATTTCTTTGGCGCTTCACTCTATGTTTCTCTAAGCCAGTGTACCTTATCTGTCTTAAAATTAAGGTAAAAGAAGAGACTTACAGCTAGAAAAAAGTATAGTTATCGATATCTATGCTCTCCGAATCTGCATAAAATATGTCAAAGCAGTCCCATGCTAGGAGAATGAGCGTAGGGGGCATATGCAGGAATCCTGTACCGTCATTCTAGACAAGGTCGTTGTGGAGGTTTCATTCCGACCTGTTATGAAGTGTCAAATAAGTGCGTGTGTCGTGTGGATTAGTGTAATGAGTGCTTCCACGTCTACATACATATTCCTCAATCCACCGTACGGAGCGTGGTGGAGGGTATCATGTTCCACTACTACTCATTTTCTTTCGTGATCCACTCGCGAATACAGCGAGGATAAAACGATTGTCTATATGCCTCTGTAAGAACCCTAATTTCTCGTATCTTGTCTTTATTGTCCTTACGCGAAACATATGTTTGTGCCGTAGAATCGTTCCGCAGTCAGCTTCAAATGCCTGTTCTCTAAATTTCATCAATAGTGTTCCTCAAAACGAACTACGCCTTCCCTCCAGGGGTTCCCATTCAAGTTGCCGAGGCAACCTCGCTATTCTTGCGAGTGGGAGAGGAAGAGGAGGGTGGTTCGACCTGACCCATCTCGTCATGTTCTACGGCCTTCCGTGAACCATTCTGCACACACGCTCTCTCATGGCAGAAATGCGCCCTCTTTCAAACTCACTGATCTGACGATACGTATCACGTATACGTCTGCGAGGCATCCTGAACGTCTGCTCAAGTCACACTGATCCATTACCTCCAGTTTATAGAGACAACGAGAGCCGCACGCATATTTTACCGCTAGATGGTGTTGCACCATAATATCAACGTTGACCTTGAATCCGCAGGCCGACATGGTTCAAATGCTAATCCATTTCTGCAGAACATACTACTGTACATATGAACATCCTGTCTCTAGTCGTTCAAGGCGTTCTGTTTTTTCTGAAAATGAGTATATTTCCCAGACGGGTTCTAAATGCTTTCACACGAATTTCTCAATGACATAAACTAAAGATGCCGTAATTCGACTTGCGTCACTTTTCTTGACTTGGTGTTATATATTCATAGAGACAAATGAAAGAAAAACAGTTCTAATTATTATGTTTGTTACAAGAAACGAAATACATGCCCTCTTTCTCAACACGTCCATTCGAGAGACCGAATAAGGAGCAAAAGGCAAGTGATAATTCCAGATTAACGGGGGTTCCCTTCTGTGCTCCACAGTCACACGCAGGTGTAGCCTTCTCCCAAACCGACATAAATATGCTGGATATGGTCTATGGCCAGTGAGAAAGTGGAATAATCCCCTCATTGTTTTAAAATACCTCATAGACATTCGTTCCCTAACATCAGGTAGGAGTTGGAAGGTTCTTCTCCCAGTATTTCCTACCTCCCACGAGTCGTGCCATAATTCTATCCTCCTTCTTTTGATTGACTTCCTATTGACAAAGCTCCCCCTGGTGATGTCCTATATGCCCCTACCGAACGTAGCAACATGTTCAACTGCAATTGATACAGGGGCTGAATATCTGCACATAACGAATCACTGTGTTCGTAATGTCAGCGGTGGGATAATTTTGAATTTGTAGCAGAACTTATATCTTTGAAACTATCACGTCTTTGTTCGATTTTCGTTCATCTTATATTCTGTAAAAATAACGAAACGAGTTAAGTCTTCTTCGTTCGCAGCTCGTGGTCGTGCGGTAGCGTTCTCGCTTCCCACGCTCGGGATCCCAGGTTCGATTCCCGGCGGGGTCAGGGATTTTCTCTGCCTCGTGATGACTGGGTGTTGTGTGCTGTCCTTAGGTTAGTTAGGTTTAAGTAGTTCTAAGTTCTAGCGGACTGATGGCCATAGATGTTAAGTCCCATAGTGCTCACAGCCATTTGAACCATTAAGGCTTCTTCTTGCTACGGTTTTGTATCCGGGCTGTCATCCTGCAAGGTCATGTGTATTTTATTAGCTGTAATTTGATTTAATAATAAGCAATATTGAATTTAACCATGTTTTCATGTGTTGGTAAAGTGGTCAGTTCATTCAACTAACAGTATTTCAACTCTGTGTTGATATGTTCCTGCTAATTAAGCCGTTGGAATTGAACGGTTTGGCGACGCTACCGAGCGTATATTTACGACTTTCACAAGTCGAACCCGGAGACTAACTTGCTTTTTTTTAAGGAGTCCGATTGTTAGTACAGTTGTCATGCGAAACATTTCGTGCATTGCAATTTAATATTTTCACGGCCCTACGTCAGCAAGCTCCTCCATCCCCTACCGACTACTTTAGCACCTGATTTTCAACAGAATGTGAAATTTCAAGCAGTAGTCTTCATTCGATGCAGCAGGTAGTTCATTTTAATCATTAATCTAAAAAGTCTACAGCTTCGTATTATTTTTTCATACTGCTGCTGTCGTCAATGTGATAAGTCCCACCTCTCGAACAATTAATACTTAAAAATTTCACTTCATTCGCTGCATTTTCTTTGAGGGATACATTACAGTGTTCAATCGTGTTCCATCGCCTACTTGTTTGTACATGATTTTTCTTCCGTTTACGAACTGGCTGCTCTGTCTCTGAAACTGCTTTTGCTGCAGAATCATATCCTCGTCGGCAAACCTTTTACCTCGGTAAACGGCGCACGTGATACACGTGCTCTGATGAGCCAAAGCATTATGACCACATTGTTAATACCGTGTTGGTCCACCTGTGGAACGCGAAACAGCAGCAATTCTGCATGGCGTGGATTCGACAAGTACTCTGGTAGGTGTTCGGAGGTATGCGGCACCGGACGTCTTCGTACAGGCCACGCAGTTCCCGTAAATTACGGGACGGTGGTCTGAAAGTGCCCGATAGCGTCTTAAATGTTTTCCATCGGGTTCAGATCAGGGTAATTGGGGGAACAAAATATTAGCGTGACTTCACTGTCACGCTCCTCAATCCACTGTAGCAGGATTCATGCCTTATGACACGGACAGTTATCCTGCTGGAAGATGCCATCCCTACCGAGTCAGACATCAAGCATGAAGGGATGCAGGTGGTCCGCAGTAATGTTCACGTAGTCCACAGCAGTCATGGTCCCATAGTAGCCCATGTGGATGACCATGTCACGATACTGTTACAACGACTTGCGTCCGTGGAGATGTGGTCGAGTTAGCTGGCATTAAGAAGAGCAGGTTGGACGAATATCTGTGGTATAGAATATTGGGCATAATTTGCCTTTAGGATATCTGTGCAGCCTGATCCAACAAGGCAACAATGGAGACAACGACTTACCCTGTGTACGTGATCAGACACGGCTATTCTAATTTTCTGTGGCAAGTGGTGGTCAGCTCTCTCGCTGCTGCAAGCAGTAGTGTGATTGGCGAGAGTGCAGTGATTTCACTGTGCAACATTTCTTGCTGTCTCTAGGCTGATCTTTAATTACTGTGTGTTCTGAAGATTGATTATGAAGCTACACTGCCTTTGCATGAGATATGTTGGTCAGTCAGTGTAGTAACGTAGTAGCATTCAGTGCGCTACACATGTTTTGTACTTGTTAGCCTGGCTTATGCACATATATAGTGGCAATACACTCATAGTATATGTCTTGATTGGGTTCATTCGCACTTAACTCTTTCACAAAATTGTTTCTTTTCCTCAATGTGTTCAAATGAACCTGCTCCGAATATAAACCTTTAGTTACATAAGGAGTTTTAAATTTTGTTGGCAAGTTGTGCTACCTACAGGTGTTTTGTTGTTTGGCACGTCTGGTCAGGTGGTCCACTGGTCAAAGTGGTTTTAGCGGCCACACGGTGTGTACAATTTTTGAATTGAGTTCCACGTAAGAGTCACTACAGTTGCTGCTAATCTTTCTTAAGTCCAACACTATGCTCCTTACATAAATGGATTTTGGTTGTATTTCAAAGGCTTTTACTGAGCATATTTTTGCTGACCGCCATTGAACAATTTCTGCGATTCAAAAACTTGCAGAATTATTCAAGGAATGTGTTGCTGTTTTGTTTTAAGATTATTTTTGGATACCAGGGCTATATTGGTTGTTATTTTAAATTGTGAATTTTGACCTTGTTTTTTAAATTGTGAAAATTGTTTGTGGCTCTCGTCAGTGTTGAACTATTAACGACATTACGTTCTATGGTGCAAATTTAAATTGCGCCACATAAATTTGCTGAATAGTTCTTGAAAAACTAATTTTGAGAATTTGTTGACTGAAAATTGTAAAGTTAACAGATCATATACGGTGTAGTGTGGCACTAAAGTACCAATGCATGTGCTCGGCTGGACAATAGGGTAGGAGAGGGCAATATTTTTAAATTTACTGGGCCACGAAATTATTGTTATTACAAATACGAATTGAGCATTAGACAATTAATAGGAATTAAAATGATTTCTTTCATTATAAAGAATATAAAACAGAACCACTACAACTTACAACATAGGTAACAGAATTTGGGTGCTCTTTCAAGGCTCGTTTACGTTTCATCCAAACGTCTTAATGTACAAGTTTAAGGTTCTTAAGTTAAGGAAATAACACACACAGAACAGTAAACTTTAAAAATGGTAAAAGATAAAAATACCAAACATAACAGAAGTGGTGTCTGTAACGCATAATCACCAGGAGCATGTTCTCAGACCGGTGAAGGCTCCAAACCGACAACATCAACCACAAGAGGCATGCACGAGATCCACCTAGGCGATGCAGGCGCACGCCAAGGCTGTGCAAGGGACCAGATTATAATTGGCTCGCAGTCTTAAGAAGCCCAGGAGCAGCAAGGCTTTATCCTTTGGACAAACTAGCACAAACAGCGAGATCTAGAAAACAGAAGTTGCCACAGGCCGCACGTCTTCCGCTCGCGACGCGTCCCTAGTGTAGGAACGTCCTCATGTGTTTACACTGTTTCTTCTTACTCGCCCAGCGAGTTCCAAACAGACTCCTTCCACACCGAACGCTTCATACCCAAAACAGACCGCCAGCGTCCTCTTTCAACGGCAGTTACTCCAAATCTCTCTCCACGCGCTGCCCAAGCCTGCTCTGTCCAAGCAAGCCAAAGAGAGCCTAACATTGCAGCAACACAGACATACTCGCGAATCGGGCACAAGGTATCGACCTTGCAGGACGGCTCAGTCTCCCCCCAAAAACTCTACTATCTGGGCGAGATTGACCAACAAGTACTGGTCAGTTGGGGCTAGCACTTTTGACTTGGGGAACATGTACTCTCTGGACTTGCCCCATCTCTTCATTCTGGACACACAAGTTGACTAGTGTGAACACCCCCAACACATCCCCAAGGTCGGATGAAGCACGGCACTAACTTTTCAAAATGGTTCAAATGGCTCTAAGCACTATGGGACTTAACATCTGAGGTCATCAGTCCCCTAGACTTAGAACTACTTAAACCTAACTAACCTAAGACATCACATACATCCAAGCCCGAGGCAGGATTCTAACCCGCGACGGTAGCAGCAGCGTGGTTCCGGACTGAAGCGCCTATAACCGCTCGGCCACCGCAGCCGGCCACCAATTTTCTCGATATCGCACCATCCTGCTACATATCCGTGTTCTACACGGACCCCACTAGCAGAAACCAGGTGCGCCAAGAAAGGAATTTCAGGGTGCACGAGGTTGACCTTCAGTGGTTTCATGATTAAATCTGCCTCACCTAGCCTACCCAATAACTCACAGAGGTGTTCCAAATGCACAGAAAAGGTTTTAATATATGCCACAATGTCGTCCAAATAATTATAGATGAATTGGAACCAAAACCAGCGATCTAGATAGCAAAGTTGGGCCAGTAGAGAGCCCAAAAGGGTACCTGCTTAAATTCATGTAAGTTCTATCCCGTGGCGAATACAGTGGTGGCTTTGGATTCCTCCATGAGTGGTGCTGGTAATAAGCTTGATTTAGATCAAGTACCATGACTTACTGGGCGCCAGTGAACCAGGTGAAGCGATGTTGAACGTCAAGAACAGGGACCTTCCGATTCAAAGTGCTTTAATCCACCACTGGATGGAAACCATCCCTATTTTCCTTTTTGACCAAAAATGTGAATCATGCGTAGGAGGAAGTTGAAGGACGAATCGCTCCATCTGCTAACACTTTGCAACCTTCTGTCTTAACGCTCTCATCTTGTGCAGTGAAATTCTGCAAGGAGACTGCCTAATGGATGCTTGATCCCATAACTGAGTTCAGTACTCTGCTTTGTCAATCATATCTAACCTTTCGGTTAATACATGATGGAAATCAGGAGGGTGGGTACCGTGGAAAGCGCAGCTGAAATGGTGCAGAATCTTCGCAAGGTGCTTGACTACCCGGTGGCCTCATCAGACATGTGCTGGCAGACCTAAGTGATACTGTCTCCAGTATCCACCCTGCTTTGGCTGAGCTAGCTTCAGTGATAGGTTTATTAGTAGCGAGTGAGCCCTCACATTCTCAGGTTGATAGAGTTGGCTCGCGAATGCCTCGTTATAGGAACAGACTCGAGGATTTGAGTAGCATCGGGGGACTAGAAGAATTTCACAAATCCATCACTCCACTACAAAGTCAAGTGAAATATTTACAATATCGAAACCAGGAGTTTTAA